>NW_026575130.1:10000000-10600000 GCF_905146905.1 Nyctereutes procyonoides
CATCTAACCTTTCTGGAATCACAATATCTAATATTAAGAAGAAGGTGTGTATAAAAAAAAAAGTTACAAATAAAAAAAAAAAAAGCGCTACACCTTTAAACTGAAACACAGGGATCCCTGGGTGGCTCAGCAGCTTAGTGCCTGCCTTCAGCCCAGGGCTTGATCTTGGAGACTCGGGATCCAGTCCCATGTGGGGCTCCCTGCATGGAGCCTGCTTCTCCCTCTGCCTCTCTCTCTCCCCCCTCCGCCGTGTGTCTCTCATGAATAAATAAAATCTTTAAAAAAAAAAGAAAAAAGAAAAAAAAGAAACAGTGTTGACACTTGGGGTTCAACAGCATTCCTCTTTCAGTCCCACAAAATAATACACTAGTAGTGTAGGGGCACATTCTTCAACAGCAAAAGCCTCCCAACTGAGTCTCCTCACTTTAAATTCATCTCTCCCAACCTTAACAGATGTTTGTTTCATTTTCTTAAAGTGCAAGTCAAAAAGTCTCCATGGGTTCATGTTTCTTCCTCCACTAACCACCCAGGTCTAAAAGTGTGAAACTCATAACTCCTAAGGTCATCCTACACAGTTCTTTTAGCTTCTTCTTTTGACCTTAAAATCTCTTTCCCATCTAGCCTCTCTTTCTTATAAGAATCATACCTAACTGCTGCTGAGGCACACTTCTCTCCTATGATCGATACGGTGGTTCATGGTTGTGGCTTTCCAGTTACTCTTTCCCAATGAAAGCAGTGAGGTCTTCATTCATGGCTTTCAGTTACACTCTGGTTTGAAGGCTAAGAGCAGAACAAGACTGCTGTGTTGCTCTTGGAAGCGAAATAATTGTACTGGGGTACACAAACAATCTGCACAGTGGGAAAGCCTTTGAGAATAGTCTGGGTGAAAAATGTAGGATTATTAAAAAATGCTTTCAACAAATGACCAAGTCACAGACAAAAAAACTTGGCTTCTTAGAAATGAGCATTCTTGATCCCCTCCCCAACACCTGCGCTCCCCTATGAATGGAGGGAACTACCATTTCAAGCACCATGCTGGCCACATTTCCATTCATTCCTTAAACTACTGCCTACCACTAACTCAATACCTATGTTGTTTGTGCCTCTTCCAGACTCTGAGATGAGGTAGTGAACAAAACAAATTCCCTGCTCTCAGAGAGCTTTCACTTATAAATTACCCAATTTCATCTTCATAACAGCCTTGGGCATTTTAACAATAAGCAAGCTGATGGTCTGGAGATGATTAGGATTTGAAGGCAGGGCTGTCTGCATCTGGAGCTCACATGCTGGCTATTCTTGACAGAAAAGGCAAGGCTGGGCCTAAGGGGAACAGTCAAGACCATTCTGAGCTGGGCAAGAGCTAGTCCACCTGGAACTCAATTCCCAGCTGTGAGATGGGAAACATTCCATGACCTCTGTGGGCCATCTCCTGATCTAGGGAAAAACAGGGCAACAAGGTTGTTGAGACTAAATGAGTTAATGCATGTTAAACACCCAAAATGGTACCTGGCATGTCACAGGAGCATATCATTTTTACTCTAGGACCTCCCTTCCACTTTGTTTGACAGTCTGAGGCCTAAACTGGATCCAGGTACAGCCTCCTAAGGTAAATCATTTTATTTTGTTTGTGTTTTTACATCTTCTCATCCCAAGACTTGTGCCCTTTCTGGTTTTCATTTTCAGGTTTTCCTTTCTATGTCCTTCCATTTTTACAAAAAGACTGGGATCTTTCTTCATTTAAGAAGAAAGTAAGGGGCACCTGGGTGGCTTAGTCAGTGAAGCATCCAACTCTTGGTTTCGGCTCAGATCATGATCTCAGGGCTGTGGGACTGAGGCCACATCCGGCTCCTGGCTCAGGAGGGTGTCTGTCTGCTAGAGAGTCTCCCTGCCGCCCCCCCCCCCCCCGCCCCGGGTGTGCGAGCGTGCACTCTTGCACTCTCTCTAAAATAAATAAATAAAACTTAAAAAAAAAGGGGAGGGAGCACCTGCAAACTTCCTTAACTGCCTAATGCTGGCCTTCACTTCACCACCAAAGTCCTTCAACTACTGGGCGGCAGAGCAGCATACAGAACACAAGGTTTAGAACTGGACTTCCTAGGTTTAAATCCTGGCTTAGCCACTCGCCGCATGACTTCAGGCAAGTTCTTCAGCCTATCTATGGTTTCCTGATGTGTCATGAGGGATAACACAGTATCCATCTCACTGGACTGCAGTGACGATTAAAGAAGCAAATGCATTCCAAGTGCTTAGACCAATGCTGGGCACACAGAAAGTGCAATGATGCTTGTTAGCTGCCACTCTGGTCACCACACTTGGTGCTTCCACCTTCTCCCCAGCCATGCAGTTCCTAAACCCTAGGAGTATGGTTTCCTCCATCACCACTGCTGTACGAAATTACAGCTAACTTATCTGTGGTCTTCTAATTGCTAAAGCCAATACCTGTTCTTTGACTTCATCCTTTACTTTTTCCAGAGCCCTATACTCGGCCAACTACGGCTTATTTTTTAAACTCTCTTTTCCATTTCTTTCTCTATTTCTTATCTCTGCTCCTATTGGCCATATTGACTTCTCAATCTTCTCAGCCTCTAAACAAAGGTATCTTTCAAGGTTCTGCTTTCAATATTCTTTTTCTGTCTTTTTCTTCTGGAACCTCAAACATTCTCATAATTCAACCTGTGCCTACAACTAACATTCTGTCCCCAGTCACCATCTTGACCTTCATTAATGGTACCATTCTTCTGTCGGTCACAATTTGCTCTACAACACTTTTTTTCTTAATCACTGTCCAAGAAAATCCTACCCATTATTCAAGACCCACTTCAAATGCTACCATCTCCATGGAGCCTTTTTCCAAATGAATGTGCTCTTTTTTGTTTTGAAACCTCAGAGCTAGATATTTACTGGTCTTACTCTACTACTTTATACCAAAGTAAACTGTCATTTGGATCTTTGTCTAGCATTCTCTGCTCCTGGATTGAAGTTCCTTAAGGCAGAAACTGATTTTTTCTTTATGTCTTCCGGTATTTATCACAAACCTTGCACATGGTGACTGTCCCCTAAATAACTAAGTACTAAATGCTTTGGAGTATAGTAACCTGAACCTGTACTCTTCTCCAGCCACACCACACTTCTTCCTCCTCCGTACCATTTCACTGGTTCATACCCCAGCCCAGGTGTTTCCCTCCACCATGATGCCCCCTCTCCCCAACTACTGCTTGGGGGACTCCAATCATCTTTTATAATTCAACACAGAGACTATTTCTCCATTGGTGAAAACTTTCCCAACCTTTAACTTTCTTGGCACTTCTACTAATTTACAGATACAAAATATCTTTCATGTAGGACTCCAAACATTGAATGAAAAAACACAGAGCTGCTGTAAGCCATCAGTTATCAACCGCTGCTCTGTTTTGTAAAGGCAATGCAATCATGAGGATATGAACACAACAGATAAATCAAAACCAAATTGGTCATAGGCTATTTTATGTTGTAAAAATCTCACATAGTTCAGAATAATAGTCACTAACCAACCAGTACATGGAAGAAATTCCAAATGTGAAAAATAAAAGATAAATTAGATAAGGAAAAGTTGAGCAACACCAACTTTTAATGATGATCTCAACATAATACCTAGAGACCTTCTCAAAAGAGGTGTTGCATCATCCACTTCAGAGTCTGAATTTGCTGTTACCCCAATACCAACACAGGGTGGTTCTGGCACACTCCATCTGTAGTCCAACCAGAATTTCCAGTAAGGGCGTCTGGGTGGCTCAGTCAGTTAAGTGTCTGACTCCTGATTTCGGTTCAGGTATCAGGGTCTTGAGATTATGACCCGTATCAGGCTCCATGCTTAGCATGGAGTCTGCTTCAGATTCTCTCTCTGTCCCTCCACCCACTCTCTCTCTCTCTCTGAATAAAAAAAAATCTTTTAAAAATATTTCCAGGGATCCCTGGGTGGCTCAGTGGTTTGGCGCCTGCCTTTGGCCCAGGGCATGATCCTGGAGTCCCGGGATCAGGTCCCACGTCGGGCTCCTGGCATGGAGCCTGCTTCTCCCTCCTCCTGTGTCTCTGCCTCTCTGTCTCTCTCTCTCTATCATGAATAAATAAATAAGTAAATATTTTTAAAAAATAAAAATATTTCCAGTAAATATAAATTTCATATACACATACGTAGTACAATATATACATATGCCTTTTTTTTTTTTAAGAGAGAGCGTGCAAGCTGGGGGTAGGGGTGGGAAGGTGCAGAGGGAGAGACTCTTAATCTTAAGCAGGCTCCACTCCCAGAATGGAGCGAGACTTGGGGCTTGATCTCACAACCCTGAGATCATGACCTGAACCAAAATCAAGAGTCATATGCTTAACTGACTGAGCCACCCAGATGGCCTTATACATATACTTTTTAAATGTCCCTTTTTCCTTACCATAGAAGATGCATCATATAGATCAGATCATATCTTATATATTTAAAAGTCTTACCTTAAGGTATTTTTTTAAGATTTACTTACTTATTTTAGAAGGAGCATGCACGTGCACAAGTGAGCATGAGTAGGGGGAGCGGTGGAGGGAGAGGGAGACAACTGAGCCACCCAGGCACCCTTACCTTAAGATATTTAAACCAAAACTTTCATCTGTATCAGGTCACATTCCAGATATGACAAAAAGGCAATCTGTCTGCCTTTTATTAATTAGTTGTTGATGCTTGTATTTCCTTCTCTGGACAATGAGTTCCTCAAGAGCACCAACCACATATTGCCTTTTACCCTCCCCAATACCCAGCACATGCAAGACACTTATTAGTATTTGTGAAAAGAACACATGAGTGACAGATTTATTTCTAAAAAGCCTTAGTTTGTAAATTATCTTAAGGCAAAGTTCTCAAGAAGTCATGACTATACAGAGTGGCTAAAGTTAACACAAGAAACAACAGATGTTGGCAAGGATTTGGAGAAAGGGGAACTCTTGTACCCTGTTGGTGGGAATGCAAACTGGTGCAGCCAGTTTGGAAAACAGTATGAAGTTTCCTCAAAAAGTAAAAAATAGAACTACTCTATGATCCAGCAACTGCACTACTAGGTATTTACCCAAAGGACATAAAAATACAGATTCGAAGGGAGATAACGCACACCAATGTTTATGGCAGCATTGTCAACAACAGCTAAACTATGTCAAGAGCCCAAACCTCCATCTACTGATGAATGGACAGAAGTGGGGTGGGTGTGTGTGCAGGGAGGGTGTTTAATGGAATATTACTTAGCCATAAAAACAGAATGAAATCTTGCCATTTGCAAAGACGGATGGAGCTAGTGAGTATAATGCTAAACAAAATGAGTCAGAGAAAGACAAATATTGTATAATTTTACTCATATGTGGAATTTAAAAATCAAAACAGCTGAACATGGTGGAGGGGGAAGAAAGGCAAACCAGGAAAGAGTGTCTTAATTATAGAGAACAAACAGGGTTATTGGGGGGAGGTGGCAGGGGATGGGCTAGATGCATGATCATTATTAAGGAGGGCACTTGTGACGGGCATCAGATGTTGTATGTAAGTGACAAATCACTAAATTCTACACCTGAAACTAATATTACACTGTACGCTAACTGGAATTCAAAAAAACCTGAAAAAGAAAAACAGTCATGATTATAACTAGAAACTAGAATACATTTTATGTAACTTTCAAGTTATTTCAGAATTATGAAAAATCACTCTACTTTGAAAAGTACAGTAACAATAACAACAAAAAGAGCTAATAACCAGAGTCCTTTAGTCAATTACCAAGGGGAAAAACTGCTCCAAGAGTCTCTATCATTTTGGCAAGCAGATTAACTGTTTACTGGCACCGGTGGTTAAGATATCAGGCAAAAGGGGAACTGAAGGACAACTGCCGTGCAGTAGGAGTACCCTGTGATTTCAAAAATGAACTTATGCTTAATTTCTTCCAGGATATGACTACATCTTGTACCTTTTTATCAAAGAAGCTATAGGCAAGGCTAGAGGCATACAAACCCTGTAGTATTTGTGACCATTTGTGAGGGACACATGTGTAAGCCAGGTCAAGGATGGCCACAGACACACAAGCTCACTCCCTCCAACACAGGTTTCTCCTTTATCCCACTGGGCAAACTAAGGCACCTTAGCTTCTCAACTATTGCAAGGTCAGGGACCAGCAAAAGCATTTATTCACGTTTATTAGCCACAGAAACCAAGACCATTGATTTTTAGAGCAGAAAGATACTCTAAAGATCATTCAGTGTAGTGACTTTCAAACTTCTTTAACCATAAAATCCTCCTTTATGGGATACATACAGAAGAGCAATATATAAAACAGAGGTTAGGGAAAGGAAGTTTGCACACCACCAAGGAGATTCATAGAACCCTTAAAGTCCATCAGTCTTTAGTGTAAAAACCTCTAATCTATTCACATCCATTAGGATGGCTATTAGAAAAACAAAACAAAACAGAAAATAAATATTAGCAAAGATATGGAGAAACTGGCACCCTTGCACACTGCTGATGAGAATGTAAAATGTTGCAGCTGCTGTGGAATACATCATAGCAATTCCTCAAAAATTTACAGATAATTACATATTATCCAGCAATTCTACTTCTAGGTATATACCCAAAAGAACTGAAAGCAAGGACTTTCAATAGCCCTTGTTATTCCTCTGTATACCCATATTCACAGCAGCATTATTCACAGTAACCAAAAAGTGGAAGTAACCCAAGTATCCCAAGACAGATAAATGGATAGACAAAATACAGTATATACATTATTCCATTTAAAAATATTCCACTGAACTATTATTCCCTAGAAAAGAAGGAAACTCTGACACATGGTACAATATGAATGAACCTTGAAGATATAATACTAAGTGAAATAAGCTAGTCACAAAAGAATACTGTATGGTTCCATTTATGTACCTAGAACAGTCAAATTCAGAGATAGAAAGTAGATGTCTGGTTCTAAGGGCTGGGGAAGGGTGAAGAGAAGTTATCATTCAGTGGGTACAGAACTTCAGTTTTGTAAGATGCAGAGCTCTGGAGATAGATGATGGTGATGGTTTTGCAACAAAACCATCTTTTGTAGAGATCTAAATGCCATTGAATTGCATACAGGTTTCCCTGGCGATACTATCTCGAAGTAGAGCACTCTTATGAAAACTTGTGTAAGCCAAAATGATGTAAAACAAAGAAGCAATTACCATTAATTTATATGGAAAAATTTTGAGCCTCCTCAGACCCAAAAAATAACCCCTCTTACGCTTCTCTGATACCTTAGGACACATCTTGCCAATGGATACACAAAATAAATTTAGATAAAGCACAGATGCTCAGAGACACAGTTCAAAGCTGTGATGCCTTGAAGCTAAGTGTAGTTCCCAGGGAAGAAGCTGCTTACAGTGTGTGTTGCCTCTGTAATGGCTCACTGCCAAACAAATGCTGAGTGCTATTTTGGCTTTTCACCTGTTTTCATAAAAGTAAAATCCACCATGCGTTTTTTCCAATTACCAAAAACAGGGACTAATGTAGATCTTTCGTAAAAGCAAAGTGGTGTAAAGCAAGTTCTTGGAAAGCGGGGAATACCTGCAATTTAAAAATGGCAAAAATTATAGTTCACGTTATGTATATATTTACAATGAAAAAAAAAATACCTTTGTTCTAACCCAACACAACACTTTCATTTTACTGAGGAAAGAAATAGAACTAAAGTTGAAAAACTATTCACTTAAGATCACATACAGGCAGTAGTGATCTACCCACAATGTAATTCCATGAAAGGTACTTCTGTCTATAATACTTACTCCATCAAACTCTTCAATGGAACCCAGTGACCAAAGAATAAAACTTAAGTTCCTACGTATGGCATGCAAAGCCCTCCAGGATGGAGATTCACCTCCTCTCCAGACACACTGTTCACTGATGCCTAACACCCCAACACCACAGCAAGGCCTATAGCCTCCATATCTACTACTGTCTCATCTCCTGGCCTCTGCACTGTCCACACCTTCTCCCCAACCTCTCCTCACTAAATCTGAGTATCATCACACATACCAAGTACTGGATATCACAGATACTAAGTGAGATTACTTTTCCAGATCTTACGCTGCAAGATCTTCTTTGGCCCTGGGCTGGGTATCCCTCTGGTGCTCCTATAATACCCCTGTACACCCTCACCACTGCACCCACCACACTGTTACGACTCACCACTGTTAAGACAACAACGCTGGCTTCCCTACTTTCCTACAGCAGGCTCCTGACAAAAAAATGTCATTCGTCTCTGTTCAGTGAGCACCAAGACCCGACCTGGCTGCTGGGCCCTCAGGAAGTACTGACTGAGCATCTTGGAACGCCAAGATGAGATCAGATCTCCTGAAAGTCCAGGGTTCTTTTCATCCGTGTGCCTGAGGGCCTCCCTCAGTGTGAAAATCATTATATTACCGAAGGCTCTTACTCAGAAAAGCATTTCATGTGTCATGGATGCAAAGAAACCACATTCCTTCTTGCATAATGCAACAATACCACCCAGGTTGGTCCCAACTTTCTGAGAAGGAGATAGTAGCGGAGAAACAGAACACAAAAAGAAAGGTCTTTTTTCTCCCCTCCGATAGACATGTTATTTTTATATTAAGGAGAGCTCTTTCTGGCACTTTACCTTGAGTGACTACAATTTAAACAACCCATTTAAAGCTCTTGTTTTATATTACAGTACCCATTCACTGTAAGCCCTTGAGGACAATCTGTAATGGAAAAAATTTATTTGAGGGCTATGTCCTCATAGCTCCATGACTTCCCTAGCCTTGGTGGAAGGCAGGCTTAGCCAGGGAGAAATATTTTTAGACAAGGGTGCTTCAGTGCTGTAAAAATAGGCCAGGTGAATAGCACAGTTTCAAAAGCCTCTGAGTACTCCGGCCACAGGGCCAAGTAAACATGCCAAGCAGAAGCATGCTGGATTTATATATTTTTGTAAACACATCGCCAGATTTGAAGCAGCTTCTCTGAAACATAACCTGAATGGTAAATTTGTGAGAACTACATCAACTAGTACAGTGAGCTGTCCCATGTGCCCCTACTACAGGAGGACTGCATGTTATCAGCTGTACATTCTCTCAGAAAACTATTCTGACTTCCTTCCAATTCCCAGAATAAGTGCACTGAGTTAGTGCTCATGACGCTGACTGTACCCCAGAGGTTGCTGTTTTTGCATCAAGGCCTGCCCTTGAGCTGATTTGATCCAAGGAGGGAAAAAGTCATAAATCAGATGTGTTTCTCAGAGCTGGCAACTCTGGGTTTATGATTATCTCTGATTGTGCAATTCCTTCAACTCTGCCTTCAGCAGTTGTTGTCTTCACTAACTTCGATAATCAAAAAAGGCGTTCCGTTGAGGCTTTCAACTACCACTGCCACCATAACCAGCTGGTTTGTTCTTAAAACAGTTTAATTCATTAGCTAGTTTATTTTTTTTTACTTAGATTTTTATATTTCAAAAAGTAATTCTAAAAAGCTAAAGAAATGCACTTCCATCTTCAAATGAGAAGTCTGTCAAAAGAAAATTTTTTTTTTGAAAATTCAATAAGCATCTGGAGTTGGTAATGTAGAGAAAAATAACTCCTCTCCCAGGACTCTCTCCTCCCATCTCTCAGCAACCCCAAGAAGGTATAACTGGACGTGTCACTAGCATCAACAAACTCTTGGTTATATTTAAGTATTTCTCTGAGATGTTGCCATGAGGAATACTTTCTGAGTAGAAGAGACAGTTCCAAATCCAAACTGCTCTCTAGGAAGATTAGTATGGCAATGTTTGCTACAATGGCGGGGCGGGGGATGGGGGGGAGGTTTGCTGAAAAAGGTCCAAGTAAGAGGCTCCCACAACAATTCAAGTATCAATGCCGGGTCCAGGAATTACAAAGGGGAGCACAGGGAAAAGAACACTCCTCACAGAGGAAAGCCTCAAAACCTTTTGTGGCACAGAGGAGACTCTGACCATGACCCCATCTTCAGAGTATATGTGGCTGGAAGAACAAGTGTGGTAATGACAGAGGGAAGAAAAGTCCCAGGGAAAGCTGGAGGGGACAAAGGAAGGGAACATGATAAATAATTAAGTCTTGGCAAGTGAGTTTGAGTCTATTCTCGGCAGAAAATGGCATCAGAGCAGCCAAAGAGAGATCACCAGGGAATGATTCTAACTTTGAGTCTAGAGCTAAGGAGAGGTCAACCTTTTATCTGTTGATTCCAGATACCTGTAAAAACCCCTTTGCCCAGGGAGACCACACTTCTCTCCACAACATAGCAGAGGCCAGGGGTGAGGGCAGAACTGTGGTTACCTAGGCTTCGGGGATCAAACCTCTTCAAAGACAGCGAAGAGAATCTAGAATTAGAGAAATCATCGCCGGATTGATCTCACAAGTCTACGTGAAAGCAACATTTACTGAACAGTTCCCACTGAACATGCTAGTTAGGTCTCTTTGGGCATTTAGCTCTCACAGCACCGTGAGGCAAGTATCCTTGTCCGCAGATAAAAGAGGCAGAGAAGGGTTAAATGACTCACCTAAGGTTCCTATAGCAAGGACAGGTAGGTAGGGCTGGGTGCTAAGCTCTGGGAGGCACCTCATACCCTGCTCACTTTCAAGTGTTACACCACCACTCACCAGAAACTGCGTTAATATACCCCAGGCAGACGTTAATATACCCCAGGCAGACGCAGGGTGGAGAAGAGCAGTGTAAGCCCCCTGTGGTCCTAGGACAGCTAAGCAGTGAGGAGTGTGCCTGAGGCAGATACGGGGAGAAACAGAAGTGGGGGGGGGAATTAGAAACTCAAGCAAGGGGCAGGTAACAGCGAGGCTGGATCTAGGACATGGTAGAGAACACCCGAAACCTGACTGAGGTGCCATTTCTGCTCTACAATGTCCAAACATATTCTTTGGCATTCTTTTTTGTCTATTAGCCCCACCTCTTCTACATTAGCTCCAGCCCCAATGACTAATATGCTGACAAGGGCTGGTTTTGCTGTCCCAGTACATGGATGAAGCTCAGACAAGAGCCCGGCAAAGAAGTGAGCAACAACACAGGGACCGAGGGAAGAGCTTCATGACGAATGCATCCTATACCCTTAAGGAGGGAGCTAACCTGAATAAAAACATCGCCGGGCAGCCTGGGGGGCTCACCACCTTCAGCCCAGGGTGTGATCCTGGAGACCCGGGATCGAGTCTCGCATCAGGCTCCCTGTATGGAGCCTGCATCTCCCTCTGCCTGTGTCTCTGTGTCTCTGTGTCTCTGCCTCTCTCTCTCTCTCTCTGCGTCTCTCATAAATAAATAAATAAATAAAATCTTTAAAAACAAAAACAAAAAAACATCCCCTCCAGAAAGAACACTCAAAAGGAGAGCTTACAGCCAGGTAACTGTGCCAGTCTCCTGTGATCCTGAAACTTTTCCCAGGCCACTGCACTGTTTTCAAGCACAGTTTAACAGAGATGTATTCACTGCAGCAAAAAAAAAAAAAAAAAGAATAGAGTTAAACAACATTGGGCAACTGTGACCACTCTTTCATTCAGTATCAGAAAACTCAGGACTGGGGGCAGAGAAGAGTGGCTGGGGAGGAAAAAAACTCTCAGGTCCACTTGAGTCCTTATTAAGCATCACAAAGTAACACAGATGTTGAGGAAACATTCATCTGTAGCTTAGAATGCTCTCCCCCACCATACCCCAACTTTGTTTTAATTGTCTAAAGAGCCTTCCCCAGAAGAAATGTGTCCTTTTTGCTTTTTAAGGGGAACAAAAAAGGCTTTGGGTGAGAAGAATCAGGCCTCGAACCCCTTGCAAACTTTCTCATTTCCTCAAAGAAATATAGTGCACTAAAAGGAAGGTTGTACCAGGAGCCCTGAGGAATTCAGCTTCTGAAATGTCCATTTTCAGGGAGCCCATAGGCTTCCCCCAACCCCGCACTCCCAGTAACTTAATGAAAGCTATGGGCTCTCTGGGCTCCTCAAATGAAAAAATAGGCAACGAACAAAACAAAGTTCAGAAAGGAATCTTTCAATAAATTGAAGAAATGCACAGCTAGTACTTTTCTTCCTTTTCTCCCCTCCTTTACAGAACAAAAAACAACCTGCCCTTCCTCAAGGGTAATTTAATGCTATAAGCTTCTTTGCTGGCCTAAGTATCTGGTCAAAGCTAAGTTGGTAATTAGAACCATGTCAAAAGTCTGTAATGGACAAACACACAAGTTAACCTTACTAAATATTAACCTGCAGTCTAAGGGATTTTTTTTTTAATTTTAAACAAACAAAAAAAATGACAGGCAAAGTAGATGCTCTCAGAGAATACAAATGTACAAATGGCCTGTGCTCTGATCAAACGTAATGAAGCACAAACCTCACTTATCTGAAACTGCTAAATTGCTTGAGAAACGTGTCAGGCTCCCAAAAAACATATGCAAAAAAAAATTTTTTTTATCCCACTCAGCATGAATTGGAACATATGGCAAAATGATTAATTTTACAAAAATTAAAACTGTAAATAGAGCTACACCCTGAATAAAATTAAACTACCTCAGAAAGAGTTCAGAAGAGTGAAGATAAATGCATAGCTTAGATGCTAGTTTGTGCTTGTGTTTTTAAGGCTTCACTGAGGATTTATGATGGGTTGGGGGCGGGGGGGGTGAGGATAAAAGGTGCCTTCCGTCTTTTCAGAGATCCATGAGCAAACAAAGCACAGTATCAACTGGCATTTGTGTTCAAGATTAAACATGTTGGAACAAAATCATGACCAATATTCTCCATCTAAATATTACAGTCCCACCTCTGCAGCAACAATCAGAGTTAGGTGTGGAGACCAGGGGAGGAGGACTAATGGACAAGGATTACTGCAATGAAGATAATAATTTTAAGGGCAGCAAACATTTTGTGAGCTCTTATTCGGTGTCAGACACTGTGCTAAATGCCTGACATATACTAATTCATTCAATCCTCTCCATACTCCTACCACACTAGTACTTAGTCCAACTTTAGAAATAAGTAAACTGAAGCCATAGGTTAAGTAAATTTCATATGTTAACAGAGCCAGTTAAGTAACTTTCCCATGTTAACAGAGCCAGCATATGAAGCAGAGCCAACATAAAAATCATCCAATTCCCCATAATGAACTGGAGCCAATCTATGTTCAAAACACATCAACTTATTCATCAGTGGCACTCAATAAGCAAAATAACTTTACCCTATGCCAAAAACCCTAGGTTAAGGGGCACAAAGAATGAAGTGATACTGCTAGAATTGCATGCTTCAGGGTGAAATGCAAAAACAGATCAGCTAAACCATCCCAAAACATCAGTGAACCCAACCAACTGGCTGACAGTGGCACACAGAGATGTTCTGCAGGAAAGCACGGTTTCCCTCCCCAGGATTAAAGTTGTCACCTGAAGTTGGTGAGGCTCTTTAAAACCTTGCTATGTGAGAATGGAACTGTGTTCCTTATGAATGTTCACTACTTAGATTTCTGGTGTTTTATTTTTTTCCCCTGGGCCTCACAACCAATATGGGGCTCGAACTCACAAACCCAAGATCAAGAGTCACACGCTCCTCTGTATGAGCCAACCAGCTACCCTAGAGTTCTGGTCTTTTTCAACTTTCAGAATGACAATTCCATTATGTTTCCAACCAGAGGGGTAAATAACACTCTTCCCCCTTAATTTTGAAAAGGCACTCCCTGCTCCAACTACTCAAGGATTGGACCCCCAAGTATGTGTTCCCACCAATGTCAGTCATTTCTCCCCACTCCTTTCTCAAGTGAATGCACCATTACCATACCCATAATTTTAGGTGCTACCTCTGTGTTTTTTCATGCAACATAACACCCTTTTTCATGGTATCCCAATAATGGTTGCAGCCTTCCAGACACTGGAAGCAATCCGACTTTGTACAAAAGTTGAGGCAATGCTTTTCACACCACTCCTAATCCTCTTCCATTGATGACTTCAAGATACTGTTCATTTCCTATATTGTTACTAGAGGCATAAAGCCCTAATAACTTGTCACCAAGATGTTGTTTCAGTGTTTTTAAACCAGTGCATTATTTTACATCTGCCCAGACTAAATCTTGCTCTCATAGCCTTGGGAGAGTCTGGTGGAGCAGGAAGTATGTAAGTGTGCCCGAGCTAAGCTCTGAGTATCACGTAATCTAATATGTGGAACTTTCAGGTTAAAGGGACTTACTCCTCTTCAGATGTAACACAGGTTACAGGAAACCATAATCTAGCAGCCAGGGCATCCACACAACAAAAAGGGCAATCCATGTATGGCCAAAAACATGATCTCAGAAGATAGAAATGAGAGACTGTCAGAAGTCAGATGGATAAAAATATTTTTTAAAAATACTAATTTTGGGATCCCTGGGTGGCGCAGCGGTTTGGCGCCTGCATTTGGCCCAGGGCGCGATCCTGGAGACCCGGGATCGAATCCCACATAGGGCTCCCGGTGCATGGAGCCTGCTTCTCCCTCTGCCTGTGTCTCTGCCTCTCTCTCTCTCTCTCTCTCTCTGTGACTATCATAAATAAATAAAAAATTAAAAAAATATTTAAAAAATACTAATTTTGGCCAGCCCTGGTGGCTCAGCGGTTTAGCGCCACCTTTAGTCCAGGGCGTGATCCTGCAGACGTGGGATTGAGTCCCGCATTAGGCTCCCTTCATGGAGCCTGCTTCTCCCTCTGCCTGTGTCTCTGCCTCTCTCTCTCTCTCTCTCTCTTTCTCTCTGTGTGTGTGTGTCTCTCGTGAATATATAAAATCTTAAAAAAAAATTTAAATACTAATTTTAAGAGAAAATGCAATTAATATGCTGCAAAATACATGCAGGGAGGGAGAATTAAGACATAGTAATAAAAGTTTTTGTTTGTTTTTGAGAGAGAGAGAGAGAGAGAGAGAGAGAGAGAGAGGGAGGGAGGGAGGGAGAGAATCCTAAGCAGGCTCTTCACTCAGTGCAAGGCGGGGCTGGACCCCACAACCCCAAGATCATGACCTGCACTGAACTCAAGAGTCAGACTTAACCCCCTGAACCACCCAGGCGCCCCAAAAGATTTTTTTAAAAAGCAAGCATAGAAGTGTGGATTTGGCTGCAAACAGACACTGAAAAAAATTAAACCTTCTTGATTGTAGCCACTGCCCTAGAGTACTCTCTTAAGAAACACTTGTTAATAACTGCCTCCGTTCTCAACAACGTAAGTTGCAAAGGGCTGAAACGCTAAGAATAAAATCAGCTAAGAAAATCACAGTCGTCCAATACGACCTGGAAGGTAACCGCTGAAAATAAATAAACAAACAAACAAACAAATAAATAAATAAAATACAAGTATCACAGTATCCAGATAATCAGTTGCACAACTGACTCCGTAGCCCAGCTCAGGTGGCACAGGGCAGAGTCCTGAAGATGAACAACGAGCTCGGAGCCTCCTCCTGGGCTCTCAGCCACCTTACTCCCACACTCCCAGACCTTACACCGCGCTGTTCTCCGCACAGAGGGGAACAGGTCAAAGTTGCCTAGCCAAGGCGCTCGCAGCGGGACTCGTTCCAGGGCCTCGCAAGCTCCAACTCGGTAACTTCACAAAGGGCTACCACAACGAGGACTATTTTTCTTCTTGCTAACCCACAGGCAAAAGGAAACACAAGACGCGGGGGGGGGGGGGCGGGAAAGAGAGATCGTTTAGGAGAGCAGAAAACAGCTCGGACAAAGACTCATGAAAAATTAACAAACAAAACGAACTGATCGCAGTCCGGGCCTCTGGAAGCAAACTCGGTCTCAGCCGAGCGGCGAGCGCGCGCGTTGCTCCTCAGTATCCTCTCTGCCTGCACCGCCCGGTGCCAAAGTGCATTCAGAAGCCCCTCGCGCGGAGCCTCCATCGCGCCCCGGGGCGGCCGGGATTCAGAGGCGAGGGGACTGGGGCTCGATCCAAGAACACGGGTTCTTTGGGGGGAGCGGAGGAGACGCAGGCCCAGACTCGAGGCTTTTCAACCGCGCCGCGAGGGGCGGGTGGCCGCTGCCCCGGCGCCCACGCCGCCCGTCTGCTGGCGGGAGCCTGCACCTGGCGCGCGCAGCGACCTCGAGCCGGGTACGCTGGCCGCCCGGCGGCTCACCTGGGCGATGCCGGCGCCCATCAGCCCGCCGCCGATAACCGTCACGTGCTTGACGATGATCTTCTTCGCCGAGGCCGAGGCAGTGGACGAGGAGGACACCGAGCGCACGAACTGGCGGGTAACGAAAGCCATGCTGCGCACACAAAGGCGGCGACGACGAGACCCAGCGGGGCTCTCCGCGGCGCAAGGACTAGCAAGGAGCTGACCTCTGGGGGCGGAGGCCCGGCCCGCCCCTGCGGCCCGCGCGCCCGCGCGTTCGGTGACGTCACGGACGGCGGGGGTGGAGACTCGAGGTGCGCCCCGCCCATTGGCCCGCGCCCGCCGGGGACCGCGTTCGAACGACCGAGCGCGGCTTCCGGGCCCACGTGGTCTGGCACGGCTACACCTCCGGGCGGGGAAGGGGGCGTGGTCGCGGCGGCGGGGGGCGGGGCCCGGGAGGTGGGCGGGGGCCCGGGAGGTGGGCGGGGGCCCGGGAGGTGGGCGGGGCCCGGGAGGTGGGCTGAGCGCGGGGGCGGGGGCGGGGGCGGGGCCTGGGAGGTGGGCGGGGCCCGGGAGGTGGGCTGAGCGCGGGGGCGGGGGCGGGGCCTGGGCCCTCGCGCCCTGCGGGCCTCTCCTCGGGAGAGTGTCTGCAGCGGCTGGTGAAACCCAGTGCGTGCGGCCGCCTCGTTAAATCCTCGCCTTTGGTGCTCCTGCATATTTCGGCGCTGAATGAATACGTGCTATTTGGCTGTAGTGATTATTTTCATGTGCTGAGTATTGATTGTTTCTGCTAAAACGGAGAAACGAACTGCTCACACCCAAAACAAATGTCTAACGGCCCGCGAGTTCCAATGCAGAGAGCAGGCCCGCGGGAGGAAAAGGGAGTTGACCTCTAGTTACCCATTTCAACGTCAGACACCCATCAAAGCGGTGGAAGTGGACGGCGGAAGGTCAAAAAGCAGACGTTGTGAAGTTACATGTAAATATGGAAAGCATGGGGAAAGCATGTCTTTCCAAACAATGGAAGATTTGGATACCAATTAGCTCAGTCTTCCCATTCGTGTGAATAATTTCTGGTTACTCTACTTTAGTAATATAGAATATTATTCTTTAAAAACATAATAAGAACCCCCAAACACACCATCCGAACAAAAGTTGGCCTCTCCTAGCAGAAGTAACCCACACAGCGAATCCTGTGTTCACCATTCTTTTGCTTTGATCTCATTTTTATATCTAATTCTGTAAAAATAGGGGAGAAGCGCTGTTGCTCAGCGCTGTTAGGCTTGGAGCTATACTAGGATCGCCACGTGGTTAAGGAGACGGTGTTGTATCTAAACAACTCAAGTCCCGTTGAGTGCTAGAATGTAGCGAATACAAAAGCCAATGGGACTAGACCTGGAAAAAAAAAAAAAGATTACATAAAGAAACCTCGTAACTTGCAGAACAATGAAGCACAGAGAATTCTAGGCAGAGGAAGCAGCACATGCAAAGGTAGAAACAGAAGAAAATATTGCCTGGGGAAAACAGAGGAATTAGGTGTGGTTAGAAGTGAAGCTAGAAGGATGCATGCATGGATGATGATTCGTTAGGTGGATTTTACTTTTCTGTTCTCGTTTACAAGTTGTGTCTGATGCAAGGCCAAACATCCAAACATATTTAGTGTTGTCACAAGAAACACTTTTTAATTAAAACGTTTGTAATGTAAAATAGTGCCTGAGTATGCTACATTTTCAGATCTGTTTTCCCCTGGAAAGAATAGCCACCGCCATGAGGCTGTCCTATCTGAAGGTGTGATGTAAAGACAGGAGCACAGCCAGGAGAGTAAGGAGTCCTGGCTCTGTCACCTGTGTACAGTATGACCTTTGCAGCAGTTGTTCTCTCTGGGCTCTGGTGTCCTTGTCTATCAAAAGAAATGGTTGGATACCTTTCCAGCTGTTCCATACTGAGAGTCTATCCCCAGTTTACAGTCTTTTCAAGCTGAAGGGCCACCCTACCCGGCCCCCACTCCAGCCCAGTCCTGATCAAATGACAGTTACAGTAGAATCACTCTTCTTTTACCAAGATTGCAAGGCTTTTCCCAACTGTGGCCTTGGCCTTTCACCTATGACAGTCTGTTTTCAGGGCTCAGGTTCTTGACTACTGTGCTGTTTTGCCTGTCTTCCTAACAACCCTAAGATTCCACTGCTCTCCTCCTCTGAGGGTGAGGAAGCCAAGATTCTGAGTGGTCAAAATCGTTTATTAAATATAATTCATCTAAAAACAAGCCAGGCTCAGATCTGAACCCACTCAGATCTCAAGGCCCTTTTTCATAATTCCATCCTTCTTAGTGCCCCTGGTGCTAGATCACTGTACTCCTCTCCTTTTAAAAACTTTATCCACAGGATAAAGACCAAACTGCTAAGTCCTAGCCCCAACATTCTAAATTCATCTATTTCCTTCTCTCTCTCCACGGGTACCTTAAATTCGAGCCATAAAGAACCAAAGTTACTTCTCCTAACTTCTAAATTATCTTTCATAAAGATTCCAATTGTCAGTTTATTTATAAATAAGTTGAAGGCTAACACACATTTTAGCTAACTATAATTCTCAGACATTTTCAGAATCAGATATATAGGGGATTCCTGGGTGGCTCAGCGGTTTGGCGCCTGCCTTTGGCCCAGGATGCAATCCTGGAGTCCCGGGATCGAGTCCCGCGTCAGGCTCCCTGCATGGAGCCTGCTTCTCCCTCCTCCTGTGTCTCTGCCTCTCTCTCTCTCTCTCTATGTCTATCATAAATAAATAAATCTTAAAAAAAATAATCAGATATATAGACTTCACAAGACTGACAGTGACTCTTTATTTTCAAAAGTAAAATGAGTGATTTTAGAGATAATAAGTAAGTTCTTCATTGCTTTATGTGATCAAGAAACATCTGATTCTAGGTGCTGAAAAACTCAGAGGCAACTAGAATGTGGTCTCTGCCTTTCAAAGGCTCATTATATAGTAGGAGAAATAAAGATGGAAGTGACTCATGAAGCAGTGTTGTGAGTGCTCTCCATGGGGGAATTCAAGGGACCATAGAGGAGGTTAGCTTGGGGGAGGGGGGCGGTCTCAGGGGTAACAGCTAACATACTTAATGAATGCTCAATTTGCTAGACTCTTCGCTAACCATGTCTTTTCGCTCTTCACCAGTGTCCTAAACCACTTCATCATGATAGAGATATTACAGCAGAGTAGTGAGGCTGTGTAGAAGGTTATCCAGCAGAAGAAGAGTTATAAGGATATTTCAGAGAGAAAAATGTATCTCTAGATTGTGAAGAAAAGGAAAAGAGAAAGTGGTCTGGAAATACAATTAACGTAGTATGAACATAGAGATGAGATTGGAAGGTAGCAGAGGCCAGAGCAGGGTAGATCTTTTTATAAGAGTCATGGTTACAGTGACATTTAAATTTTTTTCAAGGTTTACTTAGAAATAATTGCAAACTCATAGAAAAATCACAAGAATAAGGATAATGCAAAGAAACTCATATACCCTTTACCCGAATTTACATATTGTAAATATTTTATATATTTGCTTTATCTCTCTCTCTCTCTTTTTTTTTTTTTTTTTTGAGAGAGAGAGAGAGGGAGAGCAAGCAAGGGACAGAGGGAGAGGGAGAGAGAGGAAACCCAAGCAGGTTTCAAGCTCAGTGTGGAGCCCAATGTGGGATTTGATCCCAAGACCCTGAGATCACAATCCAAGCTGAAATCGAGTCTGATGCTCAATCAACTGAGCCACTTAGGTGCCCCTGCTTTATCATTTTTTATCTTATCTATGTCTATCTCTATATATATTTATCCATAATATTTAAGATATGTATAATATATAAAGAGAAATATAAAATTTCTGAGCTGTTTGTAGGTAAGTTACACATATCATTAGTATTTCAAGGTATATTTCCTAAGAATTGAGTGATTCTCTTATATAACCATAGTACAGTTATCAACAGTGGTAAATGTAATATTGTTAAAACATTTCTATCTAATCATCTGTATTTCAATTTTGTTAATTGATCCAATAATATCATTCATAGATTTTTTTTTCCTTCTAGTACTGAATCCAATCTAGGTCAGGTATGGCATTTAGTTTCACCTCTCTCTCTCTCTCCCTCCCTCTCTCTCTCTCTCTCTCTCTCTCTCTCATTGAATAACACATTTATTGAGGGTTTAGTTAATTTTTAGTTTTATGTTTAGGCACTGGCTTTGCCATGAACATTGTGTTTGTGTACAGGAAACTATATAAAGGACTTAAATATCCTTTGGAGAGATCTTTCAAAAACTATAATAATTGACAACCCACCGCACACCCTTTCCATGGGAAGAGAGTTGCTAAACAAATTCAGACTGGAAAAAAATACAACAGGGGCAAATGCTACCAAACAACATGATGGGAGAAAAACAGAATTGGGAATTAGAAATGCCAAATTGGTATATTCCTTGTGGAAAACTTTCTTTTAAATGAAGCACACATAGTACATAAACAAAGTCTCCTAGTAAGACTGAATAAGAAGATACTATAGGATATACAACTTTCAATAACATTCTCAAAGTTGTTATATTTGTAATTCAATCATAAAAACATTTTAGAACTACAAACCATGTTCTTCTAGTCTAATTTGACATTCTGAAATTCCTGAGACCATTTTTGTGAATGTATTTGTGTCCTTTGTCAATTCTTCTTTGAATTATGACTACAACTAGATTTGAGCCATCATTGGAAGGTGTATTTTGCATTATGAATATATTCACAAGATATGTCTGAGACTTGCTTCACAATAAATCAGTGCAGAATGGGTATGATGGAAAGTAGGTTGGGTATAGATGAAATAAGATTTGTGCTTGACTTTTGTAGGTATTGTTCATAAAAAATGTCCATAATAAAATAAATAAAAAGAAGAAAATAGAAAAACTGCATATGGTATTTAAATGTGTTCAATTTAGGTCACTACTTTTATTTGCTTGCATTGTGAAATATGGTTTTAAAAATTTCATCTTGGTTCCTAGATAAAATCATTTCAGTTATCCTTTATCTCAAACACAATGTATGGCCTAAATGTTAAAATACTTTATCCTAGATACTATTTATTATAAAAAGAACATGGTTTGCGTCCTTGTTTTTAAACTCCTCTTCAATGAAATAACATTGAGTCAACTTGTTATGTTCCTATTCTATTTCAGGTTATTATGCTAGTTATTGCAAAGAGATTTATTTCATATATCATACATTTCAAGTGTGCGATTCAGTGACTTTTACCAAATGGTGCAACCATCACTAGAAATCAGCTTTAAAACATTTTCATCCCCCCAAGAAGATCCCTAATGCCTTTTGAAGCTAATCCTCATTCCTACTCCGAGCCCCAGGCAATCACTCATCTACTTTGTTTCTATATATTTACCTTTTACAAAACATCTCATATAAATGGAATAATTTCATACATTGTCTTAGCAAAGCATTTTTGGGTTTTTTTTTTTTAAGATTTTATTTATTTATTTGTGAGAGGCACAAAGAGTGATGTAGAGACGTAGGCAGGGGGAGAAGTAGGCTCCCTGCGGGGAGCCGGATGTGGAACTCGATCTCAGGACCCGGGGATCACAACCTGAGCGAAAGGCAGACTCTCAACAACTGAGCCACCCAGGTGTCCCAGCAAAGTGTCTTTTAGTTGTGATTTATCTGCAGTATGCCATGTGTCAGCAGTTTGTTCCTCCTCATTATTGAAGTGTATTTCACTGTATGGATCTACCTACCATATTTGGTCTATTCATTCACCAGCTGATAGACATTTAAGTTGCTTTCAGTTTGGGGCTATCATGAATCATGCTGATAGGAACATTCTCAAACAAGTGCTTGTTATCATTTCTCTTACAGAAATACCTGAAGACAGAATTGCTGAGAATTAGAGTGGTTTTATGTTTAATTTTTTGAAAAGCCACAAAACTTTCCAAAGTGACCATACTATTTCATATAACCACCATCGATATATAGTGGTTTCCATTTCTCCACATCTTCACCAACATGTGTTATTTTCTGTCAATTTATTATAGGCTATATTTTCTGTCTTATTTCTCATTCTGGTGTGAAATGGTACCTCCATGGTTTTCTCTTGGATTTCCCTAATGTTGAACGTCTTTGCATGTGCTTATTAGCCATTCATGTATCTTCTTTTTAAAAATATCTGTTCATATCTTTTATTCACTTTTTCATTGGTTTTATTATCAGTTTGGACTCATGAATTTCTAATTATTCCAAAGGTGTATAATTCATTACTGGATTTAATTAGTTTGAGATTCAAATTGTTCCAGATTTGGCCAGTGGGAACCTCTTCAAGATGGTTCCTTGTGACATTCCCCCATTCTTTTCTGAATACCTCCTAACTTTTTGGCATAACATCTTGTACCTACTCTGCCCTAGTTCCAGAAACATTCGTTTTATGAGGAGCCTCAGTTCCTTTTAATGGGAATGATATTGGAGACCGAGTTCTGAGCACAACTACACTTTAAAGAGATTAGTCTGGAAGCTATCTGATGGGTATATTCGTTCTCTATTGCTATGTGACAAAGTATCTTAAAACTTAGTGGTTGAAAAAAATGATCTTACGATTTTTGTGGGTCAGGGAATCAGGAACAGCTTAGCTGGGTGGTTCTATCTAATGCTTCTGCATGAGATTATAGCCAAGATGTCATGTAAGCCTGTCATCTAAAGACTTGACTGGGGCAGGTATGTCTGTTTCCAAGATGACTCGCCTACACGGCTATTGGCAGGAGGTGCCAGATTCTTTCTATTAGTAGAGGACCACGGTTCCTTGCCATTTAGGCATCTCCAGAGGGTCAGCCATATTCAGTGTGGAAGGGAACTACAGCAAGAATCCATAAGGGTGACCACACAATCACAATGTCAAGGTCATAAAGACACTTTTCTCTGTTATTTTAAGATTTCTTATTTTACTTTTCACATCCAGGCCTGTGACCCTCTAAATTGTTTTTTATATGAGATGTGACAGAAGGAGTCATGGTTCACATATTCCTGTATGTTGATGTCCAACTGATGCCACACCAGTTGCATTTTATGGAAAATCCCACCCATTCCCCCACCATATTACAGTGGCATCTTTGTCACAAATCAGGTGCCCTTATGTGTGTGAGTCCGCTTCACTGGTCTGTTTGACTTCGTGCTTATACCACACCGTCTTGCTTATTGTAGCTTTATATAGAGAGTCGGCATCTCAGTATCATGGTTGTTTGGGCTATTCTGGCCCCTTGTTTTTACAAGTACATATTTTTTAAAGATTTTATTTATTCATGAGAGACACAGAGAGAGAGGCAGAGACATAGGCAGAGGGAGAAGCAGACTCCCTGAGGAAAGCCCAACACGGAACTCGATTCCAGAACTCCAGGGTCACGCCCTGAGCCAAAGGCATATGCTTAACCACTAAACCACCAGAGGTCCCTTACAAATACATTTTTTGTTTAGCTTTCACCACCTTTTGTGACTACTGATGCTCAGGCCCAACTCTGGTGTGATTCTGATTTAACTGGTCTGGGGTGGAGCCAACACATCAGCATTTTTATCAAACTCCCCACGTAAGTCTCAAATACTGCCACAGAATTGAGAATCACTGATGTAGTGGAACTCCGTTCTGTGACAGCAGGACACATCAAGGCTCACAGAAGTTACATGCTTACCGAAAGTTACACAGAGACAGTAATTGCAGAACCAGGGCTCCCATCCAGGTGTTCTTTTCCAGTTCCATCCTCTTCCAACCACCTGTATTTATTTCTGGACGTGCCCACTGTAGATAAATATAGAAAAGCAGGGAGGAGAAAGATGCCCAGAAACTTTGCGCCTCCCTACTTGAGGGTGGACAGGATATTAGGTTAAGAGTGCATGGACACAGCCAAGATGCTCAGTGCGGAAGGCTAGGGGGGTGGCATTAGCAAGCTGTGCAGAGGGGATCCCTGGTGGCTCAGCACCTGCCTTTGGCCCAGGGCGTGGTCCTGGGGGCCCGGGATCCAGGTCCGGGATCAAGGCCCGCATCAGGCTCCCTACATGGAGCCTGCTTCTCCCTCTGCCTCTCTCTCTGTATGTCTCTCATGAATGAATGAATGAATAAATAAATTAGAATAAGAAAGAAAGAAAGAAAGAAAGAAAGAAAGAAAGAAAGAAAGAAAGAAAGCTGTGCAGAGTTCTAAGAGATCTGGAAACTGAGGCCCAGAGAGATCCTATGGTCAGTTCCTGGCACTTGCATCGAAATGTGCCATGGCCCTTGTCCCCACCTCCCCTCTACATCTGGCTTTCCACCCAGGTATGCTCACTCTCCCCACCAGCTTTAGTTCTGGTCCCTTAGAAGTTTTCGTCTACAACTTACCTCTGCATGCATCATGGGATGATTCCTGAAAGAAGCCAAGCCTTACTGTTTTCTATACAATTACATGTCTTATTAACAGAGCAGAAAGAATTTACCACTCACATGGCTAAATGATATTAAGCTAATCTCAGGCCCCCAGAGAAATGGTCTTTAAAAAAAGATACTTTATTTATTTATGAGAGACACAGAGAGAGAGAGGCAGAGACACAGGCAGAGGGAGACGCAGGCTCCATGTAGGGAGCCTGACACGGGACTCCATTCCAGGTCTCCAGGATCAGGCCCTGGGCTGAAGGGGGCGCTAAACCGCTGAGCCACTGGGGCTGCCCTAAGATTTTATTTATTTATCCACGAGAGACAGAGAGAGGCTGAGACACAGGCAGAGGTAGAAGCAGGCTCCATGCAGGGAGCCCGACGTGGGACTCGATCCAGGGTCCCCAGGATCACGCCCTGGGCTGAAGGTGGTGCTAAACCACTGAGCCACCCAGACTGCCCTATTCTGATCATTCTTAACACAGTAGCCAGAGAGAATCCATTCCATTTTAAGTCATGTCATGTCCCTTCTCTATTCAAAACGCTTCATGGTCCCCATCTCAGATTGAGCCATCGTCTCTATCATCTGCCCTTTCCTCCAACTTTATCATTTCCTCTCCTGCTACCATTCTTTCTTGTCCCATTCCTCCAACATTTCAGACACACCCCTGCATTAAGGCCTGTGGCCTTGCTGTTCCTCCTGTCTAGATGTCCCCAGGGCTTGCTCTTTGCTTCTCCTGGGTCTTCACTCAAATATCAGCTTCCCATGGGGGCTTTCTCTGTCCTCTGTACCTAAAAGTGCAACCTCTCCCTGGCATTTTGCATCCTTTCCCTGGTTTTAGTTTGGTCTTTAACATTTATGACTAAATATGCCACACATCTTATTTACTTATTCACTGTCATTTTTTTCTCTTTTGGAAATTAAGCTCTTTCACATCAGAGATCTTTGTTTTGGTTGCTTCTATGCCCCAATATCTAGAGTGAGTCTCATAATTATTTTATGCATGAATGAGTATGGCTATTACATTGCCCTTAATGTTGAGCATTTGGATTGCTTGTCTTTCTTGTCTTTCCTTTTTTCTCTTTTGCTATCAAATATATCACTGCAATGAATAATGAATAACTTATCCAAAACTATTTTTATCTCATTATTACCCATAGTTATATCTTAGAAGTAGAATTGATTGAGACAAATGGTATGAATACTTACTTAAGAAAACTTCTGGGAGTAATGAGTTTTGATCTACAGAAGAGTTGCAAAGATGGTTCTGAGAGTTCACGTATTCCCTTCACCCAGTTTCCCCTAATTTTGACATCTTATGTAACCAAAGTACACTTGTCAAAAATGAAGACATTAACACTGAAGACAATGCTAGAAACTAAACTCCAGACTTCACTGGGATTCTCAGGTTTATCCGTTAATATATTATTCTATTCCAGAATTCAATGTAGGATACGAGTCTACATTTAGGAACAAATACTTTAAAAACCTTCATGCATATTCTTAAAATTTTCTCCAGAAATGTAGCTTCAGTCTAAATTGCCAGCAGCAGTGTATGAATGCTTCTCCCTCATCAATATTTAGTATTTTCCTTTTAAGATACATCTTTAAAACATAATGGGTAAAAAATGGTATCTTACTGTTTTACTTGCATTTTCAATGAATTTAAACATTCTTTCACATTTTATTTATTTTTTCAGTAGGCTGAGATCAAGAGTCGCATGCTCTATCTACCAACTTAGCCAGGAAGCCCCCACCTATTTTTAAAATTAGGTGTTCTACTGGCTGAATTATAAGCAAGAATATAAAATTTTTGTCAAGACTGGCATAATTATTTTTCATTATTTGCCAACTGTCATTTTAGAATATGGGAGTTTTCTGTTTTTATGTCGGCAAATCCATTGTGCTTTATATTTGTGATTGAATCTATTACTTTTTTATGCTCAGAAAAGTAATTCCCATTCCTATATCAAATGTTTCATAGATGCTTACATATATATATTCATACATATAATATTAGTTCTATTTTTTAGAACTAACTCTAGATTTCAGTAAATGAAAAAATAAAATGTGTTTATTTTTTAAAATTTTTATGTAATCAGCCTCCAAGCTGTTCTCATCTTTTTAAAGATTTTACTTGGGTGAGAGAGAGTGCAAAACCAGTGGGGGGGGGGGGAGGCAAAGGGAGAGGGAGAAGCAAGCTCCTCGCTGAGCAGGGAGTTGGATGCAGGACTTGCATGATCCCAGGACCCTGAGATCACCACCTGAGCTGAAGACAGATGCACCCCAAGCACCCAAAAATGTGTTATTTTAATTTTCTAAATAATTAAACAATTGTTTTAGCACTTTTTAAAATATTATTTCCTGTTACTTCATGGCATGATGCCACTTTTATACTAGAGGATATGGGTTTATTATCTCTATTCTGATTAATCTGAATATTCTGATGTTAGTATAAAACTGCTGATTTATTATATTTTTTAAGGTTTTATTTATTTGAGACAGAAAGAGAGAACAGGAGCCGGGGAAGAGGTAGAGGGAGAAGCAGATCCCCCACTGAGTAGAGCCTTTGGGGGTTGATCCCAGGACACAGAGATCATGAGTTGAGCTAAAGTTAGACTCTTAACCAACTGAACCACTCAGGCACCCTTAGTAATTTATATTTCAGAAGATAGTATTGATCTGGAAATAAAAAGCTTGTATATGTGGTCAAATAATTTTCGACAAGGGTACCAAGACCATTCAGTAAGTAAAAGATAGCCTCTTCAACAAATGGTGCTGGGGACATTGTGTCACCACATGCAAAAGAATGAAGTTAGACTTTACCTTAACCACATACAAAAATCGGCTCAAGACGGATCAAAGACCTAAACAAAAAAGCTCAAACTGTAACATTCCTAGAAGAAAACGGGGAGAATTTCATGACACTGGATTTGGCCATGATTTCTTGATAGGACACAGGCACAGGCAACAAAAGAAAAAATAGATAACACATTGGACTTCATCAAAATTAAAAACTTGTGCATCAAGGTTTTTAAACTGGCAGAGGTGTCACAGATTGTAGGAGCTGAGGGTTTAAATAAATGGAGTAACCATAAATAGTAAGGAGGGCTAGGAGTAACTGGGTGATGAGATTTGGGAGCCTTCTGTGGGCTGCTAGAACAAAAATACCAGCCTGGCTATGCTATAAATAACGGTACGTATTTCTTACAGTTCTGGAGGCTGCAAGTCCAAGATGGGGGCAGATTCAGGATCTGCTGCGAGCCTTCTCCCCGGTTCTGTGACAGCTGTCTTCACATAGCTCCTCAAATGGCGGATGGGCAAGGGAGCTCTCAGAAGCCTCTTTCATCTTTCATAAGGACACTAATCCCTTCATAAGGGCTGCACCTCATGACCTCATCACCTCCTTGAGGTCCCACTCCACAGACCATCACATTGGGATTAGGTTTCACTAAGCGAACTGGGGGGAGGAGGGGGAGAAGGGGGCACAAACATTTAGTCTACAGCAGGAAGTTCTCCAGTAAGGCCACTTTAGATCAGAGATGACCTCTGAGCTGTGATGGCAGGAGGAAGAGTGGGACATGGAAAAAGCCAGCAGGGGGCTCATCTGTAAGCAAAATCCGCAGGCTGAGGCATTTAAAAAAACTGTTCTCCTGGAGCTGAGTAGGGTAAGGGAGACAGAAGCCACTCCTTTGCCACACTGGGCTTATGTCCATTCATCCCTCCCTCAAATAATGCTGGATTTGGGTGTGGGAAATCAGAAATGTGAACTGTGACATAGTCCTGAGAGTAACTGCTCTGAGGGGATATTTTATTTTATTATTACTTTTTATTTATTTATTTGACAGAGAGAGAGAGAGAGAGAGAGAGAGAGCACACAAGCAGAAGCAGGGGGAGCAGCAGAGGGAGAGGGAGAAGCAGGCTCCCCACCGAGCAGGGAGCCGGATGTGGGGCTCCATATCAGGACCCTGGAATCATGACCTGAGCCCAAGGCAACTGCTTAAACTTAACCAACTGAGCCACTCATGCATCCCTGAGGGGATATTTTCAAAGAATTATCCTCCAATCTAAAGCCATGTTTCTGTTACATTGTAGCCATCTCTCTCTCTCTCTCTCTCTCTCTCTCTCTCTCTCTCTCTCTGGAGGTCTGCTCCCTCTTACATTTCCTAATTTGACATGTAGTAGAGAAACAATTTTGTGGGACACCTGGGTGGCTCAGCCATTGAGCATTTGCCTTTGGCTCAGGGGGTGATCCTGGGGTTCTGGGATTGAGTCCCACATCAGGCTCCTTGCATGGAGCCTGCTTCTCCCTCTGCCTGTGTCTCTGCCTCTCTATGTCTCTCATGAATAAAGAAATAAAAATCTTAAAAAAATAAGAAATAAAACAAATTTTGTTTAGCAGTTAAAATAAAAAACCAGACGTGATACTATTTTGGTTAAAACTAAAAGTTTAATAAAAGCACCAGAAATTATGTTAAAGATAAGGATTAAAAATTAGGTATTAGAAAGATATATAAAATAAGGTACTTCTGGTTTTTACACTTCAAATAAATCATAAAATAGAAAATTGCATTAATAGTTTTTTCAATGACTTACCATATAAAGAGGTTTTTAAAATGCTACAGTTGGAGGCATTATATTTAAAAGTTTAATGAACATCTGATTTCAATATAATCTCACAGAATAGTTTTTTTTTTTTTCCAGTAAGCTACAAGCTGTTTGGTTAGGAATGTTGAAAATGTATATATAAATTAAGGAGTAATAAACTTATTCATGCCAAATTATTAGTGCAATTCAAAAGCATGTAAAATTCCAGATGAGGAACAAACATCCTGTTCAAAATGCAATGGAACCACACTTGCATCATCTCATTAAAAATCTATATGACAACTGTTCCATTCACTCACAATTCCTGGGCACTTAGCTTATTCGTTTTTGTTTTTTGTTGTTTTTTTTTTTTAATTGACAAAAATCCTCAAGGCACCTAGAGATTTGCCTGTACTTCATCTATCTGTATTGAAAACACAGAGTAGACGCTCATGGGATCACGTAGCGGCAGCACAGACAAGTGGTTCACAGTTTGAATCCTTCCCTGATCAATCTCAGTATCAGAATTCCCAACCTCACTATTTGGGGCTCAAGTCAAAAGGTAGAGCTACATCTCTGTGAGTAACCCAGCAGAAAGAAACTCTGCCGTGAAGCCACTCCTTCAGCCAGGCTCACTGTTCCTGTAGTTGAAACAGAAGGTAGACATAAAAATTCAAACAACAGCCTTTCCTCTGCATACCAGACAAGGGGACTTGAGTCCATTTCTACAAAATGTGAAAAAACGAAATCACCAATGAATAGATAATGGTAACAAAACAAGCCTCCCATCTCCCAAAACAGACATAGGGTCTGTGCCAAGAAGAGCTCTAACTCATCATGACTTAAACCCACATCCTTCCCTGACAAAATATTCAAGTACAAATACCACTTTCATGCTGTCACAGGTCTTAAATTGGCAGGTCTTCCTACTACTTCTGAATTTGTTCTCCGGTACTTAACAAGTGTTTTGGTGATATCAGAAAAGATATGAGGCATTTGACCTTCCTTAGTGCTGAGAGATGGAAAGAAGGCACATTTCTTAACCTCATTTTATGGAATGACTGAGGCACTGAGTGATGAGAAGAAATGTTCACTGGTGGGAGCCACTGGGGATAAAAGCCAGATCTCCCGCTTCCCATCCAGCACTTTGGTCCCCATCTCCTAAGTCACAGACGTGCATTACTAAAATGACAGAAGTGTCCTCTGAGGAATCTTCCAAGATGCAAGCTCTACTCACTTTCCAGTCTTCCTCTCATCTGAGCCTAATCTGGATCTACTGCATTACTGGGTCTGCTGTCAATGCGGAAGGAAGAATCTGTTTAGGAAGGAAATGTATTTACATTCTCTTCTCGGACATGTTCTTTATCTCTTTGAAATGACTATATTAAATGGATGTGGGGCTAAAGTTAGACCATATCTTCCAGTCAGGATGGGCTTCTTAGAATCCTTCGGTAAAGCAAATGTGAAACTCTGCATTAGGCTCACGAACATCAGAAATAATTCCATCTTTGCCAGCTGTTCTCCCATACACACCCGTTTCCCTAAAAATGAGATCAGAAAAAAAGTTGGGGTTATAATACCACCCCTTTTCCTATCTCAAGAAGAGCAATTTCATATGAAATCTCAAAAGTGTTTTGAATACACATATAGAGAGTTTTAAAATAAATTAGCCACATATACCCCCATGGCTTCCCAAAGTATATGCTGATGAGAATTTTTAAATACTAAGTTCACATTTTAACTCCTCCTCATGAAAACCTATCCTCATTCTGTACTGGAACTAGAGACAGATGCAGGCTACTCTGTCTCCTCCATATCTACTTATCTCTTTCCTTTGTTCTTAACTGGAAGATTAAAGGGAGAATGAGTCAGATGAGAATCTTTGGAGCATGCCTTTTTTATAGAAAGAATCCTACATGTACTCATCCAGGTGACTGGTGAGATGAGAGAACCCAGCCTCTTAGCCCGCAGCCCAGCAGAAGGTCACAAGTTGCATTTATTTATTTATTTATTTATTTATTTATTCATTCATTCATTCATTCATTTTAAGATTTTGTTTATTTATTCATGAGACAGAGAGAGAGAGAGAGAGAGAGAGAGGCAGAGACACAGGCAGAGGGAGAAGCAGGCTCCATGCAGGGAGCCCGATGTGGGACTGGATCCCAAGTCTCCAAGATCCCACCCTGGGCTGAAGGCGGCACTAAATCGCTGAGCTACCTGGGCTGCCCTCAAGTTGGTTTTATTTATTTATTTTTTTAAAGATTTTATTTATTTATTCATAGAGACAGAGAGACAGAGACAGAGACAGAGACAGAGACACAGGCAGAGGGAGAAGCAGGCTCCATGCAGAGAGCCCGACGTGGGACTCGATCCAGGGTCTCCAGGATCATGCCCTGGGCTGCAGGCGGCGCTAAACCGCTGCGCCACCGGGGCTGCCCCTCAAGTTGCTTTTAATACCAACAGTTTTCCGGGACTCAAACAATCACTTGGGCAGCTCAGGAAGGAAGATTTCTAGTCATATTTAAGGATTATTTATTTACTTCTTTATTCCTATTTAAGGATTTAAAACCAATTGCTTTCATTTTGTTTTTAAAATCTAAAATGAATGTAGTAGAGCTGCATTATCTCATTTACCTCTTCTCTTATATCCGCTTGCTAAGAAAGAAGTATTTTGGGCAGCCCGGTTGGCTCAGCGGTTTGGCGCGGCCTTGGGCCTGGGGCATGATCCTGGAGACCCCGAATCGAGTCCCATGTTGGGCTCCCCACATGGAGCCTACTTCTCCCTCTGCCTATGTCTCTGACTCTCTCTCTCTCTCTCTGTCATTAATGAATAAAAAAAATAAAATCTTTAAAAAAATATTTTTAAAGATTTTATTTAGAGAGAGAGAAGGAGAACAAGTAGGGGTTGGGGCAGAGGGAGGAAGAAAGAGAATCTCAAGCAGACTCCACGCGGAGCTCAGAGCCCAACATGGGGCTCAATCTCACGACTCTGAGAACATGACCTGAGCCGAAATCAAGAGTCGGATGCTTAACCAACTGAGCTACCTAGGTGCCCCAAGAAAGAAGTATTTTTTTTAAATATTGTGCTATTTTTAAAAAATTTTTATTTATTTATGATAGTCATGAGAGAGAGAGAGAGAGAGGCAGAGACTTAGGCAGAGGGAGAAGCAGGCTCCATGCACCGGGAGCCCGACGTGGGATTCGATCCCGGGTCTCCAGGATCGCGCCCTGGGCCAAAGGCAGGCGCCAAACCGCTGCGCCACCCAGGGATCCCGAAAGAAGTATTTTTAAAACAATATCATAAAATAATAAAAGATTATTTTAGTTCTACCTCTTTAATTAGGCCGTTAAGAAAATAAAAGTTTAACTGACCTATCCCAAAAGGAATAAATGTTTCTTTTTTAATAAGTTGTCCTTGATCATCCAGAAATCGATTAGGGTAGAAATCATCTGGTTTCTCCCAAACGGCTGGGTCTCTGTGTACTGACCACAGGTTGGGTAATATCACTGTGCCTTTAGGAATGGTATATCCTTGGAGCACTAAAACAAGCAAAAACAAAACAAAATCCAGTGTCATTCAACATGTTCTCACTAACACTTCTCTCTAAACATCACTATCTGAAAAAAACATCTAGTTACATACCTACCTACCTAAACACTGAGGTGCTTGAGGGTAGGGGCCTGACCTTATCTATCAATTGGTATCCTTTCCACACGACCCCAGGACCCAGCCTGAGATAAGGCATAGGACTTGCTTTAATAGGTGTTGAGTTAATGAGTGAAATCAAACCATAAAAACATTACAATTAAGAGAAAACACTGAAACAGAAATCGTAGGACATTCCAGATAAACTTTCCAAAGACTTATAAATTTTATATTAAAAAATCCTAAGAGAAAATATATTCACAATACTGTGCTATAAAAAATTTGCACATAAGAGGACCCACATGGTTCAAACTCATGCTGTTCAAGAGTCAACTATATTTTACAGTAGTAGATGATAAAATAAATTATATATATTTTATGCATTCATGATATACCTTTTCTTAATTTTTTCAATATTTCTAGGCTACACAGTTTATCTGTGAATTTTTTCAAACTGTCATAAATCTCCAAAAATTTTTCCAATATTTTTATTGAAAAAAGTCTGCATATAAGTGGACCCACATAGTTTATAACTGTGTTGTCCAAGGGTCAATCATACAGGGAAATCTATACTGGCTCTTAGCAGCTGACAAGGTCATATGCACTTTAAACAGGGCTCAAAAGATACTGCAAACACAGTATATCTAATATGCACCAAAAAAATCATAAAGTGATCCAATGTCATTTATAAGTTATTGCTTCCTTATAGTATAAGTATGTTTAAGCCTCTTACATCATGGCTGTCCCTAGAGGAGGTAAGTTCCTTCTTATGAGGGTTAATTTAACATAGAGTCTGGGTGCTTATATGTCAAAGACATGACAAAATGGACACATTTCAGTGTACACAAGAAGTTGAAACAGGTGCCCTTAGAATTAGATGGGCTTTTCTAATTCTTTAATTTTTATGCTTCAGTTGTTGAACTGTAAAAGGTCAAGTAAGTAAAATCCTTAATTTCATATTTAAACAAGCTCTTGTGATTGTCCAAGAAGACTGAGAGGTGCTTTTGTTAATTCTGGAGTTTTTAACCCAGTACAACAATCTTAAATGGCAGCATAATTTGTTTGACAGTGTAAGTATGCATGCTCTGAAATCTAGAGAGCTATTTATAAAACGAGCAGTGCTGTAATGCCAGTACATGAATAACAGACAACTGAGGGCCAAAACATTCCCTGGACATTTCATTATCCACAACACAATGTTAAAACCCTCAGAAGGATCAATCTGGGCAATGGTCACCACACCGTCACTTCAATTCACTTGGATTAAGGGGCTGAGCTTCCTTCAAGGGCATTCAAAGAGAAAGATCCTGGACTTGCCTGTTTTCTCTGAGGTCATATGAGGAATAGCAAGTGGCACCACCACAGTCAGCCTCTGTACCTCCATGATGGTGGCTTCTGTATAGGGCATCTGCGCCTTGTCAGTGAGGGAAGGGACTCTGTCAGCACCAATGACCCTTTCAATTTCTTCCTGAACTTTTTCTATTATTAAAAAAAAAAGTAAGGAAATAATAACAAATAATAAACCAGAAGACAAGCCAGGAGAATTGAGACTGCTGTTCTATGCGTACATGCACATCACATCATGCACACAATGATAAACTGGCAGTTAAGACCTGACTCAGCCTCAGAGATGTGAAGCAGTGGTCACATATTCCAAGTAAGAGGCAGCTAGTCCTATGGACACTCTACCACCTTGTGACTTGGTAAGTGGCTAGCAAAACAGACAGATGGGTAAAGAAGAAAGCATCCTGGTTTCAGTACTCCTACCTCATTCTCTTGTATGAACACTGGACTGACTCTAAGCTTTTATGTGACAGCCCAGCATGGCCCCCAATGTTTTCTGCCTCTTGGTGTTCACATCCTTGTACAGTCCCTTCCCACCTTGTACCAAGTCGGTCTGTGTGACCAACAGAATAAAGGAGAAAAGAGGCATGTCAGTTCTGAGCTTAGGTTATAAAAGACACTGTGGCTCCTGTCTTGGTACTTACTCTCTCAGGTCACTCATTTTTGGGGAAGGCAAATACCAAGTCAAGCAGCCCCCAAGTCCAGCAGCCTTATGGAAAACTCCAAATGGTGGGACCTGCAGCTAAAAGTCAAGCTGACAAGCCATCTTGGAAGTGGATCCTTTGGTCCCTGTCAAGTCTGCAGGTGACTGTAGCTCCAGCCCACATCTTGACGACAACTTCATGAGAAAGCCTAAGCCAGACCAACCAGGCTATGCTGCCTCTGGATTCCTGATCCTCAGGAACTATGTGAGACAGCAAATGGTGTTTTTTTTTAAGCTGCTAAATTTTGGGAATAATTTGTTACTCATCAATAGTTAACAAATGCAGTAAGCATAATCTCATTTACGGCAGACAGAAAATGGCCCCTCAGTGATGTTCACACCCCAACCCCCTGGAACCTAGGAATGTGCTACTTTATGTGGCAAGAAAGACCTGCCAATGTAATGGGGAGATTACCCTGGATTTTATGGGTGTGCACTAATTACACGGGTTTTCAAACTGAAGAACTTTCCCAGTTTAGTGTCAGAGGAAGATCTGAGTAGAAGAAAGTGGTCAGAAGAGCTGCAACATCCCAGGCTTTGATAAAGGAGGAAGGGGGCCCAGAGCCAAGGCAGCTGGAAATGGATCCTCCTCTAGAGCCTGCAGAAAGGAATGCCGCCCGGTCAACATTTTTATTTAAGCCCAGTGAGACACAGACCTTTAAGATAACAAATTTGTGTTGATTTAAGTCACTACGTTTGTGGTTATTTGTTATAGGAGCAACAGAAAAATAATACACTGCCCTCCTTTACAGTCTTCCACTATGAACTGTTGGGCACTCAGTTCATAGTGGTATCAATGTGGTGGAAGTGGCTCTGTCATCTCGTGAAAGTCACATAACTTTTCTGGGTCTCTGTTCTCCATTCTCAAAACAAGATGACGGGGTTCAGATAATCATTATGATTCCCATTAGCTCTAAACTGTCCTTCCCTAAAAGCCTTCCTCTATTGTACATTTCACATAGCATCAGACCCATAGAGATTTAAAGCAGAGGCAAGCAAGTATGACATTAGTCCCAATGTCTAGGAACTTAAGAGTTTCGCTGTTAACACCATCACGACTCCCTATGAGATTCAAGTCTTTCCACTTTGTTTTCTGGCCTGAAGACATCACTTTGTGCTAGGAGCCACAGGATCACCCAATTTGCTGATACGAATTTAAATAATCTGGCTTTGTCTGAATAAAGGAAACAGTTGTTAATTACCTTGTATGTCGGGGTTCAGTGACATATACAGAAGGCACCAAAGCAAGGAGTTAGTTGTGGTATCAGTCCCAGCAATGAAGAGATCACCAATGATATAAAATAAGTAATCCTCATTAAAGCTACTATTGCTATTATTTTTTCTCTCCTCCTCCACATGGAGAAGGTACATGTCTATGAAGTCCTGAGGGTTCTCTACGTTCAGAGACTCTTTATGGTCTTTGATGATTTTTTTAAGGAAAGTGGTAATATCCTTTTCAATTTGTCTTAATTCCTTAAATGGTCCAAAGGGAAGATAATAGAGCCAGGAGCATATATTGACCAGGAGAAGCTGGGAGTTCAGACAGATTTCTAATGCTCGTGACATAAGATGAAGCATTTTCTTAAACTCACTATTGGTATAATCAAATCGCTGGCCAAAGCACAGGGAGCAAATGATGTTAGAGACGGCATTGTTGACGATGGGGAAAGGGTTGAAGGGGTCTTCTCCATGCTTCTGCATTTCCTCTTTTACATATTTAAACTCCTCAATAATCTTGGGCTCCAAACTAAGTTTTCCAAGGCCAAAATGTCGAAGAGTTGAATGAGAGAACTTCCTCTGTTGTTTCCAGACTGGACCATAATGTGCGAATACAATCCCTGCAAAAGGACAGAGAGAAAAGAAGGTGAGAGAGAGCAATGCGTGATCACGCTGAACAGGAACTATGATGAGGTGTGTTCTGTGTTTATCAGGTCACTTGTGCAAAAGATGCAGGTAGAGATCACTGGCCAAGAAGAATGATTAGCAGATTTGAATTATCAAGATAGTATAGGTTTCTAATAACAAAAATATCCAATAAAGCTTATTATGATAGGTAGGAATTCCTGGTGAAATGAAAAGCAATGAATTTCAATTTCTAGGGTCAGTGAAAATTTCCAAATCTGATGTTTTGTAAGAGTAAATCCAGGTTCAAAAGTTGCCTCAGGCTGGATATCCCCATATTTTCAATATTCTGAATAAGAGGGCAGGGACATTATCAGATTGTGCTGATCATTAAAATCCCAGCTTCTGGCATTTAAAGCTTGTTAAATATCAGCTGATAAATCAACAGCCCAACTGGATTATAACCCTGGCTATCAGTTTGGAATCAAATAACTGGAAGGTTCTCTAAAATATCTGTTGCTCACTGACCTCTACCTCTGAAATTAATAATACATATAATGCATTATTCTTAGAAAAAAGGGAAAAGGGAAAAGGGAAAAGGGAAAGGGAAGGGAAGGGAAGGGAAGGGAAGGGAAGGGAAGGGAAGGGAAGGGAAGGGAAGGGAAGAGGGAAGTCTGTTGCTGGCAACAGCCCTAATTTAAAAACATCTGAACTCAAGGTCTCCACAACTCTACCTTATCTGACCCTCACTTATGTTACACATCTCCCACCATCAAACCCAACAGAATTGTTCCCAGATGTTGTATCAAATTGTTTTCGAATATTCCTCATCACCTATTTCACCCTCTTATTTTCATGGCACCCTTTGTGGTTCCAGCTGGTTCTCCTTTCCCATTTTATTTATTTTTTTTTTTTTTAAATATTCTTTTTTTTTTTTAATTTTTATTTATTTATGATAGTAACAGAGAGAGAGAGGCAGAGACACAGGCAGAGGGAGAAGCAGGCTCCATGCACCGGGAGCCCGACGTGGGATTCGATCCCGGGTCTCCAGGATCGCGCCCTGGGCCAAAGGCAGGCGCCAAACCGCTGCGCCACCCAGGGATCCCTCTCCTTTCCCATTTTAAATCTATTTTGTTTCTGCTACTTTTGAGGACATGCTTCACTTAACAAATATTTCTGAATGCCAACTGTGCTGGGCACCGGGATGCTATAAACACCGACTCTTCGCTGTGGTTAAGGCTTCTCACAATCTTTAAGACGTCCACAAGATACCCTTCAATATAGGCCTCCACATGGTCAAACGAATCAGACCACCTATCAGCAGTTCAGCTTTTCTCCTTGGACTCTGTCACACATCTGCTCAAATCTGCAGATTTGAGGCTGAAAGACTGCCTTTCTAGGCCTTCTGTTCTGGTGTTTGGTGACTTCTCTCTGGCATTATTTAGACTCTCCTGTGTTGAACCCATTTCCTGGTTCTACTTCCTCTCTCTTGTTTCCTTCCCTTACTTCGCTAAAGCAAAAGTGCATGGGAAGCAAATATCTATAGATTTTTTTTTTTAGAAAATATGTTTATTCTACCTTTTCTACTTCCTCAGAATTTTAAAGACATCGTTAAGAGTGAGTTGATCAGTCATAAAATATGTACCTCTTCAAAGTAACTAGATTTGCCAATTTACAAAGAGCTTAAAGCATTGTCTTAATCACTTTCACTTTTTAAGATATAAGTAGACTTCATAGTAAGTCTTAACATCTATAGGGAAGTCCCCTCAGGGCCTTGTTCTCTTTCAAAACTGTTCTTTTATTTTAAAATTATCCTTGCCTCAGGATCCCTGGGGGGCTCAGCCGTTGGGCGTCTGCCTTCAGCTCAGGGCGTGATCCCGGGATCCCGGGATGGAGTCCCGCATCGGGCTCCCCGTTTCTCCCTCTGCCTATGTCTCTGTCTCTCTCTGTGTCTCTCATGAATAAATACATAAGTAAATCTTTTTAAAAAAATTATCCTTGGCTTTTCACTCTTTTATAAAACTTTAAAGTCAGCTTGTCCAGTTCTGTTAAAAAACACTTTTGGGATTTTCACTGGAATTGCATTTAATTTATAGATTCGGAAATTGGCTTCTTTTTGATAGTTGAACCTGCTTGCAATGTAAGAATAAATCCTATTTTGGTTATAGTGTTTCTACGATTTTAATTGTTGGATTTGGTTCCCTAATATATTTTTAAAAGACGTATTTACTTACTTATTTTAGAGAGAGTGCATGACTGGTAGGGGCAGAGGGAGAGAGAACCCGAAGTTGACTCTGCACTGGGCATGGAGCTGGGTGCAGGGCTCGAATTCACAATCCTGAGACTACAATCTGAGCTGAAACCAACGGTCGGATACTTAACTGACTGAGCCACCCAGGTGCCCACTTAAATTCATACTCATAAATGAAAAGAGCCAATAAATTTTCCACTCTCATAACATACTCGTCTGAATACACTGGCCTCCTAAAATGAGCCACAGCATATTTTTTCTCTCTGGAATAATTTATCTAAAATTATAATGCTATGTTCTTTTTTTAAAAAAATGTTTTTATTCTTTTCCAGATTTTAAAGTTGGTTACCTAACTCCTTAGCTTTCAGACCTTTATCTTAGTAAATAACTTAAGATTCTACATTTGCCTCTGAGTACCACGTTAGCAGCAGTCCACAAATATTGCCTGCATGTATATTCATTATAGTCTTAAGTTTAAATAATTTTTGTTATGATTCTTTTTTGCTATCTAAGTTAATTTGTCTTATACTGATTTTTTTTGTCTTATACTGATTTTTGACATTGATGAGGCTTGCTATTTAGCCTAGTATGTGATTGATTTTAATAAAATTTCCCAATAAAATTGAGAAGAATTTTTATCTAATCAATTGTTGGATACAGGGTTCTCTATATGTCCAACAGAAAAAGCCTGTTAATTGTTAGAATCAAATCTTTTGTATCCTTAGTAAGTTTTTATCTTCCTGTTCTCTCAATTATTCAAATACTTATGTTTAAGTATTTTGGCATAATAGTACATTTATCAACTTCTCTTTGCAGTTCTTTAAGTTCTACTACCAAATTTTGCTATGTAGCTATCTTTGCTGTCAGGTACATGTATATTGTTAGGTACATGCAAGTTTAAAATTATCATATCTTCCTGGTTTAGTAAAAAGCTTCCTTTTATCATCATGTAATTCACTAATTCTTAAACAATGAAGTTCTACTTAAAATATATGTTGTCAAAAAGACATCAGTTTTTCTTTTTAAAGCATTGTCTCAGTATAACATTTTCCTTTCTTTTACTTTGAATTTTAATGTATCCTTATGTTTAGGGTATGTCTCTTTTTTGGGGGAGGGTATCCTCTTTTAAAATAAATACATTTGGGAGCACTTGGGTGGCTCAGTTGGTTTTGGCTTGATCTCAGCTCATGGGTCATGGGATGGGCAGCGTTGGGCTCCATGCTCAGTGGGGGGTCTGCTTAGGGATTCTCTCCCTCTGCCCCTCCCCCTGCATGCAGGGACACACATGCTGTTCCTCAAATAAATCTTTTTAAAAATTAATTAGTTAACATATATTTGGATTTTGTAAAAATCCATCCTAGAAAAAAAAAATCCATTCTAGCAATCTTTCAGCCAGTCAACTCAGTCCATTTACATTCAATATAATTACTAATTTGTTTCTAATATATTATTTTGAACTTTGTCTTACTGTATCTATTCTTTTTTCCCCTCTTTCTTGCCTTCTTTTTCTTGAAAGAAAAAGAGTGAATTCTCATCCTTAAATATTTAACACATTTATTTAAATCCTAGATTAATGATCAGCAAACTAGCCCCACAGGTCAAATCGAGCCTGCTGTCTCTTTTTATATGGTCACTTAGCAAAGATCAGGTTTTGCATTTTTAAATGGCTAGAAAAAAATCAAAACAATATTTAATGATATATGAAAAACATGAAATTTCTAATTTCATGGTTTATAAATGAAGGTTACTAGAACACAGCCAGTTAATGAGCCACTGTAATTCATTTATATGTAGTCTGTGGCTGCTTCTGCACTAAAATGGCAAGGTAGTTGCAGCAGGGATTACAGGTAGGAGAGATCATTTTTTCAGCCAGGGTCCAAGCCAAGACAGACAAATTTCCTTGTTTTCTTTTGCTAGTGGCCAGGCTTGTTGGATGTTCTGCCAAATTCAATCTTTCACTCAAAGTAAAGTTCTTCAAGAATCCTCTTTTTCTAGAGGCAACTTTTCATCTTGTGTGATACAAAGTCATATCTCTGTGCCCTCACTCCACTCCTCCACATCCTTGTCCGAAAAGTCACTAAAACCCAAGATTGTCCAGAGCATCTACTTTGTTTTCTGAGTGAGGGGGTCTGATGATAAGGAACTGGTATAATTATATTTTATATCCATTTCAAACTCAGTGGCTCACTGTAATTGGTAGCCCAATTCCTAAGACTTTCTGGGGTTCCACAGGATAACTGTCTCACACTCCACTAGTATCCCCCTTCCTCCCCAGTAGACACTTAGAAGTGGTCATCTTCCACTCTATGAAGTCATTTGCCAATCCTAGAATCCTAGGTCTACTTTTTGTCTTCAAATGTTATGGTGAAGGATTGTAGATTAATTTCACCATAGATGGAGTGTGTGCTTCTGTTCAAAGTCCCTCTAGTTTGGTGTGTGATTATCAAGACAGAAGAAATGGAAATGTCTTAACCATTTCTGAAACTAGAACTCTCCCTTTATTCAATAAAGCCCCATAAACTATTTCCTAGGCAACCACAGCTTAGTCAGTCTTCAGTGGCCAAGTCTTGCTGCATTTAGCATTCAGATGCTAAGTGGTATTAGGCCCCCTTCTTCCTAACTTCAAGAGTTGATACTAGTTTTAACTCCCATATAATTTAAGATATCACCTATGACATCTTTGCTTTGTCCTAGTTCTCAAGAAACTTTATTTTTCTTTTATTTTTCTTTATTCTTTTATTAGGTCCTCAGTCTGTATCACCTACTCACCATTTTTCAAACTATGCATTTGTATTTTAGAAATATTTTATCTAGTAAAATCCCTCTTTTCTAAGAGTTTTTCCAATATTTATTTAGAGTCCCCTATGTGCCAGTACCAAGGGCATAGAGATTAAAGACACAATCCCTCTTTTTAAGATGTTAGTCTTTTGAGGAACTAGATTTACCTCTTTTCTAATAGTTTTTCCAATATTTATTTAGAGTCCCCTATGTGCCAGTACCAAGGGCATAGAGATTAAAGACACAATCCCTCTTTTTAAGATGTTAGTCTTTTGAGGAACTAGATTTACCAACAATCCAAATATACTATTGTATGTTAGACTATATTGAAGTTACATACTTTATTGAATGCTATATGTTGGATTGTACTGAAATTGCAGAGTTGGAATGCATGCTATTGAATGTTGTATTGTTGGGATGTATTGTACTGAATGTCCTATGTTGGATTGTACTAAAATTGCAGAGTTGAAGTGTACAGGATTGAATGTTTTATGTTAGACTGTTTTTGAATGATGCACTGTTACCTTGTATTGATTCAATGTTGTGTGTCAGAAGTGTATTGAAGTTGTAATGTAGACAAAGGAAGGAGCACCTATCAGCAGAGGGAAGGCAGCCCTTCTCAGAAGAGAGGACATGTGAACTGATGCTGCATTTGTATTTAAATAAAGATGTGTGTGAAGGCACATTTTAGAAAAATAAATAACTTAAGCAAAGTTAAAGAGGACATTTCAAGAAAGGCTAAATTATCTTTAGAGTGAAATCAGGTTTAGATAAGGCAGGGAAATGGAGAGAACCTTCTCAGAAATGGCTAATATTTGAGGACTGGGATATCTGACAACAAGTTGACAGGTATGAAGTGCAAGACAAAAGAGGTGTCCAAAGAGATTATGCTGGAGAAAAGCTGGATGAGAGGCATGGACAGAATTAATGGCCTCAAAGTTCCAAACCTTACAAAACACTCATGTGTGGAGCAGAATGGCTTAAGGTCTTAGGAATGTCTGAATGAGGTGCAGGCACATCCTATAGTTGTTGACCTCTCCATTCCAAGTCCTGAAAAGCAATGGTATTCACCGATGCATACAAACTTCAGGGGGATCCCTGGGTGGCTCAGCAGTTTCGCGCCTGCCTTTGGCCCAGGGCAGATCCTGGAGTCCCGGGATCGAGTCCCGTGTCGGGCTCCTGGCATGGAGCCTGCTTCTCCCTCCTCCTGTGTCTCTGACTCTCTGTCTCTCTCTTTCTCTATGTCTATCATAAATAAATAAAAATAAATCTTTAAAAACAAAAACAAAAAAAAAACCCTTCATTTCAAGGAGGATAATAACACTAAAAAATAAAAATGGTTCCAAAGCAAAAGTCAAGACTCTTTTGGTTGAGAATGACAAAAATATGGCCTTAAATAGATTTGGCAAAACGGCCAATTAGGCTGCAGAACCAAAAAAACAGAAAGAGCTAGGTGTTAGCAGCTCAGAGAAGACTGAATGGCACACAACTCTTTCTCCTTGCATCTATTTTTCTTTCTTTCTTTCTTTCTTTCTTTCTTTCTTTCTTTCTTTCTTTCTTTCTTTCTTTCTTTCTTTTTCTTTCTTTCTTTCTTTCTTTCTTTCTTTCTTTCTCTTTCTTTCTTTCCTTTCTTTCTTTCTTTCTTTTTCTTTTTTTTAAAGATTTTATTTATTCACGAGAGACACAGAGACACAGGCAGAGGGAGAAGCAGACTCCATGCAGGGAGCCCGACGCGGGACTTGATCCCGGGTCCCCAGGATCATGCCCTGGGCTGAAGGAGACGCTAAACCGCTGAGCCACCCGGGCTGCCCTGCATCTATTTTTCACTACTCTCTGCCTGGCTTCATTTTTTCCCTACTGCAAACCAGCTTCTCTAAGCCTCAGAGCTATCTTGGGATGCCTAATGTCCCATTTTCCCCACCAGAGGGAAGAGGCCAGTTCCATATTGGAAAGTGTTGGAGGAGGATTCAAATGCTTCAGTCAGGTGACCCATGCCCACGGTGATAGCAATTTGGAACACCTTAAGTTTATTTTGTGACTTGAGGTTTCCAGACTATGCCATGAATATAAATTCTTGAGTTCTGTGTCCAGCCTACAGACTAGCCACTGGTACAAAGAGGTAAGATGTTCTGATCGAGTCATCTTTGACCACGGTCTATGGCTTGACTAGTCACTGTGGGCCGAGAGGGGAGTTCATATAAAGATGTGGCATCTCATGTTCCAACCACAATTACAAAGGGGTGGTGTGGACAAAGAGTTTCTCAAAAGAGAGTGCTTGTCAGAACAGTAGTGGACAGTTGAAACAAAAATCCACTTAAAATCAAATACAGGATAGGCTAAACTGACTGTGATACATTCTCACAAAAGAATGTTGTACTCTATGGGCAGCCCCAGTGGCGGGTGGCGCAGCGGTTTAGCGCCGCCTGCAGCCCGGGGTGTGACCCTGGAGACCCGGGATCGATTCCCACATCCGGCTCCCTGCGTAGAGCCTGCTTCTCCCTCTGCCTGGGTCTCTGCCTCTCTCTCTCTCTGAATAAATAAATAAATAAATCTTTAAAAAAAAAAAAAAAGAATGTTGTACTCTTATGATCTTTGCAGGAGAATATTTGGTAATATGGAAGTCTATTCAGAAAATTTAAGTGATAAAAATGATTTTAAAGAACTGTATGATTCCATTTTAAAGAAGCAAATACATTTTTAAAAAATACATGTACAGACAGAAAAAATACTAGAAGGCTGCCACAGGCAGACTGTTTGTGTCCCCCTCTGAATTCATAGGTTAAATCCTAATGCCCAGTGTGATGGTATCTGAAGTGAGGTGTCTGGGAGGTGATTTAGGTCATGAAGGTGGAACCCTCATGAGTAAGATCAGAGTCCTTATAAAAAAAGGCCCCAGAGACCTCCCTTGCCCCCCTTTCCACCATGTGAGGTTACACATGGCTATCTGGGAACTAGAAAGCAGGCTCCCACCAGACACCAAGTCGGCTGGGGCCTTGATTTTGCATTTCCCAGCCTCCAGAACTATAAGAGATAAATTCTGTTGTTTATAAGCCACCCGGGCTACGGTACTCTGTTAAAGCAGCTCAAATAGGCTAAGACAAAGGCAACACACAAAAATGTCAGCAATGGCTATCTCAAAAGAACAGTGATCACAGAGAATTTCCAATTCTTTTGGGAAGAACTAAAAGGAATTCTTTTTTTCCTTTTCCATGTTTTATGTTTTACAGTAATAAACATACACTAAATTAAAAACACTTAAATACATTAAATTTGATACAATTTACATTTATCACATACACATTTTCTTCCTCCTGAAGCAGAGAAGGTGCTATCCACTGATTACATTTGTCTTTTCCTTCCATGGCGTCATAGAAGTGTTCCTCTTAGTGGGAATTCAGACCTTCTTGATATGAGTATGTAACTATTTCAAATATCTATTTTACTGTACTTACTGCGAAAGTCACTTATCCTGCTTTCCTCATTCATTTTTAAGTTCTCCAGATGAACTTTCATTTTCTATTTTCATTTCCTAATTTTATTTTGCATCTTATTCCTCTTTAGTCAGTGCTGATTGATCCATACCCTACTTTTAAACTTCTTCCAAATTTCCTTTTACTTTCCATTTTTATGGCTCTGCAGTTTGCTTTCACTCTTGCTCGAAGTCCCTAGCAATCTTTTAAAATTAGAAATGATCTAATTTCTGTCAGCAGGGAAATAGATAAATCAACTAACAAAAACGGGAAGTAGAAAGATACTTTAGGGGCTCCTGGGTGGCTCAGCTGGTTAAGCATCTGACTCTTGATTTCGGCTCAGGTCTTGATCCTGGGTTCGTGAGCTGGAGCCCCAGCACAGGCCTCCAGTGAAGGCTGCTTCAGATTCTTCCCTTTTTCCCCTCCCCCCCTCCCCCCCCCCCCCCCGCCAACCTCTGCTCACACATACACCTTCTCAAATAAACAAATAAATATGTATGTTACAAAAAAAAAACAAATGAAACCATGTATTATTTATGAATCTGAAGCAAATCTGAGTGGTAGATAAATGAATTTATATTGCTCTCTGAACTTCATATTTGAAATATTTTATAATAAAAATGTGATGTGCACAAGACTTTTCAAAGAAATTGACCACACTTAGAGTGAGGCACTCTTGGTAGCCTTGGCTCTGACTCTGTAACTTTATTTTCTATTCCTGCTCAGGAAAAGATTCAGATGCACTAATAAGTATGATGGGCATGGCTAATGTAAAATATCTTTATGGTCATGTCTAGCTTACTGTAGTTTTTATGGGCTTAAAAAAGAATATCAACTTGTCTAAGCATGACATTTTGAAAAATTCAAATGTAATAAACAAAATAAACAACCTCCCCATTCTAGACCTTTTTGGCAATGTGTTGCCAACTATTTCAAGCCTGTCTGTGCACATTGCTGCTTATGAAACATTCCCTTTTCTGCTAGTCTCGCCAACTTTAGCAGCAACATTTCTTTCTTTTTTTTTTTTTTTAAAGATTTTATTTATCTATTCATGAGAGACACACAGAGAGAGGCAGAGACATAGGCAGAGGGAGAAGCAGGCTCCATGCAGGGAGCCGGATGTGGGACTGGATCCGGGATCTCCAGGATCACGCCCTGAGCTGAAGGAAGATGCTCAACCACGAGTCACTCAGGTGTCCCTAGCAGCAACATTCCTTAAAAATATCTTGTGACAAATATTTAATAATGTTATTAACCTCTACTTCCTAATACCATTTCTCTTTCTCCTATGCTCCACACAACTCTTTTCTAGTCAATTTTACAATTCTGTATTGGAAACAGCAGCCAAAAGTAGCTGGGGCACTCCTGAAATCTTGCTGAGCTGAGTAGCTCAGCCTGTAGCTCTCATGGCCTCTCTTCTCCAGCCTATCCATTTCTTGATCTATAAAGTCTACTCAGAATTTGTCTGGTCCTTCACCCTTTGATGGGCATCTTGAAATGAACTCACAGTCTCCCCTCTTATTCTTCACCCTTAAAAAAGTTCCATTAAAAAAATTCCTTGGCTATCTACATTTTCCTATTCAAATGATCTGTTTTCTACTCTAAGTTAACCCCAGAAGCATTTCCTTTGTGACCTATGGTTATTCCTTCACCTTCTGTTGTCAATCGCCTTCGCCAGCCACAGTATTTTTCTCAATTCACAGCACATAACCCAACACACATCCATGAGAATACCAGAGCAGTATCACCTAAAAATCCTAGCTGTCTCTTGGAAATGAATGTTTTAGTTGAAGCACCAAGTTACCCCATGCTCCCAATCCTTTCTTACATAAAGAAGGATATAATAATAAGTTGTGATCCAACTAATATTTAGAAACTGTCTTATTATGGATTTTTGAGCAAACCATAAACCACCAAGAAGGACCTCAAAGAAGAAAATCTAAATCAGATCAGTGATAACTGCCTGTGTAGGAGTCACAGAAGAAAATCTAATTCATACCTTAAAAAAATCTAGAGGAAGAGAGGCATGCAAAAAAAAATTCAAAATATAATATGTAAGTGCATCAACAGATGCTTGTATGCACATATTAATTCACTTCTTGATTACCAACTTGTACCAGTAAGTGGGGATACAGTGGTTAATAAGATGAAGCAAATCTTTGCCGTCACAGAGTTTATAGTCCACAGTAAGACTGGTATTAACTTAAATATTTTCAAAGTATTTAATGAGTGAAATATGAATGAGATAAAATAAGCTATGATATTGGACAGTGTCTAAATTAGGACCTAAAGGTAACAATTGGCCTGAGAGAGGATAAGGAGTGAATCAAGTGAAAAGTTATTCCAGGCCCAAGGACCACAAACCCAGCAGACTGAGGCAGTGACCAGCTTGGCCGGAATCTGCTTAATGTTTCTAGAGCAGGTTGAAATGGACACGTAAAGGCAGAATGAAAAGAGATAAAATCTGAAAGGCAGGCAGGGGCCAGATCCTTCGGGGCTCAGTAGGTCAAGGTTAGAGTTGGAGGCAACTGGTTTCAGCTGGGGAGCAACATGTTTGATTCATGGTTTTTTTAAAAAGAGATCTCTTTGGCTGCTGTGTGGATAAAAAATTGGGGTGGAAGTAAGCAGGCTAGTTAAGAGGCTTCAAGTATCAGATGCAAATGATGGTCCTTTGGAAGAGGGTGTTGAAAATGGAGATGGAAGAAAGTGGACGGATGCAGAACTGTCTCTGCAGCAGGAGTTGCCAAGATGTGCTGACTGATTGGTAGGGGGTGGGAGCGAAGCGAAGTTTAAAATAAAACAGTGGTATCACAGAGAAAGGTAGCTCACCTCTCCCAGGTGGAGTAGAGAAGTATGTCAGGGAACACCGTCTCAAAGAGGTGACAGTCAAGCAGGTAAGAGAACACAGAAAATAACAAGTGTTGGTAAGGATGTGGACAGATTGGAACCTTGTTCTGTGCCACCAGAGAAGGTAAAATGGTGCAGCCACCATGGAAAACAGTAGGGCAGTTACTCAAAAAATTAAATACAGAATTGTCATATGATCAAGCAATTCCACTTCTGGTTATCTACCCAAAAGAACTGAAAGGAGGGACTTGAATGGATATGTGCCACGTTCATAGAAGCGTTTTTCACAATAGCTAAAAGGCAGATAGAAGTACCCAACTGTCAATTAGGGGACAAAAGAATAAACAAAATGTGTTATATGCATTCAATGGGATAGTATTCAGTCTAAAAAAGGACGGGAATTCTCACACATGCTACAATATGGAAAGTGAAATATGGCGCTAAGTGAAATATTCTAGTCACAAAAGGACAAATATTTTATGATACCACTTATATCAATTACCTAGAATAGCCATATCCATAGAGGCAGAAAACTGAACAGTGGTTGCCAGGGGCTAGAGAGAGGAAGGTGGGGTTTGTTTTTTTTTGTTGGTTGGTTTGCTTTGGTTTGGTTTTTGATTTTAAGTAATCTCTACCTCCAATTTGGGGTTTGAACTCATGATCCCAAGATCAAGAGCCACAGGTTCTGCCAGCTGAGCCAGCCATGTGCTCCAAGAAGGGAGTTTTTTTTTTTTTTTTTTTTTAAATGTTTGTTTAATGGGTATGACGTTTCAGTTTTCCAAGATGAAGTGTTCTGCAGATAGCTGTACTGGTCTCACAACAATGTGAATAACTTAATGTCACTGAACTTCAAAATGGTTAAGAAAGGGCAGCCCAGGTGGCTCAGTGGTTTAGTGCTGCCTTTGGCTCAGGGCCTGATCCTGGAGACCTGGGATTGAGTCCAGTGTCTGGCTCTCTGCATGGAGCCTGCTTCTCCCTCTGCCCGTGTCTCTGCCTCTTTCTCTCTGTGTGCCTCTCATGAATAAATAAATAAAATCTTTTAAAAAACGGTTAAGATGGCAAATTTTATGTTATATGTATTTCATTTCTTTTTAATAAAGAGAAAAGCAAAGCAAACAGGAGTTCTCTAGGCAGCCATGAGACGGGAAGAGAATTCTAGGTAGAAGCAGTGGTAGCAATGTGTAAAGGCATGGAGATGGTGAGTTATGAACTATGACATGTGTTTTTCAGTGGGACATTCAAAACATTATGATCACCATTTACTATTCACTTAAAATCCTGGCAAAACTATGGCGTAATCAGATTCTAAAAAGCCGGATCTCTTTATGCCACATTCTCCTAGATGTCAGTCTAGTGGTGAAGACCCACATCCAGGCGCAAGGCTGCAGATTATGCACCCCCAGTTTTGTGAAGTGCAGCAAGCAAAAGAAATTGTTTCCAAAAGGGAGCCTAACTCGAGAGGAAGTGACAAAAAGCTTCCTGAGGGAAAGACCTTTAAATTAACATCTGATTGATGAAAGGCAATTAAATTAACGTCAGACAAAAAAAGAAAAAGAAGTCTGGGATCTCTACCAGCCAGTAAGACGAGGGTAAGACGGATGAACGATGGGGGCTGGGCCGGAGGTAGTGCAAGGGTGACGCGACCTTTACTGCGTGGGTAGCATGTTGCCAACCTTCAAAACTGCCCTACTTGTGTCTCTAGAAGCAGAAATCACTGAGGCTGCAAACCCAGAGGTTGGCCAATGATGCTTCTAAGGTGTTTTCTGGACCTTCTATCTTTTTTTTTTTTTTTAAGATTTTCATTTATTCATGAGAGGCAGAGAGAGAGAGGGAGAGAGGGAGAGGGAGAGGCAGAGAGAGCAGCAGGCCCCACGCAGGGAGCCCGACGTGGACCCGATCCCCCATCTCTAGCATCACACCCCGGGCTGGAGGCAGGCGCTGAACCGCTGGGCCACCCGGAGGTCCCCCTGGACCTCCTACCTTATGGAGCAGGCCTTAAACCCTCCGTCAGAGCTCAGAAGAGTCCGGAACGTCCCTGCCTCCTCCTACCGCGGCCAACGCGCCCCCTGGGACACGGGGCCCGCGTCCCGAGGCAGTCAGAGCCCGGCCCTCGCACGCTCCCCCGGCCCCGGCCCCGGCCCCCGGCCCCGGCCCCACCACCGTCCTCAGCTCTCGGGCGGGCTTCCTACTTGGCATCTGGGGAATGGGACCGAGTCGCTCCTGCGGCCGCTCGGGGCGACCGTGAGGCCCCGGGGAAGGGGACGGGGACCGGGACGGGGAAGGGGACGGGGACGGGGAAGGGGACGGGGACGGGGACGGGGACGGGGACGGGGACGGGACGGGGACCGGGACGGGGACGGGGACGGGGACGGGCCGCGCGGGCACGAGGGGCGGAGAGAGCGGGAGGCGGCCGCGGCTCACCCTTCTCCTTGGTCACCAGGGAGACGAGCGGCACCCGCGGCCGGTCGCTGAAGACCTCGGCCTGCTGCACCAGCGCCTCGCGCACGCTGCGGAAGTCGCTGAGGACCACCACCAGGTGGCGGCCGATGAAGAAGCTGAAGACCTTGCCGTAGGCGCGAGCCAGGTCGGCCAGGAGCAGCTGCGGGCCCCGGGCCGAGGGCTCCGCGCCCCGCGCGCCCCCCGCGTCGCCCGCGCCCGCCGCCGCCGCCGCCCGCCGGTGCAGCCAGCTGTTCCGCCGCAGGAACGGGGGCAGCAGCACGAAGCCGAAGTTGCCCACCACGGGCCAGGGCGTGGGCCCCGGGGGGATGCCCGGCGCCCGGTGCCGCCGCAGCCAGCGCCCCGCGAGCAGCGCGGCCAGGCCGAGCAGCAGCAGCAGCAGCACCTGCGGCGGCGGCGGCGGCCCCGGGGGCCAGGGCGAGGCGTCGGCGGGGGCCGCGGGCGGCCGGGCGGAGGGCATGGCTGCGCGGGCGCGGGGCACCGGGCGGCGGGAGCGGCGGGGACGGGGCCGGCGGGGACGGGGGCGGCGGGGACCGGGCGGCGGGGACGGGGGCGGCGGGGCGCCCCGATTGGCCGCGCCCCCCGCCCCCGCCCCGCGCCTCCAATCAGCGGCGCCCGAGCAGGCACCGGGCGGCGCCCGCAGCCCCGCAGCTGCGGTCCTCGGGCGGGGCGGGCGGGGCGGGCGGGGCGCGGGCGCCCGACCCCGGAGGCCGGAGATGCCGGCGCGCGGATTGGCTGTCGGTTTCCTCGCGTCCCCCGAGTGTCCCCTGGGCGTACGGACAGTGTCCGGCGAGCAGGCCGCTGGCGTGACTCAGCCTGGCCGCCGGCGCCGAGGCTCCGTCCCGAGGCGGATGCGGAGGACGGAGGGACGAGGGCGACGGGAACGCAAAGCGCAGAGTTTGCAGGTGCAGGAGGCGGACGCTGCGCGGAGGACGCGGGGGCGGGGGCGGGGGCGGGGGCGGGGCGCTCGCGCTCTCAGAACCTGCCCCGGGCAGGAAGGCCTCTTCAGGCGCAGAGGGAGAGCTCGGCGTCTATTTCGGCGTGTAGCCTGGGGAAAGCAAGACAAATCCAGGAACTGATTGAAAACGGGGGGGTCCATGGGCGGCTCCCTGGGCGGCTCCCTGGGCGGCTCAGCGGTTGAGCGCCTGCCTTGGGCCCGGGGCGTGACCCTGGAGACGCGGCATCGAGTCCTGCCTGGAGCCTGCTTCTCCCTCTGCCTCCCTCTCTCTCGTTGTGTCTCTCAGGAATAAATAAAATCTTAAAAAAAAAAAAAAAAAAGAGAGAGACTTGGATGATCAAAGTAGCTAATGATATAAAAAGAAAAGTAATCGGGTGAAGAGGGATGACAGTATTATTATAGGCATGAGATCAAATCTGAAATGCTGAGACTGAGATGTTAACTGTGACTCGCATAATACTTTTAAGACAAAGTCTTCTAATCTTCATAACGAACAATCTGTTCTGTTCTTTTCCCAATATTGGGTCCCTTTAATTCTTCCCTGGACACTAGAAGATTGAACTATGCTCTAGTCACGCAAAAGTGCGACCAAAGCATAGTGCATCCTCTCTATTCATCCTATGATTCATTCTAATTTTTCCATAGGCAAGTGATGCCAGCAGGATACGCTAAATTTCAAGGCCATTCTGTCCTGATACTATTTTTTCCATGCTCTTCATGAGTCATTTTAAACTTAACAACAAAAACAGACCTCATATGCTCTTATAATTACCCATTGTTAGATTAGTTTTCTAATTTTTTTTAACTTAGAGGATTTTTAAAAATTAAACTACTTGTTTGTAGATACGACCTTCATCATGTCCTGATTCTCTTCATACTCTAGCCCTCTAAAATAATAGCCACTAACATCCTTCCATACAACCAACTTAACGATTTTAAAATAGTTGCAATGTGACTGATTTAACGACCCTAACAAACACCCTCTTGTACAGGATATAATTGCATTTATAGCATTTTCCTAAGTATTCTCTAATTTTATCAGGTTAACAGCTGTGTGATGCAGCTAGGAAGTGGTATGGGCTGAATGGTGTTTTCTCAAAATTGATATGTTGAAGTCCGAAACTCCAGCACCTCAGAATGTGGCTGTACTTGAGATAGGATTTTTTTAAAAGATTTTATTTATTTATTCATGACACACACACACACACAGAGGCAGAGAGGCAGAGGGAGAAGCAGGCTCCATGCAGGGAGCCCGATGCGGGACTCGATCCCGGGTCTCCAGGATCAGGCCCTGGGCCGAAGGTGGCACTAAACCACCGAGCCACCCGGGCTGCTCGAGATAGGATTTTTAAAGAGGTATGAAGGTAAATTGAGATCATGTGAGTAGACCCTAATCCAATATGACTAGTGTCCTTTGCAAAGAGGAGATTAGAACACAGTCCAAAGAGGAAGACCTCATGAAAACGTGGGAGAAGATGACTAACTGCAGTCCAGGAGAGAGGCCTCAGAAGACACCAATCCTGCTAACACCTTGATCTTGGACTTCTAGGCTCCAGAACTGAGAGACTATAGGTTTCTGTTGCTTAAATACCCAGTGTGTAGTACCTTGTTAAGGCAGTCGTCACAAACGAATACAGAAAGCTCACTGTTTATAATACCATGGGGAAACTATTTTTTTATTTCTTTAAAGATTTCATTTTTAAGAAATCTCTACATCCAACGTGGGGCTTGAACTTACAACCCTGAGATCAAGAGCTGCATGCTTTACTGCAAAGTCATCCAGGTGCCCCAGGGTAAACATTTCAACATGAAACCATGTAGCTCATCCAGCGCTTCTTGGGGATTAATTTCCCCACATTATATTCAGGGCTTTCTTGCCAGAAAAAGGAATATTTTCCGCTCCACTCTTCCTATTTTAAATATGTGAATAAAATAATAATAATTTGCAGTTAAGAAAGAGAATACTAAAATATTTTTGGGGTAGGGAGCGAGGGGAAAGAAGACAAAGAGCACATTAAGGAAAAAAAATCATTTTTTATTGAATCCCCCAAAATAATTTTACACCAGCCGCTTTCCCACTGAAATCCTTCTTGCTATACATGAATTTTGGCCAGACGTGTTGGTAACAGTATATCTAAAATATCTAAGTACTTACTATTTTGTGTCCAAGAATGGTGTTAGATTACTCTATTTGTGAAACTACAATTGCCCAGCTGGTTTGTAATTCCCTGGGAAGTAAACGCCACACACTACACCTATCTAGAGTCAGTGCGCCTGAACAGAGAGACCTTATGGTTTAGGAAGAGTTTGCAAAATGCTAATGAAAAGAGAAAGCAGAAATATTATTTATGCTATTTAGTTGCACGACTCCACAAGGCATTTTAAAATTAACCGCTTCAGGGACGCCTGGGTGGCTCAGGGAGTGTCTGCCTTTGGCTCAGGTCATGATCTGTGATCCTGGGGTCTTAGGAGTGAGTCCTGTACCAGGCTCCCCACGGGGAGCCTGCTTCTCCCTCAGCCTGTGTCTCTGCCCCTCTCTGTGTCTCTCATGAATAAATAAATAAAATCTTTTAGAAAAATTAACCACTTCATTTCCTTTAAGTTTCTTTCTTTCTTTCTTTCTTTCTTTCTTTCTTTCTTTCTTTCTTTCTTTCTTTCTTTCTTTTTAAGATTATTTATTCATGAGAGACACAGAGAGAGGCAGAGATACAGGGAGAGGGAGAAGCAGGCTCCTTGCAGGGAGCCCGACGTGGGACTCGATCCCAGATCCCAGGATCAGGCCCTGAGCCAAAGGCAGACGTTCAGTCGCTGAGCCACTCAGGCGTCCCAATTTCCTTTAAGTTTCTATGATTTACTTCATATATACTCATTTGAGTATATTCTATGTATAGTATTCATGGACTTCTTTATGTGCTTTCTGAGCATTCATTCATGTGCTCTATATGAAATTGGGATAATAAATGTACCCACCTCAAGCATAAGAATTAGATGAAATAATTAGCACACTGTGTAGCATTTAGTTAGAGCTCGGTAAGTGTAAGCTTATAAGAATATAAGAATTATCATCGGGGCCCTAATGATGCTTTAAACACTACAGGTTGGCACTCTCACTGCGCTTTTATCACCCTTTGCAGCTTTTCCCTACCCTTTCCAAAATTTGATTGTGAGACTGGACAGAACTGGTTTTCTATATTCAGCCTTTATGCCTTATCTGAATAAATAAACTTGCCAATCTTCAATGTTACCCACTTCATTCCTCTCCGGGTGCATGTATGTACTATGATTTTCCTGAAGAGGGATAAAGGGAGGGAGGTCCCTGAAAAATCTAAATATCAGTGGAATGGAGAATCTCAAAAGTAACAAAATCCAATTCCCAAAACTTCTTTTTTTTTGTTTGGATAAAGTGGTGCCAGGACTGGAACAAATTTGTTATTTAATGCCCAAACTGGAAATAGGCCAGGTGTCCTTCAACAAAAGAAAGGAGGAGGATACTGTGGTATATTTATAAAAGATTACTACTCAGCAAGAGAAAAGAAAAAAGCTATGATACACGCCATGATGTTTCTTGAAAAACATTATGCTGTGTGGAGAAGCCAGACACAGAAGAGTGTGTCAGGAGCATGCTAGGAAGGCGCACACACTGAGTTGTGTCTTTCCATGATGTCACTTTTATTCAATCATAAAGCAAGGTTAGCATAATTATAAAGCAGGTACAGGATTCCAAACTCAACGACATTTCACCATGTGATTAACTTGGCTTCTTACACAGCACACAGAGCGGAATGTAACACAAGCCACACAACCAACAAGATAACAGAGAGACGCAGGAAGTTAATGACCCAAACTCTGAGGTCGGTCTGTGGGCACACAGTTGAAATAAGGTCTCAACCTGGTCCAGGTCAGCTCTTGGCACTCAGTGCTTCTTATGTTCAAGCAGTGGAGGATCTCGGTTCTGTTCAGAGATCAATCTAGCAGAGCCTTTAAGTGTTGAGGGCAGTCACCTTTTTCAAGTGGTCAGACATAGGTCATGTCTGAAGAGTTGACAGTTTTCTGCCAAAATCCTCCCATTTTTAAAGGTCTCAGTCCCCCGCAACACCTCCTCCGGTTCTGCTAGTTATCGATTTTGGGGTGTCAGCTGACGCTGGTCCCAGCGATATCTCCTAGGCGCATTATCCTTCCCTGTTTGTGTTGCCTGCTTGACACAGGCCCCTGCTTGACATGACTGACTCCATCTTGGTCTCTACAGAGTGCATACTGAATAATTCCATTTATATGAAGTTTTAGAACAGGTATATAATTGATATGTGGTGAAGAAATGAGACCAGGAGGTGGGATTGACTGGGAAGGGCATGAGAAACTTTTCTGGGGTGGTGGAAGTGTTCTATATCTTGATCAGAGTGTTGGTTACTTGGGTGAATGCATTTGTCAAAGCCAAACGGTGTATTTCACTATAGACAAATTATATCTCAGTAGGACAAATTTTTAAAAATCCAATATCTTGGGAAGAAAAGACACGCTGAAGAAGACTTAGCTACCAACTATGAATGCCAACTAGTAGCAGGTACATGATACATTGTTGTTACAACAGTGACCAGTGGTTTAGTATGTAAATAAAGAGGAATACCAGATGAGCACCTGGGCGGCTCATTCTGTTAAGACTCCAACTCTTGGTTTCTGCTCAGGTCATGATCTCAGGGTTGTGAGATTAAGCCCTGGGTTGGGCTCTGTGCTGAGCACAGCAGCAGAAGAAGGATAGCAGAATAAGTGGTTAAAGAGTGACATTCTTCTTAAAAATTAAATGTTCCCTTACTTTAGTTAGCCTGGCTATAATTGTTAAGGATTCCTGATGTTTGATTTTCCTAGGCTGAACCATCCCCAAATTCCCTGTTGTTTTTTTCTTCTCCCTTATTTACTTCCATTTATTATGCAGAAGTCATTGTGGAAACCACACACGAGTTCCGCCCAAACCTAGTTCTGCCCAAACCTAATTCGGTTGGCATGGATAAGTTGTTAATCTTCTGACTCTTGTTTTCTTCTCCTGGTAAAATCTGTGAGCTGTAACACCAGGACTCTATAAAGATTTCGGCCGTCCCTGACATTTGCCCTCTCAATCAGATTGTCAGAGCTTTGAACTTGGCCCTGGTTAATAACAAGTCAATAAAATCTGTAAAAATAAAGTGTATTTACAAGGCAAAGTGTAAGCTGGTTGCCGAATAAAACTAAGTGTTGTGACTTCCTGCTGCAGGTAGCATGCTTGGTTCTTGGTCTGATAATGAAGCCTCATTTCTAAGGGTCTTAAAGAATCATGTTTTCGGAAGGGCATTGAAAGTTACCTACTCCTTCTAGGGCACCTCGCTGGCTCAGTCAGAAGAGCATGCAACTCTTGATCTTGGAGTCATGAGTTTGAGGCCCATGTTGGGTGTAAAAATTACTTAAATAAAAGCTTTAAAAAAAAAGTTACCCATTCCTTCCTTTAGGCAAGAACGTACAGCAAACCAGGTATTTGAAAGTCAATCCCTTATTCTGATTTTAAAAAGAGTAATACATAAGTCTTTTTTTTTTAATTTGAAAATGCAGGAAACCATAAAAGAAGAAATAATCATCTTTTAATTGTTTCCACTTAGGTAATTTGTAACATTTCTGTATTTTTCCAGTCTCTGCCCCCTAAGTATCTGTGATATTTTAAATATTTTTTTAAGATTTTATTTATTTATTCATGAGAGGCAGAAAGAGAGAGGCAGGGACATAGGTAGAGGGAGAAGCAGGCTCCCTGCAGGGACCCCAATGTGGGACTCGATCCCAGGACCCCGGAATTACGACCTGAGCCAAAGGCAGATACTCAACCACTGAGCCACCCAGGTGCCTCAATATTTTAAATCTTTACAAATATTTCTATGTATAGTATTCACATAGTTAACAAATATGTGAACAATTACATATCATTAACATTTCCATGTTGTTTTCCCACAAATAATTTTTAATGATCATATTCTAGTCCAGGGTTTCAGCAATATTTTCCTGTGAAGGGGCCAAATAGTAAACATTTTGGGCTTTGCAAGCCATATGGTCTCTGTCACAATACAGCTCTGCCCTGCGAGTGGGAAATCAGCAGTAGACAATATGTAGACGAATGGGCATGGCTGTATTTCAATACAACTTTACTTATTAAAAGAAAAAACACACACACACACACACACAAAAAAAAAAACCCAGCAGCTGGACTTGAACCTGTAGGCCATTATTTGTTGACTTCTAGATTAAAAAGAAATCCATTGTTTAGGAATATTTCGAAATTTGTCTGACCAACACCCTATTGTCAACACATAGGTTACATCAGGAGTTTTGGTTTTGTTTTGGCCACTGTGAACAATATATATATATATATATATATATATATATATATATATATATATATATATTAATTTCAGTAGGATGAATGCTGAGAAATAGAACTGGTACGAAGGCCATTGTTACATAAAACAAGTACACACACACACACACACACACACACACACACACTTTGCCTTTCTACTCTCAGAGATAACCTCTGTTAAGTGTGAAATATATCCTTTCAGATTTTTTACATGCTTAGACTCTCCCTCTCCCATCAATGTCATCATAATATGCTTTTGGTTCATTAATCTGCTCTTTCCACATGACAGTGTATGTTGAGGATCTTGCCATGTCAGTGAGTATTGATTTGCCTCATCCTTTTTATTTTTATTTTTTTTTTTTAGATTTTATTTATTTATTCATGAGAGACACACACAGAGAGAGAGAGGCAAAGACACAGGCAGAGGGAGAAGCAGGCTCCATGCAGGGAGCCCGACATGGGACTCGATCCCGGGTCTCCAGGATCACGCCCTGGGCCGAAGGGGGCGCTAAACTGCTAGCCACCCAGGCGTCCGGCCTCATCCTTTTTAAACAGCTGTTTGATATTTTATTAAATGGACTTATTCTCTCAATAAATATTTACTGAGCACTGAGTGTCAGACATTGCTCTCAGTACTGAGAATACTGTGTGAACAAAACAAAGTGTTTGCCTTCAAGGAGCTTACTTTCCAGTGGAAGAAGACAGATGGAAGATGAATAAATAAATGTATAGTGTCTGTTGGTGACAAGTACCATGGAGGAGATAAAGCATGTTAAGATTGCTATCTGTGTGTGTGTGGCGGGGGGGGGGGGGGAGTTGTTCTCGCACACTAGGGATTCAGGGAAAGCTCTTTTGAATAGATAGCTTGTCGCTGGATGGGAGGCTTGTAGGCACCTGGGGAAAGAGCATGCCAGACAGAGAAAGCAGCAAGTGCAAAGGCCCTGAGGTGAAGTATGCTGGGACTTTTCCAGGAACAAGGAGGCCATGTGGCTGGAGTGAAGAAGGCAAGGGGGAGGATACAAAGAGATGATATCAAAGAGGTAGACTTGTAGGCATTGTAGACACTTTGGCTTTTCTCTAAGATGGTTAACCACTGAAGCACTTTTGAGAAAAAATACCATCATCTGGCTTAGGGTTTTGTGTGTGTGTGTTTTAAATTTTTATTTATTTGAGAGAGAGCAGGAGGAGCAGAAGAAGATGGAGAGAATCCCAAGCAGACCCCCTGCTGAGAGCAGAGCTGGATGCAGGGCTTTGTCCCATGACTCTGAGATCATGATCTGAGCTGAAACCCAGAGTCAGATGCTTAGCCGACTGAGCCACCCAGGCCCCCCATAAGTATTTTGACTACTGTACCTTCACGGTAAGTTTTGAAATAGGAAGTTTGAGATCTCCAACTATTTCTTCTTTTTCAAGATTGTTTTGGCTATATTGGCTACATTGACAATTTTCCTATTGTTTTGATTCCTTGAAATTCAATATGAACTTTTGAATGAGTTTTTCTATTTCTGTACAAAGCACCATTAAAATTTGTATAAAGATTGTGTTGGATTTGTAGATTCCTTTGGATAGTATTATCTTAACAAAATAAATCTTCCCATCCATGAATATGGAATATCTTCTCATTTATTCAATACTTTTTTAGCATAGAAGACTTTCATCTCCCTGGTTAAATTTATTCCTATTTTATTCTTTTTGATGCTATTGTAAATGAAATAGCTTTCCTAATTTCCTTTTCAGATTGTTGTTAAAAATACAGAAATAGGACTTGATTTTTGTGTGTTTTGTATCCTATAATTTTGAATTCATTTATTAGATCTGATAGTCCTTTAAAAAATGTTTATCAGTCATTTCAAGACAGGAGACAGTAATAAGCTAAATCAGACTTTGACTGGTTTTAGTAATGTGGGAACCACTTGTTTAGCATTTCAGATAACAGGGCTCAGTAAGGAGCTGAGGCCCATTTCCAGGCAATCCCTGCATTTCTGATAAGAGGGTTCCTAGGAGAAGCCTATTTCCTCCACCCCAAGCTCTATAATATGTCTAAGACAATACAAAATGCAACAGAATCTTTGTTCTTTTGTTTTTTATTTCTTTTCTTTTTTTTCCGGAGAGGGGGCAGGTAGGCGGAGGGAGAGAGAGAGAGAATCTTAAGCAGTTTCTACGCCCAGCATCGAGCCCAATGTGGGGCTCAGTCTCACAACCCTGAAATCATTACCTGAGCCAAATTAAGAGTTGGATGCTTACCCAATTGAGCCACCCAGATACCCAAGAATCTTTTTTCCTAAATAGCTATTTATTCTACTCTCTGTATATCTTCCAAGTATTGCCATTTGTATAAATTGATATCTCCTAATAGGTAAGTTCCTGGTAATATATATAATTTATATATCTTTTTAGACAAGTCTGTACATGAAGTCTAGAAGTTGTTGCAAAACTAATTTTCCTCCTTGAGTCTCCTATCAAGTCTATAATTGAGTCCCTCCTCTCTGGACTCCTTCTGTCTTCACCGTCCACTTATGCCTGACCTTTCTGCAGTGTTTTGGTTTTTTCCTTTTGACCTTGGAGATCTTGCAGTTCCAGGATTAACTGAGATGAATGAAAATAATCATTCCAGTCCAAGCTCGGAATTAAATATGTAAAGGACAAATCTCTCTTTTGGTTGACTGCATTTTTTAAAAAATATTTATTTATTCATGAGAAACACACACACACAGAGAGAGAGAGAGAGAGAGAGAGAGAGAGAGAGAGAGAGGCAGAGACACAGGCAGAAGGAGAAGTAGGCTCCATACAGGGAGCCTGACACGGGACTCGATCCCGGGTCTCCAGGATCACGCCCTGGGCTGAAGGCAGTGCTAAACTGCTAAGCCACCAGGGCTGCCCTGGTTGACTGCATTTTTAAAAAATTTCCAAACTTGTTAAGTTTTTAATTCCAGCCAAGTTAACATACAGTGTTACATTAGTTTCAGGTCTACAATATAGTGATTCATATCCAGTGCTCATCACAAACGCATTCCTTAATCCCCATCACCTATTTAACTCATCCCCACACCCCTCTTCCCTCTGGGAATTATGAATTTGTTTTCTATAATTAAGAATCTTTTCCTTGGGTTCTTTTTCTCTTTGCTTGTTTCGTTTTTTAAATTCCATGAGTGAAATCATATGGTATTTGTCTTTCTCTGACTTATTTTGTTTAGCATTATACTCTCTAGCTCCATTTATGTCATTGCAAATGGTAAGATTTCATTCTTTTTTATGGCTAAATAATATTCCACCTTGTGTGTGTGTGTGTGTGTGTGTGTGTGTGTGTGTGTCACACCTTCTTTATCCATTCTTCAATTGAGGGACACTTGGGGGGCTTCCATAATTTGGCTATTGTAAATAATGCTACTGTAAACACAGGGATGCATGTATCCCTTTGAATTAGTGTCCTTGTATTTTTTGAGTAAATATCCAGTAGTGTAATTGGATCATAGGGTAGTTTTATTTTTAAATTTTCAAGTAGTGGGAATCCCTGGGTGGCTCAGCGGTTTAGCGCCTGCCTTTGGCCCAGGGTGTGATCCTGAAGTCCCGGGATCAAGTCCCACATCGGGCTCCCTGTAGGGAGCCTGCTTCTCCCTCTGCCTGTGTCTCTGCCTCTCTCTCTGTCTCTCATGAATAAATAAAATCTTTAAAAAAAAATTTTCGAGTAGTCTCCATACTGTTTTCCGCAGTGACTGCACCAGTTTGCATTCTACCAATGTGCACTAAGTTCCTTTTTTCCACATCCTTGCCAACACCTGTTGTTTCTTTTGTTGATTTCAGCCATTCTAACAGGTGTGAGACGATGTATGTAGTTTTGATTTCCATTTCCCTGATGGTTAGTGATGAAAATTTTTTCGTTGTCTATTGACCATCTGAATATCTTCTTTGGAAAAATGTCTGTTCATGTCTTCTCATTTTTAATTGGATTATTTGGTTTTTGGTATGGAGTTGCGGAAGTTCTTCGATATTTACACACACACACACACACACACACACACACAAATTCTTTACAGGGTATGTAATTTCAAAATATCTTCTCCCATTTGGTGGGTTGCCTTTTAGTTTTGTTGATTATTTCCTTGCAGAAGCTTTCCATTTTGATGAAGTCTCAATAGTTTATTTTTGCTTTTGTTTCCTTTGCCTCAGGAGACACATCTAGAAAAAAGTTGCTACAGCCAATGTCAAAAAGGTTACTGCTTGTGTTGTCTTCTAGGATTTTTATGGCTTCCAGTCTCACATTTAGGTCTTTAATTCATTTTGAATTTATTTCTGTGTGGTGTAAGAAAGTGGCCTAGTTTCTTTTTTATGTTGCCGGCCAGTTTTCCCAACACTATTTGTTGAACTAATAGTCTTTGTGTGTGTGAAATCTTCAGAGTTTTCTACATATAAGGCCATACTATTTGTAAACAGAATTAATTTTACTTCTTCCTTTCCAATTTGGATGCTTTTTCTTCCTTTTCCTTGCCTAACTGTTCTGGCTAGAAGCTCCTATATTGTTATTGAGTAGAAGTGGCAAGACTGGGCATCTTTGTCTTCTTTCTGATCTTAGAGGAAAAACACTGCATATGGTGTTAGCTGTGGGGTTTTCCTATATGGCCTTTATTATGTTGATGTAGTTTCCTTTCATTCCTAGTTTGTTGAGTGTTTTTATCATGAAAGAGTGTTGAATTTGTAAAATGCTTTTTTTGCCTCAAAATAATCGGGTTTTTTTTCCCTCCTTCACTTTGTTAATGTAGTATGTTGATTTTCAAGGTAAATCACTCTTGCATTCCAGGAATAAGTCCCTCTTGGTTATGGTATATAATTCTTTTAACATGCTACCAAATTCAGTTCTGCTATAGTATTTTGTTGGGGATTTTTGAGTCAGTATTCATAAGGGATGTTGGTCTGAAGTTTTCTTGTAGTGATTTTGCCTAGGTTTGGTGTCATAGTCATTCTGGCCTCATCAAATACGTTAGAAAGTGTTCTCTTCAATTTGCTGGAGAGCTTGAGAAAGATTGGTGTTAATTCTTTTTTTTTCTTTTTTTCTTTCTTTTTTTTTTTTAGAGGTGGGAGGCAGAGGGAGGAGAGAGAGAATCCAAGCAGGCTCCACTCCCAGCATGGAGCCCCAAGTGGGACTGGATTTTACAACCTTGAGATCATGACCTCAGCAGAAATCAAGAGTTGGATGCTTAACAGAGCCACCTAGCCGCCTCTTGTGTTTATTCTTTAAATATTTGGTAAATTCACCAGGGAAGCCATCTGGTCCAGGACTTTTATTTGTTGGGAGGTTTTTGATTACTGATTTAGTCTCCTTATTAGTTATAGGTCTATTCAGATACTTTATGTCTTCATGATTCAGCACTGGTTGGTTTTATGTTTCTAGAAATGTGTCCATTTCATATAGGTTGCCAATTTGCAATTACTCATAGTACTGTTATAAAATTTCTGTAAAATCCCCAGTAATGTCCCCACTTTCATTCTCATTTTAGTAATTTAAACCTTCTCACTCTTTTTCATAGCCATTCCAGCAAAAGATTTATCAATTCTGTTGCTTTTTTCAAACAACCAAATTTGGTTCTGTTGATTTCTCTATTTTCTATTCCTGAATCTGCTCTCTTCTTTATTTCCTTCCATCTACTAGCTTTGAATTTTGTTTGCTCTCTTTCATCTAGTTTAAGGTCTACAGTTAGGTTATTGATTTCTTTCTAATACATGCATTCACAGCTATAAATTTCTCTCTGAGCTTTCACTGTATCCTGTATGTTTTGATATGCTGTGTTTTCTCATTTGTCTCAAGGTATTTTCAAATTTCACTTGTGATTTCTTCTTTGACCCATTGGCTAAGAATGTGTTGGTTTCCGTATATTTGTGAATTTTTATGTTTGAGCAATTTAATTTTAAATAGTTCCCACAGTGGATTTCTTATCATTTCTCTTGGGAAGGTTGTATAGTATATACAGGTTGTATATAGCCTTTTATCACTTTTTCTGCTTTTGAGTTCAAGTCTCTTTAATATAACAATCTCAAGGTTGTTTGGAAATGCCCAAATTCTGGTGTCCCCTCAATACATAGGCAGGTCGTGTGCAAATCAGCTCACTAAATTACTTACTGGTGAAACCTAGTAATTTTGTTGGCAGCACAACATTGTACAAACATTGTACAAACGTTGATCCCACTGTGATGAATCAGCTATTAGCTACTAGGATAGGATAGACTAGGATAAAATGATCACTCTTAATTTCATGATCAGGGCCAGCAGGGCCAGCATGAGCCATGGATTATTTCATTGAATTATTTTTTTTATTAGAAAATAAGAAAAATTATTTTTTCTAATAAAAAATAATTCCACATTAGCAATTCATCACTCATTTTTCTGGATGTTTTTGGAGAGATAGAAATAATTCATGCGTCTGATTAGTGTATGAAGTGTGGGGAAGGCAGGCAGAGTGGGCCTTTGGAAATAAGCTTAAACACCTGGCCTGTTCACAATTGAAATCCGAAAGCTTACATAACATGAGAAGTATCTGTATCTCATATGAAGTAGAATGTTTCATTTTTATGTTCTTACAATTTAAAGAACTCTCATATTTATAATAAAATTTAAAGTTTTTATTTTTAAAAAATAATTTAAAAAACATTTTATTTATTTATTCTTGAGAGACACAGAGAGGCAGAGACTAGGCAGAGGGAGAAGCAGGCTCCCTATGGGGAACCTGATGTGGAACTCAATCCCAGGACCTCAGGATCACACCCTGAGCTGAAGGCAGATGCTCAACCACTGAGCCACCCAGGTGTCCCAAAATTTAAAATATTTAAGAATTCCATGAATCTTATTTTCCGATTAGGTTTTAATATATATTAATGTAAGTCAAGTATCAAGTGCCTCTAATCCTCACTGTGACATTAAGTGGTAAGTTTCTTCACTCTTACTTTATAGAGGGAACATGTTGTCCCAAAAAGGTAAAGTAACTTGCCCAAAGTTGGATGGCTGGGAAGCAACTGCCTCGGGATTCAAGTATAGGGGTCAAGTCCAAAGCCTTTGGATTTTCCACTTCAATCTTTATTTTTCAATCCATATTTTTGACCAAAATATTAAAAAATACATAGGATACGATGGCTACTGAACAATTTCAAGTTATAAACATTTGGTGGTTTGGCAAATGCCTCTATTATTTTAATAGCAAATTATTTGGTGGCATAATGGGCAATTTCCTTTTCAATGAATCTTTATGAATTCTGTTAATTCAAATACACATGACATTTAAAAAAATTCATTCAACAGGTATTTGCTATCTTGCATGTGATAAAAACTTTATCAGGGGATCCCTGGGTGGCGCAGCGGTTTGGCGCCTGCCCTTGGCCAGGGCGCAATCTTGGAGACCCGGGATTGAATCCCACGTCGGGCTCCCGGTGCATGGAGCCTGCTTCTCCCTCTGCCTGTGTCTCTGCCTCTCTCTCTCTCTAACTATCATAAACAAATAAAAAAAAATTAAAAAAAAACTTTATCAGGTATTGAATACTAAGACTCCCTTCTTTTAAGGAGCCTTAATTTGGTATAGAAATAGGATTAAAAAAACCTTACAGCAGTGATTTTGGTGATTAGCTTATATGTGCATTTTAGGGAGGAATTCAGAGAAGGAGAAGATAAAGCTGAAGTTTTAAGCAGGCAAGACCTAGATATACATTAATAGTTTCAGTGCTAGAATCATTGTACCTAAAACACTTGTTAATTGAATATAGTTAACACTAAATGTGTATCTTACAATGACTTTTTTTTCATTTAGTCCTTCTAACAGCTTTGTGAGGCACGGATTCTTCATTATTTTCATCCTCCAGATAAAGAGACTGAAGCACACAGTTTAGGCAACGTGTTTAACCTCTTCCATGTACAGCCAGTTCTGGAAGAATGAGATTTGAACCCAGGCAGCATCGGGCCACTGGGTTGTGCTGCCTTCTGGGGGAGAAGGGTGATATTCTGGGTGGGGGAGCACATCGTGTGGCTGGACTGAGCACCGCAGGACAGAGGATGGGGATGACTGGAGGAGCAGCCAGACCAGGCAGCAGGCATTGCTCGTTGAAAACCGTGTGGGAAAGTGCTGTCCATGGACTGGGCTCCCAGGATAGAAGAGCGATGGGACCCAAAACATTTAAGACTTTATGCTTTAAAAGCAGTGTACTTTGCTTAAAAAAAAAAAAAAAAGAGGTCTATATATTTAAGAAAACTCAAGTGTTACCACATGTTCATGTTCCCAAAATCTATATGCTGAAACCCTAATCCCAATAGGATGTTACTAGAAGGTGAGGTCTTTGGGAAGTAATTTGGTTTATTTTTTTTTAAATTTTTATTTATTTATGATAGTCACAGAGAGAGAGAAGAGAGAGAGAGAGAGAGAGAGAGAGACGCGCAGAGACATAGGCAGAGGGAGAAGCAGGCTCCATGCACCGGGAGCCCGATGTGGGATTCGATCCTGGGTCTCCAGGATCGCGCCCTGGGCCAAAGGCAGGCGCCAAACCGCTGCGCCACCTAGGGATCCCCAAGTAATTTGGTTTAGATGAAGTCATGAGGGTAGGGGCCCCATGATGGGATTAGAGTCATTGTAAGAAGAGGTAGCAGAAAGCTTTTTCTCTCTCCTCACCTCCACCTCCAACATGTGAGGAAACCAGAAGAATGTCCTTACCAAAACCCAATCATGCTGGCACCCTGATCTTGGACTTCTCAACCTTTAGTACTGTGAGACATAAATGTCTGTTTAAGGCACCTAGTTTATGGTATTTTGTTACAGCAGTCCAAATGGACTAAGAGGGGAAATGTCTTTTTCCCAGTGTCTGATGTCAAACATTCCCTGCAAACACTGGAAAAACTAGATGTAATACAAAATATATTCAAAAGTGCCATCTCCTCCCAACAAAGAGCTGCATGCCTGGGGATCTTGAGTACGCTCTGGGGGTGTCTCCTTACAGTCCCAGAGCCCCTCTGCCGTTGGCCTCAAGCAGGTGTGTGATGGAAGGAGAGGGAAGGGTGCAGTAGGGTTTTGACCCATTCACCACATCAATTGTCAAAATGTGGGTCAAAGGTGCTAACACACTCACTCTCAAGCACTCCTCAACTTTGGTCTCAACAACACAAAATCTGGTTGTCAAAAGATTTCTGGAAGAGGCTTTTCTTCTTTTCCTAAATTCCTTACGTATGGTGACTCTTTCGTTACACTGGAGCAATGGGAAGATTATGGGTTTTGGCATTCCTGGGCTTGGTATCGCCATATTTACCTCCGAGTTCCCTCAATTATAAAGGGGATGTGATGAGAATCCTCTTGCACAAATATTGTGATAAACAGGAGTAAACCAGCTAGTGGTGCCTGATACATGGTCGCTAACTCAAAAATAGTGGCTTTTCTCTTTACCCAAAGAAATACATCATTTAAGTAACTCAGAAGAAGAGATAAATGCTTGGATTTAAGTACTGAAGTCATGCACCCAGAAACCTGTCCAGAAGCAAGCACATATGTTGGCTTGGGCAGATTATTAGAACAGAACAGAGTTCATGGCAGGACCAAAAGTTCCTATGGATTCACTTTGGTCCTTTGGGGAGCCTAGAATCAACTCAGACTACAAGGACTCTCAAGAACCCTGTTCCATTTCCTCAGACTTTTGCTGCCTCTGAAAGCACGTCATCCCATCTCTGCTTTTGACATTCCTTTGGGAATAATCCCTGAAACAATCAGAGGTAAAGCTCTTATGTACTTTCTTGTCCCCTGTATTAACCTGTTTAAGACAAAAGTACATTAATAATGTGCCATCCTCTCAAAAGTTTGCTTCTAGCAAGCAAATTTGTGAGCTCACACACGGGGATTCTTTTGCATTTGAGGCATTTAGCATGGGTCCCCCCCCCCTCCCGAAATGCAGTAAACTGCAAGTATAAGAAAAAGTAGTAGCATTTGACAAAAAAAAAAAAAAAATTGTTCCAAGGACCAGTTTCCCTCTTAAACTGGGGGGAATAAACTCCCCCTCAAAACAAACAAAAAAATACACATCTCTAACAAATGGTAGTGGTGATCACATTAATTATGACAGGAAGGCAGCAAGAGAAAGAAGAAAACAAAACTCAAGTTCCAGCTCTAATGCTTATGAACTCTTTCATCTCACAAAATGGGGTCACAGCTCTTTTCCTTACCTACTTTCACAGGGTTTTGTGAAGATTAAAGAATGTATGTCAAGCATAAAAGAACTGTAAAGTGCTATGCCTCATTACAGGTGCCACATAGGAATTAAATATGCATTATGCAGACACATAGTAGTCCATAATCCATTTCTATTCTAATTTACATTAGTGAGTGATCCAGTGATCTGGATCCAGTGATCCAGTGATTCTGCTTCTGATATTCTCATCTATTAGAAGAAAAGGAAACATTAGACATCAAGGTCTACAGAGGATTGCATCAGTTTCTTGTGTACTGCATTCTAGATGAGGGCAGTTTTCAAGTCTGTGGACAATGAAACCGATAGGCCAATGTTTCATGCAGGAGAATGGGATCATCAGTGAAATGAGCTTTCCATCCAAGGTTTGGGTGCAGGTAGCAGAAAGACTATTCTGATCTATCAAGTACCCTATCACGTCCAGATCATTCTAAAGAAAAAACCTGAACTATAACCGACAACTTAACCTTGGAACCATGTTATCTTACTTCCCATGTCCCACTGAACTGCTTTTACTAAATTTGTCCTTGGGGGTCATGGCGTCATCTTTCCTCAGGGGTCCAAAAACAACTTGCTACAATCTACGGAAGCACTGACTGTTGAAGACTAAGAGATGACATTCCCTCCCACCCTCTCAACCCTGTCAGTGAAGGGAGAAGGATGACATTTCTTGCAGAACTGAGTCAAAGAAAGGACTCTGCTCTTCTTGAAGAATTAAAGATGTTGTCTTTTGTGAGCAAAGGAAATCAGAATCACGGAGCATGTAGCTGGCTTTTTTTTTTTTTTTTTTTTTTACTTCCCCATGAATGACCTTTTACTATTCTTATTTTTCACCTTATATCCAAGTGTAGGAAAAACACAACATTCCAGTTTACTTGCAGTTCTATTAATTGAAGGTTATCAGCTTATTTCAAAAATAGTGGTTGGAGAACATAATCCTCTTGTGGTTTTAAGTACTTAAAACCAAACAAAAAATTAAAACCTTAAAGAAAACACATTTTTTTTTAAAGTCAAAAGAAACAGTAATACTAATTTTGAAAAGACTGTTGATGTCACTGTGGTTTATTGGTAAATACAAAGTATAGGCTCTTGCTTTTTTTTTTTTTCTTTGCTATTTTTTTAAAGCAAAGCCAAGGAGATTAGAAACCAAGTACATATATCTTCTTTAGAGTAGAAACATAAATTAGTTTTAAAAATTAGGCACTTAAAATGTAAATGTAAAATGGCATTTTTAGAAGTATAAACTATCATTCCACTCCTAAATTCCTCCTGAAATGTTTTTACAAACACAAAAGCAAAAGCACGGAAAACATTTCTAAACAAAGATAATTTCCTCTTTAAAAAACAACAACAAACCTGAACACAAATTCTATATGATAGACCAATGATTAAGGTACTGGGGGTAGGAGAAAAGAGCTTCTGAAATTTACATGTTTGATTAAAATATAAGCATTTAATAAAACTATTACAATAGCATACAGTAATATATCATAATGAAAAATATGTCAGGAAAATAATGAATTCTAGACTTAAAATTTTACTTTACAACAAGGCACTTAACACATTGAAACAGTACGGTAAATTTCCGAAAGAATGCAATTGGCTACCTCTCAAACCTTGTAATGCTTTTTCTTTTATGAATATACTATAACATAACCATACATTTTGCAGCATTAATCATTGCATAGGAGGTAAATTAAATAATGAATTCCAACTTGGCAACTAGATTAGCTTATGTTTACAGTTTCTTCTTTTTCTTTTAAAGGACAGTTTTAAATAATTCCATAATAAAAGAACTATTCTCATTCATGATTCATTTAGAACACAGCATAGTTAGATTAATGAGTAATAAAATAAATCAGAACTTAAAAGGTGTGTATCTGTATAAAAACTTATCTTTGGGTACCTTTGACATGATTTTCAGTGTTTAGGTATTGAAGTCAAGAGCACTTCTTAATAGAAGAAATATTTTTAGCAAGTAAGTCAAAGGAGTTAAATTATTGCAACACAAGGACATTAAAAAAATACCAGAAATATTTATACATACAAATAGAAAAGCCTTCAACACAGAGTATATTACTTATAATATGCTCCATTTAAAACTTGTAAACTCATTTATCAAGAAATTCCTTCTCACACTTCCTTGCACTACAGAAGTGAATATGTTAAGACCGGCTTAAATTTTTAAATAGTTTTACAGTGCAAAACAAAAACAACAAAGAAATAAAAAGGAAATGTTTAAAATATTGAAGAAACAAGATGTGAACTTTAAAAGAAACTGCATGAGCTCTAGCATGTAAAAAAATAAAAATAAAAAATAAGAAAGACTGCCAACCTGGTGTTTCAAAGTAAACAAAGTATAGGTAGTTATAAAGGGAGACATTAATGATTGTGATAATGAGAGGTAAAATGGTCTGCAAATTTTCTTTGATCAAATGGACAAGAGACCAGAATTGCAACTCCCTGGGATCTAAGCACATCTTCCCTTCAGGAAAGGTTTAAAATACCTTTAAAGTAATCCCTTTTGCATGATGCTTTCAAGTTACTGGCAAAAAAACCCAAAACAAAACCCCAAATAAACGTCTTTTAAAAACTTGAAAATATACTCTATAGTGTCAAGTTTGCGTTCCGAGTCACATAATGTATTTCCACGAGGGGGCACTGGTATACAGCAAAGAACCTTCTGCAAGGTCATCATTACACTAGACCAGGGGCCTGGGCTCGTCTGCCCAAAACAGCCTTCCTTCCTCAGCAAACCTCGTTTTCCAAGATGCCAGTAAATTAAACAACAAATTTAAAATACTTTGGGTGGAACCGGGAGCAATGTTGTATTTTCAGAGCTGCAGAGGAGCTCAAAAAATAGAATCTGAGAGGAACCCATTTTCCATTTAAAAGAATTTGGAACAAATATGCCATAATTTATGGGAATCATACATTATATTGTGCAGAAGGGCTAATTACAAGAAAAGCTTCAAACGGGAGCACTGGTCTACAAACACAAGAATAATGGGTAAAATCTTGCATGGTAATTAGCAAGGAAAAGGAGCTCCAAAATTTGACCATTTCAAAGGCAAGATAGTAATGTTTAAGTTTTAAATCACGAAGTAGCATGTGAGGTAAAGCCTCAAGTTTGCTTTGCTAAATGTAAAGGAGTTTCTCTATTTCTTTTATTTTCCCATCTTGAAACTTTGGTGTTTTTCCTCCTTCTCTTCAAATCACATGCTTCCTCAGTGTCTATTAGACATCTATGACACATACATGTAAGGAACACATGAGCAATAGTGTCTCCACACATGAGGTCAGAGAGGTTTTTAAAGTTCTTTAAAAGGTGATGGTATATTTTTTTTAAAAAACCGCATCACTTGACCAAAATGCAAGGTTTACTGTTTAGAGGGTCTCCAATAATTAACATATCATGATTCTTCAATCTTAAATACTCTTCCTTATTTAAGCTGAAGAAAAGTAGGTTATCTAGGACACTCCTGAATAAGGCTCTTGGGTCTATCAGGTTATGATGCTCAAGGAATATACCAATGTCAAGAGCACAAAACCCAGGCTTCAGTGTCAGATGCTTTTTCTAATAATCAGACAGCAGGAATTAAAACTCTGTGTTTTCGAGCACAACGCCTTAAGTATCACAGATGTCAATATTTAACAAATGAGAGAATTCTGCCCAAGCACATCTGGTAAGCTATAGATATATTTCTTATTGGTTTATTTAATAACAAATACCAGAAAACTCCTCGCGTTTCAAAGCCTGCCAAAGATATTCAGGATTTCAATTCTCGTTTTAAATAAGTAGATGAAGAGTATCTTTTTTTCCTGCCTTTGAACTCAACTACCTCTCCCCTTCAGTGATTCTTCTATTACCTAGGGAAAGAGCCATACTGCATACATACACAGAATTTTAGCACCAGAAAAATGACCTTTCTGAAAAGATTTATATTTGTGCTTCTCTCAAGCAATCTGAAGGTCAATTTTGTGTACCAAATCAAGGCAAACTAGTTTATAATGACAAATTAAGGGATATTTTTCATTCTCATGTGAAGGGAAATTTTCACCTTCAAAATAAAAGTAACTGCCCGTTTCTACCACATTGGCCTGTCTGCTGATCTAGTGTGGATGATTCTGTAACCATAAATCTTTTTTAAGAGTTGCTAGAAGTCTCAAGAAATGAACCAAGTGACCACATTAATCTGATCTGATTTTTAAAAATCCATCTTCTTTTTGTATCACCTCAAAGAACTTTAGAAACAGTTGTCCTCCTTTACTGAGTAGCTGTAACTGTCTAGAGGACTGATTCCAACAGTAGATTATAGTGCAGCACCGTGGTGTAATTTCAAGATCAAAGTCAAATTACTCAATTGTGGCATATGTCCTTAGGACCAGTCTATAAGAAGCTGAGTCTTTTGCTAAAAGGCAAGGATACATTACACTTTTGGATTCCATCTTGGCTTTTCCATAAAGTACAATGTAGCTAGGAAGAAAGAGCTTTCCGTGAAATGTGACCAACTGCATTTCTGAGTTCCAATTAGCAGCTGTCAAACAGAGCTCACCCAGGGTAGGACGGGAGAGAAACACAGGCTTGTTCCCCAAGTGGCATGAGCATACTTTCACATACATACATGTTTTCGGCCTGTGCTGGAGCAGCAGACTGCTCTGGGGGCGCCAGATGCAAATTTACCAGGCAGATAGCATATAAATGTATACACAAGGACCACTTGTTTAGCAGAAATAGCTCTGTGTTTCATAGAGATTTTAAAGTGAAATATTTACACACATAAAATCTGTGAGATGTGTCAAATACTTCCATATTAGATCACCTTTCCTTTTTTTTTTTATAAAATTATCATTTTAAAAAAAAGTAAAAGTGATACATAGTGCATTGGGTGGTAGCAGCAGTGCACATTCCCAGACCTGACCCAGACTTTCCCCATCACAAGGTGGAAAACAAAGTTCATCTCAAGTTTACTTACAACCGATAGATTTCCCCCTCATTAATAAGCCTAATGCTAAGACCACGCTCACATTAGGTTATTCTATTTACACAGTAGCTGTATATATCCAGATATTTTGTTTAAAACATTAACAAATTCTTCTGACCTTGGAGGAAAAAAAATCCTGAAAAAACTCAGTAGAGGGCTTTAGTGGATAAAGAATAAGGAAAGGAATAGTATGTTCTTTGGCACCTCTTTAACAAGCTCATTAGTAAAATCCCAGTTTGGGGGCTTGTCACCAATGAAGAGCTGCAGGAGAATATACCTTTCTCAGGATGAATAAAAAAACCAGTCAAAGGGTAATACCTCGTTCATCTTTCTAATCATTTACACGAAATTTGGTCCACTTCTTCATTTTGCCAGTCAGTTCTTCTAAAATAAAACCCCAAAACTATACCTTTGGTTACAGCGTTAACTCTTTTGGTATAAGAGCTGATGCCTTTGTTTTGCTCCTCAGGTAGATTTCTCATTATCTTCACCTATCTTCTGAACCCGTGAATACTTCTTGCATGAAGATTTAAAGCAGCCAGGGGGCCAGGAGAGTGGCCAGGAGAAGCAGCAAGGAATTGAGCCTTGTACGTTTTTCTCGAAAAAATAAAAGATGGGGAACCACCACGCTCGAGACAAGAAATTAGTCTGTGAAGAGACTTTCAAGTTCTGTAAAAAGTTAAAAAAAAAAAAATAAGAAGAAAAGAAAATTAGACCAATTTTCCATGCTTTGCATCCTATTTTTTTCTTAATTAAATTGTCATTCATTGTACCATAACAGAGAAAGCAGCAGAATCAGGATCACAAGGCAGTAATTGTCTTTTTGTCTTTTCCCTGATTCTGACATGTTTCTGGTTCCAGGCCTTCCCCCCTTTCCAGCTCATGCAAATTCCCCTGCCTGCAATCCCAGTAAGAGTAGAGGCTCAGGAACGGATGTGAGAGTTAGCCAGTAGAAATAGTTCTTAGGGTGCGTCAGCAGGTGAATCTGGGCTGAGGAAGATGGAAGAGTGAGAGGAAAGCTCACAGGGTGGAGCAAATTTAAGACTAAAGGTGAAGGTTTTGGTCTGCTGGTGTCAGGAGATATCCAGATGGAAGTATTAGAAAGAAGGAAGGTGGAAATGAGAGAGTCTACAAAATGGGAAGTAGAGCTACAGAGACAAAATAACCCATAGCATGGGCATCTATCAGTGGATGTCATTAAATGAGAGGTGGTGTTTAGACCTTTCAGGATTAACATTTGCTCACAAGTTATATGCATCGGACAATATGGCAAGACTATCCAGAGATAAGTCATGCCACACAGACTTACTCTTGGACACCAAGCACATATACCTGGACTAGGAAAACACAGAGAAGAGGAGGACTCATCCCAACTTGGGATCACAAGAAGAGAGCAAGAGTTAGGAAGACTTCCTAGAAGATGTGGCATTTGAGTTAATTCTTAAATATAAATAGAAGAAAAAAAAAAGGTTATCTGGGAACAGAAGGCAGCAGTAACAAATAAGGAAGTATATAAGAAGGGAAGCAAGAGCGCACAGTATCACCAAAAGATGTACCAAATCCAGGAATTCATGGACTACTTATTTTGCCTGACGTTTAAAAATAGTTGCTGCCTTTTCCTCAGAATTAAGTTTTTGGAGGGCAGGGAGCATGTCTTACCAAGCTACACTACAATGCTTCTATAGAGAAAGTCCCTGTATTTTATTTTTTAAAATATTTTATTTATTTATTCATGAAAGACACAGGTAGAGAGAGAGGCAGAGACACAGGCAGAGGGAGATGCAGGCTCCATGCAGGGAGCCTGATGTGGGACTCGATCCTGGGTCTCCAGGATCACACCCTGGGCTGAAGGCAGCGCTAAACCGCTGAGCCACCTGGGCTGCCCAGTCCCTGTATTATAATTTAGCATTTATACTTCTTCAACTCTGGTTTCGATTAATTGAATTAGTAAAACACCATGCTCTATAATTACACAGCACTTTTATCCTTGAATGTCATTTCTATTTGTGACATTATTTGTTTGAAGAGGCAGTAATGGGTAGATGTTTCAGGGAACTGATAGACCACACACATGAGTGGCATTGGTGGTTATTCCCACTAAGCTATCAGAAATCTTACTGTATGAAACAAGGGGCACTACATTTAAAGAAAACAAATCATCCAGGGATAACTTTACTGCTCTCACCTTTTCATTGGCCATTGAGTGGTACCACCAAAACAGCCGTGTTGTAATATAATAAGCAATGATCACATCAACAGTATAGTGTTCGTGTGCTACAAGAATGCAGATGATCCCAGCAGCACTCAGCAGCCAGCAGATTAAATGATACCACCAGAAGTGACGAGGTGAATCTAGACAGTAGAAAAAGTATAGAGTTAATAAGATTTCCAGAGATGAATTTAATAATTACAGTCTACATTAATGATCTTAAGTAGAATAATCTAAGATCAGGAAGTCACTGGAAGGAGAAAACTGATTAACCTCAAAAGTCACTGTCATTAGCCGGGATTTGCTCAGGTAGGAAGGGAGAAGGAGAGGGACCACTGGTAGCAGGTCTGTCTAATAGTCATTCACTGGGGAATAGTCATTCTCTAGACATTCTAGACCTTGCCCACTGCTAAGCTTTTCAGTAAGGAAGAGAACAGAATTGTTTATTAGGTTGGTTGGAATTGGTATTGTGGCCAGCAACATTTGCTTCTCAGCACTTTTATACTGTTATTGCTGATAGCAACTATAAACACTCCCTATACAAAACTGAGGATTCTGGCCCATTCACTTGTGGATTTTAGCCTTCTAGTGAGTCCACTTCTAGAAGGTCATTATGGGATCCCTGGGTGGCGCAGCGGTTTGGCGCCTGCCTTTGGCCCGGGGCGCGATCCTGGAGACCCGGGATCGAATCCCACGTCGGGCTCCCGGTGCATGGAGCCTGCTTCTCCCTCTGCCTGTGTCTCTGCCTCTCTCTCTCTCTCTCTGTGACTATCATAAATAAATAAAAAAAAATTTTTTTTTTAGAAGGTCATTATATTGATCGGCTTTAAGAGAGAACTAGAGCACTCATCAGGTGAAACAGGATCGCGAATGCCACAGCCTGCCCACACAAGCAGTAATGACACAGGTGTGTATGCAATCTCTGGTTCATCGCTAATAATGCTTTTCTTTCTTTTTAATGGCTGGTTTTTTTTTCTATTTTAAAGCTTTATTCGTTCACAAAGTAAATAATCTCACAAATTTATTTCATATTTACCTGTGTTTATATTCATAGTGATATTTATTTCTAAGTGCAGAACAATGGTAGAACAACAAAAGGATCTATATTTCCAGAAATTTTTTTTTTTAGAGATTTTATTTATTTATTCATGAGAGACACAGAGAAAGAGAGATAGAGGCAGAGACACAGGCAGAGGGAGAAACAGGCTCCACGCAGGGAGCCCGACATGGGACTTGATCCCGGTCTACAGGATCACGCCCTGGGCTGAAGGCGGCGCTAAACCGCTGAGCCACTCGGGCTGTCCATATTTCCAGAAATTTAGATGAAATACCAAATCAGGTATCATTCAAATGAAAAATATTTTTTTTTTGGTGAAAAAGCTGTTGCTCTTTTGGTCCCAATTGAAACAGAGAGATAATAAACCTGTACTTGCACTGGAAAGTCTGACTTTTACATTCTGAATGTGTTCCTTTATTTCTTTCCAGTTGGTTTATCCTGCCACTAAGTTCTAGCAGATAACTGATAGACTTCCAGAATTTTACAGCTGGAAGAGGCCTTACCCTTTATAGCCAGGTGGCCAGATCCAAGCTCCATAACTGTTCTGTTAGGCTAAGAATATTAAAAATTGAACCAACATTTAGAAATCAGAATGTTTCACTAAATATGCATTCTACAGACCTACAGTCTGCACCCTTCCCACACCAACCAGCTTCCTTTGCTTATAAGTTACCCGATATTTATTACCTTAGAAGTTAAAACTGTTTAACTCCTGATTGTGGGCAAACCCAAACCATTTTGTATTCGTTTATCCACAAGAAGCAAAGCTGAAGTAGATAAGGAGTAAAGAGGTGGGCTGAACGACCATTTTACTACTTGTGGAGCTGAAAATGAAGTTTTAGGAGTGGCTGGAAATACGAATACTGCTCTTCCACAAAAATATACTCCCAATTATGCTACCACTTTGGGACCACTGCACACTAACTGAGAACACTGGCTGACTCAAAGAAAACATTTAATTTAAATTATTTTGAAGTAGAAATGGGAAAATGGTAATCCCTTTCTGCTTTTCCATTTTACCATAGGGATAACGTTGAGCTGAAAGATGATGATACAAATATTAATTCACTCCGTTTGTCTGTGTGAGATCCTAGTCCTAGGTGTCATTGAATAATCTTACAGACAATGGACTTTCTGTTCCTTTATAAGGAACCTAGGTCCCAGGGATAGTATTTGCACAACTGTGTAAAGCCCCCCTCTGTAAAGCCTATAAAATGGTCCTGTTCCTGTTTTCATCTGTTCTCTTGATGACATTCAAATCTATTCATGACAACTGAGGAAAATAGGAAGGAGACCAAACAGATCAAAAGGCAGGAAAACAAAAAATATATGAAAGATACATTTAATTCTAGAAGCAGACTGCTCAAAGAAACCACTGGAACCACTGCTTACTCAGAACAATAACACATGGTATAATTTAGAAAGTGATGTTTTTTCCTAATTGCATAGGAAACAAGCACAAACATGGAATGCTCCATTTATGTACAGAACTGACTCTAGAGTTGGGTTTCTATTAAGCATTAGAGATTTGCTGTTTCATTTCTCACCAAAAACTAGAAAAATCAGAATATAGTTCTTTCACTGCTGTATATAAACTTAGAAAGTTTTAAAAACCTCAAGCCAAAATCATGTCGTGGGAAGAAAATCTCTCTACATACTGCATAGCCTTCATTAAAACATAAAAATAATCACAAGTTGCTTTGCTATTACTCTCAAGGAGAAAAACAATAATGAGCAATATACTCAAACTGTTCCTTAGCAATTTTATGAGATCAGACTACTTGGTTGGGTTCCCAAATATTCTAAAGAGAGCCAAGAAATTAACAGCATAACCTCTAGAGTCAGCCTGCTTGAGTCTGAATACCCTACCTTCTAATTACCAACTGGGGACTGTGGGAATACTTCACTATTTCTATGTTTACATTTCTTCTTTGAAAAATGGGGAAAACAGTGCTTCCCTTATGGGGTGGCTACAGGATTAAATGAGTTATTTTGCATCAGGGGCTTAGAATAGTGTCTGGCACAGAGCATTATGTCCCTTTGCCATTATTGTTAACATCGCTTGGTCTTTGGTTATTTAAAAAAATTGGCCTTCAGTTTCCTGGGGTGGTACTCTTCATTACTTTGAACCCATGACAGCTTTACTCCAGCATGCAACTCCTCCTCACCCTCATCTTTTTCTATAAGTTTCTTATGATTTTCATATTAGAGAGAAGCAACTATAGGCACCTGGGTGGCTCAGTTGGTTGGGCTTTTGCCTTTGGCTCAGGTGATGATCCCTGGACCCTGGGATCAAGCCCTGTGTTGGGCTCCCTGCTTGGTGGGAGTCTGTTTCTCCCTCTCCTTCTGCTGCTCCTCCTGCTTGTGCTCTCTCTCTCAAATAACTAAAATTTTAAAAGAGAGAGAGAGAGAGAGAGAGAGAGGGAGAGAGAAGTTCCTACAACTCAAGGACACCTCTGGACTGGAAAATAATTGATCTTACACATAGGGGGAACTTTTCCCAACAAAAGCTAGAGTTAGAATCATAACACAGATCACTCTATTGGCTCATCATAACCAACAACTAGGTATTAGATATGTAGACAATGACATTGGAAGAGATAACCCCTTGATACTGGTGCAGAAACAGACTCAGGGGGCAGCCCGGGTGGCTCAGTGGTTTAGTGCCATCTTCAGCCCAGGGCCTGATTCTGGAGACCGGGGATTGAGTCCCACGTCAGGCTCCCTGCATGGAGCCAGCTTCTCCCTCTGCCTGTCCCTCTCTCTCTCTCTCTCTCTCTCTCTCTCAATAAATAAACAAATAAATAAATAAACAAACAAATAAATAAAAATCTTAAAAAAAAAAAAAAAAGAAACAGACTCCGGTTTCTTCCTATTACCACCTCCCACAGTGTAAAGGTGAGGGTAGAAATAAGGGGAAATGTCCAGAACACCCTCCACCATAAAAAAGTCAGGTATAATGAAGGCTGTGCACTTGACATGCTACTCTCTGTACCCTAAGAGTGTAGGTAGCATTTATGAAGGAAACAACTCAGAAGTGACACAATTTTTACCAAAAAAGGACTCCATCTTTTTGGTAGAGAATCTCAACTCTTTGTAGAGAATCTCAACTCTTTGTCATGATACTCTCAAAGTAGAACTTAAACCTAAGACCCCGAGAAATCTATGGGACAAGATCTAACTTACGCACCACTGACAGATAAACTGATGTCCATACTGCTATTAGGAGAGGCTAAACATATTTGGATTAATGATAGGCCAAGAGAGGGTGGGAAAAGCAGGACAACAGAGCAGAAGACCTATGTCCTTCTGCTGGGCCTCGCCAAAATAAAATCACACTTCAGCCTAATATATCCTTCTGCTGGGCCTCACCAAAAGACCTCTTTCCAATGTTGAGTAAGCAAAGAAAGTTGAGATAAAGCTCTATAAAACACTGTGGAGTATACTGGAACTAAAGGCTAAAGGGGAAGGTTAACCAGATTTGCAAAAATAAAGGAAAAAGTATCACTCACTTTGAAAGGACTTTGACATAATGGATCTAATTAAATCAAACCCTCAGAAATCCACATTAATTGGATCTGCCAGGCAACTAAAATACAGACCTCATGATGAAGGAGACATTATAACAGCCATGAAAGTTGATAGGATACACAAGGATTTTGTATAATGGGGATTAAGCATATAAATATGGAAAGATACTTCACATTCTTGCCTCCATGTTGTTTTGTACAACAAAAGTGATCGATATTGGCAAAATGTTCCTTGAAGATGCCTATTAAATCATAGGAGTCAGCTAGAAAATGATGAAATTGGAATGGGACAAGAAAATATCTAAAAAAAGGGGAAAGCAGTAAATTATTTAGAAGAATGGAAGTTCATTACAATGGAAGTTTTGCTCCTAAGTCATTTACATTTGGCTTTCCAGTACACTGATCCTGTTTGCAATAAACAACACTGTGTTCTTCTTAGCTGCAACACTAAAATAGCTTTTCAGACCTTGAGAAGTTCTAACCAAGGAGGGAGATATTGTGGAGGCATGCTAAATCTCAGAGGATCCAAGGGTCAAGTCTTAAGCCTCCAGTGTCCAAATCACATAGAACTAGCGGAAATCATTTAAATACACACACACATACACACACGCAGGCACATACCTGTCTGTTTCACAGCTATCAATCCCAAAGGAATAAGGGTTCCCAACAGTTTCCAGGCCTAGGAATCCCTCCCATTGGTCAACAGAATGGGAAGGAGTTAGTACTCACATTCTTTGATGAACAAATAAGTAAGTGTCAGCACAACAGTGTGACCACTGAAGAGGAAGTCTCCACACAAGATATGGGATCCAGTTATGGACAATCCACCACCAGAAATCAATCGTAGAATCCGTTGTATTTTTGCCTGAGAGTCTCCGTTGAGCTGAATGACAAAAATATCAGGAAGAAACTTTACAAGCCAATAAAATCACACTTCAGCCTAATTTGTACGGTACTTAGGCTACCAGGCTGTGTTTTTTTTTTTTCTTTTTAACCTAAAAAGCCAAAAAGAGTCCAAGGGGGAAGCTCCTCAAATTAGGGTTTATTTGTTGCACTGGCAAGTTTTAGTGACACGTTTTAAATTATTCAGGATGTTACTATTAATATGTTATGGTGGTGGTGTGTCCTTGGGCAAAGCTTTTAAAAATATTAATAACCAATGACCTCACCACAGCTATGCACTAAAAAGATCAAAGCTACTTTCTTTCCTCTTTGTAGGGGGAAGTCAGGGTTTCGGATGGTTAATATTTGATTCAGCTGAATGCCACATTACTAATATTCTAAAGTGTATTCGGGGGACCTTGTGTTAAGTGGGCAGCCTAAAGTGTGCATACAGCTGTATTAATATCTGATCAAGACATTTACACTTAAGAAGGGGAGTTGCAACACATTACATAATTTAAATAGGTTTGAAAGTGACAGACTAGAGATGTATTGACAGCTTTAAAAAGGAATAGCTTTGCTCAGGAAAAATATCCTCCAAGGAAATAATCTGTGTGCTGTTGCAAAGTGTCAGAAGAGAGAGCTCCCTTGGACAACAGTGTAGAAGCCCCTAGAGGCTACAATGATGACAGGAAAAAATGATGGGCTAGGACAGGAGTTTGGCCCAATGGTCAAAAGTTTATATCTCATTAAAACTTAAGTATATAAGAAACAGTAGCAGACTGAGTTGGTCAAAATGGTAGGCATGGAGGGACACCTGGGTGGCTCAGCAGTTGGGCACCTGCCTTCGGCTCAGGTTGTGATCCTGGGATCCCAGATTGAGTCCCGCATTGGGCTCCCTGTGGGGAGCCTGCTTCTCCCTCTACCTGTGTCTCTGCCTCTCTCTCTCTGTATATCTCATGAATAAATAAATCTTTTAAAAAAAAAGAGAGAGAGAGGCAGAGACACAGGCAGAGGGAGAAGCAGGCTCCATGCAGGGAGCCCGACATGGGACTTGATCCCGGGTCCCCAGGATCAGGCCCTGGGCTGAAGGGGGCACTAAACCGCTGAGCCACCCGGGCTGCCCTAAATAAATAAATCTTAAAAAAAAAAAATGTTAGGCATGGAAAATTGAAATACTGAAACTTGGGACCCAGATAGAGGGTTTCAGATCAATCTAGTATCAGGTGAATAGACTTAGAAAATAAAAAAATGATAGTCAGAAATATAGTTAGGTAATAGTACACATAAGAAGAGAAATACAGAAAGACCACTAGGGACTATTCATTTGGGACCTAGGGGGACAGTTCTATGACATGTTGCCTTTTATACAGAATGATGATTCTTTTGGGCAACTGGTCCCTGAAGCATGGCCAGTTTAGCCATGATGGTGGTTAAACAGGTGGTAAAGACAGGCAGTATCCTGCCTAAGTGGATGCAAAGGGTTGAAGGTGGATAGGATGCTTACAGATAGATGGGAGGAGAGTCTGGGAGATTCAGTTAGCCTCTAAAGGAAGTGGAAAATCATCCTATCCATTACAATAGGAATCGGGACAGGATTCCTTGCCTAAAACATCACTATTGGGGAGCCTAGAACCTTCCTGATTTAAAAAAAAAATCATCTGGATCTGGAAAGCTTTCTGGTATTCAGATGACCCATGTAAAAAGGCAAACACACCATGACTGGTTGATAGCTGAGAATAAGACTCTGCAAGAGAAAATGGCATACCACAATTAGAGGGTAAGGTGAGAACTCATTTTCTCCAAAAGTTTACTTCGGGCAAGCCCAGGTGGCAAAACCAGAACATAGTCCTCAAACCAACATGCCAAGTAACAGGTGATCCTACCTTGAAAAGACAGGATCTAGAAGATTAAGTACTGCTGACAGAGTCATAGGACTCATTTCAGGTGTACCTCAGGAAAGGTATACTGCAAACTACGTAATGTGATATGCCCTTGATATGGAAGATAGGCTCTAACCCTGTGCTTTATCATATCAATCATAGTCCTTCAGGAATTTCTCGTCACATGGTACAAACAACTGTCAACACTGAGATCAAATTAAAAAGTACATATGCTGCCCAACTGCTGTGTTTCCAGTTTAAAAGGACACATTATTCTTCATTTCAAGTACATTCTTCATTTCTAATACATTTTTTAAAATCTGCTCACATATCCCAACTTTCTAAGGGCAGAAACACTTGAAGCCATCAGTCCCTTTACCTGGGATCAGATGGGCCCAAAGGTCTAAGCAGAAACTATTGCCACACATGCTGTCTTTTCCCCTCTTCCTTTCAGCAGAGAGGGTGAATGGAGATTTCTGATAGCATGGGATTCATTATCGATCCTATCATTGTTATCCTGTCAGTTCACATTCATTATAAATGCTAAATAGCCCCTCAAGAAAGTAAAAGAAAAAAAAAAGAGGATAGAAAGAAAACTGGGGAGGGTTCGAGAGGCTCATGGTGAGAATTGGGATTAATGGTGTCTTTTTCTAATTCACTGGGACCCCTATACCTCATCACTTAAGACTCTAGTTCCTATTAATTTCATTTTTTGGACACCATTTCTGTGCCATGACAGGCTATGGAACTGAAGTTGTAGACAGCTAAGAGGAGAGGCCTCAATCACAAGAGCAGACAGGTGCTCCATGTTCTTAAGTCCTTACACTGTCACCTCTGCACACCATGTCCACAGCAATAGAGTACAAGACAGTGCAACTTGGCTGCTGCTGAACCAGCAAACTCACCCTGCAGACTGTGCCTTCAGTTCAGAAGAAAAGTCCTCTGGGCACCTATGGCCAGGGTGAGGATATGTGAGCTTTCTCAGGGAAGGGACAATAGCTATCCCAGCCCAACATTCTTGTACATGGCAAAATGGCTTTGAGAACCTAAATCATTTCAGGCAAGTCCCAATAACTGGGCCCAAATTTATTTAAGCACTCTTCTCAGAACACAGATTTTATGACTTGGATTGGTAGGTTGAATCCCAACACTTGGATTGGTATGTTGAAGTAAACTGTAAGCAAAAAGATTTAGAGTGAGCCCTGAGGAATAGATAAGGGAGGAGCAGCTGGGAAACCAAAAGCCAAGGATTTCACCAATCTTGTGAAATCACTTGTGGTGATCGTATCTACAGAGTAACAAGCTGGATTAGGCATCGAGGACTATGTCGGACACCCTCCCACAGTGAGCAGTTTCAGCATACATGGTTCCAGCATTTCTCATAGCCACGAAGGGCATTCTATGAAGTCAGCAGCAGAGGAGGCAGGTGGATTACCTAATAGCCTTGTAACCACAAAAATCTAAGGAGCACTCAAAGCCCATGGCTGAACCACATTTAGAACACAATTCTGACTCCTGTTTTGTAACACCACATCACCTCCAGTCAAAATGATTTGTGTGTTTGTTTTACCGAACCATTACTCAGGCACCTATAGCCTGCTTCTACTGCAGGAAGAGGTCTTGACAACTGAACATGGGGGCTGATTAGCTAGGATGCCACCAGAGCTTCCATTGTATTTGTAAGCTTGGTTATCCAGTGGTACGTTTACTGATGTGGCTTCTGAAAATTGCAACTCTTCCCAGGAGGATAATCTTTAATTTACTTTCTTTCTATAATCATAGCAATTCATCTCCGCAAACCTCATCCATTACTAGGATGGGCTTGCCTTCTTTTCTGTGCCCATTTCTTCATTTAACACATAGCTTTGACCCCTTAGAAATGTTTACTATGTTTCTGAACTTCTCCCATGCCTTAAATTAGTTTCACTAAAAATCAGCCAATGTTTAAATTCAATATGTACACTGTTTTAATTACAGATACTTTCTGCTTTGATGGCTTTGGAAAATTATAGCTTCTCCAAACCACACCTATATTTGGTGAGGGAGACTGACTTCCTTAGAACAACTCTATTATTCCTTCCACCTTGGACATCTGCTTAGTGTTCAGTAAAATATGATGTTAGGCTTCATTCCTGTGTCCAGAAAGCACATGATTTGTAAGTTTCTTTTTTTATAAACCAGGGCATCCTGGGGTTTAAGATGATTAACAGCTCTCTCAAGAAATGACTCTACCTGGAGAGACTGTAAATCCTGCTTAAGACAGTTTCAGTACTCATTCCCACAATGTATCCAGCAAAAGGCCATTCTATCTTTCCATTTGCTAAAAACTTTGGGGGTCATCCTTGACTTCTTTCTCTTTTGCTCATGTCCAACTTATTAGCACAATTTGTTGGCCTTACCTTCAAAATGCATCCTGAATCAAATGACTTCTCTTCACTTCAGTGAGCCACAAGGGCTTAGAGGACCCACGGCCTGTACCACTTCCACCCTTCCCACCTCTCCTTAGCCAAGGGATGGGCCTCCTGCCATCCCTTGAATCCACTGTGACTAAGCTATTTCCTTGGCCTAGTGCTCCCCTCATCCACAGGGCTCACTTCCTCATCTCATTTCCTGCCCAAATGCTTTCTTACTATAGAAGCCTTTCTGATTTCTCTATACAGTTGTCTACCCTCAGCGTCCCATCACCCTTATGCAGCTTTTCTGTTCTTTATCTAATAGCGACCTGACTCATCATCATGTTACAAGTTATGCATTTAATTTTCAGTTATCATCCCTCAATATACTATAAGGTTTTTATTTTTTTAATTTAAATTCAATTTGCCAGCATATAGTATACCACCCAGTACTCATCCCATCAAGTGCCCTCCTCAGTGCCTGTCACCCAGCTACTCCATCTCCCCACCCACCTCCCCTTCTGCAACCCTTTGTTTCCCAGAGTTAGAAGTTTCTCATGGTTTGTCTCCCTCTCTAATTTTTCAAACTCAGTTCCTCTCCTTTCCCTTATAATCCCTTTCACTATTTCTTATATTCCACATGAGAGTGAAACCATATGGTTAGTGTCCTTCTCCGATTGACTTATTTCACTCAGCATAATACCCTCTAGTTCCGTACACATCGCAGGAATATAAGCTCTTGAAGAAGAACTTTGCTTTGGTCATTGCTGTTGTTATAGAGCCTGGCCTGGTACATAACAGGAGCTTAACACTTGCAGCCTGAATGAGTGCATGAATGAATAAGTGAGAAGGCAAAAAACCAGAGTTGAACACCCCACTGTAACTTTTAGTTAGCAGAAAATGAATTTCTGATGCACAAAGATACATATTTTATGAACATATTTGAACTTCTTCCCCCCAAATCCAAAGAGAAACAAAAAGTATAGGTTAATACCTATAAAAAGGTCTAACATATCATACAGCAAGCAGGTGTTCAATAACAGCTTTCTTCATCTCTACATGCTAACTCTGAGGTGCTTACCTTTGGGGCACACTGAAAATGCATTCCAGGCACAGGAAGAGTAGTAACGTACATTGTGATACAGCGATACAGGTATAAAGTTCCAATGATAAAAAAGAATCTACGTCCTACTATTGACCTAAAGGAAAAATAGGAATAGGGAAAAACAGGTTTACTCCTTGTTTCTCCTCCTAATGTAATATAAAACAACGTTTAACAGAATAAAGGATAATCAATACAGAGTAGCATTAATAGACCACAGTTTCATAGCTCAAAAGACTTACATGTGAACGGCCCACACCTACAATTCCATGGAGAGGTCACACTGCAGTTTTCAGAAACAAAGGTTCACCTATTATAATAAATCTAGGTGGGTTAGGACCCAAAAGGAAGATCTGTAGAGGGAGGACATTATAGTAGATTAAGGCTTCTAGACAACCACCTATACTTAAAAAGTCACTCTCTGCCAAAGAATTCAATGAACTGCTCTATGTTTTCAGTCAACTCACCGCATTAATAAAACCTTCTCTTGAGAGCATAGCAAAGGTATAAATGAGCCACAGTCACAGAGGAATTAACTAATGAACTAAGGTGATATTACATAATTGGACACATAGGGAAATGGGACAACTAATTTAACCTAGGTTATATAAGCAAGTTTTATTTGGAGACCATCCAAAAGTATCTTCACAACTTGGGCACGAACTATTTTGTCTATGACTATATAGATTTTCAGAGAATTATATTTTGAAAATGTCCAAAGCACCCTGTGCATTTATGGACATTTAATGGTAAAGCTGTAAACTGATCAGTTTACCCTTGTTTTGTTCAACCTTGATCAAAAAAGGTAAAAAAAAAAAAATCCCTTAAGTCCTTTTATACTTTATATTGGTGGGGACAGTGGTCTTGATTAACACCAGTCCCTGTCCGGTACCACTGAGTCCTAACTCCAAGGCAGTGGTTCCCAGTGGTTTTGACTTTGTGCACATTGTCCTCTGAGATGGGAAAGGCTCTCCCTGTTTGCACCACTGCCTCATGTGTATTTGAATGGGCTTCAAGGGTTCTGAGTGTCCTTATGTCCAGCTGAAGAGGACAACTCATTTTCTACTGTGTAATTAGGGGTGGGTCTATAAACTGGGTTCTGGGGATTCTGAAATGGGTGGGGTCCAGAAAGCCCCTAGAATTGATAGTTGTAACTTCCCTAGCACATAAACTGTATTACTACAGGTCTCTCATTTTTGGGGCTCTCAAACTTTCAAAACTAATACTGATAAAAGACTTCTGGAAAACTAGGCAGTTTCAGGCATGTGGCATATTTTTAGTTTTCTCTAAAGATTGTGGTCTGATGTGGATCAAAGTCTAATTCAGGTAACCGCTGGGAATTCTAATTTACAGGATTATGTACGAATATAATTTTAGTTGCCTGTTTCCAGTAGCTATTTTAAGAATATTCCAGGATTTCTGGGGTCAAAATATAGAGAAGAAAACTACCTAGACTATTAGATGAGGGGCACCTGGGTGGCTCAGTTGGTTAAGCATCTGCCTTTGGTTCAGGTCATGATCCTGAGGTCCTGGGATGGAGCCCGCATTGGGCTCCCTGCTCAGCAGGGAGTCTGTTTCTCTGTCAGCCTCTGCCCCTCCCCTGCTCATGCACGTGCTCACTCTCTCTTAAATAAATAAGTAAATCTTTAAAAAATAGACTATTAGATGAAAGTATTTTAGGGCAAGGCCATTTCTTTCAAAGGCTTGCCATACTAACTCTGTCGTTTCTAGTACTGAAAAGGAGTAAGTGATAATCAGTGCTGAGTTTCTCCGTTTGGTTAAGTGAAAAACAATTCACCCTTTGCTTCAACCTCAGACCCAGAAAGAGCGCTAAACTGTGTTGTGCTCCTTGCTGTTAGACAAGGTGAAGTAATAAGTAAGAATTATTATGAGTCAATTATATTCATTCTGGCATTTTGAGTTCAGCTGTATTCAGAATTGAAAATTAACTTAGAAGGTAAAATGTGCACTCTGCAACCCTATTTAGAAAAATAACCATTCCTAATTATTTTTCCCCCACAGCTTTGAAGGTGCTTTTACAAGACAGAGTAAGTAGGATTTCTCATTTAGCTAGGATTATTCAAAACAGGTTATAAAAATTATTCTACTAGTTGCTAAAATATGATACAATTCTACCTCAAAACTTAAAAAAAAAAAAAGGTATGATTTCCCCAACAAACCAACCTGAAAATGGGTTGTGATCAAAACAGTATAGAAATTAAAATGTGTGGCCAGCTATGTGACCAGAAGTTTGTTTGTTTCAAGGAGGTAGGGGTGGAAGGAAAGGGAGGGAGAGAGAATCTTAAGCAGACTCCATGCCCAGCACAGAACTGGATGGGGCTCGATCTTAAGACTCTGAGATCATGACCTGATCAAGAATTGGATGCTTAACTGACTGAGCCCCCCAGGCGCCCCCACAAGTTTTGACATGTGGCGCCCACACATGTTTTGACAGGGTAGTCAGGGAGAGGCAGCTCATAATAACTCTCTAGATGAAGGTTAAAATTGAGACTGTGATTCTAGATAGAAGCCAGTTACTTACCAGACCCTGGAAAATGTCTCTTTTCACATATAGATGAAGAAAACATTGGTCTCAGTTAAGGGAGAAAGCAAACATGTTTGGCCTAAGTAGGCTCTTTTATTTTCAGTGTCAGTTGTAGACACCAAAAAGAGAAACACTAATGTTCAACAAATCTTGTTTGTTTTTGGCATACCATAACTTAACAACTTTGGCAGTAAAAAGTTCTAGGGAAAGACAGTTGATAGGTGCCTTTTACTTATACATACTAAGGAAAATGTTTAGGAACAAGTTCAGTTTGTGGAACAAGGTTTTCAAAACTGCCAACGTGAGTTTGGGGAGTTCTTGGGCAAAGAGAGACTGAATTCTACTCTCAAAGTAGCTAGCAATTGAAAGAACAACATAGCATGAGTTCTCTCTTCTATAAATAATTTTGTGGCATTCATGCAGAAATCCCATTTGTGAGTTTTTGAACAGTATCGACTAAGTACACATAACATTTTCAAAAGCCTCAGTTTATGGGCAATGTTTTGATCAAACTTATATTTTAGGGACTTAATTGCTAGAATCTTAGTAGAGAACAAAACATCTGAATGATAAATGAGATGGAAAGGGAATTGAGGGGCCTTGTTTTTATAGACTAGCTGCCAGATTTCATAGGGAAGCAAAAATAACCACTTCAGAGTTATGTCCTATTTTTAAGTGCCTTTAAAGCAAAAGTACGTGGCTTTCCTACTTCCTGATTGCCCCTATTCCAAAACAGGGAGACTGAAACCAGTGAACTAAGGGCTCTATTATGGTGCCATGGGGAAACTGGACAGCACATTTACTTCGGAAATCTCAAACCCAAACCACATGGACCCACGTCTAAATTCAGTTTCTTACATTCTTGTGACTGGATTGCTAATACGTAAAATAAAAAGAAATGTAAAATTTGAGAACTCCTGAATAGAAGCAAACCTCAAGGAATGCTATTGACTATAGACTGATATAGTCATCACACTATGAGTAAGAGAGGCAAGTTCGCAGGCAACTCCATTCCCCACCTGTTAAAGGCCTAAAATAACAAAAGCATGATGAAGTGAATGTTATTCCTCTCCAAGCCTCTTGATTTATCATGCAGATACCACAGCACTGAGTTACTTGAAATCAGGAACTGCACCTTGAATTAATCAACTCTGAATCACCGACCATGATATATCCATAGCATCCTCATGGTTACCTCTCATACACAGTTGCTTTTTAAATGCTTATTTATTCAATGAGGTAGATCCTTCCATTGCTTCCTGTCATCAAATGCCTGGATAGGACTGAATTTATCAGACAAAACTGAGGAAGACCATTTCAATTACACATCTACCCCCTTAAATACAGACTTATGGCAAGCCCCATAATTAGTAGACCTACTTACTTGTATCTCAGGAACAGCCACTGGGTGATCCATAGTCCAACTAATATAATCCCATTTATTTCTGATACAGAAAATGCCCATTTTACCCGATCAATGTAATCAAAAAACTTGTCTGGTAGTGGAGGGCTGAGCTCCTTGGGAGGCACTCTTTCGTGTACAACTGTGATCATAACGGTTGTTAAGACGAGGTTGAAAAGAGCATACACGAAGGCAATACCTGTTTTCCACCACTCCAGGGGAAATTTGTTCCTTGATTCAGTGGGCATAGCAATTTGGATATAGTCTGGGTACTTTTTGGTGCCCTTTCGCAACCCATTGGATAAGCTCTTAGGTTTACTGTTGCCATTTTTGTTTTCTTCTTCGGGAGGCTCAGCAGGTCTCGTGTAAGTATTTGCAGGATCATTGGTTTGATTTTCCATATGTTCTTCAAGTTTTGCTGTCTCTATAATATCCATTGTTCTCCAATCTTCGGATCAAAAAGATGGTAAAGTTCTTGTTCTTTGTGCAAACTTAACGGTTTTAAATCTTTCTATTTCTGAGATCAACATGGATTCCTATAACTGATTTTGTTTCCTAGCACAAAAGGTAGAAGGTAGCCATCTGATTACTGTTCCCTCCATGCAGCTACCTGCTGTACACTCGCCACTTTCAAGAGGGGAAACCAATTTTCTTTTTCCCAAAGGTGTCACTATCCCACCTGCAAAAATAAAACAAAAATTATGTTCAGAAACCGTGCTTGTCCACTTGTCAACCATCCAAACAAAAAGATTGTCAAAATAAGGAAATACCAAAGCCATTTCTTTATATAAATATATTGTCAGAACATGGTTAAAGCTGTTGAGACGGAGTTTATTTATAAAATATTGCGTTGTTTTATCTTGGAATTCTTGTCTCTTTTTGAGGTGATGTCAGTATAAATAGGAACATTTTAATAATCAATTCCTTTAAAATTTCTTTAAATAGAAATAAGGATCCAACTTTGCAAACACTTCATCAGACACTATTACTTGTTGCTAACCATGAAGTCACAATAAGCTAGAACCTCTCTGGAGATCACATCACTCTTTCCTAAGACTGCAGCTTTTCTATGAACCTGGAAGAACCAAAACTGTGATGAGTTGCTCACATGCACTGAATAACTGTTACTCTTTCCACTGGTCAATGAGCCCATTTTTTACATTCTCCTTAAAAACCTGGAGTCTCTTCAGGTGACCACTTTTCAGAACAGATTTGAGGACCACACATTCAAGATACTTGAAATGGCACTGCCTAGGTTTATCCGTTTATATGTAGAGATGCACACCATATACCAGGAAAGCTGACAGCCTTCAAAATAATACAGTGAAAAGATACACAAAACCTTAGCTATCTGTGTCTTACTGAGGGAACGCATTCTATCTGTAACTTGAAAGATAAAATATCACAACTGGCATGGCAAACCAGTAAGGAACATTTTGAGACAACCACCACATCATCTACCAGACAACAGAAACTGACACCCAGAGACCAGCTCCAGGCACTCACCACCATGACACGGATGAGGAAAGGGTGCCTTCGGCTTAAGCTCCACGAGGTCCAGAGAGCAAAGACTTCTTCCCAACACAGAGCACCGGCACCAACTCTTTTATACTTGTTGGCAACACAGCCCCAGCTGTTCTCAATTTAGGAAAGCAGTATTTTCGTCATGCTGCCGAACCCGGCCACCTGAAGAGGTTTTCAAACCTCATAATTAGTCCCCGCCCTGAGTACACTGCACAACTCAAGCATAATTCTTCACATTTTAAAGACCTCCCTTTCAGGGGAACTTCGGGAAAAAAACAGGGAGATTAAAAACTCAAAGTGGGACAGCTAAGCCTTTATTTAATGAAAGAAAAAGGGGAAAAGTTAAAATGGCATAGTAAGTACAGGGAATATTTGTTGACAGTATAGATAGCAAATAGAGCTACCACAAGTGTCTACTGTGCACCTGAAAACGCTAGCGCTGAAGGAGCAACGGGGCAGGAATTAAAAGGAGTTTAAAAACCATGGTGGACGTTCATTCAAAGAGCTTGCAGTCTGATTGGAGAGACAGAACTCATGTGAAAAAAAAACTCCTTAAGTAGACAGAAAGGCATATTATAAAAGAAAGGATGAGGGGATCACTAGATAAAAATGTAGCTTTAGGGGCGCCTGGATGGCACAGTCGGTTAAGCATCCGACTCTTGGTTTTGGCTCAGAATGGTGATCTCAGGGTCATGAGATGGAACTGTACATCAGGGTCTGTGCAGAGTCGACTTGAGATTCTCTCCCAGGCCCCTCCACTTGCCCCTCCTGTTCATTCTCTCTCTTCCAAATAAATCTTTTAGCAAAAAAAAAAAAACAAAACAAACACAGTTTTAGTTCTATCCCTACTCCCCGGACCGATGTGTCTACAGAGAGGCACTGTCCTTCTCCGGGGAAGTGAGAGCATGAGGAAAGTTGAATTGGAGAGAGATGGAGGGTCACTGGAGGATGGAGAGGGGCTAGAGTTATCGCTGAGCAGCAGATATCTGATCCCTGTGAAAAACCACAGCCACTAACACACGAGAGTAGGATGTGAAAGGACCAGTGCCCCTCTCTAGAAACGAGAATTGACAGATACTCTTTGTAGAACCCTAGCACAGTGTTGTGGGAAGCATTAGTGAAGATATTTGCAAAAACAAACTTCTGACACCATGAATCACCACTTCTAACAGAGACGCCAAAACACTAACTCAGCCATTGCCCTTCCTCACCAAGTCTAGGCTAACCCACACACAGCATCTTACCAAACTCCTCAAAATTCCCTCCCAACTTTACTATTCCACATCTGCTCCTAGCCTGGTGTTCATATGTGAAAGAAGCCTGTGATTTTTTGAAGCCCTGGTCCAATGGTGAACATACTGACAGGCTTTATAAGGTAGGTATCCCGTTCTAGAACATAGAATGTAGAACAGAAGAAAATCCAATGAGTTACCTGTTTGTTTGTTTTTTTTCTCTTCCCTAAGAGGAAGCACTCAGCCACCCACCTCATGGGACAACTGTGAAGATGACTGAAATAATTAATCATGAAGAGCTTTGTGCTCCTGGGAGTGAGAGCACTTTGTGAGTGCAAAGCCCATTTATTGTCATTAGTAGCAGGACTGATATTTTCCTTGGGATTTCATTAAGAAGATTGAATATACAGAGCACATTCATCCTGTGTCAACCAATCTTGGGACAGTGATTGCCATCAAGATGATAATTACAACATCTTCATTCCTATGGTGATCTTTTCCTATAGTAAGTATCTGGGAAAGTGACAAAAGCCACAATAGTTTCTCTGGATGGAGAGTAATCCCATTAGTTCATTTGTTTTGGGTACTATGCCAGAGCACAAGGCAAATGAAAAGCTTTCCAAGTCCTCTTACACTGCAAAATACCAGAAGCTAACCTAGAGAATATTTTAAAAGTTAAAGACCCCTATAAACTAATTTTCCTTTAAAGGCAAGTGCAAAACTCTGAAACTCTTGATACACTGACACTGTTAGGTTTTTGGGCAGACAAAGCATGATGTATTCTAGAAATTCAAGGAAGGTTTCAGATTAGGAAAGGGCTGTAATAAAACACAAAAATACAAATAAAAAAGATACGATTATCTTGAATGAAGTAAAAAAGGCATTTGATACAAATATTTACTTGATTTTGGTGGGGGAGAAAGTATTCAATAAAGGAAATAGAAGTATCTATACAGAGCCACATTCTTCAATACCAGTAGCATGTGCTACGCGTGCCAATATGTAGTAGAAAGTCTTCCACTGTTACTTCTCTTTTCTGCCCTAAATGAACTTTGGAATCTTTCTGTCAAATTACCAGAAAACACATTATTAACTTGTTTTATTTCTATCACCTCAATTTTGTAAAGGGTTTGATATTACCATATTCCTACATTAGTCATTTCCCCTTAATTATCTCAGGATGATTTTATGTAATTTGACAAAATGATTCCATGGTTCACACTGGTAGGTATAAGGCTATATATTACAGTCACTAATACTGGTGTAATGGTACCCAGTTATTCTATTTTGAGTTTATTCAAAGGAAATAAGAATGTACACAAAATATTTCTACAAGTATGTTTTCAACAGTCATTTATAAGAGAAAATTGAAAATAATCTACTATCCAACAAGAGGGGATTAGTTAAATGAATTCTGTTTATTTTAATATTATAAAGTACTATGTTTTTATATAGTAACTATAAAAGTATGAGGCAAATATATAAATATTACCTAAGAAGGATGCAGTATCCAATTAAATATAAACTTAGATCTGGGAGATCCCTGGGTGGCTCAGCGGTTTAGTGCCTGCCTTTGGCCCAGGGCGTGATCCTCGAGTCCCGGGATCGAGTCCCACATCGGGCTCCTGGCATGGAGCCTGCTTCTCCCTCCTCCTGTGTCTCTGCCTCTTTCTCTCTATATCTAAATAAATCTTTAAAAAATAAAAATAAAAACAAAACAAGGAATGCCTGGGTGGCTCAGCAGTTGAGCATCTGCCTTTGGCTCAGGGTGTGATCCCACTGTCCCGGGATCGAGTCCCACATTGGGCTCCTTGCATGGAGCCTGCTTCTCCCTCTGCCTTTCTCTCTGTGTCTCTCATAAATAAATACAATATATTAAAAAATAAAATAAAATAAAATAAAATAATAAACTTAGATCTGAAAAGGAGATGTAGAATCTTAATAATTTATATCAGAGGTTATGGTTTTTAAAAAATGGGAAAGGGGCATGTGACAGATACTCAAGACTATTAGAAAAGGTCCAAGTTTGAAACTCATGACATATGCATCTCCTCAGTAGTCCTAACCCGAAGCTTGCTGATGGCTTCCCAGAGTGGAGACACGGGCTCCACTCAAAACTCAAAAATGGTTTGCTTGCTAGATTTGTACGCCAGCCTCATTGTGCATTTGCAGTGGTTAAGACAAATGTGTAAATGTAGTTTAAAAATTAAGGAAGCTTATCTAAGTTTATGTTTGGATTTTAATGTTTAAAAAGAGGCTATCTGTTGAAAAAGGAAGTTAAACACTGAAGAAAGAAAATCTGTTTTTAACATTTGCAAGTTGGAATTATGAATAAAAGAAATTTATACATAGACCTTAAAGGCTTAGGAAAAACCAGGTCTTGAAACAATTACAGTGAATTGAAAAATCAATGGAAACAAACACCTGGTAAGTAAGTTTTTTAACAGACATAAAAGCTTCCTCAGACTTACAAAACAAACAAAAAAAAAAAACCCAGAAAACCTCAAAAATCAATTGTCACCATAAAGCCATTAAAAAGTGAAGTTGTAGAATAGTTCTCAGAAAATACTACTTACATAACTAATTCTCATTATAACCCTAGGAAGTATTGTAAAGAAACTGAGATAAAGTGAGATGCTCAGGGCCAGACAGGTAGAAGGCTAGACTGGAACCAGGAATCTGACCTCAGGGGCCCCTATTCTTACTGGCACACCACCACCTCCGGTGCCATTACATGTAGAGGTCAACAATACAATCAGCAAATAAATAAATAAGTGACTATCAATTAATAGCTTTCTTTTTTTTTAAGAAGAGATGCGTAAATACATAGGAAAGTCCTCTAGGTAACATCAGACACATTTTTAAATCTTTGTAATTTTGCAAAAATTTGTATACACTTAGAAAAAGTTTAATATATAACTCACTCCTCCTGTGGGAGGAGGGGAAAAGGGAAGAGCCAATTAAGTATTTCCCATCTCTATACCTACCGTTTAACTATAGTTATTGTTACTAATAAACTACCATTTAAGTTTATATCACTTTATGTTAACAAGATCCATTTTAGCTAAGATATTTTATGCCCAGAAACTTTTTTCAGAAACAAAGACATCTTAGCTTTCCTTTCTTAACAATTTTAGAGTTTAGCTTGCTTACAAAACTCTTCTCACCTAAAATGGATAAGTACTAAAAATGTTTACAGATAACGAGGATATCATATCAGTCATGGGATTCTATTTCAGAAGGAGTCACAAAATTTTCTAAGTATTTTTACTAATGAGTTCTTGAAAACTTAATAGAGGATCAGTTTACTAATTATCATGTATTTTTGTGAAATACTTTCCCAGCAAAAGTAACATGAGTCTTTGTCAGACCTTTATAATAAGTTTTTATACTGCCACTAGGTCCCACAGCTGTATAGGTATGATGACAAGGAAATGGGCAGGCTTTGTAGGGTGACAACTCTGGGAACGGATCTGAAAAAGAATTTTTTAAATTTAAAAATTAAAAGATACAACCGAACTTCTGAATTTGGGGAGAGATATGCTTGGGTAGAGGAAAGTTGTTTTGATTTCTGGTACTGATTTACTATCCCTTATTTGAGAAGGTTGGACATTAGCTCCATATCCAGTAGTCGTAAGAGAAAGATCCAGCCTACTGGTTGCCTGGGGCTGCTGGTGGGAATGCAGAGTGACTCCAAATGGGTTGGAAGTTTCTTTTGGGGGGATGGAAAGGTCCTAAATTAAGGATGATGGTTGCACAATTCAGCAAATTTACTAAAAATCATTTTAGTTGTGCCCTTACATGAATTTTATACTATGTGAGTAATAACCCCATTAAGCTTTAAATGTGTGTGTGTGTGTGTGTGTGTGTGTGTGTGTGTGTGTGTGTGTAGCCTGTTGAGATAAGTTGTTTCTAAGGAACCAGAAAACCAAGGGCTACTCCACATGCTGTTATTATGTTCCAGGCTCACGTATTCCTGTCAAGTGTAGTACTCACCAGTTGAGCATTTCTTTAGCAGTGATTCTGCAATATACATTTCTAAGTTTTCTACAGACAAAATCAAGAACCAATCAATGAAAATCAAACCACTTAAGAAAATTTGCATAAACTATCCTCCAGAAAAACCCTTGTAACTAAATAATATGAAAAGACAAAAAAAGATGGATTTCCTCTAACAGATTTAAAATTTACCGAGTTGTATTCAAAGAAAAAAAGAGATGGTTAATTTTCTTTCTCACTAACAACAATAACAACAAAAAAACGGTCACTTTAACTGGTGAGGTAGACAATTTAATACTTGTTGAAAGGAATACTTATTCACACAGAGCAAATATTAGCTGTGTAAATTGGAAAACAATAAATCGTGGGACTGGGAGTGTTTCACAAGAAGGGATCATCTTCAGGCCATAGTGCAGCATGAGAGGGAGAGCAGTACTCAGCCTGTATTGTTTCTGACTTAAGTTTGATATAATAATAAGTACCTTCCCTAAGATTTGACTTGTAAAATGTTTCATAGGATGTTTTAAAATCTGGCTTCTACTTCCTAACTGCCTTTTTTTTTTTAAGATTCATTTACTTATTTGAGAGAGTGCGAGTGAGCAGAAGGGGAGGGGCAGAGGAAGAGAGAATCTCAACAGACTCCGCAGTGAGGCACTGAGCTCAGAGCCTGACGCAGGGCTAGATCTCATGACCCTGAGATCATGACCTGAGCCAAAACCAAGAATCAGATGCTCAACCAACTGAGCCACTCAGGAACCCTAAGCTGCCTTTATTATTGCAATGGCTTTTATTATATTTAAATTTATTTTTATTAATAAAAATTATTTTTGCTATTTATATTTTATTATTGCAATTCTTTTTTATTGCAATGGCTGCAGAATTTCGATGATCAGATCTGATTCCAGTGTATTTTGGAAAGACAAAATCACCATCCTAGGGTTGAGGGACCGAGGTTTTCTCACAGGAGCAGGGTGGTGGTGGGGTGGACTCAAGAGAGCTAAAATCACAGGGAAAGACAAGGTGACAATCTGCGGTACGATGTGTAATATGTGGTGTGGAGAATAAATGAATCAATGAATGAGTGAATGAGCGTGTAGACAAGTTAGACAGACCCACCAGACAGATAGGAACACAGACAGACAGACTGACCAGGAACCAGCAGATAGAAGAGGGCTGTAAAACGAGGTCAAAGACTAGGAAATATTTTAAAAATTCTTTAAGTTCCTTTAGATATACTCTAAATCAGACATTCTCAGAGTTAAGGGGTATAGTCAGGGACACACCAAGCACTTTCCCCAAAGGCTGCCTTGTGCTTGCCTTAAACCCTTCTCCTGACCTCCACTTTGGACACCTAGGAAAGCTCAGAGAGTTTCCAGAGGGTGGGGTGATAGAGAGTACTCCTGGTGTTGTCTTCTTCCTTTATCTGTTTTCAGCCTTCAGTAGAAGTAGGCTAGAATTTTCTACTTCCCATTCCTCTTTTCTAAAGTCACTGCAAGTGAAGTGTGATAGACCCATGGCCTCAGAAAATTAGCTGGTTGAAGTCTTACCTTTGTGCCAATGATGCTTGTCTACTTCAGCACATGAGCAAAAGAAGGCTCCTCTGGTTTAAACAGACGTGTACTCTTGAGAACTTGAACTGTATTAGAGAATAGATGTTTGGTCACTAGAAGCATGCCCACTGCCCCTTTGCCCCCATGACTGGTACTACCTCCTCCGTGTTTTACGGTCAAACAAAAGCCACGAGCTCTTGTTCAGCATAAACACCCAGGGTGTTTAGCAGAAAGGTTAAGTCTACAGCCTAACTAAACAGCGGTGATAATGATCTGTTTCTACATTCCTATTCTTCCTTATATACCCAAAGATTTATATACACAGAAACGGATTCCTTTGGGTTTTTATATTTACTACTCTGGAATAGGAGCACAGATTACCTATTGCAATGAGGACTTTTCCAGAAACTGTAAAAAATTCCATTTTTAATATAGTTAAGCCTAATATTAGAGTCTATGGTTTCTCCTAAGAGCAGTGGCTGGTCCAAAAGAAAAGCAGAAGCTGGGTCGAACAGTTTCACACAGTCTCCAAACCACACAGCATATTCTGAATGATATTAGAAGACCTCCTTTGGAGTGAGTAGATCAGAGTCAAGTTAACGGTGTATTTCCTCAACAAAAACAAAAATGTTTCTAGATTTGGATGCATATCATTATTACTGGAAAACCATGATAAAAAATGAGAGAAGGAAAAAAAGAATAGTTCCTTAAGGATAATTTCATAATTCTCTACTATAATAAAGCTCCTTTATTTCACGTCCTTCAGTCAAATGCTCTACCACTGAGCTATACCCCCTCACGTCCTTCAGATTACTTAGAAATACACTTACTGATTTCTCCCTCTACCATGTGGTGACCAAACTGTGGAGATATTTTATACAATTTCATAGCCTATTTAAATGGGTATTTAAAAATGACATCTTGAAACTCTGCTTGCTATTTATCAGCTTGCTGTTTACCAGGCTACTACCACTTTGAGATGTGAGTGAAATCACCTGTAAGCAAGAACTCCGCAAGGGAGTTAAAAGATCTTGCAGTAGTGTGGAGGTGAGGCTTTAGGAGAAGCATTTAACCAGGCGCTGGCAGTTAAGACATACTGTGGTTACAGCAGAGGGCAGATGCCAAAGAACAGGAAGTTTACTCAATCCCCAGTGCTGTTGTAGGAATGACACCCAGACACACTCCGATACAATTTCCTTGTTAGAGGTCTAAAGTCTGCAATTAGACATTTTAATATATATTTAAAATATAATGGTTAGGGACGCCTGGGTGGCTCAGTGGTTTAGGGCTTGCCTTTGGCCTAGGGCGTCATCCTGGAGTCCCAGGATTGAGTCCTGAGTCCCATATGGGGCTCCCTGCATGGAGTCTGCTTCTCCCTCTGCCTATGTCTCTGCCTCTCTCCATGTGTCTCTCATGAATAAATAAATAAAATCTTTATATATATATAATGGTTATTGTATTTCTGCTTAGTGCTGTGGCAACAACCACGTTCAAGGAACAGCTTAATACAATCCAAGAGATTTTTAGGGGGAGCACTTCCTTGTAGCAAGAATTAAAACACTCAAAGATTAAGGAGAAGGAAGCACCTAGAATCTGTACCTTCAGGAGGTTTGCCCGATTTGCTTGTTGGGATTTGGGTGTGGTGTTATACAGGACTGGGTAGAGGGTAAAGGTGCTTGGGGAGCATGAAGGCGAGGTATTTCTCTGTGTTTTGAAGTCCTGTGCTCCAGCACACCTGGGTTCCTTAAGGCAGAGCAGGGTTTTCACTATAAGGCAAGGAAAAAAATAGGAAAAAAGAGACCATGGAAGACCCAGAAAGGTCTGTATAAAGCCTACATTTCTCATTTTCTGATGCCAACCACAAAAATGTTCTTTTGCATGACTGGCCGAACAAGCCACTGCTTTCAAATGGTATGAGGCTATAAAAAGCAATACTTTCTCCAAAGCCATTAAGGTCACTATATTTGGCTCTAGTTTCTCAGAATTTAAGCTGCCATGTTGTATTTTAAATACATTATTTGTTTCTCAAAAGCTCTTATTTGACCAATGCTTCTAATCTAGGATTTTGTTTTTTGCAAAAAACCTGATAATGATGATTTATGTTTCCTAATTTTGGGTCTCCAAAGAGACCCGGATTTTCAAACTTGATCCAAAACAAGCATTAGCATACGCTGGGGGAAAGGCAGCAAAAAGTAATTTAAAAGATTAAAATCCTGAGTCTAACAATGCCATTTTATTTTATTTTTAAAAAAGATTTATTTATTCATGAGAGATACACAGAGAGAGGCAGAGACATAGGCAGAGGGAGAAACAGGCTCCATGCAGGTAGCCGGATGCGGGACTCAATCCCAGGACTTCAGGATCACGCCCTGGGCCGAAGGCAGGCGCTAAATCGCTGAGCCACCCAGGGATCTCCTACCAATGCCATTTTAACACTTTCAAGGAATGCAACAATTTCAGTGTTATATTGGTATCTGAAATATATCTATAAAATATTTGCCTACTGAATTTTCATTTATCCTAATGACTTAAAAAGAAACCATCACAAAGCATACATTTCTATAATTATTACCAGAAAGTTGGCATATTAAAAAAAATTTTCAGGAGCACCTGGGTGGCTCAGTGGTTGAATGTCTGCCTTTGGCTCAGGGTGTGATGCTGGGATACTGGGATCAAGTCCCACATCAGGCTCCCTGTGGGAAGCCTGCTTCTTCCTCTGTATGTTTCTGCCTCTGTGTTTCTCTCATTAATAAATAAATAAAAATCTTTTTAAAAATTAAAAATTTTCATTTGGAGGAAATAAATCTGGTTTATATACCATCATATTTAAATATCATCTTAGTAAATATTAGTGCCTAAGTATCTGAATACTCAAAATGACTGCCAACAGACATGGTCATGGTTTGCTATAGAAAATGAGATTCTGGGGGATCCCTGGGTGGCGCAGCGGTTTGGCGCCTGCCTTTGGCCCAGGGCGCGATCCTGGAGACCCGGGATCGAATCCCACATCGGGCTCCCGGTGCATGGAGCCTGCTTCTCCCTCTGCCTGTGTCTCTGCCTCTCTCTCTCTCTCTCTCTCTCTCTCTCTCTCTCTGTGACTATCATAAATAAAAAATAAATAAATGTTTAAAAAAAAAAAAAAGAAAAGAAAATGAGATTCTTTAAGACTAAATCCCAATGTCTTCAGCAAGAGCAAATGATCCAGGAATCTCTGAGCATTAAAGCATTTGGATACATTTCTCTCTCAAGACAGGAGACAGCTCACTCAAGACTTTTATTTGTCTATTTGACTAAAGACCCCCTGTATATGGGATCCCTGGGTGGCACAGCGGTTTGGCGCCTGCCTTTGGCCCAGGGCGCAATCCTGGAGATCCGGGATCGAATCCCATGTCGGGCTCCCGGTGCATGGAGCCTGCTTCTCCCTCTGCCTGTGTCTCTGCCTCTTTCTGTGACTACCATAAATAAGTAAAAAAAAAAAAAAAGACCCCTTGTATGGAGCTTGACCACTCCACCACAAAGCCTAGGGACTGCTGGTACAGTAAGGATCACAAGAGTGGATGTACATACACCATCGGTTACATAATGATCCTTAGCCACTGGCCTGTTTCCCTTCAGCAAAAATCTAGAACAGGATACACAGCTCTTATTTTGTATTTCTTTTAGGTATACCATCACATGAGACATTTAGTTCCAATATACCTCAGCTGTCCCTCCAGGAGATAATTAGAGAAAGAGGGAAGAGTTTTGGAAGAGAAAAGAGGTAGCAGAAAAAGAGTAAGAGTTCTTACAATGAAGCCTTAAAAGAGAAAAAAAATATATGGAAAAGTATAGACATCAGAGCTACACTTAGATGGCTTATAGGGGCCCAAAGTAAGCTCTGTTCTCTGTAAGGGCAGTTTATACCTTGGGGAGTGCAAAGAGGCACAGGGGGGAGCATCAATCCTTGGTATCAAAGGCAGGAATGCTGGGAGTACTTGGATGGGAAGTATTTGGATGGGAAGCCAAACCAGTAGGGACAGGGGGTAGGCTCTGTGACTCAGCAACACAGTATTGGAAATCTGGGGACTACCCACACTGGCACATTTCTACCATAGCAATATAAACGTAACCATAATTAAAACTTAGCATATGAAAAAGGTCAGATACTCATTGAGCAGAAACTATGATATGTAAACAAATATAACATAAATATGAATAGCTTCTATATAAATAATATAGTTACTATTCTTTAATCCAGGCTTCCATGTGGGGCCTTGGCTCTCTGCTTTCTTTGTAGATTAAGTCAGTGTTTCATTCTCATATTCTTTATGTCCAAGCCAGGCGATTTCAGGACCCTAACTAGGAAAGCCCACCCTCAAATGGAATTGGGAGAGCATGGAAAGAGACAGAGGGAACAGAGAGGAATTTTTACGTTGGCTATCCACAGGGCAAGTGGAAAGTGGGCAGGAAAGGAAACATAAGGAAGGGATAAAGTTGTCAGGGCCTGTCTCATAGCCAGAACCCCTTTCCTTACTTACTATTTGAAGCTGATTTCCCCCACCCCTCTGACATATCATAGGCAAAAGAGTTCCTGTGATTAAATATCTCCCAGTTACTGAAACAAAAACTTCCTACAGAATGTCTCATTGACAGATTAACACACCAACCTCTACCCTGTTGTCATCCCTGGATAAGAAGAACACTAGAAAGTTATCTTGAAACAAAGACCATTAAATTATAATTTAAGATGCAATTGAAAAGGAGCATAAAAACTGCAATGAGGGGTGCCTGTGTGGCTCAGTCAGGCACCCAACTCTTGATTTTGGCATCATGTCATGATCTCAGGGTGAAATCGAGCCCCATCTGGGGTTCTGCGGTGTGGTGAGCATGGAGCCTGCTTGGATTCTCTCTATTCCTCTCCCTTGCACACCCCCCTGCCCTGGCTTTCACATGTGCTCACTCTCTCTCAAAACAAAACAAAACAAAAACAAACAAACAAACAAAAAACCTGCAACAAATTGCAAGTTTAGGATCAAAAATTGGTATAATTGTTTTTAAATTCTGTCTCTTTTTAAACATGTCAAGAACTTTACAAATGCTTATACCTCTTGACGTAGTAACTACTACTGAGAATTTATTTTAGAACAAGTCTTAAAGAATATAGAAAAAACAGTATCCAAAAATATATTCAGTGAAACAACAATCTAAATGTCTACAGGAGACATTTAGAAGCATCTGTGAAGTACATTAAAATATATATAATACATTAAATACATCTAAATGTCTGCAGTAGACATTTTGAAGCATCCATGAAATACATTCCACTTATTGTTTAAAAAACAGCACCTAGGGTGCCTGGGTGGCTAAGTCTGTTAAGCTTCTGACTCTTAGTCTGGCTCAGGTCATGATCTCAGGGGGTCATGAGATGGAGTCCTGCAATAAGCTTTGTACTCAACAGGGAGTCTGCTTGAGATTATCTCCCTCTGCCCCTGCCTCACCACCCCTCACTCTCTCCAAAATAAATACAGCTTTTTTTTAAAAAAAAGCACCATATTATTTTGATAAAAATGTAAATGTATGAATTTTTAAAAACCAAGTCAATAAACCAAAAGAATATCAGATGTAATGCTAGTGGTGGGATTTACCAATTATTTTTATTTTCTTCTGTACTTTCTTATTTTCTTTAAATTTTCTGAAATAAAAGTGTTCACTCGTATTTGAAAAATTATTTTCAGTTTATGAAGATTATGCTTATGATTTTAATGAGTAAATATAGTATAATTTCAGCAATATAAAGATGTATATTACATAGAGAAAAAAATCTGAAAATATACTAAATATTAACACTGCTTGATGAATTTAAGATGATTTTAATTTTGTCCTTACTCTATGTTGTATTTTCTAATTTTCCACATTAATCATTCTTATAATCAAGAAAGCTGATGGAAAAAAAAAAAAGCTGACAGCTGTTTTAACTATAATAGTAGTGACAGAGTTAAAAGAGAATGTGGGGTGCCTGAGTGGCTCGGTGGGTTAAGCATCTATCTTTGGCTCAGGTCATGATCCAGGAGTCCAGGATGGAGTCCTGCATAGGGTTCCCTGCTCAGTAGGAAGTCTGCTTCTTCCTCTGCCCCTTACCCCACTCTTTCTCTGTCAAATAAATAAAGGAAACCTTTTAAAAAAGGAGAATTTGTATTTTGTTTTGTACAATTTTAAGTATGTAAAGAACGCACTTATAGAAAAGTCAGAACACAAGTATTAAGAATGGTTGTAAGTGGTAGGAGTATGAGATTTTTTTCCCTCCTACATTTGTATACAGTCCACATTTTAAACTATTTTCATTATAAACGTATTATTTTGTAGCTAAAAGTATCCAAAACTATGCCTACTTGTTATTACTGCTTTCAGGGAAACACTTATCAACTGAAATCTCTTGATTTCCTATCTTCCCTCAGCCTCAATTAGGTGTAATAAAAAATATATGTCTAAAATGTGTTTTTAGACCTGTCTGCATTATTGCTGCTGCTAGGGAAAGTCTGGTAAACTAACAGTTATGAAGTGTTACAGCCCTAACTTGACATACACATACAATTAAATTAGTCTTCGTGTCAACTTTCAAAAAAAGACTTAATTATATTGCAGTGTGGTTATCTTCTGCAAGGTTTATTTGCAATAAAGGAGTGAGGGCTGTTTTATAAATTTCCACATAATGGATGTCACTCAATATTTCACAAAACAAAACCAGTCACTGATTCGGTATAATTTCACCTGAATAAAACCAGGGGCCAAAAGCAGAGAAATCAGGCCAAACCAGATTTGACAGAGGAGACAATTCAGTCAAAAATGCAAATCCCCAAGCCCCCTTTTCAAATATTGGTAATTTTTGCACACTGTGGATATTTTATAAGCTTGTGTACTTGAGCATTTTAATACCCTTTTTTCCTGACAGTTGGTGGATTTTTGCTTCATTGTACTCATCATTAATTCATAGTTTTTAGCCTCTATTCTTTATAATAAAACTTCAGAAATAACCTGAAAATGCCTGATCAGTTAAATAAATTATGGTCTTCAAAACAGCATGTATTCCATATATAAAACTTATTTTTAAAAATTGAAAGAATGATTAGGCGTGCCCGAGTGGTGCAAAGTTGGTTTTGGCTCAGATCTGATCTCAGGGGTGTAAGACTGAGTCCAGGGACAGGCTCCATGCAGAGTCTGCTTGGATTTCTCTCTCCTTTTCCCTCTGACCCTCTCCCCCCACTAAAATAAATCTTTTTAAAAAGTTTTTTGTCTTTTTTTTTAAATTGAATGATTGGAAACAGTCATTTAAGCCAGTTTGCAAAAATCTGTAAGTATTACTAACAATCCCAAGTACTATAAAATTCTAATCCTATATTTTCTTTTTTTAAAAAGTTACATTAGTGCTTTTCCCCCTAATTCCAAAAGCTATATATTACACACTTTGGAATTACTTCTAGGAACTTGTCTAAAGATACCTGCACACGCGTGAAAAGATTGTTTTCCAAATCTACTCATCAGAATTTTTGGGCAATAGATGCATTTTGAAATTCAGAGCTTTGACTTTCAGAAAACCTGTATACAGGTATAGCATATATTAGGTCCCACAGCTCACCACTACCCCCTTGCTGGATCTGGGAAACATTAGATACTCAAACATTGATACATCTGAATCAGACATATGAAAATATTCACACCACTTTAGGTAAATAAAGACTATAAAGAGCTTTGGTCAGTTCAAGAAGTATTTAGGCACCAAGGGTTATTGAGGGGAGGAGGGGAGGGAGCACGGGCGAAGAGGAGGAGGGGAGGAGGAACAGACAGGATGGGAGGGCCTTTAGTTTTTGGAAGTTTAGTTTTTGAAAATACAGATGTGATTCCAGACTTGTAAGACTGTCCATCAAGATGAGACTAGTTACATTATAAACACATTTTAGTTGTACAATAAAATACTATTGTACCATCATACCATGTTAGGTGAAAAAATTGCAAAATGGTGTTACATATATAGCAGAATTCTTTGCTGTGGGGGAAAAACTATGCTGTGTATGTAAATAAATTACATACTTACTGGAAAGGTGATACTACATGGAATATTTACTTTCTACTTTTTTGTATTGAAAAAATAAGAGCATGTTTTGATTTTACTGCTAAAAAGACAAAGACAATTATTCATTCAAGGGTATTTAATGTTTATTCTAGGAAATACTGTAGGGATACCACAGTTTAAAAAATGTCACTTCCCTCACAGAGGTTCCATTCGGCTAACTATGTAAAACAACAATAATAAAAAGATTAAAGTTATTATGAAGAAAAATAAAACAGGATGGGTTAACAGGAGGATTATTCAAACCAGATCCCTAGGCTTATGAGATAACAGTCTATTTAAACATTTCACATTGAATACTCTTCATCAGAAAAAAAAAAATCACTGTATCATCAAGTCAAAGGTATATCAAGAACATCTATGTTCCAACCTGCTGAGACCCAATTAATGTAAATAGCTTCTAGAAATCTGTACAAATAGAACTTTTAAAAACTTTAAAAAAGAAATTCCACTGGAAATGCTCCAATAAATAATGGATTTTTGCCTTTGAGATTTTTTACATTTTTAATAGACCAAAAATAATGCATGTTTAATATTCTAATTATAATCATTATAATGGACTTTTATTTAATTGATCACACCAGTGCTATCTTCTAAGATGTTTAACCCACATGAGACTTTTAAGAAAAGGTTAAAGACACAATATTATAATCATAGGAAGAATAAAAACAAAGGCATTATGTGGGAACAAAAAGGTTGAAGGTAGCAAATAACAAGGATTTAGAATTCAATTAGACTTTCAACGCAGGAATTTCATCACTGAATCCTAATAGTAGAATAGAAACTATGGATATAGAAAATTTCAAAAACTGTACCCCAAGGTTAATGACAACCAAGTGACCAAACTCAAGCAATACTCCAAGGTTAAATACATAGTAACTGCTATACTCACTGCTGAAAGCCTGGAAGGTAAGGCAAATACATGGACGGCCAACATAGAAGACAGAATTATTTCTGGTCTTCCGTTCTGTGCAGAATTTGGCTCGGAAATGCTAAGGAAGGTAGCAGAAGAGAAAACTGGCTCCTATTCTCAAGGGATTTTTTGGTTAAGTAACTGCTCCCCCCCCCCCGCCCCCCGCATCTTTCCAACCAGAAGTGACTTAAAAAAGACCAAAGAACAATGAAAACAACTTTCATAAATTAGATTAGAGCCTGAAATAACATTTGAAGTTTAATAAAACCATATACCTGAAAGAAGTAAAACTGAAAAGAAAATTTGATAATGAACATAAAATGGGAGGAAAAAAGACTAGAGAGAGATATATATAGAAATAGATGTATATTAAAACATACGTAACAGGACTTTTAAAAGTCTAGATAAATAGATGAAAACTGAAAACGTTTTTAAAAATAATAAAAAAAAAGATTTTTAAATAGTCTTTAAAAATGCCAAGCTCTCCTGGGTGTTGTTTGGAAGTGCTGAATCACTATACTGTACACCTGAAACTAATATTACACTGTATGTTAACAAAACTGGAATTTAAATATTTTTAAAGAATAAAAATGCCAAGCTTCACATATTGGTAGTGGATAGAAAATCAGTGAAGTAGTTATCCTATTCAGTTTAGCACTGGTCTATCCTTGGGAGTAAACTATGGTCAGAATTATTTTCTACAGAGTGAAGCAGATTTAGAAAAGCACAGGATGATTAAAAGCACTGTCTCTAAACCTGAACATGATGCCACGAAGTAGCCAGGAAACACTATAAACTCAATGCTCAATTAGCATCAGGAAGCTGAAAGATGTAATTCCAAACTTAATCTTATTTCCATTAAATCTAATTTTCATTGATGAGCCCTCACAAAAGTATTTGACTATAAATAATTTTTTGAAACTGTTTTTTTTTTAAATAAACTTATGTTATCAAAAACCTATATTTAAAAAATTGAAACAAAGTAACAGGCTGGAAAAAATCTTTTTCCTACTTTGGTTTTTTTTTTTTTTTTTTTAAGATTTTATTTATTTATTCATGAGAGACACAAGGAGAGAGAGAGAGAAAGAGGCAGAGACACAGGCAGAGGGAGAAGCAGGCTCCATTCAGGGAGCCCGATGCGGGACTCGATCCCGGGTCTCCAGGATCAGGCCCCAGGGCTGAAGGGGCAGGCACTAAACCGCTGAGCCACCCAGGGATCCCCCCACTTTGGTTTGTTTTATGTTTTTGCTTTTAACACCTCCTGTTGTAGCATAATCTGCAGCAATATTAGGAGATTAGGAGCCCATTTCCAAAGCTTAAACTGAGTAAAACCAAAAATCACATTCTGGTTAATATGTATCTATACTTCAGAGGCACATTTTAAGAATGTCAAAAAGGATTATGGGTTGATGAGGAGCATCTGAAAGAAGAGTGAATTCCATCCAAGGGGTTCACCGGATAAATAAAATCTTAGTTATTATCTCAGCTTCCAACTCCCTCCTCTGCTCACTGACAATCATGCCAGGTCCTATCCATTTTAATTCTCCACCCATCTACTTAGGTCTGCTTTCTCCAGCTTAGTTCAGGTCATGAATATCCTGACTTACAAAGGGCGGGATACCAATAGCCACAATAAACTGTAAATGGATTATATCCATCCACCAAAAAGATACATAAAAAATCATGTTTCAAATACAAAGCAGGCTGATATAGTGCTAGAAATATGGGGCACCGCTAGTATTTTGTACTATCAGAGCACGAAGTGAAAATATTGAGTCAATGGTTCACTAAGAAGATATAAAGTCACAAACAATCTTGCCCAAGAGAAAGTGAGGCACCACCATCCCTGCAGGGGAAGGATTCACCACCACTGGCTATTTGGTGCAGCCCTCCCTCCCTCTCTGGTTTTGTTCCCGGTCCACTTCCTGTTTTACTGGTTTTCTTGAAAGCCCTTAAATGGCTATCTATGGCCAAAATCCATTGCTTATTTTGACTTAAAAAAAAAAAAAGTACAACAGAACATTTCAAACATGTTCTACTGAAAGTGGAGAGAACAGTGTAGGGAACCTTATCAGTTACAACAAATGTCACAGGAAATCTTTTTCACCATCCCCCAACCCTGGATTTTTTTGAAGCAATCCCAGATATCTCTTCATCTCATCCGTACAAATTTCAGTCTGCCTCTTTTAAGATAAAGGTTCTCTTTAAAACAAACAAAACAGCTTACTGCCATTCCCAGGGCTAAACAAGATTAACATAATTTCCATAATAACAAATACCCAGTCAGGTGACCTTTCTCCTGTTAAGTAGGTTTTTTTCCCCAGACTGCTTCTCAGAGGGTGCATCTTCTGACATTTGACATTGCTCACAAGGACCCTTATAATCTGGCCTCTGCCTTCCTTTACAGGCTCAGCTTTTGAGATTTTTTTTTTTTCCTTTCCTTAAATCTTGCGCTTCTAAGTGACATTTACTTACCTTCTGTTCCCTTCACACACCATATCCTCTCTTATCAGGCCTTTGTATAGTTTTTGTTTCTTTTTTTTTTTTTTTAGTAGCCTAAACCTCCTTTTCACCTCTACCCTCTTGCTTACCTACCTGCCTCTCCTGTGCCATGTCTCAGAGCTTTGATGGCATTTCCTCCAAGAAACCTTTCTTGCTATAATTCCCGGACTCAGAAATGAACTGTCAAATACAACACCCTGGCCCAGTGAGGTTACAAAGCCATCTCTCCTCTCCCCAAGTCCCCATTTAAAAACAAATGGGAATTTATAACTTCTGGCTTGTTTAGCAATTAACCTTTCCCCTGTGGTCCTTTGGGTCTAATATTTCCACAGTTTGGCTACTATTCTTCACATAGGCCTTTTGACATATGTGTTCATGCACAATTATTATGCAAACTCATCATAAATGGTGTTCTATAGAAACATCAGATTTTAGTTCAAAGTTTGTCAATGATAAGAAAACCCACAGCATTTTATTTAAACATTATATGTAATAACCATAAAGCCTTTCAAATGTGAATTATTTATTTAGCAAATATCTGGGTGTAATAAAGACAGAGACAAAGGTGCTAGTAGGTAAAGAAGACCTTAACTATAAAGAAAAGGCTCTGGAATCCTGCCTGTTACAGGAGCTGAAAACTGCTCCACTTTATTCTGAAAGTGGCACCAACTCCTAAAAACAAAAATGCACTTATCAGGGACATTGCTGTTCTTCAGCAGATAATTGCCTAAGTAAACAGACTTTCTCCGCAGAGATTTTCACCAAAGTGCAAGCAGAAAACTGTATTTAATTATCAATGGTTAAGGAGTTTTCTAGGAAATGTTTGACCACTTGGTGCAGCTTTTCTTTTTTATTTTATTTTATTTTATTTATTTATTTTTTGGTGCGATTTTCTTACCTATGAAAATAAGATCATACATAATGATTAGGTAAAAGTGAACATTTCTCTAGGGCCTTAACAATCCAATTTGTACTATGTTTTTGGCTTTGTATTATTTTAAGAAAGCTTTTTTTTGGGGGAAAGTTTTACAAATATACACTTTAAACAATGTTATCAACATTACGATCAAGCAAAGCTAGCTAGCTGGGATTTACCACTATTAGGCTTGATTCTCTCTGCCAATAATATTAGTTAATTCATATTTTAGCTAACACTAGGTTGGAATATTTGTTTAAAATTTTTTGAATCGGTATCCTATTAATGATTAAAATTTATATGACCTACATTTAAGAATAAGAGCTGCAGCTAACATTCATAATAGTATTTACTATCAGCCAAACACTATTCCAAATGCTTTATATTATGTAATCTTCATCACAACTATGAGATAGATATTATTACTACCCATATTTTATAAGCAAACACAGTAAAGTGAAGTGAATTGCCCAAAGTCACCAGCTACTAAGCACTTGGTGGATACTTAGCATTTGGTACTTTGGTGGTTCTAATTCCATAGGTCACTTTACCACTTTTTGAGGAAAGAAAACATCTACAAATGAGCACATGGCTTCAGGATGAATTCTTGCAGCAAATTAAAGGAAATGTGACAGCACACTCCCACTCAATCCAACGAGTCAACCTCAAGATCAGTGGACTCTCATAGGCAGGTTTGCTGTGCTGCTTCCTCTTGACACAGAGTGAGAATGTTCCAGAGTCAACAGGGAAGACCTGAGGTTAACTTTACTGTTATGACTCCCAGACTGGATCAACTCACCTCCCCCAACTTTTCCTTTTTTTTTTTTTAATTAAGATTTTATTTATTCATTCATGAGAGACACACATGGGGAGAGGCAGGGAGAGACAGCGGCAGAGGGAGAAGCAGGCTCCATGTTGGGAGCCCAATGTGGGACTCGATCCCAGGACTCCAGGACTCACCTTGAGCCGAAGGCAGATGCTCAGCCACTGAGCCACCCAGGGCATCCCCCAACTTTTCCATTTATATTCTCTTTCAGATATAGGGCACAGAAATGCTCCGGAAAAGTAGAACCAGACCAGGGTTACTTTGTTGTGCTATTAAGGACATGGCTGGGAATGAGAAAGGGGCCGGCCACACATTTTATCTGTGTTGTGAACTATACTGAGAAGAAGTACATTCCAGTGCAGAATCTCAGGGAGTTTATGTAGACATGTCTCCATGCCCCCATCTCTAACAAAAGGAGCTTTGCTTTTCTTTCTGCTTTGGAGGGGTTACCCGAAATCTCATCTGAAATCTGCGTTCCATGGTTAAAAAGTTTATAAAGTAATGAATGTGATGGTGACATGCTGAGGCCCTGGATCAGAACACACCAGAATCCTTATCTCTGCATTTGGCCACAAAGAAGCCATGACTAACCCTGGGTACATAATGTATGAACCCTGGGTTTCAGTTTCATTTAATACAAACTCATTATTTTATTTCTAGGACCTTTTGCCATATTTAAAAAATATATCCTATAAAAAGAAAGTAAAGATGCATAGTAATCTCAACAAAGACATCTAAAAAAGGCAAAAAAGAAAAAATCAATCCTATTTCTCACATAAAGTAGGGTAAGGTAACTTACTGCTAAAGAATGAATTAACCATCACTGCTCTAAGGTATTTCTCCTTAGAGGTCAGAACACCACCATGAGATTGGTCCTATGGGTGAGAAATTCATTCTGTCAAAGACATAAAAATGTCTGGTATTTTAATTTAGTTTGGTGTAGATAATTTATGGGTAACAGGTCCATGGGGGTTTATTAAGATAACGAATGACAAAAGTTTACTCAGCAACCACAGCCCCTACATGTCCTTGATAATATCAGAAGCAAATTAAATACAGGTTGAATCTACATGGTAGTATCTTTTTTTTTTAAGATTTTATTTATTTATTCATGAGATACAGAGGGAGAGAGAGAGAGAGAGAGAGAGAGAGAGAGAGGCAGAGACACAGGCAGAGGGAGAAGCAGGCTCCACACAGGGAGCCCAACATGGGACTCGATCCCTGGACTGCCCTGGGCCGAAGGCCGGCAATTAACCGCTGAGCCACCCAGGGATCCCCTACATGGTAGTATTTTAGAACCCTAAAACCACCACTTGATAAGAAGTGAAGCAATCTCTTTGGTCCCCAGTTCCTTCTGCCTACCTCTCACATTCTCAAGTAAGGGACTATGTCAAATAATTGGCCTTTGGCATATTACAATAAAAAATATGGTTTATCTTATATCTTTGTTTCTTATGGTCAGAAATCACATTTGTCAAAATATGCCACATGAACAGGGAAATAAATTCATGGAAGAAATATCCAGGGGCACCTAGGTGGCTCAGTTGGTTAAGCATCTGCCTTCAGCTCAGATCATGATCCCAGAGTCCTGGGATGGAACACCACATCAGGTTCCCTAGTGGGGGGGCTGCTTCTCCCTCTGCTGCTCCCCTGCTTGAGCTCGCTCTCTCTCTCAAGTAAATAAATAAGAAATCTTAAAAGAAAAAAAAAGCAGAAAATGATTCATTTAAAAAAAAAGAAAGGAAGGAAGGAAGAAACAAACAAGCACACAAACACCATTAGGTTCCTTTCACTATTTAGCTGGTCTAAATGGAGTAAGAAGACTATTGGGGAGCAGGGGAGGGCTGAGGCTGAACCTTTTCCGTGCCAGGACTGAAGCCAGTTAAATAAGATCTTAACAAAGAGTTGCTAATCTCAGTTTAATTAAAGAATAAATAAGACATTAAAACTGAAGAACATAATTTTATAAGGTTGAAGTGAAAGCTCACATCACATAGAACAAGTAATGGTTAATTTAGATGCAAGGTAAACAACAAAAAACTATTGGGCAAGTTCAGAGGCCAATACCAAAAGACACAAGAGAATCAACCATTATGTTTTATTATACTAATTGACCATTATATGGATACAGATCCAAAATTAAGAAATGTTATACAAGTTAGTATAAACTATATTTAAAGTAGTGTTTAAAAAAGGACTTTTCTAAAATATTTAAAATTGAGAAGTAAAAATACCTAAGTAACTTGAAATTGTATAATTTGATTTAAAGAGCATAACTATCCATATTCTATTAGCAATAAAGTTTAATAGTACACAACTTAAAATATCAAAAAAGATTAGACTTCTCTGGTAATGGATTAGCAATCCTTGATTTTTTTTTTTCTGGGTAGCAGACTATTCCACTTTTAACCTCAGACATCACACACACACACACACACACACACACACCAACATTCATACATTCATATACACACATAGAAACACACATGTGTGCGCATGTGCACACACGCAGATAAGTAACTTTGGAAAAGCAGAGGGTCAAGTATTAAAGCTTTGTAAAATAACAAATTCCTCCCTCAAATTTTTAGAATAAATGGAGTTAAGTGAACTCCATCAAAGTTTATTTGAACTATTTAAGTATTATTTATGGCTTCTTCTGTTTTTGAAAATAAGTTATATCTGTTCAGTAATCTTCTAGGAATGATTAATACAGTTTTCCATCAAGTAACAAAGATTTCTGATAAAACACTGAAAACCTAAATTAATAGAAAGACTCTAGGTTCTTTATGAATCCCCAAATCAACATTTTACACTCAAAGTTATTCAAGGTACGAGACTGCATATAAAACAAGAATCCTACCCTCAATACTAAATTCAGTGAGCACTACTGTGATTTCAAGAAAAGTCAGAAAATTTTAGAGTTAAATGAGCTTTTCTCTTAGTTTTTATAGAGATCCAAAAGTTAACCTTAAGGCACTAGGCTATTATTTTGGTAATACATCTTTATAGCTGCTGAATAAAATGGTGTCAGTTACTTAGGTTGTGTCACTAACCTGAGTTTTTAAATGATTTTATCTTATTTATTTTTCTAAATAACTTTACATGAACTAATGTTGTTAGCTTTTGAGATAACCTGGAGAGCCACTCCCCTAACCCCTTTCTTCCTGTTGATTTTATATCAGCTCCTTCCTTGGGAAACACTCCCACCTGACAAAACCAGAGGGAAACTCTCTACAAGTTCAGGAAGAAGTTAAGGTTCCTCATCTTACAACACTTCTCATAGCACTGCTGAATCACTACAGAACATCGAACATAGTCCAGGAACGGCTGTTCCATTAGCCCAAAGGGCAGTAACACTCTGTTTTCCTTCAAGAAATAAATTCAGGGGAAGTTAGGCCTCTTAAAAGATCAAGTTGGAAATAATCCCATGGCTTCCTCTCCTTACCTAAGCTTTTTCCATTTCTTTGGTACAGCTCAGCTCAGGAGGATATGCAGGTGGTGGTAGCCTACGTGGGTTACCTCCTCTGCTGGGGTGCAAGGTGCAAGGGCAGCCCATATCTGACTTGTGTCAATGTTGCTGGCCACCAGCCAAGTGCCTGGCTTCTAGGGCACTAGAGTGGCTGTGAATGAACATGTCAGCTCTCACACTCAAAGACACCAGATCTATCTCACCCCTCTCCCAAGAACCTCAGGTGTCTTTTCTTTTCTAAAAGAGTCAATAATGTAGCTGCATAATTAGGATTTCCATATGTGCTACAAAGCCCAAAAGTTTCACCTGACTTGAGATGCTTTACTTAGCATGACTACATTCTTTATTATAATGTATCTTACATAAGAAGGGCAATCTAGCATAAGGTGTAAGAAATAGTAAAGCAAAAACTCGTATGTTGCTTCAGAACATTATAGATGCCTCAGAAGCCCACAAGCAACCTGATTATATCCCTCTCCCTCTGCATAATTCTAATGTAGTTTTTGAACATATAACTTACAAAGTACATAGTAATTGTTTCTTAAGGATGCTATAATTATAATTTCTATTAACTGCAGTTCCCAAAGTGATAAAAGAATAAATGAATTCTTAGAGTTCCCCTCTTTCGGTTTTCCTTCATTCCCTCCCCATTCTGCTCCTACCACTTAGAGAGTTGTCTGGAGGGCAGGAGGCATGGTAACACTCCGCAGAGCTTATGATAACAGACATTGGTGCTCCCCAAATATTAGTATGTTAATATGCACAACCACTCTGTGGGGTGGGCACCACCGTCACCTCCATCTGAGGCATGAGGAAGTGAAATTTAGAATACTAGTGAATGGGCAGAGGCTATGAACCCAGGCAATCTAGCTCTAAAGTTCATGCTCTTAGCCACCATGCTATGCTGTGATTCTCTGAGATCTTGGCCTATTTTTACAATTACGAATGTGCTATTTTTTCCCAAAGAGAAATGTATTTCCTTCCTCATGAATCCTTCTGGGAGGAGAGTTCGTCTTTCCTTCTTCCACCCTTCCTCCCCAGTTACCATGCAGGTAACCATCTGTTTGCCCTGTGAGGTGACCTCCTTTCAAATATTAGTCCCACCTCCTAACACCCAGCTACTCACCCTGGGTCATCTGATGCCTTCAGTGCCTGCATGAATGATTAACCCACTCCCCAGTGACTTATAAGAGGGACATTTCCTGGAAATATTGTGGATGGACATGTCACTGTGGTGAAGTGTTCAGAGCGTCTGAATCATTCCTGTTGCCTAGTAACTTGTGTTTGGCAGGAGGAAGGTGACTCAGACACAGGTACACTCAGACACAGGGCAGATATTTATTTAGCACAAGCTCCTCCAAGCCCTATACTGCTGATTTCATGCTTAACCTCGACACTGTTCTTTCACATGTCACTGTTAGTAGAGGCTCCTTCAGTTCTTTCCAAGTCAGAAAATTCAAAATATAGTATGCTGTGCATAGATAGCATCAGTAAATCCCTTATAGCTGAAATACAGGCTACATTATTTTCCCTGTGGAGTTCTGTAGAAAAACTTTAATAAGACAAAAGTAATTAGAAGATTCTTACATATAAAAGTGAATTGAAATTATAGGCTGTCATGGAAGTTACCTTCCAGCCCTCTGAGAATTAGTTCATGAATTCCGTTAATATAACATATTACTAAACAGCAATGAGTCACTTATTTTCATCTCATGCTTAACAATTTTTTTCAAACAAACAGGGTTGATGCATTTGGCGCAGCACATTCTAGGCCAGAAAACCTTTTTCACTTATAAACATACCTGTCTTTTTACCTAAAAGAATTGATGATCAGATATAAGTAGCTTCAGAATTGAAGGGATTTACTTTCAAATACCAACATGAATAGAGATGTCACAATGGGCTTGAGATCACCTCGCTGATCTCTGTCTTCCAATTCAAGTTAGCATGCATGCCTACATCACTCCAGAAACCAAACTCTCCAACAGTCATTTTGATTCCCCTGATATTTTATGGATCCACCGTTTTTCCTAGTGATATCCATTTTTTAAATATTCAAAGGAAGAAAAGTGGTTTTGAAATAGCCACACACATATACACATACCAATAGTGGGTTTTTTGTTCTTTTCAGCCATGCCTGCTCTAGATACAGGAAGTAAAACCCAAGAATGTACCTAAATGGTACCCATAATCTTGGTGGGGAAGTCCTGAATCCTAAATTTATTTAATGCTTATGGACTGAAGGATACAAATGTAGTTTAGGAAGTTGTCTTTTTCTTCCCTGCATGATATAATATTCACCCTAATAGAGGGGTTCCAGTATGCATGTTTTCTGTAAGATTATTGAGTCTAATATGTGGGGGCACCTGAGTGGCTCAGTCGGGTAAGCATCTGTCTTCAACTCAGGTTGTGATCTCAGGGTCCTAGACTTGAACCCTGCGTTGGCTCTCTGCTTAGCAGGGAGTCTGTTTCTCCCTCTCCCTCTGTGTTCTCTTCTCTCTCAAATAAATAAAACCTTTTTAAAAAGTCTAATACATGATATAAAAAAATTTTACTTTGTTCTTGACAGCTATAAAAGGGGTATGTAAGTGTACTTACCAAAGATTTTTATCTTAAACATATGTTAAAACTTTATTTTCTTCAACATTTTTTTGAAGGGCATATTTTAGGGGAAAAAAAATCTTTCCATGTCTAAAAACTTCTTGAAGTCTGCCAGACAAATTCCATACAGACTTAAGAAAAAGTTGCTCTCGCTATCTAGAATTGGCTAATTGGTTACAATTACTATTGGCAAGCAATATGGGGGTGAATTCCTCTCCAAAGTATTAAGTCTTTAACCATGCCTGAAGTAGGTTCTCCCAATTTGGGGTTCATAGTTGATAAGTGAACCTGCTGAGCACTATAACATATTTGGGCTTGTGCATATAACTGAGGATAGTAGGCTCTGTTCCTAGGATTCCCAAAATAGTTATTCTTGGGAATGAAACTGCCAGCAGAAAGCTCAGGATTTAAGTTCATGAATTTGTTGCTGACCATCTGCTTCATGCAAGTTTCAGTCACAAAAGAAGAACATTCAGGGTGCATGGGTGGTTCAGCAGTTGAGAGCCTGCCTTTTGACTCAGGGAATGATCCTGGGGTCCTAGGATTGAGTTCCCACATAGGGCTCCCCACAGGAGAGCCTATGCCTCTGCCTCTCTGTGTGTCTCAAATAAATAAATAAAATCTTAAAGGAAGAACATTTGTTGTGGTCAGGTGAACCAAGACAGACCTTGTCCCTGTCCCCCCAGAGCTTGGGATTTAGTTTGGGGAAAAAAGTAACTATAACACAGGGAGATAAACGTTTGGAGAGTTAAAAATCAAGATTCTAGAAACACACTGTAAAGGTATACCCCTTAGTTCGGGAAGGTCAGGTGAAACTTTCTAGAAGAAAGGGCCTCTCAAGTCCTATCTGAAAAGTGAAGAGGAGTCAGGCAAGGTAGGAGGTGGGATGGGGTGGGGTTATTTAAGCCAGAGAAATAGTATGTGCATAGGTTTTAAGCAACAAAGGAGAATGTGGTTTGTATGTATGGGAACAGAAGGAAAGTCAGCTTGGCTGAAATGGAGAAAGGTAGGCTCTTAAAGAACCTACCTTTTTATTATATTTGGATTTTGCCCCCAAGATAATGGGATCAGGGAGTGACATGCTCAGTTTTGTATTTTGTAAGGATTCCACTGAAGACTCCGCACACTTAGAAACCAAGGAGATGAGCATTTCTTACACTCAACAGAAAATGATCATGTCATCCCTATACCCAAGGGTAAATGTACAAGGTTCTTTATGTAACCTATGTCGTGTAGCACCACTGAGATGTTACTATGTGACCCAGGAAAGCAGAGTGGTTAAAGCATTCAGCTGGTGAACACAGAGGATTCAAATTCACTCTCTCAAGTTCTACCAATACTTAACTTTGGGCAAGTCCTGAAACCCCCTACATCTCAAAATGGACTGAACAGTAGTTACTTCATAAGGTTGCTATATAAATGAGTGAGACTCTATATATGAACCAGTAAGAACAGCAGCTGCCATAATGTTATTCAATCTTAGTCATTATCATCACAAATATGCCAGTCAACCAACTGCAAGCATTAAGAACCATTGCTTTAGACTACATTTTATATTTTTAAACCATATAAACACTTTTCTTTAGAAGCCATCTGATTTCTTTAGGGAAAGTAGCTTACACAAATCTTTGTGTTTAACATTTAATCCAGTTTTCCATTTGAATACTTAAACGTTTAAAATGGGATGCTAACATAATACATTGATTTAAAAATAAGCTTTATTTCAATAGTGGGGTCTTATGTCCCATTTCGACAAAGATCTGCTGTCCTAAGTGAAGTTCCTAGGACTATTTGCAGGTAAGCTTCAGAATCAGGGCATAGCTGAAATCAGACTGCCTAACTAAACTTCTATGGCCATGAGTCTAAAGAAATTGCAGTAAGTCCACTTATCTAATACTCAGATTATAGGCTCAAAAAGCATTTGGGCCTAAATAGAGACATTGAGAGGACCAAAGAACCTGTTGTGGATTCACGATTAATCATAAAGCCCTCCACTATCCAGCAGCCTTCTTGCCGCCTCTATTTGTTAGATGTAAATGCTAAATCACTGTCCAGAAATCTGAGGAATTATATATTTTACAACAGAACACAGACTACAAGTCAAAATATAATGCCAAAAGGTTACTTAACTGCATTCTAAAAATATGTCACTTACCACTAATACTTGTTGAGTTAGAATATTAAAATCTTTGCAAAGCTAATTGAATCAGGGTCCAAGGCCACTCCCGGTTCAATGATTCACTAGGAGGACTCGTAGGACCCTGCCTATAGTCCTACTCATGGCTATAATTGGTTACAGCAAGAGGATACAAAATCAGCAAAGCAAAAGGCACATGGGATAAATTTGAGAGGCGATCAGGAACAAGCTTCCAAAGGTCTTCTCCCACGGAAATCACATAAGTTGTGCTTCATTTCCCAGCACTGAGTTGTGACAGCACCTGTGAAATACTGTCTACCAGGGAAGCACATTAGTGACTCAGCGTCTAAAGATTCCTTGGGGCTGGTCACACAGAAACCTGCTGTTGGGCATGTACTCAAATTCCATACTCCTGGAATGCAAGCAGGTATTCAACAGAAACTGTCTTGTTTGCACAGTTTAGGCACAGCAAGCCATGCCAACATGTGAATGGTGGGAACTCCCCTCAAATCTAAGTTCCCAGATGCCAGCCAAGACCCAAGGTTGCAAGCAGGCCTTTCTAAGGAGAGCAGTCTCAGGCCTGCTTTGTTAACTCATATGTGTATGCTGTCCTATTTCAATTAGCAATATAAAGCCAAATCATAGAAGAAAGGTCTTACTTTTAGCAGGTCACCTAGGTACATCATGAGCCTGAGAAGCACTCTTATCATATATATATATATATATATATATATATATATATATATATATATATATATATATTATATCAGTATTTAACATGTAGCATTTTTTTAATTTTTTTTTTAATTTTTATTTATTTATGATAGTCACAGAGAGAGAGAGAGGCAGAGACACAGGCAGAGGGAGAAGCAGGCTCCATGCACCGGAAGCCCGACGTGGGATTCGATCCCGGGTCTCCAGGATCACGCCCTGGGCCAAAGGCAGGCGCCAAACCGCTGCGCCACCCAGGGATCCCCAACATGTAGGATTTTAATGTGGGCAGCAACCATGGTCTTTAATCACATAATAGAAGGTTTAAGATGGCCTGTTGTACAATTAAAAAAAAAAAACCTGAATTCTAGTCCTATTTACTTTTCTGAACATTGTCTTTTATAAAATACCACTGAAAATTCTGAACAAATAGTGTTCCTAAATTGAAACTACTCTCAGAACCACTTAGCCTACCAGATTGGTGATAAAATTCAGATCCAGATAACAGCTACCCTCACAAGTTTCCAGCAGAGATGCAAATAAGAAAAACTCCCTCTGGGAGGCAATTTGACAAGATATCTTACCAAAAGTATACATACATGTTATGACCTGCCATTCTGCTCTGCAAATTTATACACATATAATTGTGTATATGCAGAATAACATATATACAAAGTTATTTATTGCGGCATTGTTTAAGAGCAAAGGACTGGCTACAACCCAAATATCCATCAATAGGTCACTATTTAAATTGTGGTACATCCATACAATGGACTACTCTGTAACTGTTGAGGGGAAAAAAAAAAAGAATGAGGAAGCTCTCTTAGCACCGATTTGTTAAACCCTCCTACATACGTTAGGAGAAAAACATACATTGTACAGAAGTATAGTTCACTATATTCTACTTTATGAAAAGAGCAAATATGAATATAAATTGTGTACAGAGAAACTCTGGAAGGATGCATCAGACATTGATAACAGAGGCTGGGAGAGGGTGGTGTGGAGGCAGAATTTGGGCAGTATCTGTGAACCTGAATGACATGCTTGAAAAGTGATGCTTGTTACTTTACTAAGTCTAGGTTATATCAACCTACCCCTTTTTGCATGTGTGTTTCATTTTAATAGGCTTCTGTATTTCTGCAGTGGTTACACTAGAGCGTAAGATTGCTTTATCTTACTTTCCAGATCGGATTTCCACTCTTTCCTTTTCATCCTGTCTGCCTGTCATCTTGAAGGGGGTTTCCCCCGGACACCTGGCAGTGAATAAGGTTCTCTATGCCTCCCTTTCCCCATTCATCTGCTGAGGAAATTTCGGAGCTTCTTAAAAGCTCCATTTCTGAAAGCAGGGATTTTGTTTTGTTCACTGCCTTATTCACAACACTGAACAGAGCGCCTGGCACGAAGAAATTGCTCAGTAAGTATTTGTTGAATAAATGAGTTCTTTTCTTCATCCAGTTTCAATGGAACAGACACTACCAGACAAAGAGGGAGATATCATGGGGGTCAAATATTCAGAAATTGTTGTCATTCCTAGTATTGGCTCTATATAGGCATTTTAATCCTAGCAACATTCCTAGAATTATTTTGAATTTTATAGAAGACAAACAAGTTATAGAATGTTGTGCTGAACAATGACTCTTAAATATTCATAAAAAATTATTTTTAATTAACTTGGGATTACAAGACCCTGGAGTCCATCTTAGGGCTGAAGTCTTTTTAGGCAAACACCACACTTTCATTAGGTGCCCATAAGCTGAATAGAAGAAAAAATATTTTACATTAAAAATGTAACTGCTGGGGTGCCTGGGTGGTGAGGTTGGTTAAGCCTCAGACCCTTGGTTTCGGCTCAGGTCATGATCTCAGAATCATGAGACAGAGTTCCGTATGGAGCTCCACACTCAGCACAGAGTCTGCTTAAGTTTCTCTTTCCCTCTGTTACTCCCCCACCTTCCAAAATAAATGAATAAATCTTAAAAAAAAAAAGTAACATCTCTTTTTATTTAAGAATAAAATTATCCTTCAAATCAAATTCAAACTAGTCTAGGCAATGAAATGAATTGCACAATATCAATCCTAAAAGAGAAAACTTCCTCCTCAGTGGGCACGGAATGGGTTTAACTACCACAACCTTTTAACCTTGGTTTAAATAACTAAAAACCAAATAACTTTGCTAGTAACCATTTCAGTAATGTGGCCAAAGAGGTGCATAGTGGACAGATGTTTCTTTGAAGATTTGTAGTGCCACCAACTTTTCTTAATGCCTGGGTGAGGCAGTTCCCAGGACTGCCTTTTGGCAGTAATGTGAAGAGGTTAGGAGGTTTTGGTATCACTTCTAGTTCTTAGTCATTTAAGGCAACAATCCAATGAGTGAGGAAACATCCACTCACCTGGATCAACATGAAATCTAAGACTCGTCTAAGGAAATACTCAGTTAAAAGATTAATTGAATGTCTTAACTGGAAAGGGAAGATAGCAGAGAAGTTGCAGGACAACTGGTAGGTAACCAGTTAGCTGATGCAAATCATGCTTATGACCTAGCACCAGGAAGCAGTGAACCTACTGTTTGCAGATGGCAGCTTGCCGAACCCCACCTTGGTTCTCGTAGCAGTTGACACCCCGTCTTGAAGCAGATCTTTTCTGTGAAGTCAGATGGGGCAGAGGATGACAGCTCTAAAAAAATGAAAAAAGCAAGAGGTCCAATAAGAAAGATGCTTTGTTGTTATGTTTTGTTGGTTTTCTGGGGATAGAGGTGAAATGAAGAGCTAATACTGTCCTCCTGGAGGAGTCACCAGGAAAACACTGACTCTACCAGGTACCAGCATTTGGAGAGAAGAAAAGCAACTCAGCCATTCATTCCACTGCCATTTACTTAATATGCACCAGACCCCGTTCAGAGGTGGAGCAGATCCCCCTCTCTCATGATGCTCACATTCTATTTTTTTAAATATTTTATTTATTTATTCATGAGAGATACACACAGAGAGACAGAGGCAGAGACACAGGCAAAGGGAGAAGCAGGCTCCATGCAAGTAGCCTGATGTGGGACTTGATCCCGGGTCTCCAGGATCATACCCTGAGCTGCAGGCGGCACTAAACCGCTGCACCACCGGGGCTGCCCCGATGCTCACATTCTAATGCAGAAACAAACAGGCAGATAAATATGAAGACTGTGAGAAATGCCACCCAGAGAGGTCAATCAGAATCAGAGCAAGGCTGGTGTGGCTCATGTAGTGCAAGTGGTCAGGGATGCTGAGGGGATGCTATTTAGGACAATAATAGTAGGGGATATGGGGGGTCGGGGTGGGAAACCAGGGAAGAAGAACATCGCAGGCCAAAGGGGCAGCTGTTTCAAAAGTCCTGAGGCAGGAATGAACCAGGCAGGTTTGAAGAATGGAAAGGCAGGCACTGCTAAAAGCACTCTGATCAGAGGAGCAGAGAAGCTAAGCAGAGGAGAGAGGCTGGGGTGCTGAGAGCTTTGCAGGCCAGGTGGAGGGACTGCCCACACATAGCGCAGAGGACCTCCATGCTGCTAGGAGGTGTACACTCTGTTGGTTCCTAAGACAATGCTGGAGGATTCTCTTTGAAATACATACAGCTGCTGCAATTTTTTAATGGATTTTTTCAGACTTTAACTATTTATAACTTGCTATTAATGATAGTATAATAATATATTCAGCTTATATATTTTTTAAAAAAAGATTTTAATTATTTGAGAGAGAGCAAGTGAGAAAGAGAGAACATGAGCTCGGGGAGGAAGGGGCAGAGGGAGAAGGAGAAGCATACTCCCCATTGAGCAGGGAGCCTGATGTAGGACTTGATCCCAGGACTCTGGAATCATAACCTGAGCCGAAGGCAGATGCTTAACCACCTGAGCCCCCCAGGCGCCCCAGTTTACAGATTTTTTTTTCAATAGCTAACATGGTACCTTTCTAGTCAAACTTAGAATGTGTCCCCTCGTCAAAAAAAAAGAATGGGAAAGGGGGGGATGGTAGAATGCAAATTCATCCTAACTACTCCAAAAGCTCTATGCACACATCCTTGTGTGTCATGTTAAGAAAAGACCCATTAAAAAAAATATCACAGAAGTTCATGATGGATTTTAATTTGAAATATATGTACCCTGCATAACTTCATGTAAATGATATAACTTACAAAATAAAATTGTCCCGCCTGCTCTGCTTAGGGAATCACTGCTAAGGCAGCATAGCTGGGAGGTGGGGGTGGTTTATGAACAAGGGCTCTGAAACCGAACTTCACTCTCAGCACTTGTGTGACTCCAGCCATGATACCCAACTTCTCTGTGCCTCAGTCTCTTCATCTAGATATGAGGATAACAATAGTACTAACTCTGTGGGCTCTTGAAGGGGATTGAAGAGATTAATATGTACAAAGAGTTCAGTAACAGCACCTGGCATATTGTGCACTACTGTTAAAATAACAAAAACAGAGAAAGACAAGGGGTAATAGAATGTCCTAAGGCTTACAATGTGACAAAAACTGGCACTGAGCTGGCTGCATATTTAGCTCACTTACTTTATACAAGGTAAAGCAAAAGAAGAAACAAGATTTTCTAAACTTAGCGAGAGACAGGTATCTCCATATCCCTACATGTTGGGAGAAAGAAGAGTGGGGAACTATGTTTTGTTCCCCAGGGGAAAAAAGCTTTTCTTGACACTTAGCTCTAGAAATACGCTTGCAGCAAGTCTGTGCACAGGAGGCGGGCCATAAGCAATAGCTCAGACCAGGTGGTCCATCTTGCGATGTCATAGGCTGGTTTTTCAGCGTGTCCCTCAATAGATTCCAAAGCATAACTCTCTAGAGTTTCTTTGGTAGGAAGCCAAGGCAATATGATACAAATAAGCAACTATGATTGCCTGGCTCATTTCAGGGATACAACTGCACCAGAAATTTTTCCTGTATTTGCATTTCCTTCAGCCATGCTTCTGATAAGAGCTGAGGAGGAGACAGCTCCAGATTTGTAAGACAAATTCTCCAGCATCAGGAGATGGACCTGAGTAACCTGATGCATTGAAAGCAACTCTCCCTAGAAGCATCTATGTCTAATGGACTTCAGAGTCATTGTCTGGCAAAGAACAGCCATAATCATCTCAGGGGATTAAACAATTTAAAAGAATATTCCTTCTGTCATAGTCATCTCAGGCTCTACCTGGCAGTAAAACATGGAGATTTTCCAAATGACAAAGGCCAGTATGGTTAAGGCACGTTTTATTGTGATGTAAGTTGGAATGTAGAATATAGGGCATCCCGGGTGGCCCAGCGGTTTAGCGCCGCCTGCAGCCCAGGGTGTGATCCTGGGGTCCCTGCATGGAGCCTGCTTCTCCCTCTGCCTGTGTCTCTGCCTCTGCCTCTCTCTCTCTCTCCCTCGAATAAATAAATAAAATATTTAAAAATATATAAATTGGAAAAGAGATGGATTTTTATTTTAAAGACTAGTTATTGGGTAGCCCTGGGGGCGCAGCGGTTTAGCGCCGCCTGCAGCCCAGGGTGTGATCCTGGAGACCCTGGATCGAGTCCCGTGTCGGGCTCCCTGCATGGAGCCTGCTTCTCCCTCTGCCTGTGTCTCTGCCTCTCTCTCTCTCTCTGTGTGTCTCTATGAATAAATAAATAAAATCTTTAAAAAAAAGACTAGTTATTAGCGAACAGACTTTAGAAAAGGATCTTTTGTTGCTTCAGATATTCCTGTCCTATACTTAGAAAACAGGGTGCCACTGAACTTCCCTGGCTATTCCACAAGTCCTATGAATAAGATGACGTCCCAGAGACTTGTCAACTTTTTCATTCCATCAGGCAAAGTATGTTGTTCTTAAGGCTAATTATTTAAGAATTTATCTTCAGTGTTAGTCTTTGAATTGTTAATCAAATATTGCCATATATTTTCATTTTAATACTTGTGAAGTGTTGTTAAAGCCAGACATACTACTGTTTTATACTCTTGGGGGTATAATGAATCTCTTATCACTCCCCACTAAACAGAGTAAGGAAGTATTTCAGTATTCCATTGTGTCCATCTACCACAGTGTATTTAAGCAATCTAAAGGATTAGATCCTGTTAGACACCTAGTTATTTCCAGCTTTTTACTGTTACCGGCAGTGTTAGAGGCTCAGAGCTTTGTTCACGTTCTTAGGGTGTTTGTAAAATATAAGAAATGTATTTTATGATAGTCCTGGAGAGGAGCATGAGGATTTGTTTTTTTTTTAATTTATTTATTCATGAGAGACACAAAGAGAGAGAGAGAGTAAGAGAGAGAGAGAGAGAGAGAGAGAGAGAGGCAGAGGGAGAAGCAGGCTCCATGCAGGCAGCCTAATGTGAGGCTCGATCCCAGGTCTCCAGGATCAGGCCCTGGGCTGAAGGCGGCGTAACCGCTGAGCCATCCGGGCTGTCCCTGGTTTTTGTTTTTATAGCCAATTTAATATGTGAAAGGATGACATCTCACTTTGACTTGGGTTTCTTTGCTTACTAATAAGGTTAAACAGTTTCTCACTTTCAGTATTAAAGTACAAAGGGGTTATTTTCTTTTATTGCAGAAGATCTGAAAGCATTTCATAAAGTTAAGTAATTATATATTTCACTAGTGTGATACCCAGTGTGATCTTCTTATTTCTTATGACTTTTACTCTAAGGATTTTAGGAGTTTGGATTTAATAGTAATACCTTTGTATCATTAAGGAAAGGACTAGATTGCCAGTCATTTCTTTGTGGAAGACCTAACAGAAAAACTATCAAAAGCAGAGGTTGCAAGGCATGGGGTTTTTTAATCTGTTGTTCAACTTTTCTCTCTAGCCTTAAAAAAAAAAAAATTGACTCCTATTTCTGGGATATTTTGAATGCAGTCTGTATTAGGCAGAGGGAGGTACAGAGTGACCTTTCAAGATATTTTAAGTTTAAGAGTCTATAATTAGAAAACACTATTTGAGTTCTCATAACATAATTTTACTCTTAAGGTACCCATCTAAATGGGTGGGTCATTCCTACCCCTCCTTTTCTCTTTCCCTCTCTCATTCATATCTGCCATAGGTACATCCAAGGACTCTGCTTCTGAAAATATTCAAGGCGTCAAATTTGTCGATTTTATGTTATTAAAGTGCTTTCCCTCTTCCCTGCCCTTTATAGGATTACTTCAGTGACTTCCTTATCTGACTTGCAAGGAGCTTACACAGGACTCTTCAGGAACACAGCTGACTACTATCTTACAACGAAGGAGTTAGGCTATGAACAAATAACCATTGGCTGTATGCCCTGGAGATAGTAGAAAACTTGACCAAATCGGTCCCTTCCCTCATGGAGTTTTCAGAAAAGAGACAAGTAAATCTTTACTAACAATCGACTACATAGCTGTACTTACCAAACTGGTACGATGGAGAGAGAGGAAAATGTGGAGTTGGTGGAGGGGGCCCTAATCCATTCTGGAAGACTGAACAATGAAAGCCTTCTCGAAGGAAATGATGCAAATATAATGCAAAATAGTAACAGGTGATAGATTTATATGTGACTTAAACTTTCCTTCTTATCCAGATATAAATGTTTCTAAGATAAACATAAGTAGTTATTATCATTAAAAAGTTAAAGAGAAAAGATGAGGCTAAAATCCCAATACAAATTTCCAAATATTATTTACCATATTTACAATCCAAAAAAACACCATAAGCACAAAGTCTAATAATGATATCAGTATGTACCGAGGATAAAAATAATAAACTCTATTTTTCATTTTGGTCACTGTGTGTGGGGTAAGCAAATAAAAATACTCTGTCCTAGAAACTTAAAAGTTTTCTTTTTAGCAAGATACCATTTGTGGTAATGTACCACCAAACAGCAAAGAGGTCAGCCCCTCTGGTTAAATATGGCATAATTATATAGCTCATAAAATTAAAGCAAACTGTACATATGCACTATGATGACTCTGGCTCAAATAAAATCTTGTCTTTTAAAATAAAAATGAAGCTAGAAGTAAAAATGAGACATGGATAAATATGAACTAAGATGGAAACAAATTTGGGAGGAGGCTGTTATTAGTAAGGGGCTGCCAGAGAGTTCACCTCTGGTCAAGGAGAGACTATATCTGTTGGAGGCAGTGTAGCTCCTCAGGACACACATTAAGTGTTACAACCAAAACCACTGGGATCCTACAGTACCCTGTACATACCCAGTAAGTTAACAGAAGAAGCAGACAAGCTACGCCTAAGGCACTTATCCAGAGCTAAACCATGCAAACCTTCCATCTCTCCCTCAGCCATCTCCTTCAGATTCCCAGCCATGCCAGTCTCTTGGATCTGGGACCATTTCTTCCAGTTTGTCTCTTTCTCTTCTACTCTTTTGTTGTCCTTGCTCTTAAGATTTCTAAGAGGTGGTTAACTCTGGCTTCCTTACTAGTTATCAGCAGTTTGCTTCTCTGGTAAGAAACCTGGTTTTAAAAATGAATAATTTACACTTCCTCCTTCAACTCTTATATAGTTACCTGGTTTACCTTGTGCCCACCCATCTCTTGGTCTCATCCAACAGGCTTCCAACACTCCCTCCTAACAATGCCAGGGCAAATTACATACTGGTATAGTGACATAATCCTTATTTCACAGAGCCAACATCTTTTAAGATCGATCTCTCTTTCTCTCTCCCTCCCTCCCTTTTTTTTTAAAGAGAGAGAGACAGAGAGAATCTCACACAGACTCTGTGTTTAGGGGTCCCTGGACCCTGAGATCACAACCTGAGCTGAAGCCAACAGCCAGACACTTAACCAGCTGAAGCCAACAGACAGACACTTAACTCAGCTTAACTGAGCTACCCAGGTGCCCCAAGGTCTTCTTGTAAGTATTATTTTTTTAAATTTTTATTTATTTATGATAGTCACACAGAATGAGAGAGAGAGGCAGAGACATAGGCAGAGGGAGAAGCAGGCTCCATGCACCGGGAGCCTGATGTGGGATTCGATCCTGGGTCTCCAGGATCGCGCCCTGGGCCAAAGGCAGGCGCCAAACCGCTGCGCCACCCAGGGATCCCTTCTTGTAAGTATTAGATTAAGGATGATGTGTAGGGAACAAAATGAGAGTCGAGGAAGTAAACTCTCAGGAATTAATTGGTGTCCAAATAGAAGAACAATGAAAGAACCAGGAATAACTAGAAAAGAGGAAGAAAAAAGAAGGAAGTGAAATGAGGGGCTCACTGATAGAACTTTTTGTAACTGAGTCTTGAGCAAGATAAAGGAAGATGAAGCAAAGCACCCAGAGATCTGGGATGATGAACACATGTTGCGGGTAGGGGCCACAGCTGAGCATTTAGATGTAAACCAGAAGTCCTGATGGTGGAACCTGAGGCTCTAATGAGCTGCCACAAAATGGGACGGTGATGCTGAGCAAATAAGTAAGTCAGCCACATGCTTTTTCCTTGAGCTTCTAAGTTACGTGTGGTCAGAGGTTATGCCTCAAGCACAAAAAGTTAAAGTTTAAGGAGTAAACACTATGAATGTCATTATTAAAGACCATGCTTCTTCTCTTTTGCTTTCAGGGCACTCTCTATAGGCTTGGACACCTTGGTTGCCACCTTGACCTTCGAATATGCCACCTTCAGGAGAAGGATGAGGTTCAGCACATAGAAAGAACTCCCAATTCACTCCACCCCCATTTCCCTGAAGTATCTAGAGCTTGCTACAGGGAAAAGTCAAGAATAATTCTTAACTTATACTTGCAGAAAGGTTTGCAGATAGTATATAATCCCAGTTCTCCATCACATCTCTAAACAAACAAAATGTGTAAAAGAAATGCATGCATGTGTCCTCTTGCCAGTCAGGGTATACACATTCACTTTTCACGGTACCCTGGTTAAACTGTAATAGTGTATTAGTGGGTGTGCTATTCTTTGTCAGCAGCAAAAAATATGAAAATAAGAAGCAAAGGGGCTTCCTGGGAGAAACATCATGGGCAAAGAATAATTCATTAAATTAGGAGACCTGGCTTTGGGATGCCTGGGTGGCTCAGTGGTTGAGCATCTGCCTTTGGCTCAGGTTGTGATCCCAGGGTCCTGGGATCGAGTCCCACATCATGCTCCCTGTGGGGAACCTGCTTCTCCCTCTGCCTATGTCTCTGCCTCTGTGTGTCTCTCATAAATAAATAAATAAATAAAATCTAAAAAAAAAAAAGGAGACCTGGCTTTAATATGGATTCTCATATTGCTAATTGTGATCTTTAAAAAGTCACTTTAACAGGTCCAGCAGGCAGAAAATCAGTAAGGATATAGTCTAACCCAACAATAAAAATCAATTACCTGGGGGGGGGGGTGCCTGGGTGGCTCAGTCGGTTAAGCGTCCGACTGTTGATTTCAGCTCAGATCATGATCTCAGGGTCATGAAATTGAGCCCTGCATCCTCTTTAAGATCCTTTCTCTCCCTCTGACCCCCTCCTCCTACTCCTGCACACACATGCTCTCTCAAAAGAAAAAAAAAAATCAGTCAACTGCATCCATTGACATAAGTAGAGGATTTCATCTAATAAAAGCAGACTACACATTTTTTTTTCAAGCTCACATGTACATTCATCAAGATAGACCACATTCCAGGCCATAAAACACACCTTAATAAATTTAAGAGACAGAAATCAGTGTCTCCTTTCTCAGGCCACAGAATTCAATTAGAAATCAATAACAAAGAGCTGGAAAATCCCAAAATAGTGGGAGATTAAATAACACTTTTAATTAACACACAGGTCAATGAAGAATAGGAGAAATTTTAAAATATTTTAAACTAAATCAAAATAAAAATCACAACTTATCAAAATTTGTGGGATGCAGCAAAAATCATACTTGAGGGAAATCTATAGTAGCAAATGCATATATTAGAAAAGAAGATATAAATCAATAAGCTAAGCTTATATCTTAAGAAACAAGCAAAAGAAGAGCAAATTAAAAAGAAAATCATAAAAATTACAGCATAAATCAATGCAAATGAAATGAAATTAACAGAGAAAAATCAATTGAACCAAAAGCTGATTCTCTGAAAATTGTAAAGATCACTAAACTTAGGAAGTCTCTAGGCAGATTAAGAAAAAAAGGGACAACACAAATCACTAATATCAGAAATAAAAGATGGGACATCACTGCAGATTTTAAAGGGATAATAATGTAAACCTATTAACAATTCCATGCCCTTAAATGTGATACCTTAGGTGTACTGGGCCAATTACTTAAAAGATACAATCTGAGAAAACTCATACAAGAAACAGATCATCCACATAAGCCTATATCTATTAAAGAAATTGAATCAATATTCCGAAATACAAAGCACCTGGCTCAGATGGCATCATGGGTAAATTCAACCAAACATTTAAGGAAGAAATGATACCAATTCTTTACAATCTCTTTTGAAAGACAGAAGCAAAGGGAGTCCTTCCTAAATCACACTATGAGGCATTACTATAACACCAAAACCAGACAAAAACATTAAAAAAGAAAAGACCACCAATATCTCTCATCATGAACAAAGATGAAAAAAATCCCCAACAGAATATTAGCAAATTTAATCCAACAATATATACAATTATACACTATAGCTACAATTTGTACCAGGCATGCAAAGCTAATTAAACATTCAAAAATCAATAATGTAATCCATCACATCAAGAGGCTAAAGAAAAATCACATGATCATATCAATAGATCCAGAAAAAGTATTTGACAAAATCCAGCACTCATTCATGATAAAAACTCTCAGTTAATTAAGACTACAGGGAAACTTCCTCAACTTGATAAAATATATCTACAAAGGGGCACCTGGGTAGCTCAGTTGGTTAAATGTCCAACTCTTGATTTTGGCTCAGGTCATGACCTCAGCGTTGTTTAACTGAGCCCCATGTTGGGTTTTGTGCTTAGCATGAAGTCTTTGGGATTCCTTTTCCCCTCACTCTCTGCCCGCCCCTCTCCTCGCACTCTGTAAAATAAATGTCTCTTAAAAAAAAAGATCAGTGAGTGCTAGGAGTTAGGGCTGGTGAATGTAAAGGTAAAGTACTGGGAATTTTTAGGGCAGAGTAAGTATTTTATAAGATACTGTAATGGTGGATACATGTCATTGCACATTTTTCAAAACACATAGAATATATAACACAGAGTGAACCTGAATGTAGACTATGGACTTTAGTTAATAATAATGTATCAATATTGGCTCATCAATGATAACAAATGTAGGATACTGAAGCAAGACGTTAATGATAGGGAAAACTGGGAGTGGGGGGAGGGGCAGCATGTGGGAACTCTGTACTTTCTGCTCAATTTTTCTGTAAACCTAAAACTGCTCCAAAAAATTAAACCTATTGACTAAAAGAAAATACTTCTTCAATTTACCTATAAACTCACTCATATTTAAGATAGTGATAAGTTTTCAAAATTAAAAATATTCCAAATATTGGGATTTAAGCTATAAAGCAATATTCCAACGTTAATTTCAAAAGCAGCCCTGATATATCCTTCAAGAACAAAGACAATTTGCTTTATAATTCAAAAGCACTTAGGCCTTCTAAATGTAGAGAGCATTCTAAACACTACTTAATGTTGATGAAGCAACCTCTGTGGTCAGGGCAGCACTCCATTTTGTGGTATAATATGTTTAGATCTATAACTCCATCATGGCCCTCATAGGTTTTCATATTCCACATACATGTTCATTCCAACAAACACGAAGGCCATGCTCTGTATACCAAATGTCAGGGCACATCTCATCACTGCTGAAGTTAAGGGCCTCATTCAGTACAGCCTACGCACGCGGAGGGAGTCGCTTAGCACAGATCCATAACGTGCCATTTGCAAAACTGTATCGGGATGAAACCATACCTAAGAGAAGACTTAATGGGGCTTCCAACATGACACCTAAGACATTCCTTAAGAACATTCTTGTAGGCAAACACATTAATGAAGCCCCTTCACTGAAGAGTTCTCAAGGTGCTTTTGCCTCAAGAACCTTCTACCAAGAACCTTGCCATCAGTTCAAATGCAGCCAACATGAAGCGTATCAGCTGATAAGACAGAAATTTGACTAAAGAAATAGTGGCCAGGTCCAAAAGATATTTTTCTGCCATTTGCAAAATTCCATGTGAGTGGTATACAGTGATTTTAAATTAATACATCTCAGTTTCAATCGAGCCTTCTTAAGGCTCCTATGAATTACATCTTCAGTTCACAGTTGTTCATAGAACCTAATTACCCTGAAAGCCTTTTATAAAGTAGAACCCTCCTGCACAATGATTTTCCTCTTTAGTCCTAACCCAAAGAGTGTAAGACCTTAAAACTGCTTCCTGTGAAAGCAGTCTCAGGATGGAGGCTGACCCCCAGGAGTCTGGGCCTCATAGTTCTGTTTCCAGTGTCCTGTAGTTGGCACACCCTCAGCTTATTCTGTTTCTCACTGACAACTGTGTCCACGGCAATTCACAGCTGACACCATATCACTTCCACTACTTCCGTTTCCAGACATAATATTTAAAAACTGTTAGTAACATGATTTAAAAACAAATATTTAATAATAAAGGTGGCTCATCAGACAGCTGTATTTGTTAAATTCTGACTAGGTTTAAAGAGTCAACCCAAATTCTTCATAGAAGATAACCCAAATCTCATTTAAATGAATAAAAATGTCTTTGAAGACAAAGGATTCAAAAAAGCATTTTGTCAACATCTCCTGTTTTTGGTTTCATGTTGGAAGGAGTCGAAGGATTCTCAGAATTCAAAAATAGGTAGTTAAGTACTTGTATAAAAAAAGTATATATCCAACCCTGATTGTTTCACAAATAGCACTTTAGAAGTGCAGTGCAAGGACATCATTTCAACCAACCCAATTCAGCTTCATTTTCTTCATGATGGCTGAGTAGGGCTAGGGCTCCACTGCTTGTGCAAATGAAGCACAAAGAATATAAGTGAGGTTTAGGTACTGATACTGTGCATTATCTTTATTTTTTGTCTTTTTCACTTTACTCTTTGGAGGGATTTTTATAAATTATGTCCACCTGGCTGTAGTTTCATAACTTTCTAGCTTCTTGCTCACCTACTATGGAGGTGATGAACTTGTCAAGAAGATAAACAAAACAACCAAAAAGAAAGATTAGAAAGGGTTGGGAGAAGTGGGCAGTAGACTTGGGTTACACCACTGAATAGAGATCTTGAAGAAAAATTAAAATCTGTATGTGACTGGGGGGGGGGGGATGAAGATACAGTAAAAGTAAATAATCACTGCAAAGTTTAGAAGTCTGTGTCATCCACTGAGCCTACCTCCAAAATTCAGAGGCACAGAAGGACAATACAAGACCTGGTCATTTGGACAGGTGCCCTTTTCTCCAATTTCCATGACTGCTGGCCAGAAAACTAGAACAAGCTTGATGTTCACATATGTGAACATGCAAAGACTGATACAGAAAAAGAGGCCAACCAATTCCATCACCCAATTTCAGATATATTCCCTGAATTTCCCCCAACCTTATATATTACATGAATTATCCTTAATAAACTCACATCCTTTAGACGTGTATAATTGCAACCTTAATGACAAAAGAATCTCAGTGGTAAAAAACAGTGATATCACTCCCTTAAATTTTCCTTCTCTTAGAAAGGTTACTAGTATCCTGTATCTTTAGTTTGCTTTTCTCCTAAATTCCTATAGAGCTGCCTTTTAGATGTGCTGCCTCTGAAACATAGAAGTGATCATTTAATCATATTTTCCTTTTTATCCTTCTATACAGCACTGTTTTCACAATCTTCATCATGTCTTAGAAAAGTATTGGAAGAATCTGCTAACTTAATCTCCCTAGGTAGGATTGCAACTTGATGCACATGCAATCTTCAGGCTGGCTATACAATAAAACCTGGACTACTCCTGACAATCCACATCTTCCTGAATTTGGTCCTAAGAGTGTCCTGAAAATGGTGCCAAAACGAATTAAAGAGCGTTCCTAGTAGTCTTAGTTTCTTCATCTAAATATAAAATTAAACTAGATAAATTAGGATTTTTCATACTCTACTTCAGACACTTTTATTTCACTCTTCCCAATCTCAAGGAAGATTTTAAAAAGTATCACAGTAAGTGCCATCCATTCTTACTGTTGTTGCTCCTGGAGATGGTCTCTGCCTCAAGAAACTTCAAATCCAGTTGGAGATCCAAGGATACTATGTGAACTCAATAGAAGCCTATTTCTGACTGTCCTAAAATGAACCCCACAGACAATTACTACTAGAATGGCTATTCTCATTGGTGAAAACTGGTGCTCTCAGGGTGGAAGAAATGGTTTGTGATCCTCCAAAGGGCATTAAAATTTCACATAGGGAAGGGAGTCGTTTAGGAAAAAACTATCTAAAAAGGCAATAATGAAAAAAAAAAAAGAATCCAAAGGGCCCCCTCATTTGCTACTAATTGGATAAATGATCCAAAACAAATTACTTAACCCGAGTCCCACCTTGATAGAGCAACATCACCACTGGTTTTTTGCTTGCACAAACAGCTGCATACGGCCAGCATCTTCTCAGCCTTCGCTTCTCAACTTCCATGTTCCTTCCTCAAGGGGTGCTTCCCCAAACTTAGAAAGGTCTCCCCTCTTGTTCTTTCTCAGCACCACTGACCCACTTTCACAACTTGTGATTATATACTTGTTTTCTTGTTTTAATCGGGTGGCTGGCTCCCTGATTAGGCCGTAGGCTCCTGAGGGGAGAGACCATGTCTGTCTGTTCACAACTGCACACCCAGCCTAGCACAGAAGGGTGCTCTCTGCTTCTTGCCAAGCCCTCCTCCTTCAACCAACTTGTTTTCTCCTGATGTACTTAAGGATGTGCCAGCACCCTTCTCTGGAGATAAACCCCGAGAGACAGCCTTCCATATTGGCAACTCACTAACTCTTCCTTTCTTTTCAAGCCACCTCAAGGTCCCCCAGAACATCAACTGCCAGAAATTTTCCCAAGGGTCTTCAATCAATGATGAAAATCTTAATACAATTTTCAGAGTGTTTACAATAATAAACTTGACACTAAAGGGGGTGGATTAGGGAAGGAATGTGCATATTTTTTTTAAATGCAAGTTTGAATATCTAAAGGGTACATTTTACTCTCAAGGTGTCCAAGATTTTGGGTGCCTGGATGGCTCAGTGGGTTAAGTGTCTGCCTTTGGCTCAGCTCATGATCCCAGGGTCCCGGATAGAGCATGATGTTGGGCTCTCTGCTCAACAGGTAGTCTGCCTCTCCCTCTCCCTCTGCTTTTGCTCATGCTGTCCTCTCTCTCTCAAATAAATAAATAAAATCTTTTTTAAAAAAAACTATCCAAGATTTTAAAAGACTTTTCTTATTCTAGTGGCTGTTATCCTACCTTTGGGTGTATCAATAATTGAGCTGCTAATAGATGATACAATGGAATAGTCTAGGGTACACACCCAATCCTACTACATGCAGGGAAAAAAAAATCTCATGTGAACTACAGATGAGCATTTGTATTGGACAGAGGGAAATGAAACGAGATATGAGAAGTCATTTCAAATCAGAATAGCTAACATTTGGACATTAGTCCCTGAAAATAGCTCCCGTCTGTTTAGGAAGAGCCAGGTCAGGCATTATTACAGTAAAACAAATTTTAGTGAAAGGGAATCATTAAGATGAGAAATGTTTGTGTGTGTGTGTGTATACATGTGTGTATAAGTATACATGTGTCTTTCAAGATACCTCATGATATTTGGCAAGTTTTAAACTATTATTGGAGGAAGTAAAAGAAAAACACATTCATTTTTGTGTATATATGGATGTATACAATCCACATATGTATATCCATCTATAGCTATCTAAAAATATGTACATATATGTTATCTGGATTAAAACAAAAAAATACATAAAGTACTTCATTCCCTTAGTTTTCTTAGTTAAATGTGATCTTTAGGGGCACCTGGGTGGTTCAATCTGTTAAAAGTCTGGCTCTTAGCTTCAGCTCATGTCATGATCTAGGGTGCTGGGATCGACCCCACATCAGGCTCTGTGCTCGGTGGGGAGTTTGCTTGAGGATTCTCTCCCTGTCCTCTTCCCCTTGCTCTCGCTCTCTCAAATCTTTAAAAATTAAAAAATTAAATGTGGCCTCTTTTAGGGTAACCATAATTTAACATCCTAACCAGGCCAGTTCTGAGAGTGCAAGATAGCCTTACTAATAATTACACCAGGACAACAGTTATACACCAGGGCTATCCTGAGCAAACCAGGACACATGATCACTTTAATTCTAATAAAGTCCATGGAGGGGCCTCTGGGTGGCACAGTTGGTTAAGCATCTGTCTTTTGGTTTCAGCTTAGGTCATGATCTCAGGGCCATGAGATTAAGCCCCACATCAGCCTCCAAGCTCAGCGAGGAGTCCGCTAAAAGTTTCTCTCTCCCTCTCCTTCTGCCCCACCCCGTGCTCACATGAGCTCTCTGTCAAAAATGAATACAACTTAAAAAAAAAAAAGGTCCATGGAAAACTAAGATTTCATTAAATAAAAATCAGATGAACAATATTAAGATTTATATCCTCTAGTAAATTTTTTTAAAGATTTATTTATTTTTATTTATTTTTATTTATTTATTTGTTTTATTTATTTATTTATTTATTTATTTATTTATTTATTTATTTATTTATTTATTTATTTATTCAGAGAGAGAGGCAGAGACATGGCAGAGGGAGAAGCAGGCTCCATGCAGGAAGCCCGGCATGGAACTCGATCCTGGGTCTCCAGGATCACACCCCGGGCTGCAGGCGGCACTAAACCGCTGCACCAACGGGGCTGCCCTAGTAAAGTTTTTTTAAAAAGATTTAAAAATTTTAAAAGTCCACAAAAAATTTGGTCTTTATGGGACAACACCTCACTAGACAAAGAATATAAAGAATGAATAGTAAAGTATTAAACTAAGGACTTCATCTCTAAGAGGACCAGAAGCTTAAATTAATATCTTCTTTAGTTAAGAAAGCCAATTCTTTCTAAAAACATAAGCCAAAAAAAAGAAAAAAAGAAAACAAAAACAAACATAAGCCAACCCTATATAGATATTTCTGCACCACAGTCTTTAGTACCACTTAGTTATTTTTGTTACTAGGAAACATTTGCACAAAAACAAGACTTATATTCTCTTCTTGCTTCTATTCTTCCACCTAAAGGAATAATCCTCCATTATTAGCAAAGCACTTAATATCTCCACAGCAACTAGTATAATTGCGGTGTCGCAACAGGAGGATAATGAAGTGGAAAACAAAGTGATAGAAATACTGTAGAAAAAAATTTTCCACACAGCTCTGATGGGGAAAATAACCACAAGGAAAAAAAAAAAAGAGGAAACTTGCTGAAAAGAACCCTTTTGAGGTTGCTATAGTCAGTTGCCTTGAGGCCTGTAAGACGCGTAAGTACGCAATGGGGTAAAAGTGGTAAATTGTATGAAGTAATTGCAGATGACTTCACTCAAAGAATATGATGGTGGGGAAGAGATGTGGTTTCTGAAAGGGGAAATTATTTTCACAGGTGCTTCCAAGAAGGTACTAGGTATGAGTGAAAGAGGTAAGGAGAGAGGACCAGAAGGAGAGAGCGAAGCAAGGCTTCCAAAGCTGCCACTAGTAAGTGGTATGGGGGGGGGGAAGGAGAGGAGCCGAGGGGTGAGGGTGCAAACCAGGGCCAAAGCTACCCTCAGCCCAGCAAGACCACCATGTAAAAGGCAGAGAGCAGCAGACAGAATCTGAAAACCTGTGCTCTTCATTGGCCTCTGCCTGCCACAACACATGGGTAAGTAACACAAGCAAAAATGCAGTATTCAAAAATACTCCATGCATTAATTCAGAAAATACATATTGAATGTCTGCCTCGTGCTAGGAAATACAAAAAACAAAAACACAACTTATAAATTTTGCTGTTAAAGAACTCAGTCTTACAGAATCAGATTTCAACAGAAATCATGGTATGATTTAGGACATGGTAGCCCAGTGACAGAGAAAAGACCTCAGTACTGTGGAACAGAGAGATAACCCCTAGCCCGCAAAGATGATGTGGAGAAGTAGGGAAAGTTTCCTGCAGGAGATGCTGGAGGCCAATTCATTGGTGCCATAGTCACATCTCTAAAGAACAAGATCACCTAAAGAAATCCTCCATATTGCTAAACCCAATGAATACTTGTGTTCTCCTCTTCCTCAACTTCTCAAGAACTTACATCAGAACTGATGATGCCAACCTGCTCTAGACACACCATTTTTTTTAAAGATTTTATTTATTTATTCATGAGAGATACACAGAAAGAGAAAGAGAGGGGGAGAGAGAGAGAGAGAGAGAGAGAGAGGCAGAGACACAGGCAGAGGAAGAAACAGGCTTCATGCAGGGAGTCTGATGTGGGACTTGATCCCAGGACTCCAGGAGCACGCCCTGGGCCGAAGGCAGGCGCTAAACTGCCACCCAGGGATCCCTAGACGCCCGATTCTGCTGGTGTCAGAACACCCCTCTTCTGGTCCTCCTCCTGCCTCATTGGTTACTCCCTGGTCTCCTACATGAGCTCTCATGTCTGTTACTGCTTGGAGTCTGATCTCCTCCCTTCTCTGCCTATGAAATCTCCCGAGGTGACTGGAGATTCCCTGTAACTTTATATGCCACCACTCCCGTACTGAAAAACAGCTTTAACCCCGACCTCACACCTGAATGCAGGTCTCTTGGTCATTGCTGGCTATCTGACTCCTGTCTCCATTAGGAATGACTAACAGGCAACTCGAACAAACCCATGGCCAGGACACAACTCTATTTCCTACAATCCTCTCACCCACCACACATCTGGAAGTCCTGCTTGACTTCTACTCGCTCGTGTCACTCATCCAAACCTCACCACAAGTCTTATCAATTCTCCCTCCATCCCTCTCAAATCCATCCAGGACTCTCCCTCCCCAGCACAGCCACCCTACTGCTGGCTGCATCCTTCCTCATACAGTAGCTTCAAAACTGATCCTGCTTCTACTCTCATCCCCTTCTACTCCATTTTTTGTTCAGCAGCCCGAGGTCTGTTATAAATATAAATCAGATCATGCCTGCTCTTTCTTAGACCACTTCAGGACACCTCCTCACTGCATTTGCAAGAAGGCTCATTCTCCTTACAAAGTCTGCAAGCCCCACCCTGCCGGGTCTGGCCTCACTTCTGGCTTCCCCCCTCCTCTCCTGTGACCAACCACTCTCCTTCCCAGGCTGCCACACACACTCTTCCTCTTTACCCTCCTCCTTTACCCCCTACTGCAAGTCTTGCTGTTTCCAACAAACCTTTCCTGACTGATAGCACAGGCTTTCCCAGTCACTCCACAGTATGACCATGTTGCCTTTGAAGAACAGGTCCAACTCTGAACTTTATTTATTTATTGGTTTGACTTGTTTACATTGCTCAACCTCTCTTTTCAGCCTCTTCTCTCAACACATAAACTCAATCTCCACTAGGGTAGAAACCTTGACTACTGTTCACTGAATCCCTAGAATCAAGAATAAAGTCTAGAGCATGGCAAGTGCGCAAAACACTGTGTTGGATGCGTTAATTTCAGAAGGAATTGAGAAGGGCTTGGGACTATGTCTCAACCATCTGTGTTGTGGAGGTATTTGAATTAGTCAATATGTTTCTGAAACCCAAAGCAAACTTTCTTGAGAATTTCATGAGAACAGTGGCTTGTCCAGTAGCTGGGGAATTTTTTGCTATGAAATCCTCTGCTTTTAGTTATATTCCCTACACAGAATTGCATTCTTCCCTTCCTCCCACCCCTCCCTTCTCTCCCTCTCACTCTGTGCCTGTGTCTTCTATTCTAATCTCAAAGTTCCTGGCAGACAGTATTTGATATCAAGTAATGACTTCTGTCATCTAGGTTTTATAGTAGTCTCGCTTCTCAGATTGTTACCATCAGCTGAGATGTGGAAGGAACTGAGGAAGTGCATATACTAATGAGGAGCATTACGCATATAAATAGGGTAAGAGCAGGATGAAGACTGTGGCAGATAAATAGATCTGACAGTGAGGGGACACCAAGCCAGACATTGCACACATCTTATGGTATCACAGTTCACAAACCCCTATTAACAGTCATCTTTTCTGTAAGCTTGAGTCTAATTATCTAAATCTTTCTTTTGTAGGCCCAGGCACACCTCCTGACATCGAAATTCAAAAATTTATGTTACAGATAACTTTAGAGACATGTTCCACCTTACCATTCGGCTTTTTCACTCTTTCTAGCAAAAGGCACCAGAAACAGTTTTCTCTGGTGCTCACTCGGGCGATTCCATGACATCATTCAGTTTTTCTACAACACACCAGGGTCACTGGATGGCAACCATTAAAGAATTATCTTCAGCTTCACGGAGGGTGTTGCTGCTTAAGGATAAACCTAGCCAGAGCTGCACTGCCCAGTGGAGTAGCTGCCAGCCACACGTGACCACGGAGCACTTGCAGAGTGTCAATCCATGCAGAGATGTGCTGTGAGCACAGAACATATACCAGATTTCAAAGATTTAGAAGAAATGCATAAACATGTCAAGAATTTTTATATTGATCATAATTGATAACATTTTTATGTCAGTTAAAAGGTTGAAATTAATTTCACCTTTTTTTTTAACTTTCTGTAAAAAAAAAAATGTGGCCGTTGGAAAACTCAAATTGTGTATGTGACTATTATGTGGGGCTCATATATATTTCTATTAGACAACCTTGGGTTCTTAACGGATGGTTACTTCCAGGGGAGGGAGCAGGTCATCACATTGGTCCCAGGTCTGGTCTTTGCCCAGAAACTCTTTCATCAGTTCACCCAGGAAAGAGGTTGGGAACTGATTCATACTAATGGGAGATGCAGCAGAAAACACCAATCTATTAACTTATCAATGATGGCTAGGAGGTAGGATAGATACCTTCTGGTACTAGCAAAGGTTAGTAGGCCTCTTACATAACCTAGACAACCTCATTCTGCTATAGAGATATTGACAGGAAAAAGCAAACTATTAACCAGGAATTACTTGATGAGGATAAAATGCAAGCAAATGAGTCAAGAGTTGTATAAGAACATTGCATCCCCCGGGCCAGGACTCAAGAAGTTCTTAGAGAACCTAGAAAAAATCTCCCAGAGCATTTTAGAATACAGACTGAAACGCTCTTTCCCCCACATTGTTTTTTCCAAATCTTCATTTATAAGAGGAAATCAATCCTATTTTTTATATATCTATAATTTCCCATCCAAATCTAAAAAGGGTATATTTAAAGGAAATACAAATATGAAAATGTCCTATTTCTGTGGTCTTACGAGTTTCTAATTTTTAAAGTATTTTTACATAAGGCAGTCTCTTCCCCCTAGAAACTGCCAAATATAATATTTATGCCATCCAGGTAATTTTCCACCCATATTTCTTTAAAATTATTTTTAAAAATCTTACATGAGCTTTCATTTTTTAATACAGGGAAATACTCAAGATTTTATTCCTTACACTGCTATTTCTACATTGTACAAAGGAGAGACCCTCAATTAATGGAAGTTGTCTCCCAGCTACAAGGTAAGATTATTGGAGGATTCCTTTAAAAAAAAAAGTAACCTCATCCATTAAAGTTATTATTTTTAATTTCAATAATTATTGCTTCAACTCCAAGATATCACCACTTGGGAGGCCTATAACCCTCTGGATACTTATTACAGATGATCCAATGAACAAAACCGTCTTTTATTTAATTCATTATAGTTTGGAAAGTCCTTGCATAGATATGTCCCTGCTCTCAGAGAATTCATATTAACATTGCTATATAAGCAAAGAGTAAATTTTAAAAAACTAAAGGGAATCTGGAATCAAAGCTCAAGTGATAATACCCACCACATCTGGACTATCATCTTACCCCCCAAGCAAATGCAGGGTGATGAGGACCACTATGTGCAATGCAGAGCCACATTTCTGCCCAGCAGCTCTGATGGAAAAAGGCCCAAAGTGGTGCAACTTGCTCCAAAACCCATGGTTTTTTTTTTTTTTTTTTTTTCTGAAACCTTGGTACTTACTGCTGTTTTAAACATCTGCTAGGTGTAAAAAATGATGTCATTTATCAAAATGAATTGTCAAAAGTTAACTCCTCTACCCCTAAAGTGGTTAATTTTGCATGTAAAACAGGATAGCCCCCCAAATGTAAACAACACTTGCTACACCTGATATGCTCATAACAATAAATCAACAGATTAATAAACAGCTTTCCCAGGGCTGGCCTAAGGAACAGATCCAAATGCAGATTGTTCTGGTAACTCTATTAGTCTCCTTTTGCTACGGTAACAAGTTACCAAAAATTTAGTGGCTTAAACAACACACATTTATTTTCTTACAGTTCTGGAGGTCAGAAGTACAAAATGAGTTGCACTGGGCTAGAATCCAAGTGTCAGCAGGGCTGCATTCCTTTTTGGAAGCCATAAGGGAGAACCTATTTCCCTGTCTTTTCAAGCTCCTAGAAACTGCATACATTCCTTGGCTCGTGGCCCCCCCCCTTCCATCTTCAAAGCCAGCAATGGTCCTCTGAGTTTTTTCAACTCAAAGTTCTACTAGTTCTGACCCTCTGGTTCTGACTCTTGAGCTCCTCTTTTTCACTGTGTCCAACCTGACAATCCAGGCGAATCTCTGCACGGTAACATCAGCAGACGAGCAACCTTAATTCCCTCTTGCCGTATAATATAAGGGATACACAGATTCTGGGGATTAGGATGTGAAACCTTTGAGGGGCCATTTTTCTGCCTACCACCATCTCCAATACTAATTGGAAAACAGTCAATGAAACCTCACATGTACAAGCTACTCTCCCCCAGTAGGACTCTCAACTATTTTATAATAGGTGAAAGCTCTAAAACTTAAAAAATAAGTATCATTAGAGTAGCAGGTATAAGACTGCAGATCATCTCCTTGCTGAGCTGAGTGCACCAATCAGGGAAATGGAAGAATTCACCTCTTTCCCAGACTCAGCACCAAACCTGACCAAACACTCAGGAATTTTCAGAGAAAAACATTTGAGGGGCGTCTGGGTGGCTCAAGTGCGTTAAGCATCTGCCTTCAGCTCAGGTCACAATCTTGGGGTTCTGGGATAGAGCCCTGCATTGGGCTCCCTGCTCAGTGGGGAGTCTGCTTCTCCCTCTCCCTCTGCCCCTCCCCCAAATAAATAAAATCTTAAAAAAAGAAGATTGACAATACCACATTGAAAATTAAGCATCGCCATCTTTCAATACTGATACTGAAATATAGGACCTGGTTTAATCCTCCACATAGTAAATCACAGGGATTTGATGGCATGTTTGGACAGGTGTGATGTTTAAGTTGTGAGATACATCCTAGATTCTACAACCAACAGTTTGGTGGTTTGACTCTGCGGCCAAACTGTCTGCTTTCAAAACCCAACTCTGCCTTGTACCAGCTGTGTGACCTTAGGCAAGTGACTTAATCTTTCTGTCTTGAAAGGTCATCTTTAAAATGGGGACAATAAAACGCACCTCAGAGTGTCTGGAGGAGAAGTAAATAAGTTATAAGTGCTCAGAAAAAAATCCTGGCAAATACTGAGTGCTTTAAGTGTTTGGTAAATACAATTTTAAGTGTTCCTTCTTGGTGCTTATAACTGGCCAAACTATATTCCACTATTAGTGTATTTTTCAGCACTAATCAATCCATCAAAGAGGGATATATTCCTATACACACACACATATAATTTAAATAAAAACAATACCCTCTCTTACTATTAAAGTTTGGTAGCTACTGGGGTGGTCACAACTGGACCTTAAACAACTTGCAGAACAAATGCAAATATCAGAAAACACTAGCAGCTGTGTGAAATAAACCGTCTCAGGGCCTCCTAAAGAAAGACTCACAGCATCGGGGAAGACAGTGGGGTCTGTGATTCTTAATGGCCCCAGGCATTTTCTGGGACAGTGGTGTTCATGGTACAATACCCCTCAGAAGGCTGAGCTCTGTAAGGCACAGTAACAGTTGTGCTACATTAACGCTCGCAGCATCTGCTGAGAGGGCTGGCATATTGTGATTGCTGCTTTGAAAGCTTTTCAGCATTCACAGCTGATGTTATACACTTCTTACAAAAGTTCTTGAATTCAATGGCAGTGTACAAACAACTTCAATGATTTTATTTTAACCCCCATAAGAAGGATGAGGGAAGGGTAAAGGACAGGACCCTACCAATATAGGCATGATGTGACAAATGGCTATTCTATTATAAAAGAAATAAGAAATCATTTGATTTTTGAGATAATCAGATTGAACATTTTGTTTTAAAAGTTAGAGATGTAGGGATCCCTGGGTGGCACAGCGGTTTGGCGCCTGCCTTTGGCCCAGGGCGCGATCCGGGAGACCCTGGATCGAATCCCACGTCGGGCTCCCGGTGCATGGAGCCTGCTTCTCCCTCTGCCTGTGTCTCTGCCTCTCTCTCTCTCTCTGTGTGACTATCATAAATAAATGTAAAAAAAAAAAAAAAGTTAGAGATGTAGCCTGTATGCAAAAAATAAATAAATAAATAATGAAAGCTAAGCCATTGAGTAGGTATATGAACCAAGCATTACCCTCAGTGTTTTACTCACAAAGTTCCATAGGTCTTATGGTCACTTTATGAAGTAAATATTTTATTCCCTTTTTACAGCCAGGAAATGGAGGTTTATCTAAGGAAGCTGCCCAAGGTCACCTAGTGGGGAGCAGGGGTGTTGGGACCCACAACATCCCACTTCCTCCCCGATGAGTGTGTCTTTCTTTAGGAAGCCCTGAGACCTTATATTTCATACAGCTGCTACTGTTTTCTCAGATTTGCATTTGCCCAGGTGGGCCTAACCCTATGTGTGTTCATCCCTCTGGCTACTTCATGATCTTAAAGCAGCACAGACCAGATAAGTATCCCAGAAGATGGGGTAGTAAACATACAATCCCATATAAAAACATATTATCCGCCCCCAAACTGCCATATCTTCAAAGTCAGTGGGAAGATTACAGAAAGTCTTGAGGGATACCAGGCAGTGCATGGCATTAGAATCATCTGGCCCTCACTTCAAACCCTTGCTCTACTTCCTACCAGCTCTGCAGTCTTGAGTATGTTAACCTTTCTAAAAATGGTTTCCCTACCTCCACAGTGGAGAGCACACAGTTTCTATTTTGCAGGTCAGTCTGAAGATGAAGAGAGGTTCTAATATAGATTTTAAAATACTATCTCAGAGTCTCTCCCATTATTTAACCATTACTATTTTACCGGATTACCTCCGGCTTCTGGGTGTGATAAAGCTTGGAGGACCAGTTCTGTTTTAAAGGTTTGGCTTCATGGTCAACTACTGCCACAAGCATTTTCCTGAGAGGTCTCCACTTCTCTTTGGAGATGGACTGCCATCTAAAGGTATGCCTCCAAGGCACCTCAATTAGTTAAGTGGTCCATGATCCAAAACCATGTATTCTTGCTTTGCCCCACTTCTCTACCCCTAAATGAAAACTCATTCCTTTACATTTTATGTAGATGTTAGATCAGAATTACCTATTTAAAGTAATTCTTAACCCTGTCCAGTGGAGAGTGTGTTAAGAGGTGTCTTCCCAGGATGGATCTCATCAGTGTAACAGACCAAAGAAGGCCTCTGACACACGTTTTCACGCCTGCCAGGCCAGCCCCTCCAGGATCACACAGGACCCCAGTTCCAAGAGGAGGAGTCAATCCCCAGTAGCCTCAGGATTGGGTATGATCCTCCAGAGGGCATAGAGTTGCCTCTGGCACATTCCCATCCTTGCTTCTGCAATGGTCTTTCCGCCTTCAGGGCTCCTCCTCCTTTCAGTTCCTTCCTATTTGTGAAAAAGCTTTTCAAGAATTTAATTCTTGGGGATCCCTGGGTGGCTCAGCGGTTTAGCGCCTGCCTTTGGCCCAGGATGTGATTCTGGAGTCCCGGGATCGAGTCCCTCATCAGGCTCCCTGCATGTAGCCTGCTTCTCCCTCTGCCTGTCTCTGCCTCTCGCTCTGTGTCTCTCATGAATAAATAAATAAAATCTTAAAAAAAAAGTTTAATTCTTACCATGTATTTTACATTTCTAATCATCTTAATAAAAAGAGCTAATTAAATTCCAGGGGGTAGACACACATCCCCCAATTCTCCATAAATAGGATACTTCTAGTTCCACAGCTTCTGTTGGATAGCAATTTGCCTTTATTCAGCTACTCATTGAGACTTTCTAGAAGTGAGTACTGCTAGGATAAACATAAGAGTCAAAGATGCTGGAAGGTGGGTATCTCACTTCCTTCTCAAGTCTGCCTAAGGCTAGCCCTGACAACTGGGCAGCTTTCTTTCCACAGGTGAAAGGTATCACATAAATGAACCTGGGCGCAAGCACTACCAGAGAAGTGATATTTACCTGAAGGGGCCCTTCCAGACTCTTTCACCTGATTTGACTTTTAGTAGCTGGCTGTCTTTTCTGCCACTCTTGCTTTGAATTTGTTACCTTTCATTTCCTTTCATCCCCTCCTCTTTAACAATTTCCATATGTGGTTTTATTTTTTTTTTTACCAGTATGGAGGGGTATATTGAAAGAAAAGATGTACATACAGAACACTCAATCCATTTGGTGCTTCTTTTTTAAAAAAATCTATGACTGTGCCAAGTTTGGTTTGAAAGTCTTAAGTGATGTGATCAAACTAACAAAACTGTACACCTGAATCTTAAATGAGAAGCAAATCATCAAATTAGAGTTTGGTAATAGGGAAAACCAATCCACAAATAACAGCTTACCCTTTGTACACTTGAGCACAAGTAGGAGACGGGGCGGGGGAGAGGAAGGACAGAGGGAGACAGCAAAGCAGACACCTTGCTGAGCAGAGAGCCTGATGTGTGGCTCAGTCCCAGAACCCAGGGATCATGACCTGAGCCTAAGACAGATGCTTAACTGATTGAACCACCCAGGCACCCTCCCTTTTATACTTTCATTCTATTACCTGTTTCTTTACATTCTGCTTTAAATTACAAATTGTTGTTAGCAATTAATAAATAGAACTAAGTTTCTGTACAAAGAAGGTAAACTGACCACTACTCATAATCCAACATCCTTTATCAAAACCGTGAGGATAAAGTAACCAGCCCTGGAAATGGAAATACAAACCCAAACCAAATTTAAATTTTGACTCAGGGTAGCAAAGAAGGTATGATATTATAATAAAACTTGAGGATCCTTAAATGAAGAAATGCTTTATACCTATAATGGAAATTTATTGCACTTCCATTAAATCAACCCCAAAATGTCTTACCAATGATATGCTTTTCAAGAGATCAAACAACAAACGCATAAGGTTTTTAAAAAGGTGACCTATTTAAAAGTGATGGAGCTTGGTCTAAACCTAGTGTAGTTATAAATCTGCTAAATGCAATGTCTGAAGTTTTTAATTTGTCCATCTTACTGGGTACTCAAGAGGCAAACTGTAGAAGAATTTCTTTTAGAGAGCTACCTGGCAAAATTATCATTCCTCCATTCTGCTCTATTTGCCCACAAAAGTTTAGCTTTATGGCTAAGAACAAAATGCAAGGCCAAATATCTCTTTAAGAAAGCCTGTGTGTTCTGTTTTCATCAGATAAATCCCTTGCGTAATGAGCTACTGACCTATTGTGCAGCTCCACAGAGAATGTTGATCCTATTGCTGAAATCTTATGAGAAACACTAAAGGAACACAAATTCAAACTCTTACATTTTAAAGAGAAAGTTTTCTAATTCTGAGTAAGAATGGTAAAAAAAAAAAAAGGCAGCTACTTTAAACATTATAATTCATTTTTTAAAAAGATTTTATTTATTCATGAAAGACACACACAGAGAGAGGCACAGACTTAGGCAGAGGGAGAAGCAGGCTCCCTGTGGGAAGCCCAATGCGGAACTCGATCCCAGGACCCTGGGATCACGACCTGAGCCAAAGGCGGATGCTCAACCACTGAGCCACCTAGGTGCCCTATAATTTACTTTTTAAAATGCAAAATTACTAAAATCATCATGGATATAGACTTAGATATAGCTAGAAGGATACTTACTGCAGAGTTGCTTAAAATAGTAAAACTGGAAACAAACTGTCCCAAAACAAGGGCCTGGTTCAGTTGGGATGCAGCCATATAATAGAGAACTATAAAAGCTGCTGTATAGGAGTATTTTAGTGATAAAGATGTCCATATCTGGATGAAAAAAACAAGTTAGAAAACAGTGTGTAGGAAACAAACTCAGTTATGTAGAGAATGACTTTCTAGCAGTGCAGCTTCAGAAAAGTTATTTCTCCAAATCAGTGTTCTTAATACATGTTAGCTTTCTGTGTCGTATGTTTTTACAGAGGTGAAAAATAATTTGAGGATAGAACATTAAGTGATTTTCTGGGTGACTGCTGGTTTGTTTAATCTGTACTTTTAAACTTCCATAAATAATATACTACTTATTATATGGGGAAAATGTAATAAATTGGAATATTCTCACACAGTGATTATCTTCTCAAAAATCTACCACAGTGCTTTGCTCACAGTAAATAAATGTTGGCTTAGCTGAATTTACCCTTCAGATCACATTTAAGCAAGTTTGTTCTGGGGTTCATTTAGATTATTTTAATGGGGGCATCTGGTTGGCTCAGTTGGTTAAGTGTCTGCCTTCGGCTCAGTTCATGATCCCAGAGTCCTGGGATCAAGCCCCGTATTAGGCTCACTGCTCAGTGAGGAGTCTGCTTCACCCTCTCTTTATGCCTTTCCCCCTAGCTTGTGCTCTCCCACTCGCTCATGCTCGCTTGCTCTTTCTTTCTCTCAAATAAATAAATAAAATCTTTAAAAACACACTTCTCTTAATGGTCTAACTTATCTCTAATATTTTTATTGGGCAAAGCAAGGCATATTTGCATTGTTCAGCCTCATAAGAATGTATGAGCCCCAATTCACAGGAGGAAGCCTACTCACTTCTGGTTTCCTCCCAATTCCCCATCCTTTCCGCCTTTTTTGCCCCCCCCCCCATCATCAAGGTGAGGGGCGCGCTCTACTGGACTGGAAGCTTCAAGGACAGTTACAAAATCTTCATGTTAGCATCACTAGTACCTACTGTAGTGGCTAGAATATAGTAGCTTCTCACTAAATGTTTAACAACTGAATGAAGTGAATAAATGTCTGATAGTTCAGGTTAGAGGCTTCAATTCCTCCATAAGAGAACTAAGTAAAGGTGGGTAGGCTACTCTCATCCAAAACTGTCTAAAATTCTCAGTAATTGTCACTTTCTCCCAAAAAAACCCTCAAAGTATCACTTCTTTAAAAAAGAAAGTTCCCATTTGTATTCCATTGTATATTTTAATAGATGTAAGATTATTTCTATTTTGCCCCATATTTTGTTTAAAGTCCTCCCCAATTTCCAGAGTTTAAGTCACGTGCTCAAATATGGCAAGTAAGTTACCACCCGGATAGCCTCAGGCCTCCTGGATTCCAAAGCCCCCAAGACCTTTCCACATCAGGTGGTGTTAAAAACCTGTGACCTTTAACCCTAAAAGCTGTTGTAGATATGGTTAAGAACAAATCTTTCCAATAACAGCCAAGCAAATACTTCCTATCCTTCCAAATAGTTCCTCGGGCTTTTGTAAGATCCCAGGAGAAGAGAAACTGAGGCCAGGAGGCAGCAACCCAAAGGTGTCCAGTATTTCCCTCCAGGTTCCTAAGTCAACCGGCTTTACTTAAAAATGAAAACTAAAGAAACCAAATTAAATATTAACTCGTAAAACAACACTTCAACCAGAAGACTACTGTGAGGTAAGACAAGGGACAAATCAAGGAAAGGACTATAAAAAGGAAATTTTGTACTGCCTATTTGGAGAAAAAAAAAAAAAAGGTTATGGTTAGAGTTTTCCATCTGTCCAGTCTTCCTGCAAATTCTAGGTTTGTCACTTTTCACTGGTTGCTCCGACTCAGTTTAAACAGCAATCGACAGTTCCAGTGAAACGGGGTGGCAACCAAAAGCCTTTCAGGTATCCACAACGAAATGCTTATTAACTTCCTGAAGATCCAAGGAACTTGCCAAAGGATTTCCCAGGCTGAACCTCAGCCCACCAGGTTTATAGGCAGGAAATTTTGTGGACATTAATTGGTTGTCACCCATGCCAGCTCTGGAATACACCATCATTTATATGTAAACAGTTATAATTTGTTGGGGTCTGCTTTGTGCCAGACACTATGAGAGTAATGAGGGTTTTAAAGCGAGAGAGACCTATCATCTGTAGTTACAGTCCCATTTTACTGAGTCAATGTTTAACAGAACTTAGAACCTACCGTTAATAGATGAGACTAAGAGTGACGCCAAGGATTTGCAAAGTTCACATTCAAAATCCATGCCCAACCTAGAGTCACTGCACAGTCGACGCTCTTCAAAATGTAGCATAAACGTCAAAACGTTTTGAGGTCATATTAGAGCAGACAAGATGAAACGGAAGAACGGCAAAGATTGAAAATAGAAATAAAAGATCACAGCACATCCGAGTTGTTTCAAGAGGTGGCCGCGGGTTATTGACGACGATCCGGATCTGGGAGGGGTAGACGGGTCCATGCCCACCCATCCGCGCGGAGAAGCCAACCCTCCCTTCTTGAGCGGAGTGGCTCGGGGATGCCAAGGTTTGAGGGTGGGCAGCCCAGGGCTGGACTCCTGCTGTTCACACATCGTCAGTAAGTGGCTCTCGGAAGAGAGCAAGACCGTCCCTCCTCCACCTTCTGAACTTCAGTCCTGCCCTCCCGAGTGGCTCTGGACAAGGTATGGTTTAATCTGGGTCCTTTCCACGCCAGGACCGAGTTACCCCGAAAAATGGTTGCAAATGAATGAGACGAAAGCTCAGCGCAAGGAGACTCAGCCACGCATCCAACCCCTTCCCCGGCAACACGCACCAAGGATGCCCTGGGGCGGGCGGGGCGCGCGGGGGCCGAATTAGAGCCACGTCCGCGCTCGCCACCCACCTTCCCCCTCCCCGCGCGGCGCCCGGCGCGCGCTCCTCTGCCCAGTCCCCCCCACCCCCTCCGCGCCGGCCCCTCCGGGCGCTCCTTACCGCTCCCAGCTGGGGCTCCCGCCGCTGCCAGCCCGGAGGCACCGGCGCCCAGGCGGGGACGCGGCCGGGGGACGGAGCCCGCCGCCGCAGCCACCCCCCGCCCCCCGCACCGAAGCCGCCAGAAAGTTTGCTGGGGGGGTCTGTCCGTGCGCGCGCGGCCCCGCTCTGCCGCTGCTGCCGCTGCCTCCCGCGGCCGCCGCCCCCGAGGCCGCTGCCCGCGGCGCTGCAGCACGGCCGGGCTCGGCGGCCGAGGACGGCTCGGTGCGCGCCGAGGGCGGGGTCTCCCCGCCCGCTCGGCCCGCGGCGCGGCGCGGCGCGGCGCTCGGTGTTTACCGCGGCCCGGCAGCCCGCTCTCCCCGCCCGCCGCCCTGCGCGCTCCTGACATCATTCATTCTCGCACACCCTCGCCCGCCCACTCCATTCCAAACAGTGACTCACCCGGCCGGGTGGCGGCGGCACCCGCTCCCCCGCTGCCGTGGCTGTCCAAGGCGCCGAGCAGAGCTCGACAAACCGGTGCGACTTCTTAAGGAGAAACCCCAGCCGACCCTCCCCGGGCTCAGCCACTAAAGGTGCAGGGAAGGAGGGGCTTGGCAGGCAGGGCCGATTGGCTCCCGGCGGCGAGCCCCAGGGCCCGGAGCAGACCTCCTGCACCCGTGGCCGAGCTCAATCTGGGGAAAGTTCTTTGGGTGCCACTCCCGGCAACTTTTAAGGATGAGGCCGGGAAGGGATCACCCTCCCCCCGTCCCCCGCGCCCACACCTTGCCTTATTCAGGAACTGCTTCCTGACTTGGGCGTGGGTGGGCTTGGGGACGTCAGCGGTTATTCCGAGGGTGTTTGCCCAGGCCTGCGTCGCAGAGGTGGGGTTCCAAACCTCCCGGGGTGGCCTGGCAGGGTTAGTCCGGTGGATGGCTAACTCTAGGTGTGAGCTGGAAGGGTGCTCCAAGTTAATGAGACTAATAATACTTTCCCTTCGGTGACTAACTACCATGTCATTCGTCCTGTTAATTGATTTGCTTCTCTTTAAGGACAAGCGACCGTAACCAAAATAAACAGTTGAAAGAGTAGTTCTTTGCTCAAGTGAACGTTGCGCTCTTCCGCAGCTTTTGGAGCACAGGGCGCTGGGGCCTGTGGTTTCTTTGATGAGCTCAGCAGTTATGTTTTTAGAAGGGTGTTGCCTCCTTAAAAAATGGTCAAGGCTCTAGGTTTCTTGGAGTTGCTATTCATACACCTGCTGGGCAGTTTTCAAAGTAAACAAGGTCAGTCTCAGATTCTAACTAGGATGAATTAGAATGTGGCCAAACCTTGATTGAATTTAAATGACGATTATTTTATGTTTGTTTTCTACTTCTGGACAGGGTAATGATTGGTAATGATTAGAATTTGCACTGGCATGTGGGTGATTCTATATAATAAAACAAAAATAATCCAGAGGCATCTCTAGGTGCCTATTGCAGAAATCATGAAAGTAAACAACCCTTTATCTATGGTAATTAAAAACCACTATAATAAAAAAATATGCAGGGCAGTACCAAAGCACGTAAGTATAAGAGGCCACAACAGAAGTTTCCCCCAAAAGAAGAGGCTCCCAAAATTAATCAAAGGTTTGGCATCACTGCGGTGAAAATGCACTCATTTAAAGCTACAGAAAAGTAAGGGGCACCTGGGCGGCTCAGTCGGTTCAGCCTTCCAACTCTGGTTTCAGCTCAGGTCATGGTCTAGGGGTTGTGGGATGGAGCTCCTGCTCCAGTTCTGCTCAGTTCTTCTCAGGGAGTCTGCTTGAGATTCTCTCTCCTTCTCCCTCTGCTTCTGCCAATGCCCTGTTCTCTCTTTTTCTCTCTCAAATAAATAAATAAATCTTAAAAAAAAAAAAAAAACTACAGAAAGGTAAGAACCCAGAAAAGAACACCAACAATTGAAGTTTATTTTCCTTGGGTTCATCTTTCCTTTTCAGTAGGAGTTCATGTTCAATTTTACAAAGCCTAGGCATCTTGCCCAGAGGACAATAGCAAATAGATTGGTTTGCTGGGATGCAGTCAAAGTAAATGGATATTCAAACCAACATTTTTTTTTGTAGAGAATCACAGACCTAATCAGAAGCTTGAATATCCCGTCAGTTGGTAACACAAAGGGACTGCATTCTAATGCATAGCCACAGGCAAGTTTGGGTGAATATCCTATAAGGTTCAAGTATTTGGACATTATGGAGAGAAGTATAAATAAAGTTTTCTACAGTTCTCAAAAAATGACGTTGTGGGCTTTTGGGCCTATGCACAAGGGTGAAATAAAAAAGCTCAGAACAAAGCCTGACATCCTGCTGTCTTACTATATGAAGTAAATCTTGCAGCTCCATCTGGGGAGGGCCCCTCTATGTATGGAAGGCTGTTTTTTTGTTGTTGTTTTGTTTTGTTTTGTTTTTAAAGATTTACGTATTTATTCATGAGAGACACAGACTGAAGGAGAGAGAGGCAGAGACATAGGCAGAGGGAGAAGCAGGCTCTCCACAGGAGCCCGATGCAGGACTCGATCCTGGATCCCAGGATCATGACCTAAGCCAAAGGTTCACCCAACTGCTGAACCACGGGGCATCCCATGTATGGTAGGCTGTTTAATGGATAGTTCTGGATTTGTGGTTATTAATGTGCCTTGGTTTAAATATTATGAAATAAATAATTAGGTCATTTTATTATTCACTTAAATATTCTCCAGTAAATGTAATGGTATAATTGTGATTGAGTTGCATGAACTTTTTACATTTTATTCATTGTTAACATATGAGAAAGCAAGTTACTCATCTTAATTTCTATGTTGTGAAAAATAGTAACTTGTCCTTCTCACAGAAAGAGATTTTTTTTTAACTTTTTGTTCTTACAATGTATCAAAGTTTCCTAAGTACTAGATTTAGTCACCTTCCAAAAATTATAGTTGCTGAATGCTTTACGGGAGAGAGCTGGCCAGTGTGTTCTTGTCGATTTTTTCTAAACCAATGCATAGTGTAAATATCATTTTATAGATATTTCTTTGTTATGATAAAACATACTGATTGTTAGGGAAACATTTGTAGTACTTAACTCCTTATAATAACTCCTACTTTGGACATAACCTAAATAATTGACTCAATCAACAATGGTTATTGAGTTCCTACTTTGTGCCCATGCTGCTTATCTAAGAATCACCATGTGCATCTTCTAAACATCAGTCTCACAATGGAAAGTTTTCTTTAAAATTTTTTGCATAAGAATGTTTATTGCAGCATTATTTATGATTTTTTCCAGGGTCCAGTGTAGTGCCTGGCATGTAGTATTCAATGAGTGAAATAAACAAATGAACAAAACAAACCAATAGTGAAGTAACTCCATGTTATGGGAAATTATGTAGGCAATAAAATAAAACAATCCCATAGGCTCTGACTTTAGAAAACTGTCCTTGTTGGGATGCGTGGGTGGCAAAATTGGTTAAGTGTCTGACTCTTGATTTTGGCTCAGGTCATGATCTCAGGGTTGTGAGATCAAGCCCAGGGTTGGGCTCTGTGCTCACCACAGGGTCTGCTTAAAATTCTCTCTCCCTCTGCCTCTCCTGTTGGTTTATGTGCTTTCTCTCTATCTGAAATAAATCAAGGAAGGAAGGAAGGAAGGAAGGAAGGAAGGAAGGAAGGAAGGAAGGAAGGAAGGAAGGAAGGAGAAAGGAAAGAAAGAAAGAAAGAAAGAAAGAAAGAAAGAAAGAAAGAAAGAAAGAAAGAAAGAAAGAAAGAAAGAAAAAGAAAAGAAAGAAAGAAAGAAAAACTGTCCTTATTAGTGACAAATATAAGCAGTGAAGGAGCAGAGGGAAAATACACACAGCAGACACACACCTTTTTTGGCAAACACCACTCCCGTGAAAAAAATCCAGAACCAAACTATATTACCTCTTGACAATGAGATACAGAAGGGCAGAGTGTGAAGAAGAAGCTTGTACTTTTGGACTATTTTTCTATGAAAACCTGTATTTTTGAAATTAAAAATAGCAACATAAGCAACATTAGAACTTAAGAAGACAGTACTAGGAGTTCATGACATAGGAGGTTTATAGTCTCATTGGAGAGACAATGATAGCCAGAACAACTAGAGAATAAGGCTGTTCACCTTCTGGATTTGGAATTTAGATGCTCATTTTTGCCAGGCCCATCCAGACCAAACACCTGTGATTTATTGAGTACTTATTATATGCCAGGGACTAAGCTGTATTATCTCATTTAATCCTTTAACCAATGATATGAGGTAGGTACTCAAAATCTCCTCCTCTTCATAGGAGGTAACCAAAGATAAGAGAGATTATTATTCTCCTAAAATCACATTGAAGTAAGTGATATCACTAGGGCATAAAACCAGTACTTCTGACTTCAAAGAGCATAGTTTTTTGTTGTTTGTTTGTTTGTTTGTTTTGAGACAGAGAGAGAGCACAAGGGCACATGCATAGGGAGGGAGGGCAGAGGGAGGGGGAGAAGCAGACTCCCTGATGAGCACAGAAAGCCCAATGTGGGGCTCCATCCTGGAATGCTGAGACCATGACATAAGTGGAACTGGAGATATAAATTTTAGAATAGTCAGCATGGGAAAGATAATGAGGAAGCCACTGGGAAAAAAATGAGACGGCCTGGAAATAGGGTCCAGAGTAAAAAGAAAAGAGGTCCAAGAAAGGGCCCAACATTAAAGGGTTGGCGAAGGAGAACACTGCAGATGGGCCTGAAATCACAAAACTAGGGGGAGGGGAAACTAGGAGAATGAAGTGTTAAGGAAATTGAGGAGGAACAGCTCCTCCACCACAGGAGGGAAAAGGGCAAAAAAGCAGCATGGGAATCACGTTTGTAGACTGCTTCTAGGAAGTTAAAATTCTTGCTCTCCATGCTTCCATTTTTCTGTGAGTTTGGAGGTATGTATCAGTTTTCACTTGCTGCTGTAACAAATTACAAACTTACTAGCTTGAAACAACACAAAGTATTAGCTCACCATTCTGCAGGTCAGTAGTCCTCCAGATTCTGCTGGTTTCTCAGCTCTGGGTTTCACCAGGACTGAAATCAAGGTGTCGACAAGCAGGGCTCTTATCAGTAGTCTCTGGCAAGCTTCCAGATCCATTCAGGCTGTTAGCAGAATCCAGTTCCCTCTCGCTGCAGGATCAAGGTCTCTGTGTTGCTCTGCTGGCTGTCAACTGGGAGCCACCTTTGATAGCTAGAGGCTGTCCCAGAGCCAGCTAGAGGATGTCCCAGAGCCAGCAACGGAGTGTGGAATCCTTCTCACAACTGGAATCTTTCTGACTTCTTGTCCTGCTGCATCTCTTTGCCTCAGCTAGAGAAATTTCCCTGCTTTAAAAGGACTTGTGTGACTACATTGGGCCCACCTGGATAATTCAAGCTACTCTTTCTATAGTAAAGCCCATAATGTTAATCACATCTACAAAGTCCCTTTTGCCATGTGACCTAACATGTTCCAGGAATTAGGGTGTGGACATCTCTGGGGGCCCATTCTGCAGACCACAAGGTGACATCGTCAACTGAGAGTAAGGAAGTGGGAGCGGTGGGTGATTTTAGAAAGAATGAAAACAGTTTAAAGTAGTCACACTGAAGAATAAGAATGTGAAGTGACTAGGGGCGCCTGGGTGGCTCAACCTGTTAAGCATCTGCCTTGGGCTCAGGTCAGGATCCGGGAGTCCTGGAACCGAGCCTCGCCTTGGGCTCCCTGCTCAGCAGGGGAGTCTGCTTCTCTCTCTCCCTCTGCTCATCACCCTGTTCCTTCTCTCTCTTGCTCACTCTCTCTCAAATAAATAAAATCTTTTATTTAATTTTTTAAATATTTTTTTGATTATTTATTTATTTATTCATGAGAGACAGACAGAGAGAGAGAGAGAGAGAGAGAGAGCCAGAGACACAGGCAGATGGAGAAGCAGGCTCCATGCAGGGAGCCCAATACGGGACTTGATCCCAGGACTCCAGGATCATGCCCTGGGTGGAAGGCAGGCTCTAAACCGCTGAGCCATCCAGGCGTCCCTAAATAAAATCTTTTTATTTTTTTTTTAATTTTTTTATTTATTTATGATAGTCAGAGAGAGAGAGAGAGAGAGAGAGAGAGAGACGCAGAGACATAGGCAGAGGGAGAAGCAGGCTCCATGCACCGGGAGCCCGATGTGGGATTCGATCCCGGGTCTCCAGGATCGCGCCCTGGGCCAAAGGCAGGCGCCAAACCGCTGCGCCACCCAGGGATCCCTAAAATCTTTTTTAAAAAGGACATTAACTAGAAAAAACATAAATTTGGGAGATGGTACTGAAGACTGAAGTCATGGCCCTAGTGGTATAAGAATGTCCTTCTCGGGATCCCTGGGTGGCGCAGCGGTTTGGCGCCTGCCTTTGGCCCAGGGTGTGATCCTGGAGACCCAGGATCGACTCCCACATCAGGCTCCCGGTGCATGGAGCCTGCTTCTCCCTCTGCCTGTGTCTCTGCCTCTCTCTCTCTCTCTTTGTATGACTATCATAAATAAATAATAAAAATTAAAAAAAAAGAATGTCCTTCTCTAGCAGTGCTCAAACATGGGGCACCAGCAGGCATAATGGGGGTGGTAGATGGGATAGACAGGATGGAGGGAGTCTAGGACAGTGTCGATGAAGTAATGGATTAGGGAATAAAAGATGGTCAAGGAGAAAAGCAAAAGGAGGAGGGGGCTGATGGATAAGGGAAAAGTAAAAGGATTTGTAGCCTGGAGATCCTGTAGACATTGCAGAAATGGGAACTAGGGGTAAGAGAAAAGAATTTGGAAACACAGGAGATTGGGTGGTGAGATTTATGAACTACTTATCTGAGCAGTTTGTGCAATGGCAGGGCCTGAAATGTGGGTGGATGAGGTGGAGGGAAGAAGAGAAATTGTTGAGGGCACTAGAAGAACAATTCTCATGGAGAATCTTGAAATAGAGTATTTGGACCAGAAGTAAGGGCAGGTCTAATTTCTGGGGTCTGGGCTAATGTAGAGATTGCTTTGTTTTTACTGTATGCCACTCACTTCTACCATAAAGGGGTAAATGTTGGGACTACATGAGAAATGGCAGAGAGTCTCCTGGAGGGTAGTGGGAACAAGTGCCTTAGAAAAACACAGCACAGCAGCAGCAGCAAAAAATGATGACAGTGACTTGATTCATAAGAATCATCATCATGTGAAGCCCCCACCCATGACTTAATCCATCTTCAGGGGAGGGATTCCAGACATCATTTTAAGTCAGTGCCTGAAATGATTTTTTAAAAATTTTATTTATTTGAGAATGAGAGAGCACAAACCGGGGGGAGAGACAGAGGGAAAGGGAGAAGCAGGCAGCCCAACTGAGCAGCGAGCCCAATGTGGGGCTCGATTTCAGGACCCTGTGATCATGACCTGAGCCCAAGGCAGACACTTACTTAACCAACTGAGCCACCCAGGCATCCCGCCTTAGATAATTCTAATGTTGAGAAAAAATTGGACAATTTCAGCCCAAGGCAAGGATTCTCTACCTTTTTTTCCTATATTGTTGAGCAAATTACACTCTTCCTAAAGAAATACTAATTTTAAATCTGGCATCATGCCATCTTAGAAGGGACTATGGGAATCACAAGGCAGGCTAGGGTTAGGTAAGAGGCAGAGGGAGAAGGGAGGGTGGACTTTAGCTTTAACCAGCTTTCCCAGGGACACTGAGGCTTCTTTTCAATAGGGAGGGTCATGCTCCCACCCCCAATTCTACTCCCAACTTCCTTCCCTGTGTGAGTCACTGGTCCAGACTAGTCTGCAGGAAGAAAATTTACTAACAAGCTTAACAAGCTTTTTTTTTTTTTCTTTTTTTTGCTAATAAGCTCCTGCCTTTATGACAAACAAAACAAAAAAACCCAAACAACTTTGTTCACATTGAAATGACATATATACTTTTGAAGGTAACAAAGTCACCATGGAGATACTTTTTCAAAAGGTAATTTCATTTTTTTCACACATTTGACCGTTTCACTGATAAATTAAACTAAACTTTTTAAAAAATACTTTTGCTGTTTCTTTTTTGTAGCATTCTGTCCTATAATATTAACTTGCTCCACAGTCAAGTACCAAAAGTTAGTGGCAGGGCCTTGGCAATGAGTTTCTGCTATGCCAGCCTTCACTATTTTGACTGTGGATTTAGAACAAAGTTACAAATGTGTGCATTTTATGATTAGTGAGGTGATACAAAATTTAGAGATTCTTTCCTGAAGTTTGTTGAAAGAAATGAACGAATATTCATTCGTTCTAATTCTACTCCCAACTTCCTTCCCCGTGTGAGTCACTGGTCCAGACTAGTCTGCAGGAAGAAAATTTACTAACAAGCTTAATAGTTATATTCTAATGTTTAGAGTGTTCTGTGACTATAATTATTGTGAGTCAGTCTCTAGTAGGCCAGTCACCTTGCATTCTAGCAAAGTTGAATTTTAAGCCAACTAAACTAAAGCCCAGACTTCACAGCCTGGTGCTCAAACCAGGAAAGTAACCCCTTCCTTATAGGACACATCTGGACAGCCTGCTTACCTCCCAGGCCACATGCACTTTCTCCTTTGGCTGCCTCTCCAAATGTTCCTCCTGGTCCTATTCCAATTAGAATGTGCACGCACACATCTTCCTCCACACAGTTTATTAGGGCACTATATTTGATTATATCACCTTACCCCAACTTGCCCTTCTTAAAAGGAGTGGGACTTGAATTGCAGATTAAACATATATTTTTTTTCTCTAATTTAAAATGTGAAGGAGGATGATATTGCTGGAGGACATGCTAACTTTATGTAGATCTGACTTCCCAGCTGTTAGTTCAGACTAAAACGTCTAATAGGAAAGGTACAAAGTCTGCCTCTTTATCCAAGCCCTTTCTACGATGAAAGGAGGTAATAACTGTGTAGTGTTGTGCTTTCTATGTGACAGTGTCCAGCCAATAATCTTAATTATGTAATAAATACTATAACAACCATATGTATATCATATAAAACTTTCTGGTAACTAAATATAGTCAGGAATGAAGAGACATGGAAAGTGAGTAATAGATGAAAATCTTTCGCTTCTCAGTTTTTTCAATTCTAATCTTTGGTGTGTTTTCAGGCAGTGGCCACTAAAGATTATATCATATATACAATTATAATTTTCACATTAAATAACACCTGCTTTTATACTAATGTCACTGAAAAGAAGCCAGACTACTTTCATATATCACTAACTCATTTTTTAAATCTTTACAACATCCTCTTAAATTCTGATGGCTCCTTAGTCTGCAGTCAATATTTAATCTGAATGTTTTAAGATTCAGAAGCAAGCAATTGCCTATGATAATTTTTAAAAACATTTCCTATTTTCTTTTGTGTTTTTAAAATCCATTGTTTTCTGCTTAATTTAACATTGTATCACCCACTCCTACCCCTAACTTGCCATTCTTCATTCTCTCCTTCACTTGCCCTTTCTTAGCTAGTTCTTATAAATTAATCTTGTCCTTCTTTTAACCATCTATTTCTTGGTCTGGTTTCATTCATTATATCTACTTTTCTTCCAATTAAATTTGAAAAGAAAAAATTTATCTTATTTATTATATGTATTCTAGGTTTCTCCACTTAGCCACTGTTGCTACTCTATAAATACATTTGATTAACTGCACTTTTCATCTATATTGAGTCCATCTGTCCCATAAGCATTTATCAAGTACCTACTATATGCTGAGTTTTATAAGGGAGACCAAAGGTATAGCATATATCCCTGGTTTCAAAGTGTTCTCAACACAGGAGCACCTGGGGGACTCATTAGTTTAAGGGTCAGACTTTTGATTTCATCTCAGGAAATGATCTCAGGGTAGTGAGATCAGCCCCTTGCTCAGTCTGTTGGTCTGCTGTAGGTCCCCCCCCCATTCATGTGTGCTCCCTAAATCAATCAATCAATTTTCAAAGTGTTCTCAATACAGTTGGGAAAATAATATGAACACATTAGAATTACATTTATCAGAATGTGATCATATTTCACTCAGAAACAGTTAATGTATTTATTTCACATTTATTTTCAAAGGTTTTTGCCCCATCTCATGGACTGTATGACAACCTGCTTAGAACCCACTTTAATTGTGACTACCAGGGCCAACCACTTCTGGCTCCTGGCTTCCCCCTACCCCATCATCTCTAGGATAACACCCTTCCCAACATGCTAGTTAGTTCCCGTTGTATATAACTAAATCAACAGAAAAAGTTAAGAGGAAAACATAGAATAATAGTAGTAATTATATTCACCAAAATGTTGCACCATAGGCATATGGGTGTACATATACTCAAAATAGGGTCTTGGCAGGAAAAAGTTGGCATACCCAAAGAGATTAACTAAATAGTCTAATGAAGGGACTATTTATAAAGGATGTAGTCAGAGAAGCCAGTACAAAGATGAAACAAGAAATGATGAAGCACCCAGGGACATTGGAAGTCATTATCACCTCTGGGCCTGGAGAGGAAGGGAGGGAAAGAGGTCTCCAGTGCCAGTAAGAGCTAGCACCATAAAAAGAAGCTGCTAGACAGAAGCTGTGGCCTTAGGTAGAGAAATGTAGCCATTCAGAGTGCAGAGAGTGAGATGAACAGTGATCCTGACCTCTCTCCTCTTAGATTTTCTGCTGGTGATTGACCTGGAGGGAGGAAGGAAGGTCAGATGGTACAGGCAGGAAAGTTCAGAGTCCAAGGCTACAGAACAGGGCTGAGTAGGGTGAGAATGGATCTGGGAAGGGCAAAGGGAGAATAACCATCATAGCTTCCTACAGAGTTTTGGGAGTCCATGACAGGTTGGTTTATGATAAGGTATTTCTAAGGGCATTGAACTCCATCAAGATTCTCAACTGGAAGATCCCAGCTGGGAATAAGCATAGTAGGGCAAATTAAAAAGACCAGGGATCCCTGGGTGCCTCAGCGGTTTGGCACCTGCCTTTGGCCCAGGGCGTGATCCTGTAGTCCCAGGATTGAGTCCCGCATCGGGCTCCCTGCATGGAGCCTGCTTCTCCCTCTGCCTGTGTCTCTGCCTCTCTCTCTGTGTGTCTCTCATGAATGAATAAATAAAATCTTAAAAAAAAAAAAAAGACCAATGACTTCAGAGTTTAATTTAACCAATTATTCTCCCAAACCCCTCCCCTATACCAACTACTATACAATTTAAATGTAGCCTAAGTTATTAACATTACATCATCTGTAACTGCGGTGGGAAAATGCTCTTTGGTCAGGTTTAACGTTATCTTTAAACGTTAGAAAATTAGGAGAAAAAAGAAGCCACCATGAAGGCAAGGTAAGCAGTTATGTAGGTATGCTCCAGATAGTCCCAAGTTAAAGGGACTTGGGATTTTACAAGACTGTGCAAACATACAACAAAAATCACTCTGAGCTTTGTAATTCAGAGCTTCCCTAAATAGCCTTTCCTCAGAAATCTGCAGATAACCCATACTCAGGATCTTAAGTAATTCGAATTAATTTGTGGAAACATTCTAAAGGGTACAGTGATGCAAAATGATTTCTTGAGTGTCATGATTTGCCAATTATTTAGTCAACTAAGACTATGGGGCCCTTTGCGTGTAGCAAATGACCTTCTCTTGGCCATGTAATCTGACCATGGATTCCCAGGCATTGTCTCTTGATAGCAGAGTTCTCTGGCACAACTGGGCTTTCATCAAGGAGACAGTGAAAGGAAAGCAGCCTGCTCTTCTCATCTCCACCTATTTCCTGGCCTCCGATTCCACATTATCTTGACCAGACTGTGGTCATTTTAAGTAAAGAATCGTCATGATCAATACCCTCTGCTATAGAACGGATGAGGACAGGGAAGCAAATATTGCATTTGTCAGGGAGGTCACTGGTGTCCTTTGCCAGAGCAATTTCAGAGAAGCAAAGCTTCTGACCTGGAGTTTACTCCTGTACTACTTGTTAAATCAGAGATTGAGTTAACAGCTGAGAGTGAGAGAGGTAGGATCTTGATAGAGGGTTTTCAGAGAGAGAGAGATAGAGATTGGAGATATCTGCTTTCAGAAATGAGAAAGGGAGCTGGCAAAAGATAAGTAAAAATTTGCCAAGGTTGAGAGCCAAGCTGAGGATGGAGCTCGTAAATATATAATGAAGTTAATCAGCAGAATTATATCTTTAACACAGCTGTGCCAGGACACCTGAGTGCTTGAGAAGAGGCAGTTAGATGGTTTCATCTAGGACCAGAACCAGGAAGAGCAAGTTTAGTAGAAGGGCACACTGGTGAGGTTATTAAGGCACTGTTTACTCAGAGGAGGGATAGAATTTGAACTTGTTAGAATATGAGCTCTGCCTTATTTTCTTGGTCATTGCTATATCTCTGGACCAGCAGTCTCTAACCTTATCTGTGGATTAGAATCACTGGGAGAGCTTTAGAAATCCCTGAAGCCTAAACTACACCACGAACCACTTAAACTGGAATCTCTGGATGGGTCCCAGGCACAGTATTTTTTAAAATTTTAAAAATATTTTATTTATTTATTCATGAGAGACACAGGGAGGCAGAGCCATAGGCAGAGGGAGAAGTAGGTTTCCTTCAGGGAGCCTGATGCAGGACTCAATCCCAGAACCCCAGGATCAAGACCTGAGTCAAAGGCTGCCCCTCAACCACTGAACCACCCAGGTGCCCTGGCACAGTATTTTTTTTAAAGGTCTTTGAATGATTCAGTGTACAGCCAAGGATGAGAGCAATTGGTCTAGAACAATATCTAATAAAGTAAAAAACCTATGAAATTTAGTTCTGTGAATGAAGGAATGGAATCAGATCAGAGAGGCCCTAAAACTAGAGATAGCGGAGACCAGGAAAAGGGATAAATCCTGAAGTCTCCATGAACTTGAAGTGCAGGTTTGAGGCTGCTGCTTTCAGAGAGAGAGAGAGAGACAGATTATGAGTTTATCATTTTGGAGTGGGCCCAATTGCAAGGGATATTATTTAACCCAATGCTGGTGAAGGGAACTTTTGGCATAAGTCCCACAGAGTGACGCTTGCTACTGTAGTGGTAGCTAGAGATCTGAAGTTAGTGTGTTAGAAGGTTTGTGGAATTAAATGTCAAGGCTACACAGGGGATTGCCAGAGAGGAGGGCAGGAAGACCTGATGTTCATGGCTCTCAGGTTGGACGTTGATCTCAAGTAAACTGGTTCTGACTTGGACTTCCTCCTGTTAGCTTCATGACCCCCAAATTTATGTTTTTCAGCAAATTCTGCAGGCTCTCTGAATCTGAGATCACCTTTGATTCGCTGGGACTACGTCCACCTGATACTAAGACAAACATACTAAAGACTTAACTGGGAATTGGTTCATTAGTTTTCCTATTTCCAAGAGAGTATCGAGTGAAGGCATTGAAGGCTGGCAATGCAGAGTCATAAAAAGTGAGAAGTGCTGTCTAAATTCACTTCCTTTACCTATGATTTTGCTTGAGGCTATTCTGATGGGGCTTCTAGTGAACAAAGATGGTGCTGGAAACAAAACCCATAAAACTCTCTCCTCCCCAAATCCCATAATGGTCTAGGAGAGAAATATGGAGGCAAATAACCTCTAAAATGTCATGTCTTCTTATTTGAATAAGATATTTATTGCTTACTTATCTTATCACAACCCAGGACTCCTGTATCTGATTATGCCGAGTCACATTGAACTCTCGTGGTGAATTAAATGACTGGGGTGGGTTGGATTCCCAGGAAAAAGCTAAATACACCCTCTTCATTGCCCAATACCCAAGTTGTTTCTAGAGGAACTATTTTTAAGTAGTTGGATAAAGTATGGTCAGGTGGTGAAGAAGTTGGTAACTCATTATTTCATTTCACGGAGAAGTACTTGCACTTCTCCCAGTGAGGTAAACATTAACTTTCTAGATGGAAAACTGCAGTCCTAATCATCTCTGCAGCACTCCAGTCACATGACATATCTGGGGGCAGCTCCAGATGGCAGCATGCAAAACAAATGGTATGAGCCTCAAGCAGTATTTGATTAAGAATTGTTCTCTTTGTGGGAAACAATCAGCCCTCAAACCAGCAAACACTGGTGAACTCTTAAGGGCCTGCTGCCCTGGCAGGATGTTTTGGGAATTTGCAGGAGAACAAAAAATTCCCCTCACTTTGGTAGGTGAGAGGTGAGCCAAAGAAATGGTCACGGGAGAATCTATGTAAGTCAAAAAGAGGACTGCAAACTGAAATCAGGAAGTGCTCTCCAAAGTGGCAGGACCAAGGAAGCACATCAAGTCTCTACATCCCACTGTCACTACCCTGTCCCAGGTCACCGCCTTCCATCCCTCACTTAGAACCTAGAACGGGCGGTAGCTTCCAAAAGATATCCTGCCTTTGGTTTAGGCCCCTCCAGCCCATTCCATGTTCTTGCAGCCATCAGGCTCTTTCTAAAGGTGACTCTCCTACCTGAGCCCATTACATGACTTCTCGTTTCACCCAGTTCTCAGGATGAAGTACAACTCTGAGAATAGCTGAAAGGTCTATTAGGACTTGATTTCTACCTACTGCTCTGATTTTAAAGCTTGCCACTTCTGGTTGTCATTCTTCGCTATCTGAAACTTCCAGTTTGTTTAAACCAGTGATTTCACCTGTCTGAAAATTGTCTTCCTCTTCTCTTTTGGGCTAACTCATTCAATTTAGATATTCTAGTGGGTGCTTGTATAGCACCCTAAACTTCACGACCATAAGTTATTACATCCCTACAGCTGTTTAATTATCTGCCTTTATTGCTGAACAATGTTAGCTCACATTGAGTGTTTAATATTCACCACACCCTATTAAGCATTTTCCTTAGCATATCTTTGGTGATTCCCACAACAATCCTATGAGGGAGATGCTGGATTACAAATAATTAAACTGAGGCTTAAGTGAAGTTGTTTGCTTAAATCTTACAACTAGAAAGCCCCATAGAGTGAGATGTTGGTCTTACCTATCATTTGATTCCTAGCAACAAATGTATACCTAGCCTTTAGATGTAACTAGCACTTAAATTGCATTTAGAATACACTGGCCATGTCACAATCTTGTATATCAACAGCATGAGGAAACTGAGGGATAATGGTTAAGTGACATGCACATGGTCACACAGCTAAGTAGCTAGGCTGGGATTTAAACCTAACCATCTGGCTTCAGAACCACTGCACTGTTTTTCCTTTGCATGAGCAGAAATATTAAGGAAATGAATGAAACAGTCAATAAACCAAAGCAAATTGGGCCACCATTTAATAAAGCAATTCGTTAGTCTTAGGACTGCTCCCATGAAATCTTTCACAGCACCAACAACAGAAGGATGAATATACAGTTCCTACAAAATGAAGACATGTTTAAAAGAAAGAATACTTTTTTATCTGGTAGCATCCTTGTTTTACTGAGTAGTAATTTTTTAAAAAATCAACTAAAATTTCCTTCCTTTTTTTTTTTTTGCACTGAAATATGTACTCAAATAACATTCTCCAGAGAAAATGGGGAGAGAAATCCAATAGTATTATGGTGAAAAGTTGAAGTCAACTAGCTATACTGGAAGAGAGCTGCTGTGGTCTAGGGAGAAAGAAAAAAAAAAAAAGAATGGAAAAATCCTTGCAGTTCCTAACAAGGCAAAAAGTTTAGTTTGGCCTTGTCAAGTACAAATAGAACTTGGGTGGCAGAGAGAAAAAAGCAAAGGAATGCTTTCCTAGTTGTGTTTTTCTCCCTTCCCCAAATGGAAAATTTTATTGCTGTTTTTCTGATTTCTGTATTGTTTTGGTGGTTTCTACCACAGTGAATTGTTTTAAAAGATTATCTCAGCATTTTTTCCCTCTTCATAAAATAGAAGAAATTTGAATTAATGGGAAAACTTTTCTTTTTGGAGGATAATGACTTGGAGTATATGAAGGAAGAGGATCTCTGAGTGAGGGCCTCTCTCCCAATTGTGAAAAGATATGTCCCTGCAGATGTTGGTAGCTCCCATGCAGGAACCTCCCAGCAATTGTCACAAGTTTGATGCTAGAGCTTTATTTGACGTGGCTACTATCTTTTTTTTAGAGACAGGAGACAATGGTTGTAGACCATTGACATCTAGTGACGTCAACCTAGAGACAGAGAGAAGTTCCCAGATGAGGGGTAGGATTTGTGGGTGTGTAAGAGGTATAAAAAATTAGGCAGTTGGATGGATGAGTCCGAGGAGAGGGGAAGTCTGGAAATACTAATCTGGGAGTGGAAAATAGTTAAACCTATGAGAATTTGATGAAATTACCCAAGGCAAAGTCACAACTAGGAAAACTGGGAAACTCCAACATTTTCTTCTCAAGTAGAGATGGAAGATGGAGAAACCAATAAAAGAGGTGGGTGATTAGAAGCAGTTATGCGAGAGAAAACCAGCAGATGTTTGGAGAGGAGTGGGGCATGAAGATAGAGATCAACAGTATCATGTCCCACTGTGCTGGGTAAGATACATTTAGAAGAGCCCCTACCACACAGGCAATAATAGAGATACTTGCCAACCTTGGTAAGGACAGTTTTATGGGGAGATGGAAACCAAGGTAGAGTTTGCCAGAATGGCTTGAGGATACACTGGGGGACTGCATCTTAAAATATTTCCACCAAGAAAGAAAAGAGGAACAACAAAAGATAATAAACCACAAGGTCAAAATTAATGGGAAAGGAGGCAATGGCAGATAAGGCCATGTCAACACATTTTTGGAAAATGGAATGCATACGAAGTAGAAGCTGACTTAGCAGGGCATGAAGCATATACACCTAGATACCTGGGCGCAGTAGCAGAGTTGAAGAATTTTGATGAGAAACAAGTCAGTTTGCCATGTAGAGCTCTTTAGATGTTCTGCACTTGGATCCAGCAGATACTTCAGAAGGTAGAGGTGAGTATCTGGATGAAAGCAGAGATGTTGGTTGAAAGTTTTTATGCAATGATTGAGCTTACTGGTCCCCTTCCTTACATGACCCAGCCAGCAGACTACATTCCCATATGCTACCAGCCTGCTCAAGGATCTTATTCTCTGGAGAAACTGGGTTAGAGAGAGATTCCTGACTTCAGGACACCTAGTCCAGTGAAAGGACAGAACAAGGCACGGAGTTGTAAGAATGTGGGTAGAATGAACATTTTTGTGCTGAATTATAGTTCTTAGACTCTTTTCTCTGCTACACTCTCAGAATTCTGTCAACAGACTGGTAAACAGATTGGAGGATTATTCTCTGGAGAACCTAAATTAACCCTAAGACTGACAAATACTGATATTTTTCATATTCACCCAGTGAAAAGGCACTGCCTTAGTCTGCTCAGACCACTATAATAAAATGCCATAGACTAGATGGCTTAACCACTTATTTATTTCCCACACTTTTGGAAGCTGGGAAATCTGATGAAAGACCTCTTCCTGGCTTACAGAAAGCTAGTTGTGTCCTCACATGGTGGAGAGAAGGATTTCTTTCTCTTCCTCTTCTTATAAGGCTATCAAGCTTATCCAATTAGGACCCCATCCTTATAATCTCCTTTAACCTTAATTACCTCCCAAATACACTATCTCCAAATACAGTCACATGGGGTTAGGGCTTCAGTGTATGAATTTTATTTATTTATTTATTTATTTATTTATTTATTTATTTATTCTTTTATTTTTTAAATATTTTATTTATTCATTCATGAGAGACACAGAGAGAGGCAGAGACACAGGCAGAGGGAGAAGCAGGCTCCATACAGGGAGCCTGACGTGGGACTCGATCCCAGAACTCTGGGATCATATCTTGAGCCAAAGGCAAAAGCTCAACCTCTGAGCCATCCAGGCATCCCATAATATATTAATTTAGAGGGGGATACAATTCAGTCCACAGCAGTAAGTAAGAAATAAATGTCGATTGTGTCTTTTAATACATTTTCAGATTAGTTTATCATGGTGTCCATTCCGCCATGATAAATGCAAGAGGATCCTTTAGAAGAGTGAAGAGGTTGTTATGCCCCAAGCCTTTCTAGAGGGCAGCCAACCTCTCCCAACTAGAACAGAAGACAGAGGGCTTATGGAGGGAGGTCTCTAGGTGAAAAATGGTATGAATGTGTTCAAATGTTTGGGAATATTTATTCATAGAGGTTCAGTAGATCTCTTGGAAAGAATTTAAAATAAAATAAATGGTAGACATATGCGAAGCTAAAGAAATGGTAGTTTTGACTCCAGGAAAAAAGAAAATGTTGTATGAAAATGAAATATTCATTATATGCAACTTGGATTGAACAGTGAATATTTCCTGGATATAGTAATATAAATGATTGCTGACAGCCAAAAATTGTAATAAAGCTATACTAAGAGGACGAGGAAGGAAAAGGATGTGTGTGTGTGTGTGTGTGTGTGTACATCTCTCATGACATATTTTAACTTCTGTAACAGGAAGTATATAGAAAATGTTTAAAACAGATCAACAAATAGCAGTATAATAATATAATTTTAAATACATAAATAATTACTAGTAGAAGTAACATAAAAGTTGGAAGTGGTTTGTACTGTGAGTAGGGTGGCGAGCAGGATTGTGGACTGGGTAGGGCAGTGTTATTAGTGTTTACTAAAGCCTTTTAAGTACTGGCTGGATATTTAAAAACTGTATGTATATACTGGATAAAAATCAGTTATACATTGTAGCTTTTTAAAGTACATTGAATGAGGGACACCTGGAAGGCTCAGCGGTTGAGCACCTGCCTTTGGCTCAGGGCATGATCCTGGAGTCCTGGGATAGAGTACCCCATTGGTCTTCTTACATGGAGCCTGCTTCTCCCTCTGCCTATGTCTCTGCCTCTCTCTCTCTCTCATTCTGTCTCTGTGTGTCTTTCATGAATAAATAAATAAAATCTGAAAAAAATAAAATAAAATACATTGAATGAAAGGTGAGAAAGGAGAGATGGAAAGTGTGGAAAGATCTTCCAGGAAGCTTTGCCCCCAAGGGGCAACAAAGGTACACAGCAGCTCCAATATTCAAGGGTGGACTTAAACATTTTTTAGAAATTAAGATAATAATACTTAGTTAACAAATCAAATGGTGCAGAGTTTATAAAGAAAAGCAAAGTCGCCTACCCCACCCTTTTCAGCTAATGGCTGTCCATTCACTTATAAAAATTTAAATATATGGCCTCTTTCAGTGTATGTGTAGTCCCTCCCCCCTCCACTCCCCAGGAGAGGAAGGCTCACAAAGGATATCTAAAAAGGGAGAGGAAGGTCTCACTAGCACAACTGCTCTGCCCAGGTCTTCCCACCTGGGGCCTGGGTGCCCCTTCAGAAGGAGGGGAAGCTAGGAAGCAGTTGGGGCATTTCTGTGGCACTGCTCTGTGGAATCCTGTGATCTCTCAGAATCAGTGTCCTCACTAGAAGATGTCTATTGCAAGAGAAAAGAAAACCCAGTTCCATGTGTGATATAGCTTCAAGTCGTGAGGACTGAATTCCATAGGAGAAGTAAAAAGAGTGATTTCCTACCTCTGCCCCTCTTGAGAGAAATGGTAAGAGGCCCACAATAGCTTTCTGTTGGTATCTTTGTCCAGACCCTGTGTGGCAATAATTATAAGGAGGTATAGAATAGTTCTTGTGGTCAAAGCTCTACAAGAGTATCATATGTAAGGATACATTTTATTACACTTGAGTGCCTATAACCATAACAATATGTTGTAAACATACACTGTTTACTTTCTGAACATTAATGAAACTACTATATTTGTTCAGAAGAACAACCAAAACTGGGATCCCTGGGTGGTGCAGTGGTTTGGCACCTGCCTTTGGCCCAGGGCACGATCCTGGAGACCCGGGATCGAGTCCCACGTCGGGCTCCCGGTGCATGGAGCCTGCTTCTCCCTCTGCCTGTGTCTCTGCCTCTCTCTCTCCCTCTCTCTCTCTCTGTGACTATCATAAATTAAGAAAATAAAAATAAAAAAAAACAACCAAAACTATAAAAGATATCAAAACAAACCTGAAAAGCCCCTCAGGGAAATGACTTAGTTGGCCTGTGGATCATTATCTAATGATTTTTAAAGATTACGTTTTAAATTATTTGGCATCCTATGCTTCTCCTGTTCCCAGCATATTTAAAAGAATGATAGATCTGCCAAGTTTAATGTAATATAATCCATTATAAAAATTACTGAACTCAAATGCTATAGGCAGGGCTAAGCACAGGTGATGTGCTTATCCATTTTGGAGAGAGGTTGTGATAACCAATATAGGAAGAATCAGCGTACCATATCTAGAGGGATATTTCATATGTATTCCCCAACAGAGATCCAACTGTCAAATTTTCCATGATATTGTCATATTAATATGTTGGTAGATGAGTAGAGGCACTGCATCGTTTAGCTGCAGTACATAGTTATACCACCCTAGAAGAGGGAGACTCAGATGACTTCAGGGACCAGGCTGGTAAATCAGATGGGATTGATCCTGGGACCCAAGAGTGCATGTATTAAATTAAGCCTACACTTGTATAGTAATCCCTCCTTATCCATGGAGGATACATTCCAAGACCCCCAGTGGATGCCTCCAATCACCGATAGTACCAAGCCCTATATATGCTATGTTTTCTCCCATACATATATACCTACGATAAAGTTTAATTTATAGATTAGGCACAGTAAGAGATGAACAACAATAACTAATGATAAAATAGAACAATTACAGCAACATACTGTAATAAAAGTTACATGAATGTTATCTCTTTCTCAAAATAGCTTATTTACTTTACTTACCCTTTCCGTGATGATGTGAGATGATAAAATGCCCATGTGGTGAGATGAAGTGAAGTGAAGGCCACAGTCTGTCATGATGTAGCATTAGGCTACTATTGACCTTCTGATGATATGTCAGAAGGAAGATTATACTACTTTCAGACCATAGTTGACTGGGGGTAACTGAAACTGTGAAAAGTGAAACCATGGATAAGAGGGAGGAATGCTGTACATACATATACACATATATGTACCAGCACATTATGCTCGCCAAACAAGAGTCTGTTGGTCACATCTTTCCTAGGGGCTGCCAATTTGTGGTCTTTGCTTAGCTGTAGGATTAGTACCCCTGTACAAACTCTAGGATCATAACTGACCTTCAGAGTCTCTAGGATTTCTGACTCTATCCTGGAGCAGAATTGATTTAGTTAGCCTAAAATAGTTAATCCTAAATAATTGCTTATCCTTCAAGTCCTGCTCAAACTCCACTTCATCCATGAAATTATCCCTTTCCCCCTCTGAAACGTAGCCTTGTCTTCTGCTGACCTTGCTTTGTATCTCTGTTACAACAATTCCCCTGTCCTTTACTGCAATGGTTTGAGTATGTGTCAGTGTCAGCCGGAATGGCCCAGCCTTACCTATGAAAACTCATATAACTCTTAGTAAAATTTAATGGAAGGAATTTCTTAGTATTTTAACTGACATATAGAAATTACAAAAAATCCTATATCTGTGACCAAACCAAAAAGTATCTCCCCCGACCAGAGTAGTTTCTCCATATTTCCCAAACTAGTGTTCCTCAGAACATTAATCCCAAGAGATGCTTCTTGAAAAGTGCTCTGTGGCCAAATGCTGAACTCCATATCCTAAGAGTTGTAAAGCACATTGGCATTGTAAAAGCTGTGAGAAGATCAGAAGAGACTAAAGAAATGTTTACTTTTTTCGTCAAGGATTAGTTTCATATATTTGACCATGAGATCCCTTTTTTAATAGGACTATTTAATGGATTGCTCTCAGAATGTAGTCTTTGCATAGGCAGGGAGGACAGACTCTGGCTCCAGGCTGCCTACAACCCAATCCTCACCATTCATTGTCCTTGGGTAAATTACTTGACTGCTTGAGGACTAAGCTTTTTCATCTGTAAAATGGGTATAACAACAGTAAGACATACCCTTTTAGGGCTGCTATGAAGGTTAAGTGAGTTAATACATGCAAACTATGTGCCTCTGCCTAGATTTGGAGTTTAGATTAGAAAACCAGACCTTCAAATTCAACAATTGAAATATAAGATGCTGATCTAAATGTTTGCTTTGCTACCAATAAAAGCTGTTTAGAGAAGGAGGCATGTTGGTGGGTTTGCTAACATGATCCAACACCTCCCTGCCTTATCCACCCCCACTTCACCCACTTTGATTCAAATGTCTAAGTCAGAGGCCAGGAAGGATATGCAGTCTTCCCTTGTAGGGGCAGAGTAAGCAAGGTAAGTGTCTGTCTTGGTATATTAGTGTGCTAGGGCTACTGTAACAAAGTATCACAAGTGAGGTGGCTTAGAGCAATAGAACTTTACATCTTACAGTTTTGGAGGCTAGAAATCTAAAACCAAGGTATTGTCAGGACCATTCCCTCTAAAACCTATAGGGAGGAATCCTTCCTTGCTTCCTCCAGTTTCTGGGAGCCCTGGATGTTCTCTGGCTTGTGGCAATGTAATTCCTACCTCTGCCTGCATCATCACATAGCATTCTCCCTTTCTCTTCATGTGGACTTCCCCCTATGTGTGTCCATCTCTGAGTCTAAATTTCCCCTTTTTATAAAGACATGGGTCATGTTAGGATAGAAACTACACTGAGGCTCTCATTTTAACTAGATTATCTCTGTAATCTAGACCGTATTTCCAAATATGTCACATGCTGAGGTATGGGGGTTAGGACATTGACCTATCTTTTTTATGGGGACACAGTTCAACCAACAACATCCTGAGACCAGGTGTCTAAAATAGAGAAAATGGAACTGAAGATAAGTTCTGAACCTTCTTCTCCACATCACCAATCAGAGACATAATTTCTTCTTGCCTGAGTATCCAGCTGTGCTCCCAATACTTTCTCTCCTCCTAGGGCTAGAAATTTACCCCTCTCCCTATGGAAAGTGAAGGTGTAGGGAAATGTACCTCCCCTCCCTGCCCTATTCTCAAAATGTAGCCCAAGGAAAATTTTTGGAATTAAATAGGTATTTTGGAACTGCTTGTGGTCCTGCCTTAAAATTTGTCAGTTTTGACTCTCCTGGGGCTCAAGGATATATACATGTGTATTGAAGAAAACACTGGTTACCTAGACACTGGAAGACTTGAGTACTCAGTGTTGCACTTGGGGCCACTTCAATTGGCTCTGCCCTTGGGACCTATGTTCTTTGAGGCCTGATTTTTTTTTTTTTGGACAATATCCTCATTAGTCTTAGAAACAACTTTTAGCAGCTAATGAACAATAATAATATGTATTTAAATTTTTACTAAAGTTTTGGGGGAGAGGATGTCTATTCAATAATGAGAAAAAAGTGAAGTTGCACATGGAGCAGATAGTGTTTCAAATAGAAATGCATAAAATAAGTCAGGCATTTTAGTCCAGGGAGAGTAGCTAGCAAGTGGTAAATGTTTATGAAGTGCTTGACCTGTATTGGCTCACTCAATCCTGAGGCCTGATGGTGGGCTGTAGGATAGGGTAATCTGCCTTCAGACTTGCACTTTTAAAAACTGAGCTACATATCCTCTTCTGCATGAAATACAGGATGTTGCTCTTATAATTTTGCCCTGAGAGAGGTTTGTCTAAGTTTTTCCACAGCATTTGATACATTTGGAATTATTCCCTCCCTTGATTGTGTGATCCACTGGAACAGGAACTGTTCTACACTCACCTAATTCGCTGCCTGTCACCTTGCAGGTAAGTTTTTAGTTGAACGAATAAATAATTTTTCCCAAAGAGTCTTGAGGATTTTTCTGATCCACATAGATATTATAGTCTTCAAAGTAAAGTGATTTATGAATTTTGATTACTTCAAACCCAGAAGCAAAAATGTCTAGGCTAAGATTAATATTCAAAGAAGGGACATTATGTTGAACATCCTTTATCATTACTTATAGCTTTGCCCACAGTTTGATCAAGAAAGCCCAATTTCTTCTTGGATCTCTTCATGGAAGTGTCCAGGTGCTCAATGCTGGCGCCTTAGTATCTTCAGGCAACCTGCTGAGTGATCACTTGCATAGGCTCCTTCCAGACTCAGTGGGATAACTTGACTCTCGCCATTATCAGTAGAGAAACACAGGCTAATCTGGTGCCCCATTCAAACCCGAAGTTTATTTACATGATGGATTTTAGAATCCAAGTAGTTGACTGACTTTTGTGTTATATTCTACATCCTATAAAGCACCTGATTTCTTGAGCCCCTGAAGCACTGGCTGGGTCTAAATAAATTCACAGAAGGAAATGCACATATTGAAAGAATCTTAAATCAAAATCTGATGGTAACTGCCCTTGTGACTCTTTGGGAAATGGAAGGGGAAAGAAGCCCTGGCTACATAAATATATTTTGCAAGAAGTTGCTGTGGCCAACTTCAAAAAGGTTGGTTAGTCTGTGTTCTCCTCTAGTATTTTGATGGATTCTTGTCTCACATTTAGGTCTCCCAACCATTTTGACTTTATCTTTGTGTATGGTATAAGAGAATGGTCCAGTTTCATTCTTCTGTATGTTGCTGTCCAATTTTCCCAATACCATTTATTGAAGAGACTGTCTTTTTTCCAGTGGATATTCTTTCCTGCTTTGTCAAAGATGAGTTGACTATGGAGTTGATGGTCCATTTCTGGGTTCTCCATTCTGTTCCACTGATCTATGTGTCTGTTTTTGTGCCAGTACTTTGCTGTCTTAATGATCACAGCTTTGTAATACAGCTTGAAGTCAGGCATTGTGATGCCCCCAGCTTTGGTTTTCTTTTTCAACATTCCTCTGGCTATTCAGGGTTTTTTCTGGTTCCATACAAATCTTAAGATTATTTGTTCCAATTCTCTGAAGAAAGTCCATGGTATTTTGATAGGGATTGCATTGAACGTGTAAATTGCTATGGATAGTATAGACATTTTCACAATATTTATTCTTCCAATCCATGAGCATGGAATGTTTTTCCATCCCTTTACATCTTCTTCAATTTCTTTCATAAGTGTTCTGTAGTTTTTAGAGTATAGAACCTTTACCTCTTTGGTTAGGTTTATTCCTAGGTATTTTATGGCTTTGGGTGACTTGATGGGATGAGCACTGGGTGTTACACTATATGTTGGCAAATTGAATTTAAATGAAAAAAAAAGTCCTGGTTAATTAGCTATTTATTAAACCCAACACCCTTGTCCTTATGTTATTCTAGACAATTTTTCCATATAAAACAAATGCCAGAGCAAGGGGAAATGATGTATGCATAGGAAAATAGGTATGGAGGCTGGGTGAGGGCCAAGTGGTAGGAATGGTGGCAAAGAGTATGTCTCTTCTGTTTTCTAAACTCAAGAGAGGAAAAAATGGATATTGCTTCTTGGTCTGGTGGGTTCTGGCAGCCTAGATCTTCAAATATTTGTTCAGGAGCTTCTGTGTCTTAATTCAGTCATTCATTTATTTGTTAATTCATTAACTTGAATAATAAGCATGATTGTGTACCTATTATATGCCAGCTACTCAGTGGCACCCTTAGAATATAGAGATGAATGAGATCTATTGCCCATATTTCAGAGTTTAGAGAAGAATTTAAATATGGAAACAGAGTAGATTGGAAACACCTTGAAGGCAGGAATACGACTTATTTATCAGGTAACACTGATACCTGACATGTTGACTGGTACATAGTAGGCATTTAATAAATGTTGGTTGATCTCTTAATGAAGATATTGGTGATCCATTAATAAAGCAATTATCACATTTTGGTGTTAAATTGCAAAACACATGTAATACAGTCAAAGACTTCAATAAATGCCACAAAGTGATCTGCATGGTAGTAATTTAATTACATTTGCTGGTTGGAGAAATATCCCAACATAACCTAGATGGTATACATTCTTTAATATATTGAAACCTCAACTGTGCTACAGTGCTGCTGTGTTCTAACTAGGCTTTAAATGACTCATCCTGAGTTAAAAGTCTTAGGGTAGAGTGCTCTTCCTTAACACTAGCTCATACTTCATTCAGCTGTGGCTCAACCTGAGTGAAACAACTGATATAAAAAGGGCATCAATTGTTCTAGTTATCTCTGTGAAAAGAATAGCATGGCATGGGATGACAGTTGCTATGTGGACATTTATAACAGTGGTGTGTTTATATTCTTATTGATTTCTGATAGCACTTTAAAAATAGAAGCCATAAATTATGTATAGCCATGACCTATTAGGAACTGCAAGGGAACTACACTTAAAACAAATGACCCAAGAAATGTAAAGTCAGCTGGCTTAGAGTAAGAATTTCTAACAATAATTTATCTAACTGCTACTAGTCATGCTATGGCCTTACGAATGCTAAGGGGTATCTCCGGTGTGGCTACAGCCAGGGGTCAGGGACAAGCCGTGGAGAGTATACATATGACTTAGTGCCTGCCAAGGACTAGGAGTTATTACCGGGGGCTTTAGGATTATGCTTATCTTCATGGATGACTGCCTATAGAGGGCCACAAAGTTCCCTCCATGAGACTTTATAACTGAACAGCATTCTCTTCATAACATGATATGGAAAGAAGAGCGTGAGATAGAGTTACATGTGTCTTGTCTCAGCGCCAGTGACACTGCCAGCTTGAACATGCTTCAACTATGGCTTTCCCCATAGCTCATAAGGAGGCCTTGAGACAACAGCTGTCCTGCAACAAAGTAGTGGCATGCTCATTAAACTCTCCTAGTCAAAGAACTCTGTGGATAAGGTATTAGACTTGGCACTTCTACAAAGTGGTCTCCTTGGAGTTCAGGGCCAATAACATACGACAATTTGAGTAGAGGCACTGCAAAGATTACATTCCTTAGCTTCACCTAACATTTGAAGACATGCAAACAGCTGCTGGGAGTGCTTTAATGCCTTCTAACTGTGCTAGTGGAGGAAAATGTCTAGAAGAAAGTGGGAAAAGTATACAATCTGTGTGGAGAACAGAGGAAAGCATACAAATAGCCTCTATCATGCACAGGCACTTTGTGGCCACCTGTACCTGGCCTTCTGCTAGCACCGGTCAGGGAATGAGCTAGTTGTTCTTCTGAAGGATGGTTGAATGACTGGGGCTGGATAACAATCTCTGAGCATGAACTGGCTTTATGACAATTAAAAGGCATGTCCTAAGCAAAAAAAACAAAAAAAATCAACTGATATTTATTTGTTTACTACATACTAGTTGCCAGGATTACAGAGGTGAGAGACCCAGATTACCTTGACAGAGTTTGCTATGAGCCTATTGAGAAAAAAAAAGCTTTAAAACCAAGTCATAAAAATAAATACATACTTTCAAAAAGTGATATGTGTTTTATTTATTTTTTAAAAATTTTTATTTATTTACTTGACAGAGAGCACACAAGCAGAGGGAGTGGGAGTGCGAGCAGGGAGCCTGATATGAGACCTGATCCTAGGACCCCAGGATCACTAGCCGAGCCAAAGGCCAGACGGTTAACCAATTGAGCCACCTAGGTGCCCCACCATATGTGTTTTAAAAGAGAAGTACAGGATTCTTTGAGGCATGTTATAGTAGAGCCTAAATTAAATTTGGGCATTGGGGAAAGACATATTTTGAGGAAATGACATTAAGCTGAGAGCTGAGAGTTGAAGGCTGGAGTTGAACTTAGGAGAGAGAGAGAGAGAGAGAGACAGAGAGACGGAGAATGTGCTTGTGTGTGAGAGATAGAAGATTAGTGCTGGGAAGATGGAAAGTATCCTGGGCAGAAAGAACAGCAAAGATCTTGTGGGGAAAGTCTGGCCCTTTTGAAGAATAAATAAGAAAGCCAGAATGGTTGTCTGAGACAGACATGGGTATGACTTGAAGTTGGGGGTAGGCAGAGAACATGCCATTCAGGTTTCTTAGGCAATGTTGAGCATCTGTGATTTTTATCCTAACGATGGAGTGTGGTTGTTAGTGACCTGCAGTGGGCAGATGGATTGGGGGATACCCCAGTTACTGACCTGAATGATAGTGCTTCTCAGTAGTATGTTTTTTTTTTTAAAGGGATTATAGTGTCACCTTGGATGTAATGTGAGAGAAACAGGGTCACATTTCATAACACATTTTGTAGGTTATCAATGGTGGTGATAGTGGTTTATCAAGGTTGTGAGAAAACTATGCAATCGTGCAAGAAAATACTTCATGTTAACTGATCTCCCACAAACTTTATTTTTTTTTATTTTATTTTTCCCACAAACTTTAAATGCCACGAGCACATGGGTAAACTTCCAAGAAGGAGGAGCCAGTAAATAAAGAGGGTCCCTCCTGAAAGGTGAGTCTGAAGACAGTTGTTCAACCAACATCCTGCCCTAACAGAACCTCTCCTTGCAAGCTGTTCCCTCCCACCCATCAGCTCAAGAAATAAAAGGGGAGTTTAAATAACTCATTCACTGACTCTTCTCCTCAGCTTGAAAATTTTTTTTCCTGTGTGTTTCTTAGGAAAGAGTAACCAAAAAATACCAAGCTGCAAATCTTTAACACTCCAAAGAATGCCTATGGTGCTGCCCACATTTGCAAAGCCTGAGCTGGGATTTGTTTTTGATTAAGATCCTAACAATAATCCCAAAGAGCATGTACCTTATAAGATTTTTTTTTTGTAAGTATGCAGTTCAACATATTTTGCATTTCGCCTGGGAAGTGATTTCTCTTTCTTTTAAGTTTGGTGTGTGGGAAGCATATGTATAATTATGTGTCAAAACCTACAATCCCAATGAATCAGGGAAAACCTATGGATTAGTAGAGGAAAGGGCTATCATTTCAAGGTATGTTTTTATGAGTTCAACCATTAAATATTTAAGAAGGAAGTTGTTGTCTAAAAGCATTATTTATAGACTATCACATAAAATATATGATCTATTGTTTACAGATATGTTAGGTCAGAAGAATATTAAATTCTTGGTTTTAAGTAAGTATTAAAGATGACAACTGTGACTGCTATAGAATGAAACTGAATGGGTTTGAGAGGCAATGAAATAATTGTTTCAGAAGATTGAGAATGAGAACAAAAAAGTGCTAGGATTGCACAATATATATGAACTCCATACACTGCTCAGTAGATGACTGACGGCCTCTAGTCCTAAGGCAGTAAATCTGAACTCACGCTTAACTTATTATGTGCCTTACTCTGTAGAAAAATCATTTCATTTTCCTCTCATTTGTATAACTGTAAAAGAAATGGGAAAGTAATAAATACGTACTTGACAACCAGAAGTATGGCCACAAAGAAAAATGATTCTAAAGTCTTGGCAGATGAGGGCTGGATTCATAGAACTAAGCAGTATGAAGTTTGAACAATATTTCTCAAGTCCTATATGCCACAGGATTGTGCATTGACCTTCTAGAAAGCATCGCAGGCCAGTCTTAATCTCAGGCTGGTCTTACATCATGAAAAATGGATATTGCCAGCAAGACGAGGCAGTTGAACCATAAAATTTGACATGAACAATGCAGACTCAGTATGACATAAAAGCTTCATCGTTACTAATTCTTGATTGTCCATTGAGTCCCATTTTATTTTATTTATTTTTAAAAGATTTTATTTATTTATCCATGAGAGATACAGAGAGAGTGAGGCAGAGACACAGGCAGAGGGAGAAGCAGGCTCCATGCAGGGAGCCTGATGTGGGACTCGATCCTGGAACTCCAGGATCACACCCCAGGCCAAAGGCAGGTGCTCAACTGCTGAGCCACCCAGGCATCCCTTATTTTATTTTTTTAAAAGATTTATTTATTTGAGAGAGAGTGAGCAAGCACAAGCAGGGGGATGGGCAGAAGGAGAGGAAGAGAGAATCTTCAAGCAGACTTCCCAGGACCCTGAGATTATGACCTGAGCTGAAATTAAGAGCCAGCTACAAAAAAAAAAAAAAAAAAAAAAAAAAAAAAAAGCCAGCTACTTAACCGGCTAAGCCAACCCAGGTAACTCCATTAATTCCCATATTAAAACTCCAGAGATTCCATACCAGAGTGCAGGGGAAATGAGCACTTCTCCACTGTGAACATGGCTCTAAGGGGAGAGGGTAAAATTCAGATTACCATTCAAAGCTTTATCAAGGTTGTGATTGATCCCCAAAGTTTGTACCACATTTTAGTTGTTTAAAAATTAATTTTTCTTTGCACTTACGTAGTTTTAAAGAAACTTAAGGACCCATTTAGGTATCATGCTAATATTTTAAGGAATGATCTCTAAAAGTGTTGTTCTAATGATTTATTAATTAGTATTTGAGAAGTGCTGGTAAAGAAGGAAAGGGTGCATCACTAATCACTGTTTTATTTAGCATTGCATAGAGATACCTTCTGCTTTTCTGATTTGTGTTGGTGCTTTGTTTAGTGTTATAGTTAAAGTATATTCAAGTATTATTGAAAAGGAAAACACTATTTAATTTCTTTGTTGTATTGTCTCACTTTGTATGAGGATTCTTTATCATCTCCAAACAAGTTGTGGTCCTTAAAAATAAAAATAAGTAAATGCTGAGAGCATCAAGATATATAACTTCTTCAATAAACTGAGAGTTTCTGAGATAGTCGTAATTAAGAAAAGAAACTTCTAGAATAGTAACTAAATATTTACTTTGTATGTCCTACGTGTTAATGTTTTACATATGTTAATAAATTGTAAAGAAGATGAAATCCAAAATTCTGTTAGTTACTTAAAAGGGCTTTGAAGAAAAAATCTAGACGCTGATTTTTTTAGTTATAGCAATTGAGATAATAGTTTTAAGTATACAACTGAAAGGCCCCATCTTCCTGCCTTCCTCCCACTAGCTGCCTTTATTTGAATATTCTTTATGGGACACTGAAAACCAGAGGAAAGGATACTCTCTTGAAATGGTTTCTTTGCTCTGGGAAACGAACTAGGGGTGGTGGAAGGGGAGGAGGGCGGGGGGTGGGGGTGAATGGGTGACGGGCACGGAGGGGGACACTTGACGGGATGAGCACTGGGTGTTATTCTGTATGTTGGTAAATTGAACACCAATAAAAATTAATTTATAAAAAAAAAAAGAAATGGTTTCTTTGGATTCTTTGGCAGAGGAAAAAACTTACTGCTTAAAATATCATGAATTCGGGGATCCCTGGGTGGCTCAGCGGTTTAGCGCCTGCCTTTGGCCCAGGGCGCGATCCTGGAGTCCCGGGATCAAGTCCCACGTCGGGATCCCGGCATGGAGCCTGCTTCTCCCTCCTCCTGTGTCTCTGCCTCTCTCTCTCTCTCTCTCTCTCTCTCTGTCTATCATGAATAAATAAATCTTAAAAAAATATATCATGAATTCTTGCAGTTGAGGAAATAATAAATCCTTCTGATATGAACCATAGTCAGATATGTAATACATCTGAACCATTTTTAGATATGTAATACATTTCATTTGCTGAAACAGTAGGGCCTCATTAACAAATGTTTTTTTGTGTGTGTGTGTTTATATTATGTTTATATTGTGACACAAAACAACATAAATTCTATCTGCTAACTGTGGGAACTAGCTTCGATTAAGTTATTTTATAAGACTGCAAGGGGCTTAAGACTTTTTAAACTTTAGATAAAGCACAGTAACGTTACTGCTAGGCTACTGATTAATTTCAACATCTGATATTATGTTTCCTGTGAAGATCTATGCTTGGACTTTGGATTATAGATTTTCCACACCCCATACTTCTACATCATTTAGTTCTCTGGAAGTTATTTCATAGATTTCTAGAATCTATTAGAAGGAGGAAACTTAGTCCACTGTTTTATTTCAGGAGTTCTAGAAATTGAGGAGATAATCAGAAACTCAGTAACAAGTTTCTTTCATTATACTGTCTAAGGAGTTTTGACTCACACTTCTTTTCCCCCTTCATTTTCAATATTATTTCTGCAGGTTGTTTTGAGCAATAAAATAATAAAAGTCTAAAAATACAGTCTGTGTGTTCTGGGCAGTTTCTGTCTAAAGCAATTAGTAACAATCTGGGACTTGGCAGAGCCTTTCAAATGGGATTTGCCTCAGCCATGTTTTAAAGAGCAAACTAGTGATCAATGGTTTATTAAATACTCTTGGGTTTGTAAGCTCTTGAACAGCTTGGTCTACCTTCAGCTTGTAATTTACCTCTGGAACTTCAAACTCAGGTTTAGTTGTCATTCTGGATACAAATGAGTTGCGTAAATAACAGGTAAGGTAGAGACTACCAGCTGTTCACCAAGTTTTTTTCCATCCTTTTCTAAACTACAGAGTTCTGGGTGGGCCCATAAACCTCCCTAAGAAAACATAAATGGTAGTGATGTGTGCCATTTCCAGGTTCAGGGCCTGAAACAATTGCATGCACATGCCTCTTTAGACCATGGAGGAGAAGCAAGAATTGTTCATTCTTGCAGCTAACATTTACTGAGAGTCCACTTCCTGCAGGCAGCATTCTAAGTGCTGAGGATATATCAGTGAACAAGAGACCAGAATCCCTGCCTCTGCCCAATCCCAGCTTGAGCTCAGATGGACAATAAGAAAAGGTAAATAAGTACAATGTACAGTTTTCTAGGAACAAATGCTAAGGAGAAAAATAAGGCAGAGAAGGGAGATTTGAAATGTTGACTAGGTATTAGGCCATTATAGGAAATGAAATGAGACCAAACACAGGAATAGACAAGGCAACAGGACGGGGCGGGGGGGGGGGGGGAGGGAGAAGCTGTTGCATTCTGGATGTATGTTGAAGGTAGAGCCAAGAGGATTTACTGAGGGACTAGATATGAGGTATGAGATAGGAAAAAAGGAAGAGTCAAGATTTTGGCTTGAGGAACTTGAGAACTGGTATTGCCATTAATTTAGATTGGAAGACTAGAGGAGAACTTGGAGGGAAATATTTGGAACTTGGTTTTGGACATGTCAAGGTTGTACCCATTAGATTCCAACTGAAGTGTTAAGTGACCAGTAAAAATATGGTCAAAATAGACTAAGAGTATTTATTTGGAAATCATCAATATAGATGATATTTAATACTGCAAGACTGGGTAAGATCACCCAGGGAGTGAGTGATTTAGAAAAAAGAGATGATCTGGGGTGCTTGGGTGGTTCAGTGGGTTAAGTGGCTGCCTTCAGCTCAGGTCATGATCTTGGGGTCCTAGGATCAAGCCCCAAGTTGGGCTCCCTGCTCAGTGGGAAGTCTGCTTCTCTCTCTCCCATCCCAGCGTATGGTCTCTCTCACTCTCTCAAGTAAATAAATAAAGTCTTAAAAAAAAGAAAAGAAAAGAAAAGAAAAGAAAAGAAAAGAAATATAATCCAAGGACTGAACCCTGTACCATAACCTTTAGAAGCAGGGTTGATGAGGGAGAACTAGCCCTCCCAAAACTGAGGAGGAGAGGCAAAAATAAATAAATAAATAAATAAATAAATAAATAAATAAATAAATAAATAAATAAAAAATAAATAAAAAGTTAACCTGGTAAGTGTGATGATCTGAAAGGCAAATGAAGTAAGTTAGAAAGATGGAGGGAAATTTGATCCTTGAATAACTATGTAAAGCACAGCTGCCCCCTAATTCATCTGGTGAGACTGTTAAAGGAGAGAAAAATAGACTTCATTATTTTTAGTCCACTGAAGTGTTGAGTCTCTTTGATTAAAAAAAAAAAATTAAACTTTTACCCTAACATCAGGCAAATAGCAAATAATATCATCAACTAGATCTTCAACAACAACAACAAAATCAACATTTATAAAAATCTGAGATACTAACTTTGAAATGTGATGTACATGTGTGTACATGTGTGGGTGTCTTTGGAAGGGTTTGAACATTTCAATAATTTTTTTTAAAAAACCCATATCATCTGGAGTCAACTCTACTAGTAAACTCTTTTATGGTCTTAGATTTAGAGAAGGACTTGTATCTGGGTAACTAGAATCTACTTATACTTACATAGAGATGATGAGGATCTTTTCCACCTATTTTATAGTGGTGTTGATTTTGTACTCCCATAATCTTCCCTGTTGCCAAATAATTTCTAACATGTTCCCAGTGTTTTGCAGGATCTAAATGCTAAAAGGAGGGCAGCCTGGGTGGCTCAGTGGTTTAGTGCCTGCCTTCAGCCCAGGGTGTGATCCTGGGGGCCCAGGATCGAATCCTGCATTGGGCACCCTGCATGGAGCCTGCTTCTCCCTCTGCCTGTATCTTTGCCTCTGTGTGTCTCTCATGAATAAATAAATAAAATATTTTTAAATGCTAAAAGGTACTCCTTTTAAAACATGACAGAGAACTCAACAACAGCAATAAGAACAAAACGGAGTCAAGTTACAAATGCAAAGCTGACTTTATCAAATGCATGCAAAGCAAACCTTGAATAGGAGCCACACCTTTAGATCTGGCCAAAATGGAAAGATCCTTGGTTGAGAAATAAAGAGGAGAATAAAAAGTACTCTGCGTAGTAGATTGACAAATTTCCTAACCTATCCAAGAACTGCAGATTGCTAGAATCCTATCCAAGAACTGTAGATTGCTAGAGGCTAGATGGCATCACATCCCTAAGTAAAAAGACCTGGGTTCCCATGTCAGCTTAAACTCACACAAGCTGAGGACCTTGGACTTTGAGGAAACACCAATATCAAGGGCAGGAACAAAACTGAAGGCCAAACAGGGAGCCCATTCAGAATGCTAGAAAGTGGTATCTATGCAGGTTGCCAAGACTAAAGGGGCCAGAAGCATTTCCCAACACTGGGCTCCTGTAATCAGAAATGTGAAAGTCAGAGGAAAAGACCAAGGGCAGTCAGTGAAGTGCTTTCAAGGAAGGAACGTTCCAGGGAAATTGTCTAGAATAGGGATGAGCCTTAGGTGGGTGTGCACTCTTTCCATATAAAACAATAAAATCTGTCTCAGTTACATTGTTTCAGTCTTCTTTCACTTATACACTTATTCCTTCACTTGTTCAACAAGCACTCTGATGCAAAAGACACAGAACTAGGCAGTGAAGATAACATGTTAAGCAGAGTAGACACGATTTCTTATCCTGGTACAATTTACAATCTAGCAGAGACCTACAGAATCATCCATTTAATTTACAAATAAATGGTGCTTAGTACTTGTCAGTTATATTGTTCTAACTACTTTATAAATATTAACTTCTTTAATACTCAACAACCCATGAAGTAGGTACCATTATTGCCCTTGTTTTATAGGCGAGGAAACTAAAGTATTTATTTATACTAAATAAGTATAAATAAGTTAGGGTATGTTAGAGCAGGACTTGAATACAGGCAGCTTGGCACCAAGGTCCATGCTTTTAAGCATTTATTTACAAACTCTCATAAGTTGTCTAGGAAAAGTGTAGGGTGCAATATATATAATAGGTTATAACTAGGGGATCAGATGTAATTTGAGGAGAAGAAATGAAACTAGAACAGAAATTCAAAAGAAGGTGTGTTCATTAGTGTTAAGTGCTCCAAGTAGTTTAAGCAGTATGAAACTAAAAACAGAATATTGATATGTGCAAAAGGGAAGTCAGAGCCAAAAGTACTAAGAAAAGTTTCCGAGGATACATTGCTGCCAGCTTATGGTTAATTGTCAGAGCTTCTCAAAGAGGAATGCGTTGCTTTGTGAGGTGAGGAGTTCCTCCTTTTGTAGATTTCTTCAGAATAGGCTAAAAACCACCTACAATGGGATTATCACATAGTATGTGCTCAACAAATATATGCTTACTAACTGGTAAGGATATTATAGAGTGTTGGATTGTTAGACTAATTAAGATCTCTTCCAACCTTAAGATTCTAAATTTTAACTAATTCTGAATTTGTGCTAACAGTGAATTTAATTATGCTAAAGTTTTTCTTAAGACCTATCAAAATGGCTTGATATAGAAATTTATAGTGGGTGTAAGATTTTAGGGACTGTTTTAGACAAATTGTTTTAAAATCTAATTTACATATAGTTAATGTGTAATCTAAAACTGGATACTCTGTATCTTTTATTAATACTTTTGGCATGATCCCTGTGGTAGTTTAATACATATTACTATAGGAAAAATAATAAAATTGTATTTATTTAAAGTAAATATATAGTCTAGACATTGATTTTGATCTTTCCCATCTTTCCCTAATTAGTTGTGTTAGTAGATAACTTCTGGAAAATGCACACAATGTCTGGCTATAACCCCTTTCAAAGATTCACAGTAGATGTTGTTCAATTAGTTTCCAAAAGATAATATTTGCTTACATTCTGAAATGTTTGCGTTTGTGGTATAACATACATTATAATCCTTGTCCCTCTGCTTGAAACTCTCTGCTTGGGGAAAGTGGCTATAAAGGACTTTCACTCTTTTCCATATGCCTCCCAATTTCTGAAAACCATGGAAACTCTGGAAGGATCCTAGTGGTGGCTCTGATGTTTTAATATGTGACTTGGATACCGGACTGCCACTGTCACACTGTAAGGGAATCTGAAAGGCAAACAGAGAAATGTGAATCCCTTGTCACTTTGGAGGGAGAAAAGCATATTGGATAGAAAAAAAATTTAAAAGTGGATTAATTTCATGGCACTCTTGGAACATTTAAAGAAAACAAATAATGACACAACGTAGCTGGTCAGTCCTCCATTTAGTTGTTCCTGCTATGCCAGCATTACAAAAAAGCTAATATTAAAATGTCCCAGTGGTACTGTCTGAGGTAGCAATGGAGGGGTTCCAGAATGCAGACTCCGAATGTGCTTCAGGCTAAGACAGCTCCTGCAGTATAAATCAGATATCCACTGGAATCAAACTCAGCGAGGGTGGCACCACTATCACCCCAGCATCTGCAATAGTCCCTCCATTGATGGGCTATGTAAGTGGTTTCCAATTTTTCTCATTTACAAACCATGCACTACTAAATATCCTGTGCATAATTTTTGTGTACGAATTTCAGTAGATCTAAAGAAAAGATCTCTGGAAACAAAACTGCTGATTATAGATTAACTATATTTTACATTCCTGTAGCTATTTCCAAAATGCCCTTCAAGAAGTCACAATAATCTATACTCCTGAAATTTGTATTTCAGAAATATTGACCCAAGAAGAAAGGTAGTAGGGAGGCAGCTATAAGCTATGTATGTGTGTCTGTGTGTGTGTTCATTAGAGATTAAAGCATACTTTATAAGATTCCTGTTGAATTCTAAGGCTTGAATGCTGTCTCATTCTCTGAGATCCGGGTTGATGGTAACTTCTAGCTCTATACTCAGACATGAGACATTGTTTCCCTGTGATTTGTTATATTGTTTTGGTGTGTGTTTTGGTGGAAATTCTTGGTTTGTCTGGTCATTTGGATTTTGTTTCTTCTGCCAGTTTTTGTTTTGTTTTGTTTTTGTTTTTTGACAAGGGAGAGATGGGGCAGAAAGAATGATAACCATGGGGGAAGTAGGAAAGGAGATATACCTTTTGTACATTTGGGTGTTCTTCTATCTAAAGCATTAGGTATGGGGCACAGAGCCTGATCAGGAAATCTCCAAAAGGGCAGGTTTTGACTGCATGTAGAAGGAAGCACAGAGGGGTTGCCATGCTCAGTACTTGAGATCATAGGTGCTGCTGAACAGGTACATCAAAAAGATAGAAAAAAATCACACAGAAAATCCTTGTACAGTTACCTTTTCACAGCTATGCCTTTTTATTCTTGTCAACTTTTTTTTATATTTCAGGATTTTCCTACAGTATATATGTATTATTGGAATGTGTTAGATTTCCAAATTGGAAAAGAGAAAGGAAACTGGAGAACTTGCGTTTTAGTTTTGCTACTTCCTAGTTCTGTAACCTTGGGCAAATTTTAAAATCTTGAGTAGCTGCAGTCCTCTCATTCTTAAAATATGAACAAATAAGTTAATCATCAGGATGAAATGAGGTAATATAGAAAACGCTTAGTATGCACGAAGGACCTGGTATACAATAGGGCCCAATGGATGGTCTTATTACCAAAAACATTATTATTACTAGTGGTGGGGATGGTAGTAAACATCTTTGACATAAAAGTAGTGGACTCGGGATCCCTGGGTGGCGCAGCGGTTTGGCACCTGCCTTTGGCCCGGGGCGCGATCCTGGAGACCCGGGATCGAATCCCACGTCGGGCTCCCGGTGCATGGAGCCTGCTTCTCCCTCTGCCTGTGTCTCTGCCTCTCTCTCTCTCACTGTGTGCCTATCATAAATAAATAAAAATTAAAAAAAAAGTAGTGGACTCTTCTAAAGATATCAGTTGACAAGAACTCCTTCAGAGAACTCACCATTGAAAAAGCATTGCAATTCTCAGGAAATGAAGTACAAGGAGAGTAAAGATAAATGCTACAGTTTTCTCAAGAAGAATGCTTTCTTACAGGTGGCTTTGCTTAGAGATTAACTTGAAATCTGAAGAAAACTTGATATACTTTTAATCAATATCTTCTAACAGGTGATATGTACTCTCCAGATTTTCCTCCTGAAACACAATTATTAGCTCTCACTCTGGAATCAGACACGCTAGCACTGATATTCATTGTTCGGGTATTCAAATGAAGCCCAAGATATTGTTTATGTTTTTTTAAGGTCACACTGTCAACTTTTGTGAAAGTGCCCCCCCTTATGGATCAAATTAAGGTTTTAAATTCATTTATTAATAATCTGCAGGTAATTTCACTTAACTTTGGAGTATCTTTATGCCATTACAGTTGAATATGGATTGTCATGGTTCCTTAGAATTTATATATCAAGAAAAATAAAGCCATATTAAATTTCTGGCTGAGGAAGTTGGACTTTTCCCCAACTTTACTTGTTTGATGTAAACAGCCCCCCTCTCTCTACCAAAAAGCACTAATGTGAACTGATTTCTTTGCATTTTCTTGCTTTTCAGCATTTGTGATTTCCATCTCCTTTGTATTAGGGGAGGTCTTTTGGCTTATTCATAGTGAAATGATGGACATTTTTACTGTCAGGATTTTTCTTTTTAAATTTTATTTAATTATTCATGAGAGACACAGAAAGAGAGGCAGAGACATAGGCAGAGGAAGAAGGAGGCTCCCTGTGGGGAGCCCGATGTGGGACTTGGTCTAAGGACCCCAGAATCATGACCTGAACCAAAGGCAGATGCTCAACTACTGAGCCACCCAGGTGTCCCAGGATTTTTCATTAAAACCTGATTGTGTGTAAATCTGACAGGAGGCTTTTTTGGCTATCTTACTTTCGACTCATATTTCTAGTGTTGACCTGAATCCTAGAACCATCGATCTTCATTTCTTATTACTAAATACCTTAGCTGTTATTGCCATTTATGTTCTTATTTTTCTTTCTTTTTTTAAAGATTTTATTTATTTATTCATAGAGACAGAGAGAGAGAGGCAGAGACACAGGCAGAGGAGAAGCAGGCATCATACAGAGAGAGCCTGATGTGGGACTCGATCCAGGGTCTCCAGGATCACACCCTGGGCTGCAGGCGGCGCTAAACCGCTGTGCCACCAGGGCTGCTCTGTTCTTATTTTTCAAAGTTGTTCATTTTCAAATTTTTGTATTCTCCAAGCCTAATACAGTGCCTGGTATGTGCAGACCCTTTGTAAGTATTTATTGGTGCTAAAGCAACAAGTTTCTTTGGTTAAAAATCTGCCCAAGTATTTAATTGGCTAGATGTTGATCTGTGTTATCAGCCCTTTTGCACATTAAAACCATCTCAGTGATTTGAAAAATGCCAGTGCATAGCCTCCACTATATGACAATTTAGTCAGAATCTCAGGGGGCCCAGGCATTTCATAGTATTTAAAAGCTTTCCAGGTGATTCTAATATGTACTGGGGCTGAGAAATACTTATGCAGGTCACATTTCATAATTTATTTTATTTTTTAGTTTTTTTAAAAAAGATTTTATTTATTTATTCGTGAGACACACACACACACACACACACGCAGAGAGAGAGAGAGAGAGAGAGAGAGAGAGAGAGAGAGAGGCAGAGACATAGGCAGAGGAGGAGAAGCAGGCTCCATGCTGGGAGCCCACTATGGGACTCAATCCCAGGACTCCAGGATCACGCTGAGCCGAAGGCAGACAACTCAACTGCTGAGTCACCCAGGCGTCCCCTTGTAATTTAATGTTTATCTGATTACATTTTTTCCCCTTTTGCAGTCATTACATTAATATCCAATAACCGGGATCCCTGGGTGGCGCAGTGGTTTGGCGCCTGCCTTTGGCCCAGGGCGCGATCCTGGAGACCCGGGATCGAATCCCACGTCGGGCTCCCGGTGCATGGAGCCTGCTTCTCCCTCTGCCTGTGTCTCTGCCTCTCTCTCTCTCTCTCTCTGTGACTATCATAAATAAATAAAAATTAAAAAAAATATCCAATAACCTAGATTTCCTATAAGATTTAACATAGGCTTTTGTCCAGTCTTGTAGAAGCCAAGAAAAAAAAATCATTTTTTCACTCTCTTCTCCTTTCCACTTTTATTTAGTACTTTAAAAATTCAACATGAGAAGGGTGCCCGGGTGGTGCAGTTGGCAGAGTGTCCAACTCTTCATTTCAGCGCAGGTTGTGATCTCAGGGTCATGATCTCAGGGTGGTAAGATGAAGCTCCATGCCCTCGGTGGGCAGAGTCTGCTTAAGACTCCCTCTCCCTCTGCACCCCCTCTGTCCTCCTCAGATAAATATTAAAAAAAATTCAACATGATTAAGATAGAGATCTTGAAAGCAAAAGGGTTCTTTCAATAAAGTCTCATGTCTCATAGCCTTTGTTCTACCCACTGGGTGTATTATGACCTCACACTTTGGTTACTAGGATGGAAATTAGCTCTAGAAATGGTACTTGGCAAGTATGCATACATGGTGAGGGGATTCTCTTACAAATGTTACTTGTAATCCAACAAATAGTGACCTTGGGACTTGAAGGTTCAATGAGAGACTAGAGTTAAAATCTAAAAACCACTTAGAGTTCAGGGAGTTTTTGTCTTCAAAGGCAAAGCACAGTTAAATTAAGGGGTTTAAAATCATAGTTCTGAGTGTAATGTTTTTTAAAAAACTTAGTTTTTGTAGCTAATTTAGGGCATAGTTTTGTCTACAATTATAAACAATGCCTTCTAATCTTTTTTCCTCCATAATCCTAGCCTGTTTTTATGACACAGAGCAATAAGTACCAGAATTAAAGGGCTTTTTAGTGTCCTTTTGTAGTAAAACACTGTATTCTTTCCAAATGAAGCAGCCACAAAAATTATGATCCCACTTGTAAAATAAATATTTGGATAATTAGAGTGTTTTAAAAAGAACTAACCCACACAAGTATATAAACAAGGAAATGTTTGTGTAATGAATAAAAATATCCTATCGGGAGCACAAAATTTTGGAAAAATATTTGAAAAATATTTTTAGAAGATATGTGTTCTATAGGCATTAGCATTTTTGGAAAATGATGAAAAATAAGTCACTTCAAATTATTAACAAGTACTTTTGTACTAAGTTTATCAGATACAAAGAGAAAAATTGATTCTTAAGGGAAAATTTAGGAGGCCAAGCTAGATCATTTAGACCATCCAAATTTATTCTAATTGGATTTATTTAAATTACAGGATAATGCACAATTTTTAATGTATTCTTACATTTTATAATATTATTGTCATTTATTTTTATTGCTGTGTATAGTTATAATTTCTCTACCCAGCAAATAACTCCAAAATTTTAAAAAACATCTTAAACAGTACAACAATCTTATTATTTTGTGTTAAGATTATAAAACTTTAAATTAACAAATTAGGGATGCCCGGGTGGCTCAGCGGTTGGGCGTCTGCCTTTGGCTCTGGGTATGATCCTGGAGTTCCGGATCAAGTCCCACATCATGCTCCTTGCGGGGAGCTTGCTTCTGCCTCTGCCTGTGCCTCTGCCTTCTCTCTGTGTCTCTCACGAATAAATAAATAAAATCTTTTTAAAAAAACAAATTAATTAATTAACAAATTAAACTATGTAGTTGTTTGATCAATACCTACCCAGTGGAAATGCTTTGGGGGAAACAAGTCTAAAAACCAAAATCTTTAGTTTGTGTACATGAATTGATGCTTTATTCTATGTGTTCCATCATATTTTTCAGTGTTTTTGTGTGAACTAAATGGACTAAATATTTTAAAAGTTTTGGAAAGCTAGCCAGAAAGCATATCTATGAAGTATTCAAGCCATTATGATTGTACATACATATATCAAAAGTATCAAATAAGCAGATTTGGAAGAACAATCAAGTTACCTGTGAAATTAATAGGAGAGTTCTACTCACAAACATGAGATCATGGCATATGATTATTGGTTTTCTACTCCTGGCTATACATTTTCAGTTTTACTCCCTTCTTTTCTTTTCTTTCCTCCATACCTGCCCTCTTTTTCACTCCTCTTCTCTTCTCTTTTCTCTTCTTCCTCCCTCCCTCCTTCCTTTCTCTTTTCTTTCCTTCCCACCCTGTTTTCTTCTAAGAAAAATGTAGTGAGTCCATGCTACACATCAAGTATTGTGTAAGCTGTGGGGAGATGAGCAAGAAGAGACCTAATCCCCTTTTAATGGTAATTTTACTTTCTAAGTTGGAAGATTTAGACGGACAATTGGGAAACTAAATGAGGAATAGTATCAAATAATGATAATTTTCTGTGCCAATGGAAAAATACTCCAATAATTTTACTTATATTGTCTCATTTATCCTCAACAACTCTATGAAACTAGTAGTATTGCCTGCCCTCTTCTACAGAAGGTGTGACTGAGGCCCTGAGGTAGTTAAATAACTTGGCCAGGGATGTGGAGTTAGTAAGTGGTGGAAGTGCCAGTCAAATGTAGGCAGTCTGACTCCAGAAACTGTAGTCTTAACCATTACACTATACTACACAGTGGAGAAATTCTTTAGTTGAAGAGAAGGGAGAAAATTAAAGAGTTTGGTTGATTTATTTTGACTATAAAAACAACAAAAAAGTTTTTCTGTGCCTTTTATATGGATACAATTTTAACCTAGCTTAGCAGTGAACCTTTCATCTTGATTATGTGGTTACTATGGATTGTTTTACTAAGGTTTAGCTCATAGTTCTTTTTTATATATGGGATCCAATTTGGCTTGAAGACATGCTCCAAATTTTGACTAAAGGACTGGAAGGTGTATTGGCTGCAAACTAGATTGATCAACTAAACCTTCCAAATGAATTGCTTCACAAACAGGTTTGGCAAAGGATATGTGTTTAGTGAAGATAAATGTCATGTCTAGGCATTGGTAGAGTGTTCCCCTGGGAGAGATGGTTAATATTGCACAACTAGCATTTCCCAGGGCAATTTTGAGATAAATAAGGGAATCTTTCAGTTTGGGAATTGATGTGCTATCTACAATTACAGCCTTATCCAATAGCTCATATTTCAGATGCTAAAGATAGATGCTTCAGTTATAGTATGTGTGTGTTTTAGATGTATCAAATGGTTTCTATTTTTTTTAATATAGAAATGTGCCAAATAACTCTAGAGGGAAAAAAAGAGCTCTTTGTATACTTGGATAACAGTCCTTTATCAGATGTATGTTTTACATATATTTTCTTACAGTATGTATCTTGCCATTTTCTCTACATTGCCTTTCACAGAGAACAAGATTTTAATTTTAGTGAAGTCAGTTTATAGATCATTTCTTTTATAGATTATGCTTTTGGTGTTGTATCTAAAAAATCATCTCCAGGGGCTCATGGGTGGCTTAATTGGTTAAGCAACCACCTCTTGATTTCAGTCCAGGTCATGCTCTCAGGGTTCTGGGGTTGAGTCTGATCAAGCACTACATCAAGCCCCATATTGAACCTTGCATTGAGCCCCACGTGGAGCCCTGCATGGAGCTCTGTGCTTAGTGGGGAGTCTGCTTCTCTCCCCCTCTTTCTCTCTAGCCCTCCCCCCACTTGTGCTTTCTCTTTCAAATAAATAAATAAATAAATAAATCTTTTAAAAAAAAGTCATCTCCATACCCAAAGTCAATTAGTTTTCTCCTATATTATCTTTAAGTTTTATAGTATGGTATTTTACATTTAGGTCTATGATCTATTTTTAATTAATTTTTGTGAAAAGTGGATGACCAATTTTCCCAGCACCATTTATTGAAGAGACTGTCTTTCTTCCAGTGGATCGTCTTTCCTCCTTTGTCGAATATTAGTTGACCATAAAGTTCAGGGTCCATTTCTGGATTCTCTATTCTGTTCCATTGGTCTATGTGTCTGTTTTTGTGCCAGTACCACACTGTCTTGATGACCACAGCTTTGTAGTACAACCTGAAATCTGGCATTGTGATGCCCCCAGCTATGGTTTTCTTTTTTAAAATTCCCCTGGCTATTCGGGGTTTTTTCTGATTCCACACAAATCTTAAAATAATTTGTTCTAAGTGGTCATCCACATGCAGAAGAATGAAACTAGACCACTCTCTTGCACCATACACAAAGATAAACTCAAAATGGATGAAAGATTTAAATGTGAGACAAGACTCCATCAAAATCCTAGAGGAGAACACAGGCAACACCCTTTTTGAACTTGGCCACAGTAACTTCTTGCAAGATACATCCACGAAAACAAAAGAAACAAAAGCAAAAATGAACTCTTGGGACTTCATCAAGATAAGAAGCTTTTGCACAGCAAAGGATACAGTCAACAAAACTCAAAGACAACCTACAGAATGGGAGAAGATATTTGCAAATAACATATCAGATAAAGGGCTAGTTTCCAAAATCTATAAAGAACTTATTAAACTCAACACCAAAGAAACAAACAATCCAATCATGAAATGGGCAAAAGACATGAAGAGAAATCTCACAGAGGAAGACATAGACATGGCCAACATGCACATGAGAAAATGCTCCGCATCACTTGCCATCAGGGAAATACAAATCAAAACCACAATGAGATACCACCTCACACCAGTGAGAATGGGGAAAATTAACAAGGCAGGAAACAACAAATGTTGGAGAGGATGCGGAGAAAAGGGAACCCTCTTACACTGTTGGTGGGAATGTGAACTGGTGCAGCCACTCTGGAAAACTGTGTGGAGGTTCCTCAAAGAATTAAAAATAGACCTGCCCTACGACCCAGCAATTGCACTGTTAGGGATTTACCCCGAAGATTCAGATGCAATGAAACGCCGGGGCACCTGCACCCCGATGTTTCTAGCAGCCATGTCCACAATAGCCAAACTGTGGAAGGAGCCTCGGTGCCCATCGAAAGATGAATGGATAAAGAAGATGTGGTTTATGTATACAATGGAATATTACTCAGCCATTAGAAACGACAAATACCCACCATTTGCTTCAACGTGGATGGAACTGGAGGGTATTATGCTGAGTGAAGTAAGTCAATCGGAGAAGGACAAACAGTGTATGTTCTCACTTATTTGGGGAATATGAATAATAGTGAAGGGGAATATAAGGGAAGGGAGAATAAATGTGTGGGAGATATCAGAAAGGGACACAGAACATAAAGACTTCTAACTCTGGGAAATGAACTAGGGGTGGTGGAAGGGGAGGAGGGCGGGGGGTGGGGGGTGAATGGGTGACGGGCACGGAGGGGGACACTTGACGGGATGAGCACTGGGTGTTATTCTGTATGTTGGTAAATTGAACACCAATAAAAATTAATTTATAATAAAAAAAAAAAAAATTTTTGTGAAAAGTGTAAGGTCTATATCTAGATTCCTTTTTTTTTTTTTGGCATGTGGGCCAGTTGTACCATTTGTTGAAAAGATTATCTTTGATCCTTTGTCAAAGATTAGTTGACTTTACTTATGTAGGTCTATTTCTAGGCTCTCTGTTCATTTCTGTTGATTTGTCTATTCTTTCACCAATACTATACTATTTTGATTAATGTAGCTCTGTAGTAAGTATTCAAGTCAAGTAGTGTCAGTCTTCTGACTCTGTTCTTCTCTTTCAAAATTGAGTTTGCTATTCTGGGTCTTTTGCCCCTCTGTGAACTTTAAAGTCAGTTTGTCAATATCTGCAAAATAACTTGCTAGGCTTTTGATTGCTATTGCATTGAATGTATAGTTCAATTTGGGAAGAATTGGCATCCTGACAATATTGAGTCTTCTTATGCATGAATGTGGAATATCTCTCCATTTATTTAGTTCTTCTTTGATGTCTTTCATTAGAGTTTTGTAGTTTTCCTCATATAGATCTTGTACATATTTTGTAAGATTGATTTCATTTATTCATTTTTAGGGTGCTAATGTAAATGGTAATGTGTTCTAAATTTAAAACCCACTTGTTCATTGCTGGTATATAGGAGATCAGTTGACTTTTTAAAAAATATTTATTTATTTATTCATTCATTTATTCATTCATTCATTCATGAGAGACACAGAGAGAGAGAGAGAGAAGAGAGAGAGAGAGAGAGAGAGAGAGAGAGAGGCAGAGACACAGGCAGAGAGAGAAGCAGGCTCCACGAAGGAAGCCGGACATGGACTCGGTCCTGGGACCCTAGGATCACGCCCTGGGTCGAAGGCAGGCGCCAAACCACTGAGCCACCCAGGGATCCCCTGACTTTTGTATATAAACTTTGTATGCTGCAGTCTTGCTATAATCACTTAATAGTTCCAGGCTCAATTTTTGTTGTTGTTGTTGGTTATTTCATATTTTTACATAGACAATCATGTCATCCTAGTACTAGTTCCCATGGAGGTTTCTGCTCCAGTAAATTGTAATTCTCTGTATCTGCCTATCTCTCCAATATGGAGGGGGGGCAGGGGAAGTGGCTTGCCCTGTGACTTCATTTCTCTGAGGAATCTAAGAGGAGTTGTTGATTTTTCTGCTTGTTCAGCTTCTTGTTGTTAGGACCACGTGACGACTTCTAAACTCTTTATGTGCCAGACTAGAAATCTAGGTTTTCTCCTTAATATCTTTTAATAGTTGATTCTTTTTCATATTTCACTGCAATGGGCATTTAGTTGTAAACATTTTCAAATAAGTGCATTTCTGTCACTATTAGAACTATGTGTTTTGGGGCACCTGGGTAGCTCTGTCAGTTGAGCATCTGACTCTTGTTTCAGGTCAGGTCATGATCTCAAGGTCATGATCTTGGGGTTGTGAGATCAAGCCCCATGCCGGGCTTTGCACTCAGCCCAGAGTCTGCTTGAGATTCTCTCTCTCCCTCTGCCAATCCCCTGCTCTCCCTTTCTCTCTAAAAGAAAGAAAGAAAGAAAGAAAGAAAGAAAGAAAGAAAGAAAGAAAGAAAGAAAGAAAGAAGAAAGAAACTACATGTTCTGATAAATTGTTGCCTTTACTTATTAAATTCAATTCTAGTGCCTCTCCACTGTTATAGTGATATTTTGTACAGATATTTGTGCTGGTGAGACATACTTACTTTCAAATATAAGTAAAAAGGTAAAAAAAAATCACATTATAAAGCTACACAATATTTTGAACCATCTGCCACTTTGCCTTCCTATTTCTGTGAACATGGGATTCACTATAAATTAAGATGTTTAATAAGGTTAAACTGGAAATGAATGAAGATTCTCTATGTTTTTTCTTCTACTCCTAGGGGAAAAAAAAGAGACAATTTTGATGTTACCTTGTCATCACCAACAAGCAGATTTTGGTTATTTTTGTAGCAGAGATAAAATAGCTAGCTACTCAGAAGTTTCGATCTTTTTTTTTTTTTTAAGTCATTTTGTTGTTGTTGTTTTTTTTTTTTTTACATTTTTATTTATTTATGATAGGCACACAGTGAGAGAGAGAGAGAGAGAGGCAGAGACACAGGCAGAGGGAGAAGCAGGCTCCATGCACCGGGAGCCCGACGTGGGACTCGATCCCGGGCCTCCAGAATCGCGCCCTGGGCCAAAGGCAGACGCCATACCACTGCGCCACCCAGGGATCCCTCGATCTATCTTTTTAAAAAAATATAAGGTAGGAGTTCAACATATGTTCATAAAACCTTTTTAAGCTAAATTATTTTTTTAAATATTTGAATAAATAATAGTAGAAAAAATTAAAATCCCCAAAGAGCATCCATTATAAATTATGTTTTCCTGATCTCTTTGCCCAGAGAAAACCATTCTCAACAGTTTTCTTATAATCTTTCCGGAGATAGTCTATAAATATTTTTTCACAAAAGGTGGTGATGATAGTGATCCCAAATGACAACATTTATGACAGACACTGTTCTAAGTATTTCATTTTTTTTTAAGTTTTTTTATTTGTTTACTCATGAGAGACACATAGAAAGAGAGGTAGTAACAGAGGCAAAGGGAGAAGCAAGTTCCCTGCAAGGAACCCAATGCAGGACTCTGTCCCAGGACCCTGGAATCACACCCTGAGCGGAAGGCTGATGCTCAACTGCTGCGCCACCCAGGTGTCTCTGTACTAAGTATTTCACAGAAATTGATTTCTTTAATCCTCACACCAGGTGCATGATATATATTTAGCTGTACGATAGTACCTTTTAAAAATAAATAAGTGGAGGATTAGAGAGGGTAAGTAACTTGCCCAAGGTCACACAGCCAGTTTAGAAGAGCTGGGATTCTACTTCAGGTAGTTAGCTCCATACTACATCAGTATACTGTCTGCAGACTCAACACACTGTTTTTGGACATTTTATTTTTCACTTAGTATTTTACTTTGGAAATAATTTCTATCAATATATTTAGAATTAGTCTATTCTTTCTGGTGGCTGAATCCTCTTGATTATATCAGTTCCCAACTTGGAACATTTGGCAATGTCTAAAGGTATTTTTTGGTTGTCATAACTGGCATCACTACTGGTATCTAGTAGGTAGAGTTTAAGGACATCCCCAACAACAAAGAATTATTTAGTGCAAAATGTCAGTAGTACTCATGTTGGGAAACCCTGCAGTATACTTTTATTTTATCTGTTACATATTTTTCTAAATTAAATTTAAATTAAAATTTTTCTCAGTCAGAAATCTGATTGTGTACAGTTGCACTCCAGTTTGCATAAGATGAAAGAATAAAGAAACAAAATCTAAAATTGACAATTCTAGATGATTTTGAGGATTGATAGAAACTTTTCCTGTTTGTAAAAACCGCAAGGTTTCTAAGAAGGGCAAAATTGAGAGACCCTAAAGTTGAAAGCATTTTCGGATTGATCTAAGTAAGCCCCTCTAATACTTAGAGTGAAACACATCAAAATACAAAGTTGATTTTCATTACCTAATGAACATACTGGTGATCCAAAATGAGTTCAATTCCAGAGAAGATTGGGGTCCCTTCATTTTTAGGTATAGAGGACTGACCAGCTTTGCCAAGTCTCCTGTTCCTACTGGAGCAAAAAAAAAAAAAAAAAGCTGCCAGAGTGGACCGCCTATGAAAATAAAGTAACAATTCCCTAATGAGTATTATTTAGATAATTTATATTTTATTTTTCAAAAATAACAAAAGTAATACATGTTTGTGGTAATTCAAATAATATCGAAGGATATAAAGAAAAATTAGGGATCCCTGGGTGGCGCAGCGGTTTGGCGCCTGCCTTTGGCCCAGGGCGCGATCCTGGAGACCCGGGATCGAATCCCACGTCGGGCTCCTGGTGCATGGAGCCTGCTTCTCCCTCTGCCTATGTCTCTGCCTCTCTCTCTCTCTCTCTCTCTGTGTGTGACTATCATAAATAAATAAAAAAAAAAGAAAAATTAAAAGTTTCTCTTACTGCTCAGCCTAATCTTACTTCTTAAGGATAATCATTAAGAGTTTGTTAATAATCTATATCTATTTCTTATGTATGTGCAAACACCTATGTATCTATTTATTATATATACACACATTTGGTATTTTTCCTACAACAATGAGCTCCAACTATTTATTTAAACCTCTTTTCCCACCTTCACCCCACCATTCATCAGTTTGTCAGCCTAAGTCAACTCAAACAGATCTAACTCATTATCTTTAATTCACCATGTAATATGTTATATACAGGTATACCAAATTTATTTAGCTATTACATTATTATGGATCTTTTAGAACATCTCTAGTTTTACCATTGGATAACGCAGCAAGTAGCATACTTATATTTGCATACTTTTATAATTATCTCTCAAGGATTGATTTCACGAGGTAGATTTATTAGGTTAGAGGATATGCACATTTAAAATTTGATAAGTACTGTCAGTGCATATGATTGCCTATTTGCTCACAGCCTACTGAAGAAATTAGAAAGAATTATAAATGACTAATGATAGAGACACAAATAATTATGGTACTGCAATAGATGAATTCTTATATGGATATTAATAGATGGATTATAGTATAAATACTAAAATGTTAAGCACAAAGGAGGCCTTACAACATGAAAATGTTTACAATACCAAGGGTAAAAAGTAGAATGCTTTGTATGTAAAATTACACATGAATAGGGTTGAGAAATGGAAGAGTACATGAACAAGTGAAAACCATTTGAGTGAAAGTAGAGATAATTTTTTCCCTTTTTTGGTTCTTTGGTATTCTTGTTATTTGTACAATAAATATAATAAAAATGAGAACCTTTAAATAATTAACAGAAAAGATAAATATAAAAAATTTTAACCAGATTTATTGGCTTATCTTAATGTAGCCTTAATTTGCTATTTATCCCTTCCAATAGACAATGACAAATTATATGTGTATTCATGTTGTTGGGATTGGGTGCTTTAAAAAGATGATCTTTCTTTCATAGAGAATGGCATAATGCTGAAAAAAATCACTGGCACATCACATTTTGAAAGTCATTGGTAGGTACCAATGCAATAGATTTAGCACAGTCTCTTGAATTTGGACAAATGTTCATTTGTTTAAATTTTCTTTTTGCCCAAGTAGGTCATAAAAGGTTTCTTTCATTCAGTTTTTTTCTTATATAAGTTTTTTTTAAAAGATTTTATTTATTTATTCATGAGAGACCCAGAGAGACCCAGAGAGAGAGAGAGAGAGAGAGAGAGAGAGAGAAGCAGAGATACAGGCAGAAGGAGAAGCAGGCTCCATGCAGGGAGCCCGATGCGGGGCTCAATCCTGGGACTCCAGGATCACGCCCTGTGCCAAAGGCAGGTGCTAAACCACTGAGCCACCCAGGGATTCCCTCTTCTATAAGTTTTAATGACAAAAACCAAAGTTTTGAAGATGATAAAATAGTAGAATTGTGGTAAGAAATATTTTTGCTCAGGGCGTCTAGGTGGCTTTGTCTATTAAGCACCTGCCTTGGGCTCAGGTTGTAATCCTGGAGTCCTTGGATGGAGCCCTGCATCAAGCTCCCTGCTCAGTGGGGATCCTGCTTCTCCCTCTCCCTCTGCTCCTCCCCCACTCCTGTGGGCTCTCTTGCTCACTCTCTCTCTCCCTCCCAAATAAATAAAATCTTAAAAAAAAAAAAAGAAAAGAAAAAGGGAAAGAAAAGAAATATCTTTGCTCCTCTTGAAGGACAGGAAGGCCTTGGCCAGGTCCTTGAGATGGGCCCAAGTATTCAGGCAATAGCTTAACTTAAAAGATGAGAGCAGGCGTGGCCTAGGGTATGTATGCCTGGTTCTGAGAGAGCCATCCAACATGAACAGGAGTTGCCTTTTGTGATGTAATGGAAAATAAGGTTAGATAGGTAGAGGGCAGGGAAAGAGGAGAACAGGCATTGAAAGCAGACAGAAAAGAGTTTGTATCGAATGCATTAAATTGGATTGATTGAAATAAGGAGACACTAAGATCCTCAGCCAAGAAACGAGAAAAAGTGAACAGCTGTTATCTTTGCAAGGATGGAGAGGCATGTTCTTATTTAATTCTGGAGTAGGGGCAAGAGGGACATGTTCAGTTTGAAAGCAAAACAGCATTTTGTCTCATTGCTTTAAATTGGTTTTAGTTACAAAGTTTGTTTTATTTTAATTTCCAAATAACATTGAAAGAATATGTGGGTTTGTTGGTTATTTTTTGTTTATCAAATGCAATCATAGGTTAAAAATTATTGAGAAACACAGAACATAAGCCCATGTATTACTATTTTTCACTAATATAATTAAAATAGTAGAATATAACAGTTATAGTTTTTTGAAAGTTATAATTTTTTTATTTTTTTTTTGAAAGTTATAATTTAAAAAAAATGACCCACCCCTTCCTGTGCCCAATCTCACCAATCAATTTCTGATCTTTACTCTATGCCTTCTGGTATTTATCTTTTTACATAAAAATTCTTATTTATGCTGCTGTATCATGATACAGCCATTTTATACATGATCAATTGATCTTTTCACATTGGTAAATGAAGATCTACCTCTTATATAACCACCCTATGTTCCTTCCTTCTCACTTCCCAATATAATTAAGCCACAGATTTGTCTAAGGTTTATCCCATATTCACATTATTTTGACTGCCAACATATTTTTCACTGCTGACCTTAGTAAAATACCATGATTACACTTCTTTCTCTTTCCCTGGAGTCAATAATTCATTTGGTAGTCATCTAAGTAAGTTTTCACATAACCCAATACTTGTCAGATAATCTGAATTCCATTTTTAATTTATTTCCAGAAACTTTAGCTCTCTTGCTCCAATCTTGACTGATTGCTTTCTAGCCCTATTTTATGATTTGTCATCCTTCACTGTCTTTTGCTATTGTTCTGGAAAATCCTCTCACCCTCTTTTCTGTTGGATCCTTTGTGTCTAGAATCATATTTTCTTCTTTACAGGTTTTCTCCCTATTTGTTTGAGACTTTGGGTGCCTACAAATGGCTTTGAGTATGCAGGGTATTCTCAGGGGGCATTCAGTTTCTGCACAGAAAGAGACTCAGGTCTTGTGTCTGGCTGACACGTTCAAGGACCTAGATAGGGAAAGAGGGCTGGTGGTAGGTAGGTGAGGATGTTTTTCTCTGATAATTACATGGACTTCCATTTAATCTACCAATTTTTAGCCCCTCAGCTCCCCTAGAGCTTTCTGTACCTCCTGTCTTTAAGTTCAGAATCTTTTTGATTCATGCTCTATAGGGAATCAATCTTAAATCTGAGAATTTGGGAGAGAAAGTCACCAGGCTCTATGAGACCTAATGTCACTTACACTCACTTCTAAATGATTCTCTTAATCCCAGATGTGCACCTCAAAGTCCCTTTCTACAAAACCCCATACAAGCTTTTGCAGCTTGTTCTCTTTCCTCCTGCCAAAGACACCCAGGTTCAGCTTCTCCAACTCTTCTAAGTCATTAGCTTTCCATCCTCCAAAGCATGTTGATATTTCCTTCCTACTGTGTCTTCTCTCCTGAGCTTTTAAAAAAATATTTTAGACCTGTATATTTTAGATATGATTATTGTCACTGTAAGGGGCATTCAGGAGAGAATGGAAGTGATGCGTTCTATTTACCATATTGAATCAGAAACCCCTATTTTTTATTTAAAATCCTGTGATAGCACATTATTTTCTTTACCTTTCATTATGAAATTTGTTTTTCAAAGATAATTTTGGCAGAAATATAAGTAATGAATTGAGTCATCCTTTTTTTTTAATCAATAGGTTTAAAATAAGATTAACATTACCATTCTTTGAACTGCCTTGGAAAATGTGATTTTCAGTTGTTCACACATGACTTATCATTTTTTTGAAAATCCTTTCCTTTCACCAGTGCCTCCCTGTGATTAGTTTATCACATTGATTCAAATACAACATTCTTATGTCTCTGCAAGTGTATCATCCTTTTCCATACTCTCTAATTCCTTTAAAATTGCATTTCTCAGTACATTTACATTAGTTATTATAACTTCTCTGTATAATTATATTTCTGGAGAACACAGTGGCTGATATAAAACTGTCAAGGTAAAAACAAGGCGATATTCGGGTTACCAATTCTTGTACATATAACTCTAAGAATTTTATAATGAATTTCTTTTAAAATCCCCAACTTTAATATTATATATGCCTGCCTTCCTCTCTGGAATTATCTGTGTATTTACAGTATATGAAGCAAGGAAAGGAAAATTACGGATAAAACTGTGTTAATGAATGTATGTATTATATCAATATAAAAATAAAGTGATAATAGTTGATATAAAATTTAAATAATTAATATTTAAGAAACTAAACACCAAAGCAAGTAACCAAAAGCATCTCCTATATACTAACAGCTAGGGTAGTTGTTCTTTGGCAATATTTCTAGTAACTTAGGGTGATAGATTATCTCTGTATGCTATCTAAATGGAAAAACCATTGGGGTTTGAGATGGCAAACAATTGATATTATTAATTTCTTCACTGAATTGACTGTTAGTAATGTATAAACATCATCAAATTTGCTCTACTGTTCACACTTTATGAATTTAGTTTTATGTATGATGAGCTTAAGTTAGATATGTGTATATACATATACTCATTTTTATAAAGCCATTAATGTTGAAAATTAAATTTAAATCAACTATGGACTGGCTTATAATAGCTCCTCTATGTTGTCCCTTATAACAGAGCTATCTTTAAATTAAGTGGCTGCTCAATACACATTTGCTTGCTTTTTTGTTGTTTTTTGCAATTTGTTCAAGGCTTTTGGTATATAAAAAGGAGGTAAGCCATAAGGGAATTTGTCTAAACAGAGTGTACATATATCATGTAAGAATTATTTTTTATGTGCTAGAAAGAGGCAGGAATGGATTCATTTAAATTGCACTGGGAAAAGCATTATTCTGCTAGGTGTGCTTTCCTACTGTGTCTAATTAATCTCCTAAATTATCAGCTTACTTTATATCTTCCACCTTCTTTCTCAGAATTTTAGATAAAAGAAACCTTACTGCCTAGGCAGGATGCCCTGACCAGTTAAACCTGCCTCATACTCAGCAGACTTTTTGCTTCATTGACCTTCCTCTAGACCTTCCAACCTAAATATCTGTTTTTTTTTTTTTTCCAAAGCTTACTTCTAGATTATGGAGCACAGTTTGGAAAAAGATACACAGAGCTCACTGGCTTTGTAATTATTTGATGGATTTCCAACATGAGCTCAATTTTACTCCCTAGATACCCTCTTTTCCAATTGGCTATATAGACGATTTGAAACCTCTATCACTTTAACCAAGCCTACTGCTATAGGTGTACTCCCTTTATCTCTGCCTTATCAGAGCAAATAAAAAAGCAGTTGCCACTTAATGAGCACTAACTGCTAAGCCCTTTCAACCAAAATGCACAGTGGGTCTTTTATCTCCTTTCCATAGGTGAGGAAAGTGAACTGCAGGAAGGAAAAGAAGCATGCTCAAGGGCATGTGGGTCACACATACACATAGCTCATCAGATACCTGATTCATGCCATATTACGTTTTTCGTTTTCTCTTTCATTCTCTTTTTAAAAATTTATTTATTTATTATTTTTTTTGAGAGAGAGAGCACAAGCAAGCACAAGCAGTGGAGAGAGAGGGAGAATCAGACTCCCCACTGAGCAGGGAGCTCAATCCCAGGATCCTGAGATCATGACCTGAACTGAAGGTAGACCTTTAACCTGCTGAATTCCCTTTTACTCTTTTGTTTTACTCTTTTTAAAATATATAATATTTGATATGGACAAAATATATAGTATATATCATTGTTAAAGCTAAATAATAAAACGAATGTCCACAATCCCATTGTTTAATTTAGGAACTGGAACATAATAGTACTGTTACATCTACCTGTGTTCTTCCCCTTCCTATTCTCTGGTTTCTCCTCCCTCCCAGAGGTTTTGTATTTATCATTCTCTTGCTATTTTTTAACTTTTTGTTTTAAAACAATTTAAAGCACAGAAAAGTTTTAAAAATATTACAAAAAAGTTCCTTCATACCCTTCAACAGATTCAGCAATGATCAGTTTGCCATATTTGTTTTCTGGTTCTCTTTCTCTTATGCATAGTGTTATTTCTGAAGCATTTGAGAATAAATTGCATATAGCATGCTCCTTTGCCTCTAAATACTTGGGTGTATGTTTTCTAAAAATAAGGATTAAACACACTCAGTTATCAAAATCAGAAAATTTAACACTGCTTATGTTACTCAATAATCTACAGTCCACGTTCAAATTTCCACATTTACCCTAATAAAATATGCTTTATAGCTGTCCCACTCCACTCCTCCATGGCCATAGCCCACATCCCTTACCAAAGGATCCAGGTCAGGGTCACATATTCTGTTTAGTTTTCTCCAGTTTCACTTGATCTGGAACAGTTCCTCAGTCTTTGTGTTTTTTGACCTTCAGATTTTTTAACAGTTTAGGCCAATTACTTTGTGACTGTCCTTCAGTGTGGGGTTTCTTCATAGAATGTTTCTTCATGAAATGTGTGGGAGATATCAGAAAGGGACACAGAACATAAAGACTTCTAACTCTGGGAAATGAACTAGGGGTGGTGGAAGGGGAGGAGGGCGGGGGGTGGGGGTGAATGGGTGACGGGCACGGAGGGGGACACTTGACGGGATGAGCACTGGGTGTTATTCTGTATGTTGGTAAATTGAACACCAATAAAAATTAATTAAAAAAAAAGAATGTTTCTTCATAATTAGATTTAGGCTGTGAATTTTTGGCAGGATTACTATGTAAGTGAGGTCATGTCCTTTTCAGTGCAACACTCAGGAAACCCATATGTCATTTTTCTCCATTTTTGGTGATGGCAACTTGGATTTGTTGGTTAAGATGATGTCTTCCAGGTTTATCCACTTTATAAGCACTATTTCCCCCATTGTAAATAATAAGTAATCTGTGGAGAGATCTTTGAGACTATGTAACTATCCTGTTCTTCATCAAATATCAACCCAATAGTTTTGGAATCCATTGATAATTTTGCCTGAGTAAATTTTTACTACAATGCTTGCCAAATGGTGATTTTCTACCTCCATCATTCCTTCTGCATGAAATTCTACTATATGGGAAAATTCTTCCTTCTTCCTTATTTATTTATTTATTATTAGTAGAAACTCATCTGTTTCTTTAATCTAAGTTTGAACTTTCATCACTGATCAGCATGGCCACATCTGTCATATATCAACTTTCCATATGTTCTTGAATCTTTCTGGGCTCTCTTGTTCAACTAATCATTTGGTTTTCCCTTTGCCAAAGCAACACTATCAATTATCATGACTTCATCATTAGTTTCAGTGTCTGGTTGGCCAAGTTCCCTCTTATTATTAAGGAGTGCCTTGGATACTTCCCTTTGCCATATAACATATCAATATCATCTGTCATGTTTCACAAAAACTTCTGTTGATACCTGGAATTATATTAGCTCTACTGGTCAATTTTGGGAGAATTCATTTTTATTGTATTATTTATATTTGTATAGATATTAGTTATATTTATTATCATATTTAACCCAAAAGTCACCCAGTAAGTACTTTTTTGTAACTTAAGTTTTATTTTATTTTTTTTTAATTTTTTTTTTGTTTATTTATGATAGTCACACAGAGAGAGAGAGAGAGAGGCAGAGACATAGGCAGAGGGAGAAGCAGGCTCCATGCACCGGGAACCCGACGTGGGATTCGATCCCGGGTCTCCAGGATCGCGCCCTGGGCCAAAGGCAGGCGCCAAACCGCTGCGCCACCCAGGGATCCCTAACTTAAGTTTTATTATGAGCATATTCTGCTGTCAACACTTACTTAATACATCCAATTTAATTCAATATATTTAATTATGAAATTGAATATATTAATTTATTTAGTTGACTTAATTTAATATACTTCACCATATAATATACACCACATCACCTCAGTAAATCAGCTTCTAGTGGACATTTCAGGTAGGGTTTTTGTTTTGTTATTTTGTTTATTGCTGCTAGTCTAAGCAATGCCACATGGTAATTCTTGCTAAATTTTGTGGACCTCCTTATTATGTCCACCTGAAGAAACTGTGGCTCCTCAGATTTAAGTGACCCACAAACTGCTGGTGGCTGGAAAAACAGGAAGTAGCTGAATCAGGATCTATCCTGGGTTTGTGCTTGGCAGAGTGGGAGTCCCACTTCTACAGATCACTGATATGGGGCTCAGCACAACTTTCTTCACCTCAAGTTCCTCACCTGCAAAATATGGTAACACCCATCACAGAGGGGTGTGCTAAAGACCACATGAACCAATGTAACAATGTAATTGGCCCTGACCCTAGCACTTAATTTTTTTGTAACTTAAATGTTAGTGACATACAGTGCAATCTTGGTTTCTGGAGTAGAATACAGTGATTTGTCACTTATATACAATACACTGTGCCCATCACAAGTGCCCTCTTTAATACTCATGACCCATCTTGCTCATTCCCAACCCACCTCCCTCCAACTACCCTGGAGTTTTCTCTATCATTAAGAGTCTCTTATGGCTTGTTTCCCTTCTTTTCTCCTTTTCCCCTTTCCCATATGTTCATCTGTTTTGTTTCTTAAATTCCACATATGAAGAGATCATATAGTATTTTTCTTTGACTGACTTATTTCATTTAGTATAATCACTCTAGCTCTATCCACATCGTTGCAAATGGCAAAATTTCTTTTTCTGGTGGCCAAGTAATATTCCATTGTGTATATATATATATACCACATCTTCTTTATCCATTCATCATTCGATGGACATTTGGGCTCTTCTCCATAGTTTGGCTATTGTTGATAATGCTGCTATAAACAAACTTTTTGAAGAACCTCCATACTGTTCTTCAGAGTGGCTGCACCAGTTTGCATTCCCATCAACAGTGCAAGAGGGCTTCTCTTTCTCTGAATCCTTGTCAATATCTGTCATTTCCTGATTTGTTAATTTTAGCCATTCTGACAAGTGTGAGGTGGTATCTCATCATGGTTTTGATTTGTATTTCCCTGATGATGAGTGATGTTGAGCACCTTTTCATGTGTCCATTAGCCATCTGGATGTCTTCTTTGGAAAAGTGTCTATTCACATCTTCCACTCGTTTCTTTTTTTTTTCTTAAGATTTTATTTATTTATTCATGAGAGACACACAGAGAGAGAGAGGCAGAGACACAGGCAGAGGGAAAAGCAGGCTCCATGCAGGGAGCCTGACGTGGGACTCGATCCCGGGTCTCCAGGATCTCACCCTGGGCTGAAGGCAGTGCTAAACTGCTGAGCCACTCGGGCTGCCCCTTTCACCCATTTCTTAATTGGATTATTTGTTTTTTGGGTGTTGAGTTTATAAGTTCTTTATAGATTTTGGATGCTAACCCTTTATCAAATACGTTGTTTGCCAATATCTTCTCCCATTCCATAGGCTGCCTTTTAGTTTTGTTGATTGCTTCCTTTGCTGTGTAGAACATTTTTATCCCGATGAAGTCCCAATAGTTCATTTTTACTTTTTTTCCCTTGCCTTTGGAGATGTGTCTAGCATGAAGTTGCTGTGGCTGAGCTCAAAGAGGTTTCTGCCTGTGTTCTCCTCTAGAGTTTTGATGGATTCCTATCTCACATTTAGGTCTTTCATACATTTTGAATTTATTTTTGTGTATGATATAAGAAAGTGTTCCAGTTTCATTCTTCTGCATGTTGCTATCATCCAGTTTTCCCCACACCAAAAAAGAAATTGTCTTTTTTCCATTGGATATTCTTTCCTGCTTTGTCGAAGGTTAGTTGACCGTTTAGTTTTGGGTCCATTTTTGGATTCTGTATTCTGTTCCATTGATCTATGTGTCTTTGTGCCAGTACCATACTGTCTTGACTACAGCTTTGTAACAGATCTTGAAATCCAGAATTGTGATGCCTCCAGTTTTGTTTTTCTTTTTCAAAATTGCTTTGGCTATTCAGGGTTTTGTGGTTCCATACAAACTTTAGGGTTGTTTGTTCTAGTTCTGTGAAAAATGCTGGTGGTATTTTCATAGGGAGTATACTAAAGGTGTAGATTGCTTTGGGTAGTATAGATGTTTTATCAATGTTTGTTTTTCTAATCCATGAGCACAGAATGCTTTTCCATTTCTTTATGTCCTCTTCCATTTCTTTCATAAGTGATCTATAGTTTTAAGAGTACAGATCTTTTACCTCTTTGGTTGAGTTTATTCCTAGATATCTTAGTTTTTGGTGCAATTGCAAATGGGATTGATTCCTTGATTTCTTTTTCTGCTGCTTCATTATTGGCATATAGAAATGCAACAGATTTCTGCATTGATGAGACCTCACTTTTTTAAAAAAGTTGAACTTTCCTTTCCACAAATATAGCATATTTCTCCATTCATTTAGGTCTTCTGAGTGTCCTTTTATAATATTTCATAGTTTCTTCTTTCCTGTACCAGCCTTATACATCTAGTAGATTTAATTTTAAGCATCTTATATTTGAGCTATTTAAATGGAATATCTTTTTAAATTATGTTTTTTATGTGCTTGTTATAGAAACGTTTGCTGAGTGCTTATCAGATTTTATAGAAATGCAGTTGAGTTTTGCATATTGATCTCACAGTAAACTCGTATGTCTTATTGTAAGTTGTCTTTTAGATTTTTTAAAAAATTTATTTATTTATGATAGTCACAGAGAGAGAGAGAGAGAGGCAGAGACATAGGCAGAGGGAGAAGCAGGCTCCATGCACCGGGAGCCCGATATGGGATTCGATCCCGGGTATCCAGGATCCCGCCCTGAGCCAAAGGTAGGCGACAAACCGCTGCGCCACCCAGGGATCCCATCTTTTAGATTTTTAAGGAGATTATCGTTATCATTTGTGAAATAATGAAATCCTTTGTCTTCTTTTCCAACCTTGTCTTTGATTTATTTCTTCCTGTCTTTCAGAGTAAGATTAACAAAATGAGTAGGAAAGCCTGCACAGTGCTGAGGCTGTTGCTTCAATGTCCGCATCCATCCTGGTCCCCACTGCAGTTTGGCACCATCTGGTGGTGATTATCCATTCCAGCTTACACATTGTTGGGAGCAACTCTGTCTGTAGCTGATTGGACTTCAGGAAAGCATCAATGATTCCAGGAAATTCCTGGCTCCAGCATGCCAGTTTTCTGGGCCCACTTTGGGAATATTGAGTTGGGAGATTACTGAACACCTCCCCTCTGGGTTTCGTGTTATTTTTCTGCTTGGCTCCCCCCACTCTACCTGTCCCAGATACCAACCTCAGAAGATAAAAGCTTTAGTCTCCATCCTTCCTTTGTTCTACCTGTGGGGTTCTGTTGGTAGATGGAAGCAAATTTTCCATTCCATAATCTCAGAATTCATGAGATTTGGGGTATATTTTTACAAGGTTTTATTTAGTTGTATATTTTGTTCTCTCCTTCCATTATAAAAAGAGCTACAAAAAGCTTGAGGATTTTTTTGTTTGTTTGTTTTATTCATAGCCGTATCACCAATAAGTAGGACTTCTTAGCATGCAGGCACCCATATATATTCACTGAGTAAAGTTAATGGATGGATATTGAAACCTTGGATTATGTGGTAGATTTGTTAATATCTTTCTATAATTCTATTACTTATTGTTCTATATTTTTAAGCCTGTCTTATCAGACGCATACAAAATTAAAATTATTATATACTCTTGATGAACTCAATCTTGTTTAATAATGTTTTGGGTTTTTTGATTTCTGTTTGGTCATAAAACCTATTTCAATGCTAACATGCCATCAAACTTTCCTTTAGCTAATACCTGCCAAGTATGTCTTTTCACTTACTTTTACTTTCAACTTTTATATGTCCTTATGTTTTATGTCCCTCTCTTCTAAACAGTATTTGACTGGATTTCCTAATACAATTGAGCAATCTATCATTTAACTGGTGAGTTTAGTTCATTTATTTTTATGATTATTGATATATCTGAATTTATTTTTATGTGTCTTTTAAAAAATATTTTATTTATTCATGAGAGACACAGATAGAGAGGTGGAGACATAAGCAGAGAAAGAAGCAGGCTCCTTGTGGGGACCCTGGGATCACGACCTGAGACAAAGGCAGCTGCTCAACCACTGAGCCACCCAGCTGCCCTTATATCTAGGTGTCTTAAAACCTGTTTAATCTTCTTATTGATTTTTTCTAATTTAATAATTACATTTCTAGAAAATCCTTTGCTTCTTTTTTAGATCAGATTATTCCTATTGGTCTCGTATTGCCTGCTTACCTTTAATTTCATTGTTTAATTCCATTGTAATTTAAATAATTTCATTGTTTGTTTCAGTATATATTCTATATCCAATCCTCCAATCTGTGTTTAAGTTAGAATTGTTATATTAGGTAACATTTATATAGTGCTAACATTACTGCTACATACATTAGATAAACATGTGCCAAGTACTCTTTAAAACATTTAAAAAATAATATATTTTATTTAACCCCATATTCCTGAAGTACTATCATTTCAGTGAAGTACTCTTTTAAGAATTTTACTTATATTAACTCATTTAGCCCTCATTTTCCAGATTAATCCCATTTCACAGGTTAGGAAATTGCAGCAAAGAGAGGTAAAAAAAATCTGACCAGGATCAAGTAGCAGGCCAATTTCTGAGCTGGGATTTTGAACTATATTCTATTAATCAATATAAGGAGGGGGGAAACCAAGCATTGTTTTTATTTTTATTTTTTAATAATTCTTTTTTTTTTTTTTTTTAAGATTTTATTTATTTGGGCAGCCCGGGTAGCTCAGCGGTTTAGCGCCGCCTTCAGACCAGGGCGTGATCCCCTAGACCCGGGATCGAGTCCCACATCGGGCTCCCTGCGTGGAGCCTGCTTCTCCCTCGGCCTGTGTCTCTGCCTCTCTCTCTCTCTCTCTGTGTCTCTCATGAATAAGTAAATAAGAGAGACACACACAGAGAGAGAGAGAGGCAGAGACACAGGCCGAGGGAGAAGCAAGAAGCAGGCTCCATGCAGGGAGCCTGACGTGGGATTTGATCCCGGGACTCCCGGATCATGCCCTGGGCCAAAGGCGGGCGCTGAACTGCTGAATCACCCAGGGATCCCCCCCTTTATCTATGTTTTTAGATAAAGAAATTTTACTTTTTTTTAAGATTTTATTTATTTATAGAGATGCAGAGAGAGAGAGGCAGAAACACAGGCAGAGGGAGAAGCAGGCTCCACGCAGAGAGCCCGACGTGGGACTCGATCCAGGGTCTCCAGGATCTCGCCCTTGGCTGCAGGCGGCACTGAACTGCTGCGCCATCAGGGCTGCCCTGCTTTTTTTTTTTTTTTTTTTAAGATTTTTAATTTATTTATTCATGAGAGACACAGGCAGAGACATAGGAAGAGGGAGAAGCAAGCTGATGTGGGTGGGACTTGATTCCCTGGACCCAGGAATCAAACCCTGAGCTGAAGGCAAATGCTCAACCGCTGAGCCACCCAGGTGTCCCACTTTTGCTTTTTTAAATGCTTTTAATTTTCAACTTTCTTCATGTGGGAGGTGGCTTTTTCAATTTCTTCTTTAGTTTACTGTTCATATCCTTTGTCCTTTTCTTCTTGGAGTCCTAAATGAACTTCGTATTAAAAGCTCCTTGCCGAGGCTTCCCTGGGACAAGGGCATGACTCTTTCTGCTGTGCGTCTCTTTATTTTCTTAATGATGTCTTCAGGTCAAGATCCCAGGAAGAGTGTTTCTCAGTAAGAATGTAAGGTGCAAGGCAGATGAAAGTATTGCATATTGAAGGGGTTTAAATAGTGCATGTCCTCAAGGACTGAGGATTCAAGGCAGTAGGCCTGCTAAACTTCTTAAAGTCATAGGATAACTTTCAAATCATCCAGAAAACCTATGAATTTGACCTGAGATTTAAAGAGAGAACAGCTGGAATGCTACAGAGAGAAGAGTTTGTGCTTCTAACAAGCCACTCTGCACTGAGAAAAATGACTAGAAAGAAGAAATCACCACAAAAGAATCAGAAACAGTACTCTCTGCCACAGAGTTACAGAGTTTGGATTACAATTCAATGTCAGAAAGCCAATTCAGAAGCACAATTATAAAGCTACTGGTGGCTCTGGAAAAAAGTATAAAGGATTCAAGAGACTTCATGACTGCAGAATCTAGATCTAATCAGGCTGAAATTAAAAATCAAATGACATGCAATCCAAACTGGAGGTCCTAACAATGAGGGTTAATGAGGTAGAAGAAAGAGTGAGTGACATAGAAGACAAGTTGATGGCAAGGAAGGAAGCTGAGGAAAAAAGAGAAAAACACTGAAAAGGCCATGAGGAAAGGTTAAGGGAAATAAATGACAGCCTCAGAAGGAAAAATATACATTTAATTAGGGTGCCAGAGGGCGCCGAAAGAGACAAGAGGACCAGAAAGCATATCTGAACCAATCATAGCTGAGAACTTCCCTAACTTGGGGAGGGAAACAGGCATTCAGATCCAGGAGATAGAGAGATCCCCCCTAAAATCAATAAAAACCATTCAACACCTTGACATCTAATAGTGAAACTTGCAAATTCCAAGATAAAGAGAAAATCCTTAAAGCAGCAAGAGACAAGAGATCCCTAACTTATATGGGGAGAAATATTAGATTAACAGCAGACCTCTCCACAGAGACCTGGCAGGCCAGAAAGGGCTGGCAGGATATATTCAGGGTCTTAAATGAGAAGAACATGCAGCCAGGAATACTCTATTCAGCAATGCTCTCATTCAGAATAGAAGGAGAGATAAAGAGCTTCCAAGATAGGCAGAAACTGAAAGAATATGTGACCACCAAACCAGCTCTACGAGAAATGTTTAGGGGGACTCTGTAAAAGAAAGAGGATGCCCAAAGAAATAACCCACAAAAACAGGGACTGAATAGGTATTATGATGACAGTAAATTCATATCTTTCTTTTTTTTATTTATTTATGATAGAGAGAGAGAGAGAGAGAGAGAGAGAGGCAGAGACATAGGCAGAGGGAGAAGCAGGCTCCATGCACCGGGAGCCTGACGTGGGATTCGATCCCAGGTCTCCAGGATCGCGCCCTGGGCCAAAGGCAGGCGCTAAACCACTGCACCACCCAGGGATCCCCAAATTCATATCTTTCAATAGTAACTCTAAACGTGAATGGGCTTAATGATCTCATCAAAAGACGCAGGGTTTCAGACTAGATAAAAAAGCAAGACCCATCTATTTGCTGTCTACAAGAGACTCATTTTAGACCTAAGGACACCACAGCCTGAAAATAAAAGGTTGGAGAACCATTTATCATTCAAATGATCCTCAAAAGAAAACAGGGGGAGCAATCCTCATTTTCAGATAAAGTTTATCCCAAAGACTGTAGTAAGAGATGAAGAGGGACACTATATCATACTTAAAGTATCTATCCAACAAGAGGACCTAACAATCATGAATATTTATGCCCTGAATGTGGGAGTTGCCAAGTATATCAATCAATTAATAGCCAAACTAAAGACATACTTAAATGATAATACACCAATAATAGGAGACTTCAATACATCACTTCCTGCAAATGACATATATTCAAGCACAACATCTCCAAAGAAACAAGAGCTTTGAATGATACACGGACCAGATGGATTTCACAGATATTTACAGAACTTTACATCCAAATGCAACTGAATACACATTCTTCTCAAGTGCCCATGGAACTTTCTCCAGAATAGACCACATAGTGGGTCACAAATCAGGTCTCAACCGATACGAAAAGATTGGGATTGTCCCCTGCATATTTTCAGACCATAATGCTTTGAAACTTGAACTCAATCATAAGAAGAAATTTGGAAGAAATTCAAACACGTGGAGGTTAAAGACCATCTTGCTAAAAGATGAAAGGCCAACCAGGAAGTTAGAGAATTAAAAAGATTCATGGAAACTAATGAGATTGAAGATACAACTGTTCAAAATCTTATACAGCAAAAGCAGTCCTGAGAGGGAAATACATCTCAATACAAGCATCCCTCAAAAAATTGGAAAAACTCAAATACACAAGCTAACCTTGCACCTAAAGGAACTGGAGAGAGAACAGCAAATAAAACCTACACCAAGCTGAAGAAGAGTTAATAAAGATTTGAGCAGAACTCAATGAAATAGAGACCAGAAGAACTGTAGAACAGATCAACAAAACCAGGAGTTGGTTCTTTGAAAGAATTAATAAGATGCATAAACCATTAGCCAGCCTTATTAAAAACAAAAGAGAAAAGACTCTAATTAATAAAATCATGAATGAAAAAGAGAGATCACAACCAATACCAAGGAAATACAAACGATTTTAAAAACATGTTATGAGCAGCTATATGCCAATAAATTAGGCAATCTAGAAGAAATGGATGCATTTCTGGAAAACCACAAACTACCAAAACTGGAACAAGAAGAAATAGAAAACCTGAACAGGCCAATAACCAGCAAGGAAATTGAAGCAGTCATCAAAAACCTCCCAAGACACAAAAGTCCAGGGCCAGATGGCTTCCCAGGGGAATTCTATCAAACGTTTAAAGAAAAAACAATACTTATTCTACTAAAGCTGTTCTGAAAGGTAGAAAGGGATGGAATACTTCCAAACTCGTTCTATGAGGCCAGCATCACTTGAATTCCAAAACCAGACAAAGACCCCACCAATATGGAGAATTATAGACCAATATCCCTGAACACAGATGCAAAAATTCTCAACAAGATACTAGCCAATAGGATCTAATAGTACATTAAGAAGATTATTCACCATGACCAAGTGGGATTTATCCCCAGGGTGCAAGGCTGGTTCAACACTCGTAAAGCAATCAATGTGATAGATGATATCATCAAGAGAAAAAACAAGAACCATATGATCCTCGCAATAGATGCAGAGAAAGCATTTGACAAAATACAGCATCCATTCCTGATCAAAACTCTTCAGAGTGTAGGGATAGAGGGAACATTCCTCAGCATCTTAAAAGCCAGCTATGAAAAGCCCACAGCAAATATCATTCTCAATGGGGAAACACTGGGAGCCTTTCCCCTAAGATTAGGAACATGACAGGGATGTCCACTCTCACCACTGCTATTCAACATAGTACTAGAAGGCCTACTTTCAGCAATCAGGCAACAAAAAGAAATAAAAGGCATTCAAATAGGCAAAAAAGAAGTCAAACTCTCCATCTTTGCAGATGACATGATACTGTACATAGAAAACCCAAAAGACCCTACCCCAAGATTGCTAGAAATCATACAGCAATTCAGCAGTGTGGCAGGATACAAAATCAATGCCTAGAAATCCGTGGCTTTTCTATACACTAACAATGAAACTGAAGAAAGAGAAATTAAGGAGTCAATCCCATTTACAATTTCACCCAAAAGCATAAGATACCTAGGAATAAACCTAATCAAAGAGGTAAAGGATGTATACCCTAAAAACTACAGAACACTTCTGAAAGAAATTGAGGAAGACACAAAGAGATGGATAAATATTCCATGCTCATGGATTGGCAGAATTAATATTGTGAAAATGCCAATGCTACCCAGGGCAATTTACACATTCAGTGCCATCCTATCAAAATACCATGGACTTTCTTCAGAGAGTTGGAACAAATCATCTTAAGATTTGTGTGGAATCAGAAAAGACCCCAAATAACGAGGGGAATATTGAAAAAGAAAACCAGAGATGGAGGCATCACAATGCTGGATTTCAGGTTGTACTACAAAGCTGTGATCAAGACAGTGTAGTACTGGCACAAAAATAGACACATAGATCAGTGGAACCCCGAGAATGGTCCCTCAACTCTATGGTCAACTAATATTCAACAAAGCAGGAAAGACTATCCACTGGAAAAAGGACAGTGTCGTCAACAAATGGTGCTGGGAAAATTGGACAGCCACGTGTAGAAGAAAGAAACTGGACCATTTTCTTACACCATCACAAAGATAAACTCAAAAAGGATGAACGATCTAAATGTGAGACAAGATTCCATCAAAATCCTAGAGGAGAACACAGGCAACACCCTTTCTGAACTTGGCCACAGCAACTTCTTGCAAGATACATCTATGAAGGCAAGGGATACAAAAGCAAAAATGAATTATTGGGACTTAATCAAGATAAAAAGCTTCTGTAAGCAAAAGAAACAGTCAACAAATTAAAAGACAACCTACAGAATGGGAGAAGAAATGACATATCAGATAAAGGGCTAGTATCCAAGATCTATAAAGAACTTTAAACTCAACAGCAAAGAAACAAACAATCCAATCATGAAATGGGCAAAAGATATGAACAGAAATTTCACAGAGGAAGACATAGACATGGCCAACAAACACATGAGAAAATGCTCCGCATCACTTGCCATCAGGGAAATACAAATCAAAACCACAATGAGATACCACCTCAAAACAGTGAGAATGGTGAAATTAACAAGACAGGAAACAACAAATGTTGGAGAGGATATGGAGAAAGGGGAACTCTCCTGCACTGTTGGTGGGAATGTGAACTGGTGCAGCCACTCTGGAAAACCGTGTGGAGGTTCCTCAAAGAGTTAAAAATAGAACTGCCCTACGACCCAGCAATTACACTACTGGAGATTTACCCCAAAGATACAGATGCAGTGAAATGGCAGGACACCTGCACCCCAATCTTTATAGCAGCAGCAATGTTCACAATAGGCAAACTGTGGAAGGAGCCTCGGTGTCCATCGAAAGATGAATAGATAAAGAAGATGTGGTCTATGTATACAATGGAATATTCCTCAGCCATTAGAAACGACAAATACCCACCATTTGCTTCGACGTGGATGGAACCGGAGGGTATTATGCTGAGTGAAGTAAGTCAATCGGAGACGGACAAACATTATATGGTTTCATTCATTTGGGGAATATAAAAAATAGTGAAAGGGATTAAAGGGGAAAGGAGAGAAAAGGAGTGGGAAATATCAGAGAGGGTGACAGAACATGAGAGACTCCTAACTCTGGGAAATGAACAAAGGGTAGTAAAAGGGGAGGTGGGCGGGGGGGGGTTGGGGTGACTGGGTGAGGGGAACTGAGGGGGGCACTTGACGGGATGAGCACTGGGTGTTATGCTATATGTTGGCATATAGAACTCCAATAAAAAAAATAGATAAATAAATAAATAAATAAATAAATAAAATCTCCTTGCCTTAACAACAATAAATGTACTTTTATTTAATAAATTTTACATTTCACAAGAGATGTGATCCCAGTTAATATTTTAATTTCCTAAGGAAAATTAGACAGAAGATTTATATAATTCCCTTTTCAAAGAAAATGCACTTCTCATCCTTACTATGAGGAAATTAATAGCTATTATTTTCTATTATTTTCTCATCTCTGAGCTCAAAATTCCATAAGAAAAACATAAAGGGAGAAAAATGTGTGTATCCTTCTGTTATGTCTATCATGTAAAATATCATTTCTGGATTCCTGTGAGTTAAATAAAAACTTATTTGTTATGTCAGATAACTAAATTTACCTACAATTCCACATATAGAATCTAACATAATTTAAAAAGACACAACTTATATTTCTATTATTTTAAGGAAAAAACCAAGCAAGATTCACCCGTTCTTTTTAGAAGGGAAAAATTAGTGATCATACAAGGTATGAACGAGAATAATTAATTTTTAAAAATGAGCCACTGGAAAAAAATGAGCCACTGGAGAATTCCTTTATGGAGATATCCAAAGGCTTATTCTATTTTTAAAACAAAGCCAAAATATTTCAGAAATTCAAGAATTATATACTCCCAACCCAGCCTTAGGAAAACAGCACAATTTAGGAATATCGCCATCTAGTGTTCAGTTTTAGAATCGATCCCATAAAATTAGTGTAATCTAGACAGATTATTTCAAAATGTATTTAACATCTTGACTCTGACTTTGGAGCCAGAGATCAAGAGAGAGTTTCCTGAGGTAACTGAGCAGTTTTTATAATTAAAAAAATAAGAGGTTACTAAAGATGTATGTGTATATATATGTGAGGATAGAAATGAATGAGGGTAGACAACGGAAGGAGAAAATGGCAATTACATAGGATCTTTTAGGAAAAATAAAAACAAATGTGAGGAGAAGGTTGAGGGTCAAGTCTTTGAAGAGATAGGAAAATAGTGCAATTGGTCATTGATATATATTGGATGGGAAATTAAACAAATAAAATGTATTTTATCTTTACAACTTTTGAGGGATTTTTTTTTCTTTTTTTTAGATAAAATCTCCCACTTGTTGAGGGTTTAGTGAGTGCCAGTTATTCTAAGTGCTTTGGATGTAATACATATTTGACTTCTATATAATCATTCTGTTAGTAACTCCCACTTAAAGATGAAAACATTGAGATACAAGCTGTGATTTGTCTAAACCAAGGAACTGGCTCCAATATCCATGCTCTTAATCCATGTACTATTCTTCCTTTTAAAATAACTACAGAGCTTAGGCTGAAGTCACTATGCAACGTTAGATAGAAAGTTAAGTCAACTATCTAAATAATTTTGACCAAATTTTATTTTTATTATCTGGGTCTGGTGTTAGTACTGGTAAACTCATCCAACAGGTGCTCAGTTTTCCCTTTTACATCTATGTTTGTACTCTTGGCAAACTTTAGTACATATATATATTTTCATATAAAAATGTTATAGTATTTTACTCTCATTTGAAAAGTATATATATTGACTTCTTCTTTAGTATGGTGCTAAATTTCTTCTCCTCAACTCTCGATCTTCTGATCACTATGGTCACTATGATGAGTTGTGTCCCACCTCCAACTCATATATTGCAGTCCTAACTCCCAGTACCTCAGCATGTGATTATATTTGGAGATAAGGTCTTTAGCGAGGTAATTAATTTAATTTGAGGTCACTAGGGTGGCCCTAATCCTACATGACTGGTATCCTTTTAAGAGGAAATTTGGACACAGATGGTTACAGAGGCAAGACTGTGTGAAAGCACAAGGAATAGCTATTTCTACTGCCATCTCTACGCCGAGGAGAGAGGCCTCAGAAGAAACTGTCCCTGCCAACATCTGATCCCAGACTTCCAGCTTCCAGAACTGTGAGAAAATAAACTTCTGTTGGTTAAGACTGAATCTGTGGATCTATGGCAATTATGGCGACCCTTGCCAACTAGTACAGTTACTGTATTAATGAGGGTCTTAGTTAAAAAAAATACAAACATCCTTGCTAGTTTAAAGAGAAGAGACACTTCTCAAGGAAAAGTAGATAGCTCAGAGAATCTTTGGAGGACTAGAGAGCCAGGTTTGGAGGCGAGGCATTTCAGAAAAACAATGCCTAAATCACATAGTGAGATTGTGCCAGTAACAGTTTCAATGAAACCGGGTGCTATAATGCATGCCACTCACTCTAGACATGAGATGCCAGAACTTCATCTTCTGATCATGATGTAACTGAGGTTCAAGGGTACAAGAGCACCTGGTTCTGGGTGTCCCAAACAGGCAAGTTTAGACCACTCACAGCTGACAAAATACAAAGGTAAAGAGATGAGCGGTGGTGAAACAATAAATGGATTATTTCCATGAGTCCAGCACCTGGAAGACAGGGTACTAATGTCTCAAAGACTGTCTTCAAATACTTCTAAATTTATGTAAGGAAATGCGGGACAAAGGTAGGTGGGGACATGGGCCATGAAGTTCAGGTTAAATCATTGTCTTGGGGTCACTTATGCAGAGTCTTACAGGGCAGTCATTATTGCTTGAGGGGTAGTTTGGGATCCCATCAGAAGATGGCTTTGCCCATCAGGTCTTTTGACTGATTTAAAACATAAGCTAGAAAGAAGAACTTAGCTAAAATGTATAGACTGAAGTCAAAATGAAGGTCAAGTCCTCTTTCAATGAAAGATGACATCTAAACTGTCACCTTGGCAAAAACAAACCAAAAAAGGATTTCCTGCAATCTTCACCTTGCCTTGTCATTTAGCTCATTTCTGGTTTGATATCCCACATGAGTGTGATTGGAGGAACCTAGGCTTCATGCCTGCAACCCATCTGTGAGCTGAGTGTGGAGAATGAGTATTCTGGCTTCTTCTGCCTTGTGGAAGTGGATCAAAGGGCAGGAAATTGCCCAGGCAGAGAAAGGATTCTCAAAGGATGGTGGCATACCAGAAAAGGCACACAAAGAGAAACAACTTCAAAACCTCAGTGGTATGATTCTTTGACCAGCTGCTCAGGTGGTACATCTCTCTGAGACCTAATTGTCATTTCCATAGTCCTTAACCTTTTCTTGAATCTATTTTTATTTTCACTGGATAAAACTCTCCCTGGTCTAGAATTCAGATAACTATTAAGCACAAATAGCTGATCCCTCACCCCACCCATTGTGTACCTTTGTAGGAAAGAAAAAAACATTAGGCAGGTTAATATGAAGATGTGGGTTGCCAAGTGGTCATTCATTCCTCCTTACATTGGTAAAAGAACCCCTCAACTTTCCTTTTCCTCATTCCTTCCCCCAGTCTTTCCCTGTGTTTTTTTTTTTTAAAGATTTTATTTATTTATTCATGAGACATACAGAGAGAGAGAGAGAGAGAGAGAGAGAGAGAGAGAAGCAGAGACACAGATAGAGACACAGGCAGAGGGAGATGCAGGCTCCATGCAGGGAACCTAATGTGGGACTCGATCCTGGGACTCCAGGATCATGCCCCGGGCTAAGGCAGGCGCTAAACCCGCTGAGCCACTCAGGGATCCCTCCCTGTGGTTTTTGTGGGGATAACATCCATCCCTACTCTGTTACTCCTGCACAAGTTCAGGAAGACTTATGGTGGAGTCTAGCCTCAGAACATACCACTACCATCCCTCTTCCCTAGTCCTATGACTAATTTAGAATAGTTAGGCACATTATCCAGGACAGACTCAGGAGACTCAGTCCCAGACACTTCCTAGGACTTCTCCCTGACTCTGCCATCACTCTGGCTCTTCGTTTTTTTGTTTTTTTTTTAAGATTTTATTTATTTATTCATGACACACACACACACACACACACAGAGAGAGAGAGAGAGAGAGAGAGAGAGAGAGAGAGGCAGAGACACAGGCAGAGGGAGAAGCAGGCTCCATGCAGGGAGCCTGACATAAGACTCGATCCCAGGTCTCCAGGATCACACCCCGGACTAAAGGCAGCGCTAAACCGCTGAGCCACCGGGGCTGCCCTGGCTCTTCTCTTTTATCTGTGGTTGCTAGGCAAGGACATAAGCCTTGGAGTTACTGCTGACCAAACTGATATTTCTTTTTTTTTTTTTTTTAAGATTTTATCTATTTATTCATGAGAGACACAGAGAGAGATAGATAGATAGAGAGAGAGAGAAAGAGAGAGAGAGAGGCAGAGACACAGGCAGAGGGAGAAGCAGGCTCCATGCAGGGAACCTGATGTGGGACTCGATCCTGGGACTCTAGTATAAAGCCCTGGGCCAAAGGCAGGCGCTAAACTGCTGAGCTACCCAGGGATCCCCCAAACTGATATTTCTTGATAAAAACTTTCCTGATTATAAAGCTGGCACAGAGAAAGTAGAGCCAAAGGAAAGATAGAAACAGTCCAAATATCCTTGAACACTTAGAACCAGCTAGGCCTAATTTTCAGCTTAAATCCATTTAAATGATTTCAGTCATTATAAACCAAAAGACTTCACTAATTTTATTGGGTAAATAAAATAGTTAATTGGTAAACAAAGACTTTTCCCTAAAAATTCTCCTTTAACAAACATTTATAGTACCTCCAACTCGGTGCCCAAATGAAAAAAACTTGGCATGTTTTTATATAGTATATATATACCAGCCTCATCTCCCACCTCCACACCCCATATATTCCCCCACCTCTGCACACACAAACAACACACATACACACAGGATAATAGAAAATGGAGTAAATATATCAAAAATTATATTCATCTTGATTTCTCTTCAGATAAAATGACCTTTTTAGGATTTAATGACAGATATACTTACATATATTTCTCTATATTTTTTGCTTTATCCAGGTTTACTCTTGAATATAACACAGAATTATTTTTCTCTTTCTTGCAGCCCAGTATTTGGATGTCAGCATAGTGTTAATTGCATTTGTTTTTCTTTTAACATACATGGCTTCATTCTCTTCAGGTTTGACCTTTCAGTCTCTTTCCTATATTTTTACTATTTCAAAGTAAATGCTGGGGCATAAAAACACATGTTTAATAGAGGAATATTACAATTTCAGGTGGACTTTCATCTCTATCTCCTATAAGAATTCATGAGTTCTGTCAAGTAACAATAGTATCTTACTTTACTTTGTTTCATCTTTTAGTTTGCAATAGCTAGTTTTAACTGTCTTTTCTTTTTCTTTTAAATTTAAATTTTTTTTATTTTTAAAGATTTTATTTATTTATTCACGAGAGGTACAGAGACAGAGGGGCAGAGACATAGGCAGAGAGAGGAGAAACAGGCTCCATGCAGGGAGCCCCATGTAGGACTCGATCTCAGGACTCTGTGATCATACTGAGCTGAATGCAGATGCTCAATCACTGAGCCACCCAGGCATCCCCTTTTTTTTTTTTTTTTTTTAAGTAGACCTTACACCGAGCATGGAGCCCAACACGGAGCTTGAACTCATGACCATGAGATCCAGACCTAAGCTGAGATCAAGAATCAGATGCTTAACTGACTAAGCCACCCAGGTGCTTCGTTATCCTTTGTCTTCTAATCATAAATCAGATCCTACTATACTAATCTTAAGAGGAACTGTTGTATTCAAGGAAACAGACCATTATCACCAATTTATATCTTGAGAGGAAATATTTCATTAAAGGAACTATACCTGAATATTTATGGACTCTGGTTCTTGAGTTGTGTTTCTGCATAAATTACAAACTGAGACATAAATGAATGCCCTGGAGAAACAATAGAAATAAGCACTTAGTCCATTTGGGCTGCTATAACAAAATGCCACATACTGGGTTACTTACAACCAATAGACATTTATTTCTCATAGTTCTGGAAGCCTCCAGATCTCAAGTCTAAGATCAAGGCTCCAGCATGGTTGCCTTCTGGTAAAGGCCATTTGCCTTGTTTGTAGCTGGTGCATTCTTGCTGTGCACTCACATGGGCTAGGGATCTTGGTGGGGTCTTTTTTATAAGGTACTAATCCCATTCATGAGGGCTCTACCCTCGTAACCTCAGCCCTTAAGGGCCCCACCTACTAACACCATCACCTTTGGAGATTAGGATTCAATATGTGAATTTTGGGAGGACACAAATGTAGAAAGCACCATGACACATTAGTTTGAAGATATTTATTTCTGATGCTCTACAATGCCTTCCTTCTAGTTTTTCCTTTAACAACATTAACTTTGTGTTTTATTGGACATACCGTCATCTAGTGTGTTTCTTCATATTATCATGAAATGTGCTCCTATGATTTCAAAATAAAAACTTACTCCTAAATATTTAAATTCTTATTCTACAACTTTGCTTTCATAAATTTCATTTACTCAAATACTTATATGGAATAATTTTCATGTGAATATCTGGATGTTGTGTCCAATAAAAACTACAACTTTTATGTAAGGAGTGAAGAGCTCTGATTTAGGATCCTATGCATTTTAGGTTGCTACACTGCTCACCTAGAAAGGGACAAATCCTAAAGTGGGGATGATTGCTTGCTATGACAACATAGTAACACAAGGTCTGGGCTTGAGTGGCTTATTTGAAATGAATGCATGGGTTTCTCAGAATTTTACCTTACAAATACTCAAGCCGGTGTGACCTACTCAATCTTCTGGACATCTAGGGAGGAAAGAATTAGGAATAAGGGGAAGGCAGAGCAGAAGAGAAGGGGAAAAGAGGGGGAGGAAGAAGGATTGTGTTTAACATTTTATCCTTTGTAAATAATTAGTAAATAATTAGTATCCCCAAACTTATAAATAAAGGATAAAGTTCCCTGACTGAAATTTGGATTTTGTTTTAAGGTTAGGAATTTATAATTTCCTAATTGCTATTGATATTTGCAGGCTAAACAGAGCAGATGTGCTTTTAAATTAGATTTGCCAATTATAAACAAATGGATGCCTCAAGTTCAATTTTTTCTTAGTTCCTTATTGTATGAAAGTATTTTAATTTTGTTTACTGCAAGAAGTATGCAGTTAAATTGGCTTTTCTGTGATTAAATATTTCAAAACTTCTTTTATTTGGTTTTTAATTTTTACTGATAAAGTGGTTATTTCCAAAAATAAAAGGTAAGCGATTATAGTAAACAGCAAAATTATTCAAGTATTTATAAATAAATACTTATATTTCCTCTAAAATAGGTCATTTCTGAAACAGACACATGTACTTATAATTTAGGAACAATATATTAAGTGTATGCAATAATTTTTAAAATTATTTTTATATATTGTTTACCAATTGCTGTCTAACAAACTACTTCAAAACAGGGGCTTAAAACAACCACCATTTATTATGCCTCACAATTCTATGGATTGGGATTTGGCCATGGCTTATGTATTTCACTACTAGGACCAGAATGTCCAGGATGACTTCTTCACTCACATGTCTGTCATTTTAGCTAGGATGGATTGAACTATGCGGTTTGGCTTGTATAGTTCCACTGGAGTCAGATGCTTAGGGCTTTGTTTCTCCCTGTTGGTTGGATTACTGGGTCTTTTCCATGTAGTATCAGAGCCTCTCTTTCTCCCTGTGGCCTCTTCATGTTGGACTTTGGGCAAGGTAGCAAGATTTCTTAAATTATCAGGCTTAAGCCTGGAATGGACACAATAATTTCCGCTGCATTCTGTTAGCTATAGTAAGCCATAAGATCAGCCTAGATCCAGTGTGGCAGAGGACTATACAAGGGAGTGAATACCAGCAGGGGTGGTTCATCAGGGGAGAGGAGATATCTTGTGGAGACTAGCTACTACAGCACATGTGTCCCTTGACAACATCATTTCCTGGAACCTCAATGATAAAATCGAGCTTTTCTCAAGATACATCTTTCATGTAATCTGAAGTTTAAGAAATGCTTTTCAGAAAAAGGGAACTTGGTTTAAAAGATTTGGGAGACTGTATAAACCACAGCCCTTCTCTTGAGCTTGTAATAATGGCACACTAAAAACAGGATTTTACAGTATAAGAATTTAGTTTAACCCATATTTCCTACACATTTAAGTGTATAGAACTATATCTGCCACTTAGTAATCACTTAGCAATATTTGTTGGATCAGAATTATCACAGAATCCTTTTCCACAAAACACATGTTGACATTACAAAGAATTGATATTTTCAACAGAAGGAACTTTGGGAAAACAGATCTGTTATGTGAGAGAAGAGTATATGATTCTGAGTTTCTTCCAGACCTACAATCCCCACATAGGTGCTTTCTAATGAATTAATTGCTTTACCTTAGACTATAGAACCTTACCTCCTGGTTGCAGGGGATTAGACTCCAGATGGACAACCTGACCTAGAGGCACCTGTCAGTTAACCAGCAACTTAAAAGATATGCTGGCATGAGAGATTTTACCAAAAGGGGTAGCCTAAATTGGATTGTGATAGGCTGATCAAATTAGATCCTGTCACTTGGGCAGTTTGTGAAAAAAATCAGTTAGTTGGGAGAGGTAGAAGTAATAAGAAGCAGAAGTGGAGAATAAAGGAGTTTACATTCTATGGTGCACTATAATGCTATTTTTTTTCTTTTTAAGATTTTATTTCTTTATTTGAGAGAGAGAGAGAACATAAGGACAAGGAAGATGGGAGAGGCACAGGGAGAGAGAGAAGCAGACTCTCCATTGTGCAGGAAGCCCAGGGTGGGGCTTGATTCCAGGATCCCAAGATCATGACCTGAGCCAAAGGCAGACACTTAACTGATTGAGCCACCTAGTCACCCTTGGTGCTATTTCTTTACAATCTATTTTGTGTGGCTGCTGAAAACTCCTTCTTTCCCTTTCTTCTCCCATCTTTAGATTAAATCCCACTAAGGTGGCCATCTGTGTACCTATTTCTTACTATATGAAAGAGTCTAATTAGTACATGATGTCAGGGAGTGAGGCCTATGTTTTCTTATTAATTTTTTAAAAAATATTTTATTTATTTATTCATGAGAGACACATAGAAAGAGGCAGAGACATAGGGAGAGGGAGCGCAGGCTCCTCGCAGGGAACCCGATGTGGATCCCAGGATCAGGCCCTGAGCTGAAGGCAGACGCTCAATCGCTCGCTCGATCACTCAACCAGCTGAGCATCCCTGTTCTCCTATTCAGAATGAGAAAATACTCTATTCAATTTTATAGTCAGGGGAGCAGTGCCGCTTTGACAAGGCCCTCCTTGAGCATGCAAACACAGTAGGAGTTCCTACTAGCAGGCCCAACAATAGGTAGGATAGTCAGCTAACAAATGAACTCTCAGTGTTTTCAACTGTTGTAGAAAACTCTATTGATCAATAGCTGTAGAATAAACTGGCTATACGCGAATATTTTTTCTTTAAAGGATCTCAGAAATATATGATAAAAATTCTAGCTCTGGATAGGTTATTTTTCCCCACTGACTACTGGTAGGAATAATGAGAAAATTAATTATAGGAGGAAGGTGCAGGTGAAAGGAAAGAGCATATGGACACCAGGGAAGCTGGAATTGTGCAAATTTCACCAATTACTAAAGCAGAGCTCTTCTAGGGAACAGTGGAAAATGAAGAGAAAGGTTTGCTGGCCACTAGTCCAAGCCTGTGGTGGAGTCAAAATACAGCAACTCCTTAGGGGATTTATTAGAAGGTGGTATGGAGTGGGAAACAGCACCCAGAAAACTCAGATAAGACCACAGAAACGTATATCTAGAATATCAGTGAGAAGAGATAGTAAGTCATCTGACTTGACATCTGAACAGTAAGTCAAATAGTGGGCATGGCTACAATTTTCATGAGGGAGGCTTAAGTTGAGATGCCAGGAGTAAACAGAACTTGCCTGCTATTGTTCAAACAGGCTCAGTGGATACTGATTGTTTGGGGATTTACCATTTGGTGTCAGGATTCCTTTTTTTTTTAATAGATTTTATTTTCTAAAAAGTTTTACATTTACAGATAAATTAAGCAGATGGTACAGAGAGTTCCCATATACCCATATACCTCCACACTCTCAGTTTTCCCTATTGTTAGCATTTGCCTTTGTATGAGATATTGTTACACTTAATGAATCAATACTGATACATTATTATTAGCTAAAGTCCATGGTTTATTTGGATTTCCTTAGTTTTTTAGTTTTTACCTACTTTCTTTTTCTGTTCCAGGACCCTAACCAGGATACCACATTACATTTAGTTGTCATGCCTTCTTAGGCTCCTCTTGGCTGTGATAGTTTCTCAGACTTGCTTTGTTCTTGATGATGTTGGCAGTTTTGAAGAATACTGGTAAAGTATTTTGTAGGTTGTCTGTCTAATGGAATTTGTCTGATATTTTCCTCATGAAAAGGGTTTTTGGAGGAAGATTATGGGTTTTTGGAGGAAGACCACAGGGGCAAAGTGTCATTTTCATCACATCATACCAACACTACATACCATCACCATGATTTATTACTTACAATGTTGATCTTGCTTATTTGGCTGAGATGGTATTTGTCAAGCTTCGTCACTGTGAAGTTACCCTTTGCTTTCTGTTTCCATAATGTAGAGGAAGTGAGCACAGCCCATATTTAAGGAGTAGAAATTTATGTTCCCTCTCCTTGAGATTTGAGTATCTATATAAATTATTTGGAATTATTCTGCATGGGATATTTGGGATATTTGTCTCATCTCCCCATTTATTTATTCAGTCATTTATTTGCCAAAATGGACTCAAAAATATTTTATACTTGTGATAACCCTATACTACTTTATTTATTTTATTCCTCAAATTTGTCTATCTTTGGCCACCTGGAAGCTCTTTCATTTGGCTCCTTTGACAGACCTACATGAATGTGGTGTTTCATTGTTTTGTTGTTTTTGTTTTTTATTTTTTGTACTTCAAAAACACTCTCACACTTCAAAGCGTTCCAGGCTCACCTTGTATATTTCTATACTAGTCCTAGAATTAGCCATTTCTTGAAAAAAGTTCTTCCATTGGAAATGGTATTAGAAACCAAGATCTGGACTCACTGCTACTGGGATGCTGTTTCTTTAGAGCCTTCTCAGCTGACAGAACAAAGAAACAGGTATATCACTTATGGGTACATACACACATCTATAAATATTTCTATATGTAATCATCTGTATCTGTATTAAATTAAACATGAGTTCTTACTAATCCACTAGCAAATTTATGGCTTCCTCCCATCCAACCCCCTTGCTTATGTGACTCTCACTCCAAAGGTAAGAAACTTGGCTCTTACCTTGTGCCATCCACTTACTTGTTTAACATATGTACAGTTGCATCAGAATTGTTAACCTGTCTCCTTATGGAGAATGACTTTATCAATTAGTACAGTGGTTATATGCAGTTCCTTTTCCTTTAGTTTCAGACTCCATGTATTTCCAAATTTACTGTGTACCCTACTCCCCTTTAGAGGCACTATAAGGAAATGAAAAGGATGGAGGAGTAAGTTTAGAGATTAAAATCATTTTAAAGAGATGTCTGGGTGGCTCAGCTGCTTAAACATCTACCTTTAGCTCAGGTCATGATCTCACAGTCCTGGGATTGAGCCTCATATTGGGTTTTTTGCTCAGCGGGGAATCTGCTTCTCTCTCTCCCTCTGCCCCTTCCCACTGCTCATTCTCTCAAATAAATAAATAAAATCTTTAAAAATAAAATCATTTTAAAGACATGACACACTTTTTAAATTGTTAAGACTAAATTACACTAAGCATATATGTTAAATAGTGAAGCTAAAAAAAAGGCAAAGAAGTTATTACTATAAAAGTAACCACATAAAAAAGCAACTTCTACTTCTAGGAAGATAAAGTATCAGTGATTGGATCTGATCTCCCACCAGAAACAGCTAACAAAACCCACTAAAATAATATTTGAAAAAATGACTTTCAGACATTGGATACCAGGCAGGGCAGGACAGTGATCCCTGAGAGATTGGGAAATAATGAGATTAATCCTTACAGCTGCCTCAGCTTAATATCTGAGACAGAGTTTCCTGGCCACAGTGCAGGCAGAGTAATCCAGGCAGAAATCTGTGGTCCTGCTGATTTAGGAAGTTGATGCTGGGAGTCAGGAAGACAGGATATAGTACTTAAGAAGACAGAACTACCACAGAGAAAGCTCCAGAGATGGCAGAAAGTGCACTGGGGCAAAGGCAAGTGAGAAAAACTATTATCGGGCAGAGAAAAATACCATCCAAAAGGAGCAAAGGGGAATATGCCCTGAGCTCACAACCAACAGAAAATAGGCTGTGTTCCCACTAGCCAGAGTGGAAATCCTTGGCTTTGGGCAAAGTACTCAAAATGGTATTCTGAGTGGTGGGGCACAATTAGTCATAGGCTAAGGCCTTGAAAGGACCAAACTATTTCTAAGTAACCTAACCATGACCCAGAATAAAGCTGAAAAAAATGTACAGGGCTACAAAAACATGCAGCATGCTACAAGGTAAAATTCACAACATCAGGAGTCTGGTAAGGAGCAGGAAAGGGGCAGGGAAAGAGGAGAATATGACCTAGACTGAGAAAAATGAGTCAATATGATGAGGTATAAACACAGAAAACAGAATTAGTAGATAAGGATGTTAAAATGGTTATTTTACATATATTCAAACAAGTAGGGGAAGGATTGCTCATGTGGAATGGAGGCATGGAAGATACATTTTTAAAAAGAGACCCATGTTGGGGTGCCTGGGTGGCTTAGTTGGTTAAATGCCGGCTCTCTCAATTTCTGCTCAGGTCATCATCTCCAGGTCGTGAAATTGAGCCCCAAGCTGGGCTCTGTGCTGGACATGGAGCCTGCTTGGGATTCTTTCTCTCTCTTTCCCTCTGCCTCTCCCACTCTCACTTTCTCAAAAGAAAAATATAAAATAAAATGAGACCCATGTTGAACTTCTTGATATGAAGAATAAAATGTTTGAGATGGAATATATAAAGAATTTCCAAAACTCAGTAATAAGAGAACAAACAGTTCATTTTTTTAATTTTTTTTAAATTTATTTATGATAGTCACAGAGAGAGAGAGAGAGAGAGAGAGAGAGAGAGAGAGAGAGAGGCAGAGACATAGGCAGAGGGAGAAGCAGGCTCCATGCACCGGGAGCCTCATGTGGGATTCGATCCCGGGTCTCCAGGATCGCGCCCTGGGCCAAAGGCAGGCGCCAAACCGCTGCGCCACCCAGGGATCCCAAGAACAAACAGTTCAATTAGAAAATGGGCAAAAAGATCTGATCAGATCCTTAACTAAAGAAAATATACAGATAGCAAATAAGCACATGAAAAGATGTTTAACATCATTAGTGATTAGGGAAGTGCAATTAAAAAAAATATATTTTATTTATTTATTAATGAGAGACACAGAGAGAGAATAGAGACATAGGCAGAGGGGGAAGCAGGCTCCCTGTGGGGAGCCCGATGCAGGACTCGATCCTGAAACTCTAGGATATGACCTGAGCCAAAGGCAGATGCTTAACCACTGAGCCACCCAGGCTCCCAGAGAAGTGAAAATTAAAACTATAATGATATACTATTGCATACTATTACAGCAACTAAAATTAAAAAGACCAACCATACCAATCTATTGGCAAGAATGTGGAGCAACTATGATTCTCATACACTGCTAGCAGGAATGTAAACTTGTACCACCATTTACCAATGGTTTTGACTGTTTTTCAAAAAATTATATTTATGCCTACCATATGGCGTAGTCATTCCTCTAGTATTGATATGCCTAGGTTTCTTTCCCTGGGTGGGGGGGTAGGGGGAGAAAGTATCTGCTCACACAAAGACTTGCATATGAGTGTTCATGGCAATTTTATTTGCAAGAGCCTCAAATTGAAGTTACCCAAATATCCTTCAACAGATAATAAACAAATCACGGCATATCCACATATCCTGAGTTTAACTAAACTACTCCATGATATTGCTGCCTTGGCATCTATTTTGGCTTACCAAGGGACCTGCAGGGACCTTAAACTGACACTAGCCCTTCATACAAGCACATACACCCTAGATAACAGCCCACAGAGTCACAAGCACATGTAATGTCCTGATAAGACCTCCCCAACTGCCCTTGTGATCAACAGTCTAACTGGCCTTCCAGGACTTTCCCCTATGTGCCCCTGAGACCCCCCACAGGGGCACCTGGGTGGCTCAGTCAGTTAAGTATCTGTCTTCCACTCAGGTCCTGATCCCAGGGTCCTGGGATTGAGCCAGCTTCTCCCTCTCCCTCTGCTCCTCCCCATGCTTGTTCTCTCTCTCTCTCTCTCTCTCTCTCTCTCTCTCTCTCATGAATAAATAAAACCTTTGAAAAAAAAGAAAAAAAGATGAGGGGCATCTGGTGGCTCAGTCGGTAAGCATCTGCCTTCAGCTCAGGTCACGATCTCAGGGTCCTGGGATCCAGCCCTGTGTTGTCAGGCTCCTTGCCCAGTGGGGAGTGTGTTTCTCCCTCTCCTTCTGGCCCTCCTCCCTGCTCATAGTTTCTCTCTCTCTCTCAAATAAATAAATAAATAAATAAATAAAATCTTAAAAAAAAAAAAAGATCAGACCCCTGTAGAGCTTACCAGAAACTCTGCTCTCTTTGATTTGAATTAATCAATCTGGCCTTAGCCTGGGAACCCCAGAGCATTCCACCTTGGGATCCCAATGAAGGCATTTGCCCCAGGTCCTGTCTCTTTCTCTGCCTGCACCTGGCCTTGTGTGGTCTCTCAAAGTGTGCCATGTACTTCCTCAAGGACCTATGAGTAATAAAGGTCCTTGAGGTTTATTATGAGTAATAATGGTTCTTATTTCTTTTGTGTTCTATTGTTAAGCCAAAATTCACCATCTAGCACCTGTGCTCTACTTAACAAATGTTAATTTAACAAAATCTTAACACTGTACAATGGAATACTAGTCATCAACAAAATGGAATAAACTGTCAACACACACAACAACATGGATGTATTTCATCATAATTATGCTGAAAGAATCCAGGGAAAAGAATATATGCTGTGTTCGGTGTTGCTTCCCATTACTTATTACTCAGCTACTTTAACATACAGAAATTATTAACACAATGTTTTACACAGTAAGGTTCTTACAGATAATTTGTGGGTTTGATTGAATTCTTGTTTTCAGGTACAAGTGACACCTAAATTAAGAACCTAGAATAAGGGGCACCTGGGTGGTCAGTCAGTTAAACATCTGCCTTCAGCTCAGGTCATGATTTCAGGGTCTTGGGACCAAGTCTGGTTCTCTGCTCAGCACAGAGTCTGCTTCTCTCTCCCTCTTCCTCTCAAATAAATAAAATAAATCTTACAAAAAAAGAATCGAGAATAATTTTAGAACTGGAAAAATTCCTTGAGATGAATTTATCCAACTGATCCCCTGCTTCACCCCAGAAGTTACATGACTTACCCAAGGTTCCTAAGTTAGTAGAAAACCTAGAACTCTAGCAAGTTGTCTCTATTCACTGTGAAAAAGATCTCTTTTGAATTATGAACCATAATTCTAAAATATGACAATTTTTAGTAACCCATCTTATGAAATTCACTATTTGGGGGCTTTTTTCTAAGGTAAAAAATAGCAATAACCACCAGAAAATGCTTCAGATGAAATTGGTGATGTTTCAAGGATTTTTCAGCCCTATTTCTCTTGTTCTTTATTCAGTCAAATCCCCTTGCTGAAGATATGTCTTTAGATATCTTCATATATTTTCTCCATATATGCAAAATGTGAAGAAATGGAATGGCCTTGACCACAGGGGTGATTTTCTCTACAAACTGGCCTCCTGCAAGCCTAGAGACTTGAAGTGACTGGATGAAAGGGAATTTTTCAGAATCTCCAGTGATTCCTTCCAAATGGAAATAAAATATCCCTGCCTGCCTTCCAATCATCCCTTCCATTTCTCAGTTGGTTTAACTAATAATAGAGAGGGTGGGGGGATGAATGGGATGCTCATGCACATTACCTCTGGTTTGTGCAGCAACTTTTAAGTTCTATTCATCTCAGACCACCTTCTGAGACTGATGCTCTGCTACCACCTAGGTGAGTGACTTACAATATGATATTACCAAGCTCTTACATTACCGTTACCCTCTTCTTGAGAATACCTGTGCTCCTGAAAGGGTTAAGATACACTTTGCTCTGGGGTTTCTAATTTTTATAGCTCCTTGGTTTAGCTTAAAATATTTAATGTGCTCTTTACAGTTTTAATGACTGTTGGAATATACAATATGTTATAAGGGTAACTATCTCAGGTATCTAAGAATGCCCATCCATTATTTAGAGCAGTAGTTCTCAGATGATCCTCTCTCACTAATGGCTTTACCTCACATTTACATGAGAAAATAAAAACCCTCAGTGCAAAGTCTCTCATCATCCCACCTCCTATACCAATGGGCTGGCATCTTTGCCTGTCTTCTCTTTTTACTTTATTTATTTTATTTTATTTTTTATTTTTTTTTATTTATGATAGTCACACACACACACACACACACACACAGAGAGAGAGAGAGAGAGAGGCAGAGACACAGGCAGAGGGATAAGCAGGCTCCATGCACCGGGAGCCCGACGTGGGATTCGATCCCGGGTCTCCAGGATCGCGCCCTGGGCCAAAGGCAGGCGCCAAACCACTGCGCCACCCAGGGATCCCCTCTTTTTACTTTATTTTGCAGGTATTACCTACTCCTCATCAAAGGCCCACCTTCACTTGTGCCCTGGATTCCAACCCTCAAGGATCTCTATCCATCAGTTAATTACCTTTGCTCTTTGTTGGGGTCATTCTCATCAGCATATAATTTGCTCTAGTTTATCCTTTCTTTTAAAAATATCCTACTTTGGGACGCCTGGGTGGCTCAGCAGATAAGCGTTTGCCTTCGGCTCAGGGTGTGATCCTGAAGTCCCAGGATCAAGTCCCGCATTGGGCTCTCTGCATGGAGCCTGCTTCTCCCTCTGCTTATGTCTCTGCCTCTCTCTGTCTGTCTCATGAATAAATAAATAAAATCTTAAAAAAAAAAATCCTACCTTGATTCTGTATTGGTCTTCAGCTCTCTTTCATTTCTCTATTCCTTTTTTTAAGCCAAACATCTTAAGGGTTGTCTCCACATGCTCACTTCGTTTGACCTTAATTCAATATTTTAAAAAAGTTTTTTTGTACATTTTTGTCAAAATGATATATCCAAATAGTTTAGACTGAAATGATTCTATAAGGAATTTTAAGACAAAGAACAAATCCCTCATCATCTTCATCTCCTCTCCCAATTTTCCTTCCCTAGAGGCAACGACTCTTAAGTCTTTCAGGTAAATCTTTTGGTACATATTTCCATATCTTAAAATAATAGGTGTATTGCTACTTTTGGTCTTTAAGCTTTAGGCAATATCTATGGGTTTCTCACCTTGGAAAATGAAGATTTATTTCTCTTTCTTCTTCTGTCACCATCACACATGTGTGTATATTACTATGACCAAGTATGTGTGATTTAGAGCTGAGCCATGCCAACAAGCACATGAGAAAATGCTCCGCATCACTTGCCATCAGGGAAATACAAATCAAAACCATAATGAGATACCACCTCACACCAGTGAGAATGGGGAAAATTAACAAGGCAGGAAACCACAAATGTTGGAGAGGATGTGGAGAAAGGGAACCCTCCTGCACTGTTGTGGGAATGTGAACTGGTGCAGCCACTCTGGAAAACTGTGTGGAGGTTCCTCAAAGAGTTAAAAATAGATCTGCCCTACGACCCAGCAATTGCACTGCTGGGGATTTACCCCAAAGATACAGATGCAATGAAACACCAGGACACCTGTACCCCGATGTTTCTAGCAGCAATGTCCACAAAAGCCAAACTGTGGAAGGAGCCTCGGTGTCCATCGAAAGATGAATGGATAAAGAAGATGTGGTTTATGTATACAATGGAATATTCCTCAGCCATTAGAAATGACAAATGCCCACCATTTGCTTCAACGTGGATGGAACTGGAGGGTATTATGCTGAGTGAAATGTCAATTGGAGAAGGACAAACATTATATGGTCTCATTCATTTGGGGAATATAAAAAATAGTGACAGGGAATAAAGGGGAAAGGAGAAAAAAATGAGTGGGAAATATCAGAAAGGGAGACAGAACATGAGAGACTCCTAACTCTGGGAAACGAACTAGGGGTGGGAGAAGGGGAGGTGGGCGGGGGGAGGGGGTGACTGGGTGATGGGCACTGAGTGGGGGCACTTGATGGAATGAACACTGGGTGTTATTCTATATGTTGGCAAATTGAACACCAATAAAAAATTTTTTTTTTTTAAAAAGACCTGAGCCATGTAGGAAAACATCCTTCCTTTCCACCATGATAGTTTTACTCTGAAGATAGTTTCTTTTTTTTTCTTTCCTTTGTGTGTGTGTGTGTGTGTGTGTGTGTGTTTGTGTGTGGTTCTCTTTGTGGAGTTCTTTATTGTTCTCTTCTTAAAAATAAGTAACCTCTTATGTAAAAAAGAAGAGAGACATATATCCTTGCTTTTTTTTTTTTTTAAATAATACTCATAAGAGGTTATAGCAAACACTTCTGGTGCTGCATGCATATCCTTTCAGCCCGTACTATTGTGGAACATATCATCCTTTCACTTGTGAATATACCTCTATTTCTTCGCATGAAGGCTTTCTTTGGGACCAGTGCCCTCTCTACTTGTATGAATTGCAATCCAAAATTACCAGGGAAAGAACACTCCACTCCCTAGGAATAGTCCTTGAATAATGACTGAAAGGAGCGGTATAAATATCCCAGCTCTCTCCTCTCAGATAATATGTTTTGAAGCATATATTCAACACTTTCTCAGAGTTACTCAGTGGGATTAAGCTCCAGTTACTTACAATGGCTGCTTTATTGACTTCCTTCATGTTCCTGTATCATGTTCCCACTTTACTAATGGTGTTTCCTGGGCTCACCTCCCAAATAAATGACTTGTAATCATATTCTTTCCATGCCCTACTTCTTGAACAACACAAATTAGGACAATTAGTGCTGAGGATTTCTCATTATATCACATTTAAGGTATATGATATCCGGTATACCAGTTTTAGAAGATGCTAAAATCGCTAAGTGGGTACAGGTGGTATCAGCCTCATCCCTCCATTGTAAAATTCTCTTTCCTACCTCTATTAGAGTTTTCCAGAGAAACAGAACCATATATAGATGGAGATTTATTATAAGGAACTGGCTCACGTGATCATGGAGGCTGAGAAGTCTCAAGATCCGCAGTCAGCAAGCTGGAGAAGGGCTGATGGTAGTTTCACTCCAAGTTCCAAAGCCTGAGAGTCAGAAGAGCTGATGGCATAAGTTCCAGTCTGAAAGATAGCAGGCTTGAGATCAAAGAGCCAATGTTTCAGTTCAAGTCTGAAGGCAGGAAAAGACCAATGTCTCAGCTCAAAAAAGTAAGGCAGGAGTCCCCTCTTACTTGCAGAAGAGTCATCTTTTTGTTCTAATCATGCCTTTGAATGATTGGATGAGGCGTACCCACTTTAGAGAGTAATTTACTTAGTCTATTGATTCAAATGTTAATCTCATCCAGCAAAACTCTCACAGACTCACCCAGTATAATGTTTAACCAAATATCTGGGCTCTCTGTGAGCCATTCAGGTTGATACATAAAATTAACCATCACACTATCTTTCACCTAATACTTTCAGCAGACATTAATGATTATTGCCTATATTAATTACCTCATCAGGTGTTTAAAATAGTGATTTTTATTTATTCATTTTTTTAAAAGATTTGTTTTATTTATTCATGAGACACACAGAGGCAGAGACATAGGCAGAGGGAGAAGCAGGCTCTCTATGGGGAGCCTGATGTGGGATTTGATCCCAGGACCCTGGGATCATGACCTGAGCCAAAGGCAGATGCTCAACCACTGAGCCACCCAGATGCCCCTAAAATGGTGATTTTTCTTTCCTTTCCTTTCCTTTCCTTTCCTTTTCCTTCCTTCTTTCCTTTCTCTTTAATTTAAATTTTAGGTTAACATACAGTGCAATATTGGTTTCTGGAGTAGAATTCATGATTCATCACTTACCTGCAATAGCCAGGGCTCATCAAAACAAGTGCCTTCCTTGCTACCCATCAAAAATGGTAATTTTTAAGTTCCAACAATCCTTCTGCATTTATTAGTTAAAATTTTATCAGTATGAACTATTCTTCATCAACTATTTGATTACCCGGAGATATAGTTTGTTTGGAAAGGGTGTGATAAATGTGTCCTTTTTGATGACTTACTTTTCTAAATAGTTATGACTAATATAACCTCAAACTCCGTTTCAGTTGCCTGAATCATTTTCAGTATGGTCATTTCTATCAGATGCTCTATTAATTTTGTCTTCCTAAACAAGGCTCTCCAAGGGCCTTCTGACTTCTTGGAGACCCTTCTGATTGAGTATCCTCCAGACCCAGTACATGGTAGTCATCCCTAGATCTTCCTTCACCATCAACCTGGGAATTCCTTTTCATCTGTCTCCTCTGTGGAAACTCCTGTTTTCTAAATGCCATGTCTTCCTTTTTCCATTTAAGTGGAGCATATCCTCCAATAATTTCTTGAGAAAGGGTGTATGTAACTCCAAATTTCAGGTTGGAAATTCTTTTGGAACTCTAAAGACATTGTTCTATTTCCCTTCTAGCTCTCAGTGTTTTTCTTGGTACCCTCAATTTATTTTCATTCCTGATTCTTTGCTTTTGAAATCTCCTCCTTGGAAGCTTGTAGGATTTCCAAACAACAGTGCTATGTTTTGTATGTTCAATTTTTATGTGCTGAGCTGGACATTTGGGGAGAGACTCAAGTCCTTCACTTCTAGGAAATTTTCTTGAATAATTTCCTTGGTTATTTCCTCCTGCGATTTTTCTCTTTTGGAATTCCTAATATTTGGATGTTGGGTTTCCTGGACTGTTTTTTCTTTAAAAATTCCACTTCTATTTTGGGGAATTTTTTGCTCTGCATTCTGGGAGATACCTTCACCTTTTCTTCCACTCCTGCTATCTTGCTTTTAATTTCCAAGAGCCTCATTTTAGTTCTGAATACTTATGGCATTGCCATTTCACTGACACATCTTTCAATATGTAGCTCTAATTTTAGAGCTATCTATGTTTAGAGCTATTATTACCAAAAAATTGTCAGCTTTTAATATCAAGAATCCAGGGACTCTTCAAAATCCTTGCTATATACATTAAAAATTCTCCATGTGAAAAAAAAATTCTCTATGCAAGTCAGTGGTTAAATTTCCATATATTTCAATTGTCGAATAGTTCTCTTAAGTTTTCTTTTAATCTTTAGTTCTTCATTAGTTTTTTTTCCCCCTTTAATTGAATTATTTAAGAATCAGTTCACTATGATGTAGGCTTTTCCACAATTTGAATTTGGCTACTTGCATATATGGTGATTTTACATCTTCCCCTTTTCTCTGCATTAACTATAAGCTGGCAATTAGACCTGAAAGCTTGGTTAGAATCAGGTGATTGTGAGGGGCATTAATACTACAGGAGGCAGAAAATCATGAGGAGGCAAAAAAGTTCTGATGTTCTTTATTTCCATGATGTTAGCAGCCATGAGCATCATTGTCTTTATCCATTATTTCATTAGAAGGTAAAGATGGCGATATTATAATCTTTCCTTCTTTATTTATTAACTATATTTCTACAAGGAAAGCTTCTCATCGATTTTTAAAAAGATTTTATTTATTTGAGAGAGAGAGAGAGAGAGAGAGAGCAGAGCAAGAGGGAGGAATAGAGGGAGAAGCAGGCTCCCCACTGAGCAGAGAGCCTAATGCGGGGCTCCATCCCAGGACTCCAGATCATAACCTGAGCTGAAAACAAATGTTTTAACGACTGAGCCACCCAGGCACTCCCTTCTTATCCATTTTTTAAAAAAGATTTATTTATTTATTTGAGAGAGAGAGAGAGAGAAAATGAGAGCACAAGCAGGAGGGGCAGAGGGAGAGGGAGAGAGAATTTCAAGTGACTGTGCTCAGCACAGAGCCGGACATGGGGCTTGATCTCAAAACCCTGAGATCATGACCTGAGCTGAAAACTGTGCCACCCAAGGGCCCCCTCATCAATTTTTTCATTATCTGACTTACAGATAATGCAGAGAAAGCGGGGTAAATGTTTAATTCTTTCCTTTTATTTATATTTTCAAAATGAGTTGGTTCCTTAGCATCCTCCAAGGATGACAATGAGTTCTCTTTTAATCATCATCAATATCAACATCTACATTTAAACATATTTTAATACCTTATAGTTATTATCCCTTTAGAGCTCTAATCTAATTGTGCCATCTTTGACACGAGAAAACTTCTTGAAGTTGGCTTCTGAGTTCTTTCGACATAATCCTGTGGTTTTTGTTGTTCTTGTTTGTTTAATTATAGTCTTTTTTGGTAATTTCCTTGTTTTTGGTTGCTGATGCCTGGAATCATGATTTTGAACTGAAAGTATCAATGCAAACTCATGATGTATTTTGACCCTAAAAATGTCTTTCATTGGAAAAGCTCAGAAATGTGGACTGAGAAGCAATGAACACAACTAGAAGCCCAGATTGTGATTTCTTTATATCATTTCCCTCTGAATACCATTTCTGAGGACTTCTTGGAGAGACAGCTGATTCCAAATGTGGTGCTGTGTTCTCATTTGAACTTCCAAGTTCATTCCTGTCACTGGCAAAATTGAGAAGTATACTGAAATTCAGTACTACATGCAGACTTCAACTTAAACATTCCCTAGGAAAAGCTATAGGGAACTACTGGCATTCTACATGGTCAAGTAAACAAGGTCAGATTTCTATTTTAGTAATGGAGTGTATGACAGAGGTGTGGGCAGCAGTTGCACAGGTGGGAGGATGCCTAGTTAAGGGGATTGGTTGTGATTCATCTTGGATATGGGGAAGGCCTAATAAAAGACACTAACAGTAGGGGAAATAAATAGTTATTTATTGATTTGGTGATTTGCTAGTTATTAAAGAAAGCAATGGCTTTTAGGTCTTAGTGATTGAAGATGGTGTGCGTGTGGTGTGAGGTGGAAAAAACTGGGTTAAGGAGGAGCAGAGATTCAATCACCTATTTCTGAGCCACGGGTAAGCTGTGGAAAACCCTTCGCGTAATGGGAGGGGGGCGAGAACTCGTGGAGGATGCTCCCCCCCACCCCAGCCCATTTTCCTATGAACTAGCCCTGTGATAATTAGGTGGATTTGAGAATGTTCTGCATAGGTGGGCATTCTACCGTGTGGTGACCAGCAGCCCTCCCTAAGCCTAGATTTCAGTCCCCTAAGAATTTACGGAAAAGCTAATAACACGGGGGATCCTTTGAGCCTACCTGAGAGAATTACTGGACAGAATACCTCCGGGTATGAAGAGAGGTCTCCAGGGTGCAAGGCTCCTTGCAGATAGATAACCAACTCATCCCAGTCGAGACATTAATTACTGATGACTAAGGATGGGTCATTGGCTGTTTTTTGAAGTTGGGCGCTGAGCAGAATTTTAAAGCCACCAAACGGAACCTGTGGAGAATGAATTGTCTGGTACAACAGTTCTTCCCGTTTTGAATGTGGCCAGGGCGCCAGGGATACAGACTGGGCAGACAGCAGCCTGGGGGCCAGGCTCAGGGAGGAGAAGCCAGAGGGGCAGGAGGCCACCTCAACGCCTTCTCCCAGCCGGCGTGAGCGGCGGGGAGCCAAGCCCGCTGGGACCGGGAGCCGGGAGCCGGGAGCCGGGAGCCGGGAGCCAGGTACGGCCCTTACCCTGAGAGGCCTGCGGCGCCCGCAGGGGAGAAGCCAGGAGACTTCCACGACGACCTCTCTCGGCCCCGCCCCTTCCTCAGAATCCAGGGGGAGGAGCGTCGCGCGCGCTCGCCCGGACGCGAGCGCCAAGGCCCCGCCCCCCCACCCCGCCCTAAGGTTCGCGCCCGCCGCTTCGCCCCTCCTCACACGTACCTCTCGGCTCCAGCCCCATTGCGGAGGCGCCCGCGACGCGCCACGCAGGAGGAGGCACGAGCGCGAGCGCGTGCGTGCGTACGTCAGCGCGCGCCGACCCGAGCGCGGGGGAGGCCCCGCCCTCCAGCCCGGCCCCGCCCCCGCCCCCGCCGGCCTCTCCGCGAGCTAACTAACCTGTGGGCGCGGAGGCTCCCGGCCCCCGAGCGCGCTCTGCGGCTATGGAGGTCCCCGGGAGCCTGTGCAAGAAAGTCAAGCTGAGCAATAATAATGCGCAGAACTGGGTGAGTCGGGGTAGAGGAGCAGGAGCGGAGGAGGCTCGTCCGGGGCCACTGCTTTCCTCCCGCCTCCTCTGCATCCTCCCTGGGGCTCGGGGATGGTACCCGAGGCCGCGGCGCCTCCCAGCTGGGTTTGGGGGGGGGGGCGGGGGTGCCAGACTGGCTGGCGCGGCGGGGGTCTCGGGCTGGGTGCAGTGTGCGGTCCGACCCACCGTCAGGGGGAAGAAGGCACCCTTCCCCAGCGCCTCGGCTCAGAAGAGACCGGGAGGGAAATCTGGGGAGTGAGCTGGCGGCTGCCGAGGCGTGCAGCCCGGCCGGGGGATGCTGCGCGCATCCCCTGGATCGGCCTGAAGGTCTGCGGAGGAGGCGAAGGCGGGCGCGTTCGGCGCGTTCGGCGCGTTCTGGTTTCTCTTGGCTCTGCCAGTGCGGTTAGCCCAGGGTTGGATCCATCGCCACGTCTTTCCATTTATTTCTGAGTTTCAGTGTGAAGGGAGAGTACCCAACAATGTGGCCATTCATGAATCGAGACTGCTCTGCACTGAGGTTCTTTGTGACTCGGTATTAAATAGGAATGTCTAACAAATAACATGGAGTTTTAAAGGACTTGATTTCTGGAGACAGCAAGGTATGGAAAGAGCAGTGGGTTATAACGTCTAGCAAGGACCGCCCGTTGGATTTGATGGTCAAGTGCTGTGTCCTCAGAAGGTTGCTTCCTTCCTTAATTCTTTGATGAGAAACAGCCTTAAGATTTTGTAAGTATAGAGTAGATGGCAGTGGGGGAGGGGGACGGGAAGGCGGTGTCGGACTTGGGAGTCAGGAAAGGCACTGGTTTAGATAGTTTTTTATTTCACAATACAGTACGATGATGAGGTTTAATTTTAAAGGCAGCCTTGCAGGTCATCATTGCGCTCGATGAGTCAAAGAAAAAAAAAAAAAGCCATCTCAGGCAGATAATTCATTTGAAGTCGTGAATTTACCGTATCTTGTTACCAAGGATTTTCATCTGATTCCTTTCTCCTTTTAGTTATTCGACCTTATGTGATAAGGAGAAAAAGGAGATAAAAGGTGAATTCCAACATTGGAAAGAGCACTGGACTACTGGCCTGGTCTGTGGTCCCAGCTTTGCCATTTAGTAGCTGAGGGCTCTTGAGAAAAAATATTTCTTTGAACCGTAGCCCACTTAACAAGGGTGTAATAGTGTGCACTGCACTGGGCTGTTTTGAGGAGCAAAGATAATGAATTTGAAGATGCGCTGAAACCATTACCATGTTACTTAGTGTTGCTCCTGTACCTTGAAGTATTTTTTTAGTTAGGGAAATAAAGTTGGCTAAATTTAAGAGCATTTACAGGTAATTTCAGTTACACCATCCCTAATTTATTTATTAACTATTTGCCAAATAGGTATGTGCATGTGTGCTCTGTAGAGACCTGTGCTGCTCATGGAGAAGGTAAAAAGTTAGGGATTCCGTCCTTACCTTCCAATTGCTCATGGCCTGGTTGCGCTTGTTAGTGCCATTTGCCGGGTACTGAGTATATCAGACCACAGTGAGTGGTATAAGGCGTGTTTTATCATAAATTAGAGGAGAGATTAGTTTATTCTGGGTGTTTGGGGAGGTTTATGGAGAAATGTGCTTAAATTTGTGAGGCAGAGAGGCAATGAATGATTAAGGGTTGAGGATAAGAATTAATATTTTTTACTCCAGGGACAATAAAAAAATCTATTTATCTAATCTGGAGAATTAAAAAAAAAAGATTTTTATTTATTTATTTGAGAGAGAGCTCTAGAGAGCATGCAGGAGAAGTTTGGGAGGAGGGGCAGAGGGAGAGAATCTTCCAGCAGACTTCCTGATGAGCATAGAGCCTGCTGCAGGGCTGGATCTCAAGACCCATAAGATCATGACCTATGCAGAATCCAAGAGCTGAATGCTTAATTGACCAGAGCCACCCAGGTGCCCCTACTCTGGAGAATTTTTATTGAGGAGTGGAGATACGTTTGGGTAGGGTGGGACTAGATTGGGCAGTTGTTAATGTTTGGCTGCTGAATTAAGACTTAATTCCATGGGAGATTTTTATTTTTTATTTTTATTTTTTAAAAGATTTTATTTATTTATTTGAGAGAGACAGAGAGATGCTGAGACGTAGGCAGAAGGAGAGCATCCCTGCGGGGAGCCCGATGTGGCACTCCATCCCAGGACCTGGGATCACGACCTGAGCTGAAGGCAGATGCTCAACCACTGAGCCACCCAGGTGTCCCTCCATGGGAGATTTTTGAAGAGACTAGAATTTTTAATTTTATGGGCCTTCTAAGTCTTTTTTTCCCCAATAGAGAACATTCATCGTATTTCTTTTTCACATACTTAAGTCAGCTGGTGTAAAGAACCCATACACCTTTAAATTTTCCATCACATGACAAAATTGGATTTCCATGAAGACTGGTCTACTGAGAACATTAGATCTTGCTAGAGCCCAGATGTGGAAATCCTGGAGAAAAGACAGGGTTATAGTGAGGTTTAAATGAATTAGTAGATTTGAAGCATACATGAGCACTATTTAAGTTATTTTTGGTATTCACCTAGTGTGAGAGTACAAGGTTAGGCTAAAGTGGTATAAAGTGGGAATAGTGGAATAGGTACATTAAAAACATTCAAAGAAGAGTAAGAAGTAGCTGACTAAAATTAGGGGATAAAAGAGGGAGGCGGGTTAAAAGTTGATTCTGAGGTTTTAACCTGGGAAATGGAGAGAAAGGTGGGGACATGCTGAGAAATGTGGAAAAGTACGTTGGGGACTGGGAACGTGGTGATAATAGTTAAACACTGAAGGAGTTTACTGTGTGTCAGGTACAGGTTGAAATGTTTCACCTAAATTAACTTGGTTTTTGTGATATTTCTGAAGTAGATGTTATGAGAGATAGTCATTTAATGCTGCCTGTGCTCAGATCTGGGCTCCACTATTTACTAACCTTGTAATCTTTGGCTAGTCATTTAATTTCTCTGTGCTTGTTTGTTCCTATGTAAAATGGAAGTGCTAGTCTTACTGGGGTATTGGGAAGATTTAAAGAAGCTAACATATGAAAAATACGTAGAACAGTGTCTGGCATATGGTAAGTATTGTGTGGTTCTTATTTATTTATTCATTTATTTATTTTTACAGTTAATCTCTTTATTCCAATTAGTATTTCCCCATTATAGATGAAGAAACCGAGGCATAGAGAGGTCATAGATTTTGTTAGTGATGGATCCAGTTTTAAGTTTGCTGTGTGTGAGGGGCAGCTTTAGTAGATATGCTATCCAGTAGAAATATAATGTGAGCCACATATATAGTTTAAAATTTTCTAGAGGGCCCATTAAAGTAAAAAGAAACAGGTTGAAATAAATTTTAATAATTATTTTATTTACCCCAATATATCTAAAACAGACTTCAATAAAAATGTAACTGCAATACTACCATAATCAGTATAAAATTACAAAGATATTTTACTTGTGTATTTTACGTATATACCTCTCAGTTCAGACTAGCCTCTTTTCAAATACTTGGTAGGGGCATGTGGACAACACAATGATAGGGATTGATTTAGGTTAAAGTTGGAAATAAAGATTTGATGGTTGAATCTGAGTTAGAGAATATAGAGACAAATGAGAGTAAGTTCTAAACTTTGAGTAGTATCTCCTGTGAGGGAGCAGGTAAAAGAAATGTATTCATGAGAGATAGGCAAAGACATGGGAAAATGTAATGTCATAGCATTGGGGAATGTTATTTAGTATTACAGGAAGATGGCTCCATTAATTACCTTCCTTCTTAGCTCAGTCTGACAAAGCGTTGGATGTAATGAATAGCATTCTCCATCTGATAGAATCTTTCTCCAATGGGATCAGCTTTTATCTGCTCTTGGGAGTGTGTGAGCTGGGCTGAGGGAAATGTGGGTCTTTCAGTTCAGGCTCAGGTGTTATTCACCAGTTTGGTAGAATCATGTTGGGTTGAATTCCTTGCTTAGACTTGCCTTACAGTAGAAGTGGAGCCTACTGCCCGCAGAGTGATCTGACATTCAGAAGCATATACAGTCTCACTCTGGTTTGCCATTCCAGTCCCCTCTCTCCCACCACTCCCCAAATTTGCATAGCTCTGCATCTCTAGCCCCAACTTTCTTTCTGTACCTTCCACCCTCATGGTTTTGCACAAGCCTTCTGCCTGGGGTGCCTGTTAACCTTTCTCACTTGCTAAAATCTTCAGAGCTGTGGGCTGCTTTACCATATGGTATGGCCTTTCTGTGTGCACATGCTCTTGTACATTGCTGAGTTGTTTGTGCACCCCTGTATTGTGTTGCATGCTGCTATTATGTATTATGTAGTGATATTTCATTACAGATGCTTTGTGTCTACACTGAGCTCATACAACAATAGGGATAAGGAGTATGGTACACAGTAAGCTTGGATGCTTCAGATATTAAAAGCCTTAGATAACATTAATATCTCAGCACAGCTTAAGTTACCGAATAAGCTCCATATGTGGTAGCATTCAAATTACAGTTTTGAAGGCATCTGGGTCGTGCAGTTGGTTAAGCATCTGCCTTTAGCTCAGGTCATGATCTCAGGGTTCTGGGATTGAGTCTTGCATCGGCTCCCTGTTCAGGGGGGAGCCTGCTTCTCCCTCTTGCCTGGTGCTCCCTCTGCTGTGCTCTCTCTGTCAAATAAATAAAATCTTAAAAAAAAAAAATTACAGTTTTGTCCCTTATCATCTGTGTGATCTTGGGCACATTACCTAACACCTCCGTGCCTCATTCCTAAGAGGTAATAAATAATTTGGGCAATAAAATGTAATGGAGATAATAGTACATACCTCCTAGAGTCATAGTAAAGTTTAAATAAGTCAGTATATTTGAAGCACTATGGTGGTGCCTGGCACATGAACACTCTTTAAGGTGGTGTTCTTATTATTTATTAATAAAATATTTAACACCTAACTTTGTACAACCCTTTGTTCTATGTGCTGGGGGATGCAGTGGTAAAAAGAGTCCTACCTACTCTCATGGATATTGTGTTCTATCTGGGAAAGAGAACTAAAAGGCAAACACATGAATAAGATAATTTTCCCTTTACCAGTTCTACCTTTCTGAGCAATATGTCCCTAGATGCTTTTCATAGAAGGCCAGTAGCTCATTCTAGGTTTTGGGAAAGATTGAAGTGGAACAAAAGAGAAGTTTGCAGAGAGCTGATGAAAAGTTGAGGAAGTGGCCAGTATATTCATTCTTCAGAGTATTGGCCTGACTGTGGTCAGGGTCAGGTATTGATCTTCCTACCCTGGAAGCCAGGGAGATGCTGCTGGAAAAATTGCCTAAAAAAGAGGGAAAGTTGGACCTCTGCTAAGAATGTACTCTTAATGTTGATTAACAACAATAACGAGAAGAATGATAGCAAGGTCTGGATCTCTGTTGTCTAATCTGATAGTTAATAGCCACCTGTCGCAGCTTGAATTTAGTTAACGTTAAGTAAAATCAAAAATTCTTTTCCTTAGTTGCACTAGCCACATTTCCCATGCTAACACTGCCATATGTAGCTAGTGTCAATGTAGTGGACAGTGCAGTATAGAACATTTTCATGGTCTCAGAAAGTTGAATTGGACAGGACAGGTCTAGATAGTAACTTTGGGATGGCTGCCAACATTTTTTACTCTATGCATATTTATGTATTCATTTTTACTTTCTTTCAGGGCAAGGAAATTTCAAGAGATAGTAGCTGTTTAGAATCATCGTTCTGGGCAGTTTTGCGTCCCTGGCTTCTGGCAGGATACCAGCAGTGTTAGCCTTCCCTTCTCATAGTTGTGTCTCTAAATGTGAATTATTAAATAAGCTTTGCTTTGCTCTCTTACATTGAATTTCAAAGGGCTAGTTCTCTACTCCAGTGGTTCGCAACCAAATAGAATTTTGCCACTCCTAGGGGGGCGTTTGGCAGTGTCTGGAGACAGTTTTGATTGCATAACTGAAATGAAAAATTAGTAGTTTAAAGTAAAATCCAGTTGATAGTAACATTTTCTCATCCACCAGTTTGGAAGTTACCATCTTTTGCTCTGAGACAGATCAATTATTAATAGTATACTGATGACAAAACACTGAAACTCCAAACTTGAATTATTATTTTTAAAGATTTTATTTATTTATTCATAGAGACACACACACACACAGAGAGGCAGAAACACAGGCAGAGGGAGAAGCAGGTTCCATCCAGGGAGCTCGACGTGGGACTTGATCCCAGGTCTCCAGGATCACGCCCTGGGCTGCAGGCGGTGCTAAACCGCTGCGCCACCGGGGCTGCCCCCCTAAATTATTTTGAAAGCAAGTTCCTAAATAATTTAAGTGAAGATAATAACTTTTCATTTTTTGGTATTTGCCTAAGTGGTAATTATTTCTGTGAAATATCGTTTTTTAAGGATATCATTTTTTAAGGATATAGTTCTTTACCAAATGAGTTTTAACTGAATAAAAATAGTGGGAATATTAGACATTATCCAAAAATCTAATTTCTAATTTTAGATGAATGTAGTCATTCTGTCTCTTCTCTTTCTTCGATGCTTGCATCCTTTCCTTGTGTCATTCTCTCTCATACATTTAAGTGCACAGTTCGTTGTTTCTTAGTGTATTCATAGAGTTGTACAACCATCACCCATATTTAATTCTAGAACATTTTCATTGCCCCGAAAAGAAATCCCATGCCCATGAGCAGTCATTCTCTTTCCTACCCCTTCCTCCTCTGAGGCTCCTTACAACCAATAATCTACTGTCTCTGGATTTCCCTATTCCAACTTTTCTGTAAATGAAATCATATATAACCTATGTATCTAGCTTCTTTAGCCTAGCATAATGTTTTCTTTAAAAAAAAAAATTATGAGAGAGCACATGCGAGAATGTGGGAGAGAGCGTGCATGAGTAGGGGAGGGGCAGAGGGAGAAGGAGACTCCTTGCTGAGCAGGGACCCAGATGTGGGATTCCATCCCAGTCTCCCAGTACTACAGGATCATGACCTGAGCCAAAGGCAGATGCTTAACTGACTGAGCCACCCAGGCACCCCTAGCATAATGTTTTCAAGGTTCCTCCATGTTGTAGCATGTTATCAGACTTCATTCCTTTAGATAGTTGGATAATAGTCCATTTTATGGATATAGATCACATTGTGTTTATCCATCAGTTGATAGACATTTGAGTTGTTTCTGTTCTTTGGCTGTTATGCGTAGTGTTGCTGTGAACATTTGTGTACATGCTTTCGTGTATACTCTCGTATGATTTTAGTAGTTAATTTCAACTTCTGAGGTAGATACTAGTCTTTGCCCAGCTTCTGAACTCCTTCATATGTGTAGGGAGTGCCCCACTGTCACCCTGGTGGGAGGTGCAGGGATCTGACATGGTGTAATGATTTCTTTATCTGTTTATAGTTTGTTTCCTTCTCTGAAATGTTTTTGTTTTATTTTATCCCCAGTATCTCGAAGGGATCAATCATCAAATAGTCTTAGATTCGTTTCTGACTTCTAGGAATCTCTTAGAGCTGGGCTTTCCACCTGGAGGTCATCCAGGGGCCCTTCCATTAAAGGTATGGATATTTTAAAATCTCCATTAAATAATTAAATATTACTTGATCTTTAAAACAGACTCATTGGAAAGCCGTCATGTATACACAGAGCACATGCATGATAGTTGATGGCAATCAAATAAGCCTGCTGGTAACTTAGTTTTGATTCAGGAGGTTGGGATAGAGCCTGAGATTTACTTCCTGTCAAAAAACATCATTCCAGTGTTGCTGTGCAATGTGTTTTGCAGTAGCAGGGTTTTAAGTAGAGCATTTCCCAAGTTTTCTCAGCCTCCAGGAACGTATGATCTTCACTTTTGCTGTCTTTGGCTTGTTAGTGTTTAAAAAACTAACTTCAATTATCAGTACCTGAACTAAGTTATCAGTAACCCTGTGAAGTAAAAGGCTTCTTCTCATCGTATGTACTTGACCATTTCTTCAGTTTATTCACATGATACCCTACCATCTCTCCATAATATGTCTTGAGACATAAAAGAAACATGCCTCTTATAATTTCAGAGATTCTCTTTGAAAGAAAGACACTATTTAGCAGTCAGTTCATGTGATGGTGTGGGTGATGGATGTTAAGTCCAGAATTACGCTTGATATTTGGTACATGCTCTGTGTTCTTACAAATTTCACTTAAAAAGTCAGAGTTGTTCATTAAATCATAATAAACTCACAAGGCATAGAATTTTTTTCTAAATGACATCATAGAAGAAGTTAATTTGTCCCGTAGGGAAGTAGATAAAATAATGAAACCGCCATGTGGAAAGTAAGGTAGGTCAAAAAAGGCACACAGGGCCAGTTGGTGTGTTATGACAGAAGTTGTAGAATGTAGGAAATGTGCACCACAAATATCAAATATCAGAGGCTTCATAATGTTAGCATAGTAACAGGACTGATAGTTGGTTAGCCCCAAAGGTAGAAAATGAGTAAATTCTCTTGAAATGAATTTTTCCACTTCTGCTAGACTTAAGATTTCTGAATGTCAGTGATCACTTCATTTGGAAGTTATGCAGAGAAAACAAATGACTTTAAAATAAATGCCTTCTATTTAACTTTTACTGAGCACAAGAAAAGAGGTTGGGCACTGAGGAAAATAGAAAGAACTGTGACCCATGGGCTTGATCTGCCCTCCCAAGGAAGTCAGAACACATGCACAAACACCTGGAAGTGTAAAAACGGTCCCTAAGTAACAAATCTTATAGGCAGCAAATACTACAGGGACTGCCTTGGCGTACATACCAAGCCACATAAATATTTCTATAAGTCACCCAGGTTCTTTCTTAGGAAAGAAACAGTAAACCTGATTACTCCTTTCTGTGGAGAGAAGCTAGGGCATTGAGGACTGAGAGTAGGAATGTAGAGTCCGAAGGAAATAACTCACACTTGGCCCTTAGTGAGTCACTAATGACCTTTCTTTTGGGTGGAATTATAGGAAGGATTTTGCTGGCGTGGGTGGAACAGAAAGGAAGGGGAACTGAAAGAAGATTGCCTGTGGAAGTGGCCTTTAGATTCTCAGAAAATGTAGCATAATCCCACTACATTGCCATTCCAGTACTAAAAAATGCTCTTTGATTTACTCTGAGAAACTGGGAGGTGGGGGATTGTGGCAAATCTTTTTTTTTAAGATTGTTTTTTAATATGAAAAATATCGAAAATATGTAAATGATAAGCCTCCTTAGGCTGCCTGCCACATCTGCTGCCAGAATTTTCTTAAGGGTAGGATGCAAGGAACCCCCCAGGTAGCATTCTTTTCTAATGACTAAAACAGATGACCTCTGCTTATCTTTTATTTTCTCCAAACCACGTCCTCAGCCGTTTATAGCTTCTCAGATAATTTTGTACATTCTACTCAGTTTAAAAAGAAAATCAGGAGATACTGTACAGGGCCAGAATAAATTAAAATTCATTAGATACATGTTTCTTCTTGCCCCAAAGAGAAATAACTTAGAATAAACCCCAAAGCAAAATGACCTGAGCCAAACAGGTTCTGCAAGTGTAGGCAGCTAACTTTCATAGCACTCTCTTCCAAACCACTCCCTCAACCGTCCTTCTTTCAGACTCTGCTCCCTTCTCCCTGGCAGCAGGGAGTTGAGTTGACATTAGTGACCTCTGGGAAGAGGTGTCCCCGATTCCCAAGAGATGAGGATATCTGTGTGTGGAACTTTGTTTTTGTTGAAGATCTCAGAAATGTAGAGCTGTAAAGTAATGTTTGCTTCATTATTAGTTCATTGAAAAGAAATAGGTTGGGAGACCCATATTATAATTTTTCGTGTTTATTGAACACGGAGAGCATAATTTCACTGGAAATGCAGTTGTTAATGAGATGATTAGTAGGGGAGGGGTGCAGCTTGTGTGGTGTTGCCTATTAAAAGAATTGTCAGATTGTCCCTTTGTCCCAGAGGATTTTCTGCAGTGAGTGATAGTAGAACTTAGAAGGGCAGAGATGCTTTGTCATGTACATTAGGAGGATCATGGAGAGGGAGTTGGGAAAAGAGATCGGACACTCAGGCAGACCCTTTTTTAGAAAGGAATACCATCCAGAAGCTGAAGATCTGGATACAAATACATTCCTTTACAAAGTTCATATTTCTAAAACAAAACAAAACAAACCCCCAAACAAAGTTCATCCTTCTATACCTGCAAGGCTCTTTGTTCCCCATTTTGCAGACCACTTGGGCCAGGGGTGCCTGGCTGGCTCAGCGGTTGAACGTCTGTCTGCCTTTGGCTCAGTTCATGATCCCTGGGTCCTGGGATCCAGTTCCTCATCAAGCTTCCCAGAGGGAGCCTGCTTCTCCCTCTATGTCTCTGTCTCTCTCACATAAATAAATAAAATCTTAAAAAAAAAAAAAAAAAAAGACCTCTGTGCCAAATCACAGCCCTGGTTGGATCCATCCCAGTTGTTTCATGCTCCATTGTGTGTCCCTTATGTGGCTGTAGAAAACATGATCCTGGTGACTAGTTTTGCTTTGGATTTGATTGTTGGTTTCACATGAGTTGTTTGGACTGCCCAGCAACTATTCTAGATTTCCGTAGTCACTTTTTCAGTTTTCCTTGTGCTCGCTGTGCTCTATTTGGAGGTGCTCTCCCCAGAACTCATCACAGTGTCCCCTTTTTGGTGAAGCCTTGCCTGGCCACCCTGTCTGAACATCACTTCTCTGATATTTCTTCACAATTTTGCTTTATTTACTTTTTTCTTTTTGATACTTATTCCTGCCTAAATTATATAATTATTTATTCTCCCCCATTTCTCCCATAAGCCCATGCTTTCAAACTCCAGCTTGCATCATTATCAGTTGGAGGGATTTAAAATACAGATTGTTGGGCCCTGCCCCAGAATTTCCCATTCAATTGGCCTGGATTTCTTTTTCTGCTGCTTCATTATTGGCATATAGAAATGCAACAGATTTCTGCACATTGATGAGACTTCACTTTTTTAAAAAAAGTTGAACTTTCCTTTCCACAAACATAGCCTATTTCTCCATTCATTTAGGTCTTCTGAGTGTCCTTTTATAGTATTTCATAGTTTCTTTTATATTTCATTTTTCATATTCTCTCTTCCTCTGCCCCTACCCACCCCCCCGTAAATTAAAAAAAAAAAAAAAAAAGAACCTAAATTATGTTTTGTTTCCTAGGAAGAGAAAATAGAGACTCTGTAATTCATTTTTTTGTTTTGTATAAAATAGCTTTATTGAGATAAAATTTGCATACCATTCAATTTATCTGCTTAAAGCATATGTTTAAAAGGTTTTTAGTATATTTACAGAGTTGTACAGCTGTCGTCACAATTTTAGAGCATTTTTATCGTCCCCAAAAAGATTCCTATACCCATTAGCGGCTACTCCCCATTCCCCCAACCTCCCAGCCTCAGGCAAACACTAATCTGATTTCTGTCTCTGTAGATTTTCCTGTTTTGGACTGTTCAAATAAATGGAATTAACACTGTATATGGTCTGTATGACTGGCTTCCTTCACTTAATGTTTTTGAGGTTCATCTAAGTTTAACATGTTTGAGTACTTCATTCCTTTTTATTACCAGATTTGGATAGATATATAAATTTTAAAATATTTTATCTAATTATCAATTGATGGACAATTGACTTATTTCTACGTTTTGGACTTGAATGCTGCTGTGAACTTGGTTATTATGTTTTGCATGGACATGTTTTCATGTCTTGAGTATATATCTAGGACTTTTAATTGTTTGATCATATGACTGTATATTTAATATTTTGCAGAAGTGCTGTTTTCCAAAGTGGCTGTATTATTATTTTACATTTTCACCAGCCAATGTGAGGATTCTAAATTCTCAGTATTCTCACTAGCACTTGTCACTGTCTTTTTGATTATAGCCATCCTAGTGGGTTGTAGAGATAACCTCCTTGGGGTTTTGATTTGATGTGCCTTTTTCTGATGGCTAATGATACTGAATTTTTTTTTTTTTTTGAGAGGGAGAGAGAGGGGCAGGGGTGCACAGGAAGTGGGGGAGAGCATCCCAGGCAGACTCCACACCCAGTGTGGAGCCCAATGTGCAGCTCCAGTCTCATGACTGGAATCCTGACCTGAGCTGAAATCAAAAGTCAGATGCTCAACTGACTGAGCCACCCAGGCATCCCTGGACATCTTTTAATCTGCTTATTTTGTCATTTGTAGTTTTCCTTGGAGAAATGTCCATTCAGATTCTTTGAGACCTGTGTAAATTTATGCTGTTTTTGTTTAAGAAGAGAATTTGGAAGAAAAATTGCATTCCACTTTTTTTTTTTTTTTTTTTTTGTGGAATAACCATGAATAAGCAATGCAGTCCACTTTTTTCCATCATGTATTTTATGATGCCTACAGACATTCCTTCCACACTTCGTTCAGGAGTCTGCCCAGATGCCACCTTCTCAGAGGCTTTTCTTGATTATCCTGTCTAAAGAGGCAGTCATCCTTGATCCCTCTTCTCAGTCTTACCCTGTATGTTTTCAAGAATGCACTTGTCACTCTTTGATATTACAGTAGAGTTTTATTTCTTTGTCTCCGTCAGTGGAATATAAGTTCAGTGAGGGTAGGGGACCCTGTTTAGTTCACTTGGTATACTAGTAGGGCCTCAGTAAATACTGGTTGAGTGAATGATTGAATGGAAGACTGGGCTATGGAGTCCATCACTCCCTTGTTATGGGAACTTGGGCAAGTTGTTTAACTTTTCTCAGGTTTAACATCTTCATTTGTAAAACCATGGTAGTAAGAGTCCTTGTGTTCATGAGTGGCTCTGAGGGTTAAATTAATTGGCGTATGTAAAGTACCAGAGGTCATGATAGGTACTATAAAGGAAAGAAAGCTATTAGTTTTAATCTTTTTGTTTGCTTTTGGCATGTTATATAGAATAGTTGACAGTAAGGAATATGTATTTACTTTTTAAAGACTTGGGTGAATCCGAATTTTTGTTTCTCTTTTCCAGGGGATGCAGAGAGCAACTAATGTCACCTATCAAGCTCATCATGTCAGCAGGAACAAGAGAGGTCAGGTCGTTGGAACCAGAGGTGGTTTTCGTGGTTGTACAGTTTGGCTAACAGGTAAGGTCAAGGAGATAAACCAGTTAATTTCAAAAGCCGTGTTTATACACAGCCTTGAACCAGGATGAAGCATATTTATTTAAATTTTGAGCTGTTCTTGTATCTGAAACATCACTATATGTAACTAACAACATTGCTTAATTATATTTCCTTTTTGTAATTCCTTTTAGTCGTTACAGAATTGCTGTTGAAATAAAGGAGAAAACCAGAATGCATCTTAAAACTACTTTCTAGGGGCACCTGGGTGGTTCAGTTGGTTAAGTGTCCAACTCTTGCTCTCGGCGCAGGTCCTGATCAGTGTTGTGAGATTGAGCCCTGCATAGAGCTCCCTGCTCAGCATGGAGTCCGCTGGAGATTCTCTCCCTCTTCCGTCCCCTCTGCTCCTCCCCTCATTTCATGTGTGTGTACTTTCTCTCTAAAATGAATAAATAAAATCTTTTAAAACACACACACACACACACACACACACACACACACACAAAGTTACTTTTACATGCAAACAAGACCTGGTTTCTTCTTCAAGAAGCTAATAATGTAAACCATATAAAGAGAAAAAATGAGTGATAAAGAATTTCACATCCATTTCTTTTGCTTTGGCCTCTGATTGGTTCTTGCATTGGTTTTCCCAGAGTCTCCTTTTGGGCTCAGTCATAGTAGGCTGGAGAGAGGGTCAGTTAATCCAGACTTTGGAGGTGGTTTTAAGAATGATGGATTCTTTTATTTTTTTTTAAATTTTTTTTGATTTTTTATTTATTTATGATAGAGAGAGAGAGAGAGAGAGAGAGAGAGAGAGAGGCAGAGACACAGGCAGAGGGAGAAGCAGGCTCCATGCACCGGGAGCCCGACGTGGGATTCGATCCCGGGTCTCCAGGATCGTGCCCTGGGCCAAAGGCAGGCGCCAAACCGCTGCGCCACCCAGGGATCCCATGGATTCTTTTAGTTCTAGGATTCATATTTAAAATTTTGATGTATCTTGTCAAATTAATCACCAAAATTTTATACCTATTACTCTCCTATCAACAGTGTGGGAGAGGTTCCATTTTGTAGTATCCTCATCAACATGGATATTATCAATCCTTAAAATTTTTGCTGATTGGTAAAAAGCGGCATTCTTATTTTTTGTGTGTATTTTTTTTTTAAAGATTTTATTTATTCATGAGAGACAGAGAGAGAGAGGCAGAGACACAGGCAGAGGGAGAAGCAGGCTCCATGCAGGGAGCCCGAGGTGGGACTCGATCCCAGGTCTCCAGGATCACGCCCTGGGCTGAAGGCAGGCGCTAAACCTCTGAGCCACCCAGGGATCCCCTCTGTGTGTATTTTTTAAATTACATGCTCCAATTATAGATAAGTCTATTTGTTTCTATGTGAAGGAAGACAGCATCATCATAGTCTACTCATTCTTGTCTAGATTGTTGTTAAATTGTTAATTTTCCATTGTCCAGGTTCATAACACATTCCTAAGTTTTCATAATTGCTTGTTTAAGTTCTATAAGTAAATTGATTCCATATCAATCAACTTACCATCAGTTTTTTTTTTATTTTTTATTTTTTTATTTTTTTATGGCATGTCCACTCATGAGTTCTTAGTCTAGGTTTAGATTTAAGTGTTTATAGTTCATTGTTGTTGTTGTAAGATAGTGTTCACTGGATTTTGAATTCCCTGGGTTTTTATGTTTGAGAATGTCTGCCCATTTTTTATAGTGATTTGGTTGGGTAAAATTTATATTTTAGTTCATACTTTCTTTGTCTTGGAATTCTTAAAACATTATTCCATTGTCTTAAAACATTAATTCCACTGTCTTCTGGTATTAAATGATGTGAAGAAATTTGATTTTTTTTTTCTTTTTAGGAGCATTCCTTTTTTTCTTGATCCCTTAAAAATTGTTTCTTTTCCTATATTTTAGAAGTTTTACCTTTCTCATTTAGTCCCTTTATCTACCTGCAGTTGATTTTTGTGTGTATTTGAGGGAGGAATCTATTTTTTTTTTCCATGTGGATAATCCTTTTTCTCAAGAGCATATATTGATGAGGGCATCCTGTTTTTTTTATGCAAAGTCAGCTGTTACATGTCAGTTTTCTACTTATGCGTGGATTTATTTCTGGGCTCTCTGATCTATTCTACTGGTCTAATACTCTATTATTACCACATTGTCTTTACTGTTGTGTATTTCTAAGTCTTGAAATACCGTGAAGTAAGTCATCTTATTCTTTCATCAGAGACATCTTGACTTTTTTTCCTTTGGCTCCTCCACATTAAGGTATAAATTTTATAATTGGTTTAACCAGTTCCTCCAAAATCTAGTAGGGATTTAGTTTGGGATTACATTTTATGTCAAGGTCAATTTTTGGGGAAATTGATCTTTAGAATATTGAGTTAATCCTTTTCTTAAACATAGTATATTCCATTGATCTTACCACTAGTGATGCTTATAAATATTTTGGTGATTGCTTTATGATATAGTATATATTCAGTCTTTATAAATATAAAAATATATATATTCTTTTGAAAATATTTTTATTTATTTATTAGTGACACACACACATAGAGAGGCAGAGGCACAGGCAGAGGGAAGAAGCAGGCTCCATGCAGGGAGCCTGATATGGGACTTGATCCCAGGACTCCAGGATCACGCCCTGGGCCAAAGGTGGCGCAAAACCGCTGAGCCACCCGGGCTGCCCTATAAATATATATTTGAAAAGAATATCTATTCCCTTAGTGTGCAGTGTTCCATATATGTTCATTAGACCAAGCTTGTTAATTATGTTTTTCAATCTTCTATAGCCTATGTTGATTTTTTTTTTGACAAAAAAAAAATCATTTCATTGTTGGAAATGAAAGTAAAGATTTTTTTTCTTGCAATTCAGTGGTTTAACCAGGATCCATCAAGCTATTGAGTGGTTTGCCATTTCTCTGGAGTGTAGTTTGCTTTTTCTCAGATTTTATTTCAGATAAACTTTGTTTTATATATATATTTTTTGTTTGTTTTGTACTTTTATATTGGTTGGTATACTAGTTTCCCAAGGCCGCTGGAATAGATTATTTCAAGCAACAGGGTGGCTAAACAGTAGGAATTAATTCTCTCACAGTTCTGGAGGCTGGGAGTCTGAATGAAGGTTCTGGGGTTAGTTCCTTCTGGGAGAATCTGCCCTGGCCTCTCTCCTAGCTTTTGGAGGTTGTTGGCAATCTTTGGTGTTCCTTGGTTTGCAGATGTAGAGCTCCAATCCCTGCTTTCATCCTCATGGGCCTGGTACAGTGACACTATTCGCTGGATTTAGTGCCCGTGCTAGTACTGTATGACCTCATTTTAATTAATTACATCCACAAAGACCCTGTTTCCAACTAAAGCCACGTTCTGAGCTTCCAGGTGTATATGAATGGGGGAGGGGGGGCTAATTATTCTAGTACATTTGGTTTCTTCAGGTATGCTACTTTTCCTTATCAAAGTTTTGTATTATCTCTCCAGTAATTAAGTCTTTTCTACCTGCTTTAATTTCTTTGCCTTTTTGTCTCTGTTCACTGTAATCATCTCAATGAAGCTTCCTATGTCAGTAATTAGGTTTTTAGCAATTTCTCTTCTTACTTTGTTTCAAATTAAATATATACATAAAATGAATATATATACACACATGTATGTATAAATAGGTACTCTTTTTTTTCTGTTAAAGATTTTATTTATTTACTCATGAGAGACAGAGAGAGAGAGAGAGAAATGGGAGAGGCAGAGACATACCAGAGAGAGAAGCAGGCTCCATGCAGGGAGCCTGATGTGGTATTTGATTCCAGGACTCCAGGATCATGCCGTGGGCCAAAGGGAGGTGCTCAACTGCTGAGCCACCCAGGCATCCGTAAATAGATATTTTTATTATCAGGTTGTCATGTATAAAAAGTCTAAGAGTTCAGGTTTCAGAGTTTTTCTTCCCCTCATACTTAATGCTCAGCTGCTGGTTAAAAACAACAAAAAACAGAAACTTCTGCCTCCATATTTTTGTTCAGTTATTGTTGCTGTGTAACAAATTACCCAAAACCTAGTGGAATAAAGCAACTTTTTAAATCTACTTACCATTTTGTGCTTGAGGAATTCAGGACGGCTCAGCTGGGTTGATTTCCCTGATGTCTAGAGGCTCACCTGGCTGGTGTCAGTGATCATTAACTCACTTGATGCTATTTGTCAGCTGGGAGCTTAGTTGGCTGAACCACCTGCTCTTGATTCTGCTAGCATGGTAGCCTCAGGATATTTAAGAGCAGGCTTCTCTCAAATGGAGGGTCCAAGAGAAACTGCATAATAGCTTTTCCTGATCCTGCCTTGGAAGTCACACATTGTCATTTTCACTACATCCTTTTGGCAGTAGATGAATCATAAGTCCAGCCCAGATTCAAGGGTAGGGAGTTAGACTCTACCTCTTGATGTGACAATGGCGATGTCACATTTTCAAAGAGATTGCAGATGGGAAAATCTGTTGGAGCCGTCTTTGGAAAATACCATCTGCTATTGCACGTTTTTTGTTTTGTTTTGTTTTTTAGATTTATTTATTTGAGAGAGAGAGAGCACGAAAGGGAGGGGCAGAGGGAGAGAGAATCTCAAGCAGACTCCACACTGAGTGCAGAGCCCAATAGAGCTCGATCTCACCCCCATGAGATCATGATCTGAGCTGACACCAAGAGTCTCTCACTTAACCTACTGTGCCTTCCAGGCACCCCAAATACAAGTTTTTAATATATAAAGCAACTAATACTATTGATCCTCCTAACATAACATATTTTTTTTAAGTTAGCCTTCTATGCTGTCATGACTTCTTTCAAGGGAATCAGTACATGAGACCTCACTTTTTATCTCTTACCTGATCACTGTCTTAGCTGTGAATTCTGTACTTATATACTCATCAAGGTTGCAAGTATTAGTGCATAAATGTATGCTTTCCTTTTCCTTCTTGTTGTTTAGGAAGTAAACATCATTGGTAGAGGAAGTATTGAAGTTGAAATGAGGATATTCTTTCAAAGTTAATTATATTATAAATTGCACATCCAGATACTTTTATCATGGTAGTCTATGGGATGTGTTGATCCTGGGATATAGAGATGACTTTATAATATTTAGTTTTACTTTTGTCCTTTTTCTTACCTCACAGAAAATAATTGGGGCACGTCACTCTTTTTACTTTGGCATGTAGCTTTGGAATAGTAACAGGAACAAAGTGAATATATACCCTCTGAAACCATAATTTCTAGGATACCTTAGGGCATAAACAGGAATTATTAAAAATATAAATGCTTAAGTAGTCAACGCTGTAGTCAGGTCAAAATGGCGAACAGACCTGCTCTCATAGCATCACGCTGGTGGCTAGAGGGCATTCAGAAGTGGTATCCAGTGCTGCACAGTTCAATAAACTGGAGTTAATGTGAGATGATGCAGTATATGAGAATGATGATGTGAGGAGGCCATAAAGCTTCCTGACAACCTTTATAACCACAGGGTGATTGAACATTCAGAGAGCACTGGATCTGACCAGGAGGAAGCAGATCTTGCCTAAAGAATGGTGGACAAAACATAAGGAGAGTAATTTCTACCTTGAAGCCTATCTGAAAGAAGTTACTCAGTAAAAAAGAGAGAGGAATGGACAAAGAAGTAATCATAGAGTTGAAATCTATGGTTGCAACTCTCTCCTCAAATATTTTTAAGAGTTTGGGTAAACCTGAAATGTGCAATTGAGGACTATTTGAGCTGCAAATGTATTACTTTAAATAAATGTCTATTGTGATTTAAAAAGACCACAAAACCACAAATGCTTATTTTATTTGAACTACAGATGTTTTTCTAGCTAAGATGTAAATCTTATAGAGAAATGTGGGATAAGTATTATTGAGAAATTGCTATGAATAATGAATGTCATTACAGCTGTGATTTAAATTCTTTATTACTAAGTAGTTATCCATTTAACGTTGCATCTGAAATGTGCTTGGACTGTTGAATTTTAGGCTTATCTGGAGCAGGAAAGACCACAGTGAGCATGGCTTTAGAGGAGTACTTGGTTTGTCATGGTATCCCATGCTACACTTTGGATGGTGACAACATTCGTCAAGGTCTCAATAAAAATCTTGGCTTTAGTCCTGAAGACAGAGAAGAGAATGTTCGACGTATTGCAGAAGTTGCTAAGCTGTTTGCAGATGCCGGCTTAGTATGCATCACAAGTTTTATATCACCTTATACTCAGGTATGTGGCTTTTGTACTATTGCTGTTCTCGTATCATTGACTGAGAATATGCTGTCAGGCAGAACAGTTTAAACACTGACATGTGCTTTGAAACTAAATTCTTCCTTGGATCCCTGGGTGGCGCAGCTGTTTGGCGCCTGCCTTTGGCCCAGGGCGCGATCCTGGAGACCCGGGATCGAATCCCACGTTGGGCTCCCAGTGCATGGAGCCTGCTTCTCCCTCTGCCTATGTCTCTGCCTCTCTCTCTCTCTCTCTCTCTCTGTGTGTGTGTGACTATCATAAATAAATAAATAAATTAAAAAAATAAAACTTAAAAAAAAAAGATTTTGTTTATTCATTTGACAGGGGGAGAGAGAGCATAAGCAGGGAGAGCAGAGGGAGAGGGAGAAGCAGGTTTCCAGTGGAGCAGGAAGCCCGATGCTGGACTCAATCCCAGGACCTTAGGATCATGACCTGAGCCAGAGGCAGACACTTAACTGACTGAGCCACCCAGGTTCCCCAAAGCTAAATTCAAATTGAAATAATTAGCTTACAACATTTCTGTGCTGTGACTTTCTAAGTAAATTCAGTTTTGATAAAACCTGCTATGACCCCCGCCCCCTCCAGAAGTATAACTGAACTTTTTGACCTCAAGCCAGTGGCCAAATTATTTCAGGCTTGACTATTCAATAGACATACAGTAAACACCCAACATGTGTTAGACACCAGGGAAAGCCTTAAGTTTCTTCACATATGCCTGACCATGGCTTCTTTACTCCCAGGTCTTCAGTCTCCTCTTTCATCACACTGTCGCGGCCGGTGCGAGAAGGTCCGGATTCAGGGACCGAGGGCAAGGGGATGAGAAAGAAACAAGAGACTAAAAGTTCATGGGATAGGAGGTTCCATGCAGCTGATGGCCGCAATGGACAAGCTTTATTTTTGCATGTAGAGTTTATATAGCCTCTGTAAGCAGGCGGCTTATTTCTTTAAGGAGAAGTACATCTCGCGCACAAACATACATTGTTTTTAAGACTGACACCTGTTATTTGTTTAAGCAATAGAGCAGGAAGGCCACATATAGACTAAACAGTGAAGTTTGTTTATTAAGTAATGTCTGCCAAGGCGGTCATGTGTCAGGCCACCTTCTTGCTTGCTTTATGGGAACTTGTCTCGATAACATTTTAAAGGAGAAGCAAATATGTACATTTACTTCCATAAGGGGGAAGAGCTAGGTGCAGCCCCAGCAGGTTGGCCAGGTATGACAAGGAGCCTTTGCTCAACCCAAAACCCTGCCTCGCGCCGCAGGACTGCGGGTTGGCCAGGGACAACAGGGAGCTTTGGCTCAACTTGGAACCCTGCCTCGCGCCACAGGACTGCGGGTTGGCTAGGGACGACAAGGAGCTTTGGCTCAACTTGGAACCTTGCCTCGCACTGCGGGACCGCTCCCAACATCACACCCTCCCTCTTATTTTAGTACCATTTCACTTTTTTGTATTCCTCTTTTAAAAAATCATTGTATTTCTCACTGTGAGATTTTTGTCCCTGCCCAGAAGGCACTCTTCTCCTTGTATGTTGACTCCTATTCATGCTTTGAGATTCAGGTTCGGTATCTCCTCCTGAGTACCTTCCCTTTGTCCCTTGGTCTTTGTGGGGTATCTGTCTTTGGTGCCCTTATTTTTGTACCTTAATGCATTATTTTATTATGAATACCAGTTCATTGGTTGGTGGTGCTAATAATAGCAGCAATAATAGTAATAATAAAAATCATAGCAGCTAACATTTATTGAACAGCAACTATGTATATAAATTAACTCACTTAGTTCTCATCACCCAATGAAGAAGGCAGAGGTGGAGCACCTGGGTGGCTCAGTCTGTTAAGTGTCTGACTCTTGGTTTCATCTTAGCATCTTAGGTCATGGTTTCAAGGTCTTGAGATCAAGCCCCACTTGGGGCTCTGCACTTAGTGTGGCGTCTGCTAAAGATTCTTTTCCTCTCCCTCCCCCTCTGCTTCTACTCCCATTCACTCACTATCTCACAAATAAATAAAGTCTTTAAAAAAGGCAGAGGTTGGGGCGACAGGTATAAATTACTAAGGGTCTTATACTGTACATGGTAGAGCAAAGATATATACCCAGTGTCACTGGAATCCATGCTCTCACCCATCATGCTTTGTTACCTCTAAACTCCACTGGCTCCTCAAAGGCTGAAACTATGTCTTGTTTATCTTTGTAACCAAGTCCAGCTCCTGGAACACAGTAGATATTTAGTGTTTTTTAAATCACAGCATAACTCAGATATGAAAGAACAGGTAAATTACTAGGTGGTTAAAGTCAGGGGCTTTGGGGCCAGAAATAATGGGTTGGAATCCCAACCCTGCCAGTTACTGTTATGACCTTGGCCAGTTGACTTAACCTTCAGAAGCTCAGGAAATGCCTACGTCATAGGGTTTCTCTGAGGAAAATCATGCATTCAGAGCTCTTAGCACAGTGCCTGGTGTGATAAGTATTCAGCGAATATAATAAAAGCATGGTTGTAGTACTGTATATGAATTTGGATTGTTAGACTTTTTTAAAAGCAGCATTAAAGTACGAGCTGTAGGAGTTATAGGTAAGTATCACATGGAGTGTTATTATAAAGATTCGCTTAATTGAACCATGGCAGGAGTCCTAAAAGGTCCTGTGAGGCCTACTTTTTATTTTCCTGAAATACTGGGAAGAGTGTCAATATATCAGTTTAAAGTATACTAGATAATGAAGTGTATAAGAGAATAATAGTTGTTTTGAGTTCTTGAATCCTTGGATATGAACAGTTTTCATAGTAATATTGTAATTGATATTCTTGCACTTTCTGGGAATTTGTGCAACTTTGGAAGAGGAGAGAGTAACATGGGATTTGGAGAGCTGTCACCTGGGTCTCTAAAAGTATATGCTGATCTGTTTTTTGGTCCCCTTATTTCCATAGTATCGAGCAAAATTTGTTGATCTCATCTCTAAAAGCACGAAGAATGAGGTTTGGATTATGCTTAGGACATGTCAAAATCTGTCATATTTGCGTCAAACCACATAATATGGGATATGTATATTCTATGTCATCCCTGAACTTGGCATCTTTGTTCTAAAATAAACCCGATAGTTCCTAGCTAGTCTGGTGGGAATAGAGATGTGAACAGTTACAATATGTTGCAGCAGGTGATTAGGTAAATGTATATGAAAGGTGCTGTGGAAGAATCACAGAAGAGATGCTGCTTGAAATGAGTCCTAGAGAATGAATCAGAGCATACCAGTGAGACCAGAGGAAGAAAGCTGTTTCAACAGAGGAAACAGTACAGTGTTTGCAGCAGCATGGAAATGTGAGGGAGTTTGGTCTTTTGGGGAAACTGTTGGTAGTTTGTTACAACTGCCGTGTAGAATGAATTTGAGGGGAGATGAAGCTAGAGTAGTTGGCAGAGGTCTGATGATGAACCTTGGTTGCTCAGAACTTTGCCCCATAGAGGACTTAACAGTTTGAGATTGTATTACGGAATGCTGTCTCTGGGTTTGCATTTTAGTGAGGTTCTCTTTAAAGTCTGGAATAAGGGATCCCTGGGTGGCGCAGCGGTTTAGCGCCTGCCTTTGGCTCAGGGCGCGATCCTGGAGACCCGGGATCAAATCCCACGTCGGGCTCCCGGTGCATGGAGCCTGCTTCTCCCTCTGCCTGTGTCTCTGCCTCTCTCTCTCTCTCTCTCTCTCTCTCTCTCTCTCTCTGTGTGTGTGTGTGTGACTATCATAAATAAATAAAAATTTAAAAAAATATATATTTAAAAAAAATAAAGTCTGGAATAAGAGTGGTCTGGAGATAGGAGACTAGTGAGACTTTTGAATTCAAGCAGTAACAATGGGAATGGAAAAGATGGGGTGTATTTGAGGGCTCTTGAGCCTGTAGGATCAGTAGGACATGGTGGCTGATTGCTGAATTTGGGGTGAACATAAAGGATGGTGCTTTCTGAATAGAAGATGGACTGATTTAGGTAGAAAATACAACATGGGCAGGGAGGAGATGACTCTTTCATTTTAGGTAGATTAGGTTTGAAATCCTGGTAGCTATCTAAGTGGGTCATTGAACTCAAGAAAGCTGTGTAGAATTGAGATGGATTTCAGAATCATTAACTTTGTTAATTGAATCCTGGTTGAAGTTGAGCTTCATTTAAAAAGAACAGTTGGGGGACGCCTGGGTGGCTCAGCGGTTGAGCACCTCCCTTTAGCCCAGGGCGTGATCCTGGAGACCCGGGATTGAGTCCCACATTGGGCTCCCTGCATGGAGCCTGCTTCTCCCTCTGCCTATGTCTCTGCCTTCCTCTCTGTGTTCCTCATGAATAAATAAATAAAATCTTAAAAAATAAATAAAAAGGACAGTCAGAATCCATTAAGGATTAATCCACAACTTAATCATTCTGCTACATGCTATGGTTGTAAAGCTAATGAAAAGATATCACTATATCAGAATAAGAACTATAACAAGTATACAGTGGGTTCTCTGGAAAGCCAGAGGAAGGAGGGCCCTCCATCAGCCTGGGCATGCAGGCTGAGCTTCCTGGAGGACTTCACAGAGTCGTGCTGTGAGCAGCACATTGCTTTAGAGTAGCCTCCGCCGCCGGCCCCCCAGGTGCCCGGGCTGCCAGGGGCCCAGCACATTGCTTTAGGCAGAAGAGAGAAGTGGAGGCTTTCTGGTGGGGAGGGATGGCTAAGGCATAAGGCCCAAACAGCCTTGTAAACCAGGCAGGTATTAATTATTAATAGAACATCAAGTGCAAGACTGAGAATGGTGTGGCCAGGTATAGAAGGCCTGATGCCTCACACCAAGAAGTTTGGATTTTTTTTTTTTTCTTTTAAGAAGTTTGGATTTTACCCGGATGGTAGTGGAGAATCTCTGAGATGTTAGTTACGTGGTTGAATTTGCATCCTCTGTCATCAGGGGACAGTGTTAACAGTATGACTTTGAGTAGATCAAAGCTAGAAGCCAACAAACTTTTAAAAGGGTATAGCAGTTGACCAGAGGAGGAATGAGGTTGAACTAGGGAGTAGGGAAGAAATGCAAACTGGGTTGATATAATATTGAAAGGCAAAATCCAAAGGACTTTGTGACAGAATGCACAGAGAGTGAGGGTGTGGGGCAAAGGGAAGGAACCAGAACAACTCTTGGGATTCTGGGTAAATAGCGTTATCATCCTTGATTTGGGCAGTATGGATGGGATGCTAGCTTGGGGGAAAAGAGAATGAACTTAGTTGTGGACATATTAAGTTTGAGGTACCTGTGGGATCTCCCAAGTGGGCATATTTTGGAGGAAGTTTGAAACGTGTGTGTAATTTCAGGAAAATGGGCAGGGATCAGGCTTAAGTGTTGGTGTGTATATTATAGTTGACATTGTGAAGGCTGCCAAGAAAAGTGCTCAAGGACTTAATGTGGGACTTCTTCAGTGGACTCCTAAAGAAGTGTGGGTGACACCAGTGTTGAAGGGATGTGAAAGTAGGAAGAGCCCAGGGGAGCCTGCATTAGGAATGACCAAGGAGTAGCGTCGTCGGGATACGTTGGGTTCATAGTATGAGATGCAGTAGAAAGTCCTGTGATTTGAAGGCTGAAGAGTACCCACAATTAAGGGATTTTGGGTGATTTGTTAATTCACTTGTTTTTTGTGGATGAGTGACTTGTAGTTTGTTGCAGGGGATAAAGCAGGTGGAGAGGGCAGAGGCTGAAGATTTCAGATGGAGTAGGGCTAATGGATTGAGCAAGGCCGGTCCATTAGAAGGGACTCTGGAATTGGAAGGGAGAAGTGGCAGGTGTGAGAGAGACAAAGGTTATTGGGCATATAGATACATTTATGTGGCAGAGAGGAGGTGGAGAGCATTCGTGCCTAGAGATTTTCTTTTTGAAATAGGAAAGATGAGAGTAGTGACAGTGGAAGTAGGCATGGTTTGTCAGAGGGGCCAAAAGGAATGTGAATGCTAAAATGAACTAAGTGAGGATAGAATGGTGGGAGTTGCAGGGGCTGGCTTTGGAGACATTGGCACTGCTTGTGTACAGAGTATGAATGTGGAGCTTATACTTGGGAATGGAAGGATGAGTGGATCTCAAGGGGGTACTTGGTTTTAGCTAAGACCAGAAAGAAGAGGTTGACTCAGATAGGAAACCGTGCCAGAGGATGGGGTGGAGTGATGAAGGTGATGACCAGAGAGAGAGTGGTGGGGGGGTTAGGGGCAGGGCAGAAAAGTAAAGTTTTGGGAATGCTCGAGATGAGAAGTGGCCACAGGAGTTTGTATTTGGCAAGTGGATAAACCATCCTCAGAGATCTGAATGAACTTCTTGGGAAGTGAAGTTGCTTTCAAACCAGCTCAGGCTGAAGTTGAACATGTTATGAGAGAGAGGCTTGGTGACATCTCTGCTTTTTGGCTAGGCTTTGGCTTTGGCTCCTCATAAAATTTAGGTGAACGTTTTTTGTGGGATATCTATTGTTTTCCCTCCTGGAATTCCCCAGTATTTTGGAATAGTATACCTTTTAAAATTGTTATAAAGAATGGGTATGTTAACGTAATGATTTCCTGGATTTAATTTTTTAATTTTTTTCAGTTTCTAGATACATATATATTTTTAGAATTTTTTTTATTTGAGACAGCAAGTGCATGCGCACGAGAGGAGGGAGGAGCAGAAGGAGAGAGAAATAATCCTCAAGCAGACTCCCTGCTGAGCATGGAGCATGACACTGGGCTAGATCCCAGGACTCTGAGATCATGACCTGAGTTGAAGTCTGAGGCTTAGCTGACTGGGTCCCAGGCAATACCTCAGTTTATATTTTAAAATATAAATTAAGTTTTGTGTAGTATTTATTTTCCATTGACTCAGCTGAAAAAGCACTTTTATTCATCCCTGATATTTCTAGTGCCTTTGATTCATATGAGCGCTTTTTATGATGTTTCTGTATGTCTTTTTTCCAAGGATCGCAACAACGCAAGGCAAATTCATGAAGGTGCAAGTTTACCTTTTTTTGAAGTATTTGTTGATGCTCCTCTGCATGTTTGTGAACAGAGAGATGTCAAAGGACTCTACAAAAAAGCACGGGCTGGAGAAATTAAAGGTAAATATTATTATTTTTCCTAATTTCTCTTTGCTTGAATTTTTTAAAAAAATATTTTACTTTTAAGTAATTTCTACACCCAGTGTGGGGATCGAACTCAACCTGAAATCAAGAGCTCTGTGCTCTCCTGACTAAACCAGCCAGCCAGCATATTTAATCTTACCATATCTGAGACTGATGGTTTTTACTAAGAGGTTAGGTGTATTCAAACAAGTTGGAACTCCTTAAGAAGAGAGGATGGGTCTTACTATACTCTTGTGTCTCTGAGGTCTACCAGTGCTACCTGGCACTGTGTATAAGTTGCGATTGTTGATCAGATTGGAATCCTACTCACAAGACAGAGTTTTAGAAGGTTGGGTCCTTAAGGACTGCTGGAAACCTATTTGGTGTAATTAGGTACCTATCATTACACTGGGTATCAATTGCTAGCTGCTGTCACTTCTGCTTTTTGTTCCCATGAAAATGAAGAAAATTCCATAGCTAATGGGAAAAATGCCCGAATTACAAACATATTGAGAGCAAAGAGTGTCTTGTTCTTGTTTATATCATGGTGTTTGGAATGGTCCCTTAATCATTCTCTGTACAATTATTGAATTAGGTTGAATTAATATATTTCCGATCCCATCAAAATAGAGATACCTTGCTTTTTAGGTTTTATGGTTTGCTCCTAGAGTTTCAGCTGTGGAGAAGAACATTTGGGTGCAAGAGACATCATTCAGAACCTGTCTGCTGTGGCCTTTGATACCAATAATATTTTAGACATCCTGGGATATTAGTTCTGTTCTATTATTGTTAACAGAAGACATGCCAGCGTTAAAAAAAAAAAAAATAAGGATCGGTTACTTGGTCAGCACTGTGTAGGGATCAGTGATTTATACAGGTAACTTTGATGTCTTCCCAATAGGGAGTATGATAGTCTGGGACTATTACAGAAGCTCCTGGGGGCTCTGAGAATTCAAGATTTTATCATTCAGCTTCTGGCCCTGTGTAGGAAAAGGTGGAACACGAAGGACAATGCTTATTATTTTGGGCTTCTCTATATTTGGACCTGACGACACGTTAGCAGTTGGGGCAAGTTCTACCTGCCATGGTGAAATCTAGTTACTTAGGCCAGGCTGACATCCAGTTGTGCCAGCATGGAGACTCAGTTTCAGCCATGAAGCCTGCACTTTCTTGACTCAACAGGTTGCCTGACTTGAATAATTGATGACATTGGGAGGGAAACCAGTTTAGCTCTGTATTATCTGTATCACCCTCTGTCTGTTGATGACCAGTTTTCACTTCAGTTTTTCATAATAGAGATTTGGCAAAGAGAAGCAAAGTGGTGTGTCTAGGATCCTGAAGTCTAAATCTTATTTTAATGTAGCTGGTTTTGTTGTTTTTGCAAGGATGGATTGATGAGGGAGGTAATTTTGTCTCTGGCTCTGGAGTAAGCTACTTATGAGTATCATTAGAGTTTGGCACAGCGTGAGGCCCAAAGCCTGATACCTGACACACACATGCTTGTTGGATAGTTTAGAAGAGGTAGTGGAAATGGATGTCAACATACATTGATCAGTGGCTTCTCTTTCCAAGGTATGTATTTGGTGCTGGGATGCAAAGATGCAAAGATGAATAAGAACACATGCAGAATACCTGGAATCATGTATAATTTACATTATGTATTTGTATTTAGTGTGTTTGTATTAGCTTAGTTTTCTCTGTTATTTTCGTGAGTATTTTAAAATTCCTCTGAGTAAGGGCATGTGAGTGGCTCAGTTGGTTGTCTGACTCTTGGTTTAGGCTCAGGTCATGATCTCAGAGTCCTGGCATTGAGCCTCATGGTGGGCTCCCTCCTCAGCAAGAATGGATGAGGGGATTCTTTCCCTCTCCCTCTGCCCCTCCTCTTGCTTGTGTGCACGTGTGCTTGAATTCTCTCTTTCTCCACCAAATAAATAGATAAATATTTTTTAAAAATTCCTCTGAGTTGATGTTGATAAAATGTTCCTTAGTTTAATATATATATGTGTGTCTGTGTAAAAACATTTATTTGTGTTTGCCATGGTGTTAGAGTTCCTGATTGTAGAGTTGTTTGTTTTAAAAAAATCATTTACTCATTGTCAGAATGGGGCTTGAAAGTTCCCTATCAATGCTGTTTCAGAGGCATGGTGGTAAGCATTTGAGGGCAGAAGAGATTGCGTACATTCAGCAGACCTCAGGCTTTTATAGGCCTTTATGTGACATTTACTAAACTGTAAATGCACCCCTGTGTCAGCCATTCTAATGCTAGATTATTTTCATGATTACTACTGTAATAGTTATTATCTACCTAAATATAAATTTTTTTTTAAGATTTTACTTATTTATTCATGAGAGAGACAGAGAGAGGCAGAGACAGGCAGAGGGAGGAGAAGCAGGCTCCATGCAGAAGCCCGATGTGGGACTTGATCCCGGAACCCCAGGATCACATCCCGAGCCAAAGGCAGATGCTTAACTTTTGAGCCACCAGGCATCCCATTAATGTTGTTCTTAAGTATATGTTTATTATAATCACTTATAGGATAAATTAGCTAGGAAGATAATTCCAGGCCTAAATGCTAAAATGCTAATAAGCCAGGTCTTCTAACAGTGGTTTTCAAGCTTTGCTATGCATTAGCATTACGTGGGGGAACTTTTAAAAATCTGATGACATAGCTGTACCAGTGAAATCAGAATCTCATGGGATGGGACCTGGTGATTCCATTGTATAGCTCCATTTGAGAATTGGAGCTTAAAAACTAGTGTTTTAGAGGCACCTGAGTGGCTTGGTTAAATGTCCAACTCTTGATTTTGGCTCAGGTCATGATCTCAGGGTTGTAAGATCAAACCTTGCATCAGGCTCTGCATTGGACATGGAGCCTGTTTAAGATTGTCTCTTTCTTGGGGATCCCTGGGTGGCTCAGCAGTTGGGCACCTGCCTTTGGCCCAGGGCATGATTCTGGAGTCCCGGGATTGAGTCCCACTTTGGGCTCCCTGCATGGAGCCTGCTTCTCCCTCTGCCTGTGTCTTCTGCCTCTCTCTCTCTGTCTCTCTGTCTCTGTCTCTCATGAATGAATAAATAAAATCTTTAAAAAAAAAAGAAAAAAAAAGATTGTCTCCTCTCTCTCCCTCTTCCTTTCCTCACACCAGGCACATGCTTTCTCTAAAAAACAACAACAACAACAACAACAAAAACCCGAAATTAGTGTTTTGACCAGAATTATTTTTCCACAGCTATTTTATTGTGACTATTAAGAATATTGGTAATACAGAAATCTCCTTCTTGGACTCAGAACTTCATGTGATACTAAGAAATATGAAATAGAAAAAAATCAGTGGGCTGTAGACTATAGTATATATTTTATTTTATTTTTTAAAGATTTATTTGTTTATTCATGAGAATACACAGAGAGGAGAGAGAGAGGCAGAGACACAGGCAGAGGGAGAAGCAGGCTCCATGTAGGGAGCCTGACATGGGACTCGATCCCGGGTCCCCAGGATCAGGTCCTGGGCTGAAGGCAGTGCTAAACCGCTGAGCCACCCGAGATGCCCTATAGTATATATTTTAGAACTCTTTTGGTGACTGTTCCTCTTAATAGTAATGATTTTAAATTAATGTTTACCATTCTACCTCGAGGTTGACCTGAGCACTCCTAGGCAGATAGGCCCTAAGTGACTTATGTATGGGTAATACCAAGGGTGTGGGGTAGGAACAGGATATCTTCAGCTCAGCCTGTTCTTAGGAAACATCAAGCATTCTTTCTCTTCTTGGCAATTCCATGTTTAAAGGAAAAATCTAAATAGTGATTAATATCTAAACTAATTTTGTTTGGTTGTGAGTATATTTATATTTTGTGATATCATAGGATTACCTTCCTTATTATGTTTTGCTAAGACTAACAGTTAATTTATCTTGCCTGAACGCTTAATTCTGGTGGCAGAAGCAGCCTGCAGAGCTTCAATTTGCCTACAGATAATCCCTGTGATTATAATTTGGTGTCAGTTTTTGCATTGAGAGGAAGAGAACCTTGTTGAGTTTGGCTTATACCCAGGGTTTAGGTACCATATCCTATAATCCTATGGAGAAATTAAGATGCTCTGGATCCCTTGATATTAATTCCTATTTCTCCATAGGCAGTTTAGGCATTTCCTTAGAAAAGATGAAAGAATAGACAGCTCTCATTATTTGGAGAGTCCATACTTGCAAGTTTTTCTACTCACTAAGTTTTTTTATTTTTATTTTTTAAGATTTTATTTATTTATTCATGAGAGACAGAGAGAGAGAGAGAGAGAGAGAGAGAGAGAGAGAGAGAGAGAGGCAGAGACACAGGCAGAGGGAGAAGCAGGCTCCATGCAGGGAGCCTGACGTGGGACTCGATCCCGGGACTCCAGGATCACGCCCTGGACCGAAGGCTGTGCTAAACCGCTGAGCCACCCGGGCTGCCCAGTTTTTTAACCCCCGTATCAATACAGTGCTTTGGCAGTCACTTGTAGACACATTCAGAGTGGCGAAAATTTTAGTCACTCCAAGTATGTTTTCCCAGCTGAGGTTGAACAAAGTGGCACTTAGCCTTTGTGTTTTAGCTTTCATACCACAAAGAATGATCAAAATATTTTGTGGTGACTGAGGCAGAAACCTAACCCCACGTTTCCCCTAGGAGCCAGCGATTTGGTGTTCATGCAATTCAATTGAAATGTGAATGAGAGTTGACAGTACATGTTTAAGGGAGAAATGAAAGTTTAATCAGAAATCCTCTCCCCCCCCCCCAAAAAAAAATGAAAGCTTCTCTCAAGGAACACCAGGGTGGCTCAGCGGTTGAGCGTCTGCCTTCAGCCCAGGGCCTGATCCTGGAGTCCTGGGATCAAGTCCCGTATCGGGCTCCCTGCATGGAACCTGCTTCTCTCTCCACCTGTGTCTCTGTCTCTGTCTCTCTCTCTCTCTCTCTCTCTCTCTCTCTCTGTGTCTCTCATGAATAAATAAAATCTTTAAAAAAATAAAAAAATCTTCTCCCAAGAAAGAAGTTTCAGTACTATAACCCTGTAACTCAGAAGGGGCAGTGTAAATACGAACTTCATTCTATTTAGCAGAGACTCACACTGAAGAGATAAACCCATTTTAATTTACACCTCCTCTACCATCTGGTACCTTTTGTAGGCTTCACTGGTATCGATTCTGAGTATGAAAAACCAGAGGCTCCTGAACTGGTGCTGAAGACAGACTCCTGTGATGTGAATGACTGTGTCCAGCAGGTGGTAGAACTTCTACAGGAACGGGTAAGAGAAGGTCCAAGAGGGAATCATCAGATTAAGTATATCCGTCTTATACGCTTCCCCTGCCAAAAAAACAGGTGGTGGTAATATGGAGTACTGTTTTTATTTCAAAGTCTTTATGGTGCTGACAGTTTTCTAAGCATGTATGTCCCTGTGTTAGGTGTTGTGGGGGCGCCAGTGTATACAACATAAGAAATATCCTGGTCAACGTAAACCATAGGAAGTTTGAAAGCCAGATATTCTTTTATTTATTTACCAGTAATTTTACCGCACAAACATCTAATATATTTAATTTTGATTATTCAGCTCTTCAACTTGATATTATTATTTTTTTTTAATTTGAGGTACATAATGTAGTAATGTAGTTAACTTTTCCTAGACTTTTAGAGAGTGCCCAGATGTGTAACATGTGCAGCATGATGATATCCTTATGGTTGAGTTTTAGGGAGGCAAGGTTTGAAGACCTAAAGATCTTTCTCTGGTTCCTGAGCATTTGGAAGTGTAAAGAGGCTTCTCAAGCACACAGGCCTTCTAGGAGGTACATGATTCTCAGAGTTTAGTCCAGTTCAGTTTTTAGAAATTCTTCTTCTTTCCTTCCCTGCTTCTATCTTCATACTCTCCTGGTCCCAACAGAGGGTCATGTAGTTTACTTAGTTGGGAAGGATCAGGCCTTTGTATGGGTGTCAGTAGTTACTCCTTCTTCTCCTAGTCAGGATGTCCTTACCTTTGCTGCCTAGTGCTGTGCAGGGACTCCTGACATAGTGGTATACAGACAGCAATGCCTCACTGTGCCCCATTCTGTCCTGTGACCAATGGCATCTGAACATTCTCTTGATTTTCAAAATTGTATTAGCATAAACCTCTTTCATCTAGTATCTCTTACTGGATATATTAGACCTATAACTTAAAAAAATTACCTATGTCTGAATATATTTTAAGTGGTTAGCCTTAGAAATTTTTCATATTGTAAATGTGATAATTAACGTGGGACCCGCCTTCCTAATATATTTCCCTTATCTAAACATTTTAGTTGAATACATGAAATAATGCATAATGGTACTGCTCTGATGTTTTTCTTTATACACACCGCTGTACTGTTTGCAGGTTCATGAGACCCCATCCTGTAAGGTTTTATGCTTTGTCTCTCTGCTGTCTGGGTTTCCTGTTAACTAGCTTCTGAGCTCTGGTGCTGGTTCTGCTGCTGTGTCTTTGGCTTCCCTCTCTTCAGTATCCATTCTTACAGCATCAGCAATCAGACGTCTATCAAAAGCCCACTATTATAGTTTGTCACAGTCCGAGGTACTAGCAATACAAAGATTAACCAGCTGTGTCTCTGTCCTTGAGGGATTTATATACCAGGTGATGAAAATTGGAATGAACGTTCAACTGCTAGAAGGTACATTAGAAACATGATTTCAGCATGTGCATAGTACTCTGGAATGCACAGTGGAGTGAGTTGAGAAAGATTTGATATAAAACCTTTCTAATCAGTTTCCTTATTTTTTTTTTTTTAAGATTTAATTTATTTGAGAGAGAAGAACAGAGGGAGAGGGTCAAACAGACTCATAGAGCGCAGAGCCTGATGCAGGGCCTGAGGTCACAACTCAAGGTGAAATCAAGAGTCATGTGTCCGACTGAGTGAGCCACCGAGGGGCCCCTTGTTTGATTTTTGCTGTGCATAGTATTTTGGGTAGACAGGTTCTTTTTTTTTTTTTTTCCTCCCTTTTAATACTTGAAAGATGATGCTCCATGGTCCTCTGTTTTGCAGTATTTCTGATGAGAAGTCTGATGCAGTTCTTTTCTTGGCTCCTCTCCTTGTAATGTTTCTTTTTGTTTCTGCCTCAATTCAAGATTTTCTCTTATTCCTTAGATTTTAGCAGTTTTATTTTTATTTTTTAAAGCTGAGGTGTTTTTGGGTTTTGGGTTTTGTTTTTTGTTTTTTAACTTTTTTTTTTTTTAAGATTTTATTTATGCATGAGAGACAGAGAGCGAGAGAGAGAGAGCAGCAGAGACACAGGCAGAGGGAGAAGCAAGCTCCATGCAGGGAGCCCGATGTGGGACTTGATCCCTGGTCTCCAGGATCCCACCCTGGGCTGAAGGCGGCGCTAAACCACTGAGCCACCAGGGCTGCCCAATTTTAGCAGTTTTAGTATGTTGTGTCTAGGTCTTGCAGTATTTTTAGTTTTTTTTCTTTCAGTTTAGAGTTCCTTGGCTTTCTTGTTCTTTTATTTGTTTTTGAAACTCTTAACTATTATCTATTCAGATATTTCTTTGGCCCTATTCTTTTTCCTCCTGGGATTCTAGTTACACATACGTTAGGCTATGTAATACTATCCCACAGCTTTTAGGTGCTCTGTTCTGTCACTGTTTCCCACCGCCCCCCAAAGATTTATTTCTTTACCTTAGAGAGAGAGGGAAGGAGGGTGTGTGGGAGGGATGCAAAAGGAGAGGGAGAGGGAAACCCAAGCAGAACCTGTGCCCAGTGTGGGATTCAGTCTCACTATCCTGATGTCAGACCTGAGCCAAAACGAAAAGTTGGATGCTGTGCCACCCAGGCGCCCTTATTTCACTCTTTTTATGTTAATTTTGTAGTGTTAATAATTTCTGCTGATTTTCAAGTTTAGTCATTCCTCAGTTATATCCAGTATATTGATTTGCTCTTAGCATTATTAAACTCTGATAATCGTTACAAAAATTGTATCATTTGGCTTTTTTAAAAAAGATTATAGTGTACATCTCTCTGTTGAAATGTCTGTTCATGTTGTCCACTTTTGCACTATGTTTTTTAATATAGTAATCATAGCTAAAGGCCTACCTGATAGTTCCAAGCAATAGGCCATTTTTGGTTCTTGCTGTATCTCTTATTGCTGGCTTTTCTTTTTCTTTTTGGTGTATTGTAAATTTTAATTGAATGGTAGACGTGTGTGGAAGTATAGTAGAGATTGAGGTAAATACTATGTATGCTCTGGGAATTTTTTTTTTTTCCTGTCACACTGTAAGTGTAGTATGTTGAGTTAATTTAGTTAGTAGCTCAGTTGGATTTGGGTTTCCTTATTCTGTAGCTACTCTTAATGCACCAGCAGCTTCAAATTCCTCTAGGGGTAGGCTGTCCTACCTTGCACCTAATGTGGGATCTGGCCTGCTAGCGGGTTTTTCTTAGTGTTTCTACTCCACTCTGAGCTTCCCTGGATGCCTGCACCACAGATGGAGTCCCTCTACATGCTGTCACTCTTTTCTCAGTGGAAAGAGTCCTGCTGTTGCTTAGGACTTGGTTTTAGGCTCATGACGGGGAAGCAGTGGTGGTTCTTAATTCTGCTGATCCAGCCCCAGTCTTAGGCAGGACCTATACTCTGGGGTCTTAGAGTGGGTCTTTGTCAGTGTCCTTTCACCTCCCTGCATGGTAGCCAATCTCTGCTTTGAACCTGGATGGTCTTGGTCACATGCATATGGAGATTTCTGGTTTGTATCGGTTCAGGATATCCTGGGCCAAGAGAGTTTCCTCCATGTCCCTTCAGCAGATTATTTTTACTTCTACCCTTCCTCTAGAAACAGTGGGCCCTGGGAGAGTTTCCTGCCCTGGCCCATCAGCTGAAGACCCTGTGTGTTGTATGAGACAGTGGTCCAGGGACTGGGCAGAGTTTTGTACCTGTGCGCCACTCGGGGGAGCGCTCTAGTCTCCAGACCTGCTCCCGATCTTTCGTCCAAGCACCCTGGTAGACTTGCTTGTGAGTGAGTGTAGAGAACTGCTGGTGTTTGGGGTTCCCAGGTTTGTGAACCTGACACACAAGTCCTCACTCAGCCTTGAAGAGTGCTAAAACATTTAGCTGCTGTTCTTCTTTCCTGCTTTTATTGCAGCCACCTCTTCCTCCTGTATACTCCTAAAGGGCATGGTCATGAGTCTTGTCTTTTCTTGGTGGAACTTGTCACTCTTTGGAAGCTGTTCTTGGTACTGCTTTAGGACCTCAGCTCTGTGGTGGGCACAGGAATGTTTATGATTTTGTAGATTGGCTGGCTTTTCCTCTTGTTACATGAAGTTCTATCCTGGAATCTCTGTTTAATTTTCAGCAGACTGCTTATTCTTGCTCTGCTTTTACTCTTCTGGAGTAGTTGTCTGTGTTTCCAGTATTTTTTTTTTTTATTTTGATTATAATTTTGTTGGCGTTTTTTTGTACATGGAGCTTACCTTTTTTTAACTTGAGATTTGTCTTATCAATGTTAGAAAACTATACAGATTTTTATTTTCTGCTAGTTTGGGTTATCTAGTTTTCATGTCTAATCAGTGATTTGTAAGTGTTTTATAGAACATCAGGAAAATACACATAGATACTTTATACCATGTCTTCTTTATCCATTCATCTATCATTGGACATCTGGGCTCTTTCTATAGTTTGGCTATTGTGAACATTGCTGCTATAAACATTGGGGTACACGTGCCCCTTTGGATCACCTCATTTGTGTCTTTGCGGTACATACCCAGTAGTCCAATTGCTAGGTCATAGGGTAGCTCTATTTTCAACTTTTTAAGATTGTTTTTTTTTTTTTTTTTTTGAGAGAGAGCAAGAGCAAGAGAGAGGGTGTGGGTTTTTTTTTTGTTTGTTTGTTTGTTTTTTTAAGGATTTTACTGATTTATTCACGAGTGGGGGTAGGAACAGAGGGAAAGGGAGAAGCAGGCTCCCTGCTAAGGAGGGAACCTGATATGGTGCTTGATCCCAGGACCCCAAGATCAGGACCTGAGCCAAAGGCAGATGCCCAACAGTCTTAGCCACCCAATTGCCCCTATTTTAAACTTTTTGAGGAGCCTCCATTCCGTTCTCCAGAGTGGCTACACCAGTTTACATTCCCACCCATAGTGTATGAGGGTTCCCCTTCCTCTGCATCCTTGCCAACATCTCTTGTTTGTTGACATGTTAATTTTTGCCAATCTGACAGCTGTGAAGTGGTATCTCATTCTGGTTTTGATTTGTATTTCCCTGCTGATGAATGACATGGAGCATCTTTTCACTGTCATAGTATGTATGTATGTATGTAGTATGTATTTATTTATGTTTTGGTGCCGTTGCCTTCATCTCTGTGACTTTAATTAAAGCTTTGCTTCTAATATCCCCTAATTACTGATTTATGAATTGCTTTTTAAAAGAGATGTTATGCTATATTATGCCTGCTAGATAATCTGATAATTGGACTGTTTCATTCAAGGTTTGAAAAAGGGATAGATAAAAAAAAATTAACATTTACTGAATACTTACTCTAAGGGTCCTATATGTAGGGCACTGTCTTTTAAAATATTTGTTTTGATTGTTAGAATCTGAGGGCCAGTGGCCTTTCTCCTAGTTTAGCTTCTAACCACTTCTCACTTGAATTGCTGTGACAGCTTCCAAGTGGTCTTTGTGCTGAGTACTTTTATATATGTTTTCTATCATTCCCAAAATATTAAATAACTTGCTCATGGATGTTCTGGATTCTACACCTACTATTCCAGTATATGATTTCCTAAGATTGATTTCCATATGCCTCTGGCTTTTACTTTCAACAGCCTTGTCATTGTACCTAAAGTACAATGTAATTAAATCTACAACCGGAGAGGTGTTCTGCTTATATTAAAGATGGAGAAATTTTCTTTTGAAAAATTATTTATTTTTATTCTAAAGCTTGGTGGTAACAGAAGAAATGCAAATGGCTCCTTAATGCAATTGCCTTTTTAAAATTTTTTATTTTTTTGAGAGAGATAGAAAAGAGGGGCAGAGATGGAGAGAGGGAATCTCAAGCAGACTCCATGCCCAGCATGTAGCCTGACATGGAGCTTGATCACATAACCCTGAGATCATGACCTGAGCCCAAATCAAGTCAGATGTTTAACCAACTGAACCACCCAGGTGTCCCTTGTTTCTCTCCTCTCCCCTCCCCTCCCCTCCCCTCCCCTCCCCTCCCCTCCCCTCCCCTCCCCTCCCCTCCCCTCCCCTCTCTCCTCCTGCTCCTCTACCACTTCCTCCTCCTTTTCTTTTTGTTTAGAGAGAAAAGAGGAGCAGAATGCAGTTGCTTTCTTTTGGTGCCACTATCCTTTGGGGAAAAGATATGGCTTCACATTGAAAGTATGTATTTCTGTGTTTTACTTGGTTGATTCTGTTAATTTAGTGCCTACATGCTAGGTACTGTTGTAAAACACTGAGGACATGGCAGTGAATTAAACAGTAAAAATTCCTGCCTCATGGACCTTAATTTTTGGTCCTTATCACCTTTATTTACAGTTATAGACTAGACTGACAGTGTAAATATCTTCATTTTTTTTCTTTGATAGCATGGTATGGAATTTAAGAATACAGTCGAAGGAAGAAATACATACACAAGTGACTATTTCTGTTCTGGCATTGATTCTCCTTCGATCATTTTGTTTTTGTTTTTGTTTTTTTCTTTCTTTTTTTTTTTAATTTTTATTTATTTATGATAGTCACAGAGGGAGAGAGAGAGAGGCAGAGACACAGGCAGAGGGAGAAGCAGGCTCCATGCACCGGGAGCCCGACGTGGGATTCGATCCCGGGTCTCCAGGATCGCGCCCTGGGCCAAAGGCAGGCGCCAAACCGCTGCGCCACCCAGGGATCCCATGTTTTTGTTTTTTTCAAAGATTTTATTTATTCATGAGAGACAGAGAGAGAGACACACAAGCAGAGGGAGAAGCAGGCTCCTTGAGGGGAGTCTGATGTAGGACTCGATCCTGGATTCCATGATCACACCCTGAGCCAAAGGCAGATCCTCAAATGCTGAGCCACCCAGGCGTCCCCTCCTTCAGTCATTTTTCTTACAAAGTCAAATCTCAAATGAGCATTAGGGCATGTCGGTAAGCCAGTGAATACCTGACATTCAGTTCGGAGTTGATGGTTAGTTGGCAATACAAGGAGTCCATTTGCCTGCTGCAACCTGATCGCAAGGGAACTCAGTGCGGTGTGTACCTTCCAAAGCAAACTATCCCTGGTGATGCAGGGGTGGCACATGCAGTGCAACTTTGTTGTTATCACAGAGGCATCTGTAAAGTTTTCTAAAAATGGGTTATGTGAAGTCACAAAGTAGAGCTAATTTCATAAATCTAGATTGTGAGGTGAAGGGGCTGACATTCCTAGGGCAGGGGTCAAAGTGAGGAGTGAGGATATAAAGATTAGAGGTTCTGCACTAATCATCATTATGTCTAAGAATATAATTGTGTGCACTAGAGGGGAATGTTTTGTGCAGAGATGGAAACTAGCAAGAATTCCTGCAGAGGCAAGGCCTTTTATTAGTTACATTGGTAGCACAGTAATGTGTTAAAACTCAGAGTAGTAGTTATAATTATCCTTCTTTTACCAATGGGAGACGATTCAGAGAGGTGAAGTTGTCTGTCCCAGGACAGTGCTGTTGAGGGGGCAGAGTGGGATTTGAACATGGTCTGCTAGATGCTGTAACCCACACTTTTCTACACTGCCTTTCCTTATACCTGGATTCTTTCCATTTCCAGTTTGTTTCTGAAATACGCCTTTCCTGTGGCTCTCTTTCACATTCCTTGACCATTTTTTCCTAAATGACATTGGGTTGAGAACTTGAGAGTATTGGGTCTTAGAAGGAACTGATGTTTTTAGAATATTTTTCTTTCTTTCTTTCTTTCTTTCTTTCTTTCTTTCTTTCTTTCTTTCTTTCTTTCTTTCTTTCTTTCTTTCTCTCTCTCTCTCTCTCTCTTTCTCTCTCTCTCTTTTTCTTTCTTTCTTTCATTTTATTTATTCATGGGATGCACACACACAGTGAAAGACAGACATAGGCAGAGGGAGAAGCAGGCTCCCTGCGGAGAGCCTGATGGAGGACTTGATCCCAGGTCCCCGGGATCACAACCTGACCCAGAGGCAGATGTTAATCCCTGAGCTACCCAGGCATCCCTAGAATATTTTCAAAGTACTTCAGAGCCGTTCAGAGGCGGCACTGTGTGGATTGGAAGGAATACTGACTTATAAAGTTGTAAACTGCCCATGCCTGTCACCAGTTAGTGTGAAAGGTTCGTTCTAGGTAGTGTGAAGTAGGAAGTGATTGTCAGTTACCTAATTTACCTTGTAAAGCTGGGGTACCTCGTGCCATCTGAATTAATTTACTTAGGTCCTGAAACCTAAATCTAAATGGTAAATGAGGGACACCTGGGTGACTCAGCCATTGAGCATCTGCCTTTGCCTCAGGGCATGATCCCGGGGTCCTGGAATCGAGTCTCACCTCAGGCCTCCCCCTAGGGAGCCTGCTTCTCCCTCTGCCTATGTCTCTGCCTCTTTCTGTGTGTCTCTCATGAATAAATAAATACAAAAAAAAAAAAAAAGAAATGGCAAAGGTATTAAAAAAATAAATGGTAAATGAGTGCCTTGGGTTATTAAACCATATAAAACAAAATCTTATTTCTAGAATAATAAAGGTAAGTACGTTTTATTTCCTCTTACAGGCTCCATTTGTTAGACTTTTGAGGGTTGTTTTTTTTTCCCTCCTCATACTTGACACTAACTGGGTGTTCAACAATTTGATTCTGTTCTGACAGTAACTGTCCACAGTTAGCTCAGAAACTGCAGGTTAAAAAAAAAAAAAGAAAGAAACTGCAGGTTAAGGGTTCAGTCTCCTAAGAGTGCTGCTACTTCAGATGTCAGCTATAAATCGGGTGCCCAGATACCCAATGGCTGACTGCACATTCGGGGGTTACCCAGACCCCCCCACTCCCCCGGTTCAATAATTTGACTCACAGAAGTCACAAAAGCACTTTACTTACCATTACCAGTTTATTATAAAGGATGTGACTCTGGAACAGCCAAATGGAAGAGGCATATGGGACAAGGTATGGGGCAGGGAGAGAGCCATGGTGCTTCTACACACTCTGTGGGCATGCTGTCACTAACTCAGTGTGTCTCTGAATCTGTCTTTTAGGGGTTTTTATGGAGGTTCCATCAGCCTCTACCCCAGCTCAGTTCTGGGGATGGAGTTGAAAGTTCCAGCCTTCTAATCTAAGTATGGCATGGTCTTTCTTGAGGACCACCTTAGCCTGGAGCCATCACATTTTCGTACCAAACACACTTAACCAATCACGAGGTTCCAAGGGTTTTAAGAGCTCTGTGCCTGGAACTAGAGACAAAGACTAAATATATATTTCCCATTGTAATATGTGGAAAATTTTTTATTGGAGCAGAGAGGGCAGCATGTTTTGGGGCTTTCTAGAGAATGCAGATGTTTGAGAAGGGCTGTCCATAAAAGCAAAGGATTTTTTCTATCTGATGCTTGGTATTACTTAGGAGAGACCCTCCTAAAATGAATTATACCAGGTATTGATTCTTTACTCTGAGATAATGGCCCTGGCTTCATTGTCCAAGAAAAACATGTTTTTAATGTTCTGTACAAAGGATATTTTAGGATGATAGGTATTTTGGTTAGTGTAATATTATGTATCCTCAGTCATCTCTGGATTGTTTTATTTCTCTTTTGATCTGGCCTGTGTAATGTAATTGGGGCAAAGAAATATGTTCATTTATATAAATACTTAATTTCTCAGTGCTTGGTCAGAGCATCTTTATTTTCTTAATGTGCTTCAGTTGGGCATATTTTATTCAAGAAAATAGAAGACACTGAAAAATACAGAGGATTTTTGGATTCAAGTTTTTCCCCTAACCCTTGGATAGTCACTAGATGGCCTGCTAGTATTGCATTTTAACTTGGTGTGTTATGACATAAAGACGTAGGCTTCTTGCTGCTGGTTTTAATCTAAAGTGATATTTTAAATACTGTTTTTAAGTCTACTAGATTTACTAGTGCTATAAATTATTTAAAGGTTTGTCTTTTTATGAAATGGTGGTTTAGTGCTCTAAATGGATTTTATACTGCACATAAAAACCTGACTTCGCAGCTCAGTTTTAAAGTGTTGCCAGAATGTCGTTTGGTGTTCATGCTTTGGATGCATGTAGTTTAGATAATAGAAATTTAATAGTTACATAAAATATGAATGAGCTCTAGCCTTCAAATCTGTTGAGCAGATTTGGCTCAAGGAAAAATACAGAAAATACTTAATGGCAAAACTTAGAATGTGGAATCACTATGTTTATTAACATGTTCACAGTTCTTTAGGAAGATTTGAAAGAGAAGACAAGAATAGTACTATTTTCAGGTAGTGAATGTTCTGTCTCTTGGTCCAGATAAAAACCTAACAACTGTCCTTTTGAACAAAGATTACAGATACAGTATATGTTAGCTCTTAGATTGTGTTGAGTCAAGCAAAAAAAGTTTTAAGAACCCGTGTAACATTTAGAATTAATTTACTATTTATACATTCATAATAAATATTTCTAGGCCTATGTGATTTATAGCATGTGAAATGTTTACTGACCCCCCCCCCGCTCCGACCCAGGAGCCCCCTTTGTATTCTCTTTACCCATAAATGCTAGGTGATTGTAGTGCTCCCAACATTGGTGGGTGAGGGGTTTAGGTATATAAACACTTGCTTTTGGCCTGGCTTGTGGTCTGTTTTTGTTTTAAAGAAAATGCTATGAAATAAAAGGTCTTATTTTTTTTTTTAATTTTTATTTATTTATGATAGTCACAGAGAGAGAGAGAGAGGCAGAGACACAGGCAGAGGGAGAAGCAGGCTCCATGCATCGGAAGCCCGACGTGGGATTCGATCCTGGGTCTCCAGGATCGCGCCCTGGGCCAAAGGCAGGCGCCAAACCACTGCGCCACCCAGGGATCCCAATAAAAGGTCTTATATGTACAAGTTGAAGAAGAACACTTTGTTTTCTAATAGCTGACTGTGTCTCTGGAAATCTTAATGAATCCCAAATAAAATGGACAGCTCATGTGGCAGGGACTTCACATTATGTTGTCCACATATCTTGTCTTACTTTGAGGTGGTTTTGCTCCTTTTAGATGTTTAATAGTGGTTTTGGAAACTGAGAAGATTTGTCAGTAGAATGTGCTAGAAATTGGGTGTGTCTATGTTTAAAAATTATGTATTCCTGATAGAGAGTTCTCTTCTCTCTACACATAGAATCTATATAGAACTCGCTTCCTTTGAGCAAATACTCCATGTTCCTTTCAATTCATGCTGTTAGGTTTGTGCTAATCAAAAAATATTCACTTGATGTAATTTTTTTTAGACGAGAAAAACAGTAGCAACCTCTTGAACTTTTGTTTTACTTCAGTTAGGCATCAGAAGAATTTATATTTAAGTTGTGAAGCTAAGATTCATTTAAAAATCTTGCTAGATGTGAATTTTGAAAAGGGAACAGTTGTGTGTAATGTTTAATAATGAAAAAATTATTTTGACTCAAAAAAATAATTCCCCCTTTCTTGAAAGGAAAATGATTATAGCTTCTATGTTCATGCGTATAAAGCAGCACATTAACTAAATATGTATTTATCCCAAATGTATTCATGGACATACGAGTGCACAAAACATTGAAAAAATGATTTAGTTGAGCTGATAGTATAGATATTACTCTTTCATGTTCCAACTAGTTCTCTTGGAGACACATAGATTTGCTCACAAGTAATTTGTATATTTTCTTAGGATATGGTTGGAGAGAAAAGATGTATAGAAATATTGTTAGTTCTCAGTTCTTACTTTGAACATCTTTTCAGAGGGAGTAGATTGACATGCGTAGGTGTACCCTCCAGTGTGGTTGTGGAGAGGAGAGATTCCAGGGTGGAGATGAGGAGCACGAACCCAGCCACATGCCTAGAGCATCACAGTGGGCAGTGGGCACTGCTGCTGTTAGTATTTGTAAGCTGAATCTAGTGATGCTGGCTTAGGAAACCAGCTAAAAAATGCCCTGTTGCATCCAACAAAGATCAGGAGACTCGTCTGTTGGATGCTCTCCTCTGGCCCTCCAAAACTTTTGACAGTTATCAGCAGTAAATGAAGTGGAAGAGAATAGTCAACCCCTACAACATAAAAAAGATCTCCTATCCTTAAAATAATGTAGGCTTCAGAGATGGCAAAGAAAACTTTATATAGAATGGTTGGTGTCAGTGAAATTCTTTTCCTTGGAGTCCCTATGTCATTTGTTGCATTACTGGATTCTGGGTTTTTGAAGTTCTAAGGGGTCCAATGTGGTGGAAATGGAGGTTTTCAATTTATTCATTGTAATGTGGTTTGGAAAAGTTTGAGAATTGCTCACTTAATCTTCTTAGAAATGTTAAGGCCTAATTGAAATGTTGAGTATCTTTTACTTTTTGTCCAGAACTTTATCAACACATAAAGATCACCTACCAACAACCTTGGGAATTGTGAATGTTTAATAAAATCATGAAGATTAACTAAGGACAGTTTGTGTGACAATGTTTCATAGCTTAGTTTTCATGAGAGAAGCAGTAACAGTTATTTTTTATTTTTTTGGAGGAGAATAATATTGGAACCTCAGTTGGAATCCCAGTTCTAACATTTATCAATTAACTGGGTGACCTTGGAAAAAATACCTAATTTCTCTGGCTTCAGTTCTTTTGTTTGTACAAGAAGTAATAGTGCCTGTCTTAGAATTGTACTGAGGATTCTCTGAGTTAACATGCATAGAGTGTTCAGAACAGCTCCTGGAATATAGCAACCACACTATATTATTTATTGTGTGTTAAGTGTATTGGAAGACAGAATAGCAGAGATTCAGGGCCAGTTATTACTCTTCTGAGCCTCAATTTCCAAATCTGTTCAAGGATAAGATTTCTATCTTCCTAGGTAGGATTGTATAAAGATTAGGGGATCCCTGGGTGGCTCAGCAGTGTAGTGCCTGCCTTTGGCCCAGGGCGTGATCCTGGAGTCCTGGGATGGAGTCCCACATCGGACTCCCTGCATGGAGCCTGTTTCTCCCTCTGCCTGTGTCTCTGCCTCTCTCTCTCTCTCTCTCTCTCTCTCTCTCTCTCTCTGTGTGTGTGTGTGTCTCTCATGAATAAATAAAAAAAAAATCTTAAAAAAAAAACCCAACAGGATTGTATAAAGATTAAATGAATTCATTCCTATGAAGCCCTTGGGACAGTGCTGATATTGTAGTAAGCGTCCAGCTAACATTAGTCCCTGCAGTTCAGGTATTTTGAGTTACCAAATTTCACAACAGACCTGTAACATACGTGCATATATGTCTCTTTGGGACACCTGAGAAGGAGATCAGTTCAGAGGTCTTTGGTAACCTGCTTAGGAGTGCAGTGGTAGAATTTGAACTCAGATCTTAGGTATAAACGTCAGAAATAACTAACCTGTAGACCCTTGTTAATTTCTCTTGCCTCCTTTTGGCTTTGAAGATGTGTCTCTAATGTTTTGTGATTAACGTATTTAATTTTAAGTCTGTTTTGTGAAACTATATTATACTCTTCCTCATCAAAGTCCTAACAAATGCCCGACTTCTTGTGTAATTTAAAATTAATCGTTGATTCCTAGTGTGGAGGATTTTCATTCTTTATTTTGCAGCTGGAAAAATGGGTATGTCTCAAGACATCTTTGAGAGCTTTACATATCCAAGAAGCTAATTGAACAGATAGAGTGCGTGCAGTTCTCTTAATGCATGTCATATTGTTCTTGTAGGAAAAGTTGATTCTGAATTTTTATTTTCTAGTTGGTGAAATAATAGGTTTTGTACAGATTCCTGAAATGACCAATGCCCTGTAATGGGAAGGGAATATATAAAAATGACAATGATAACCATATGTGCGATGATTTGTTTTTCTCAATCCCAAATTCTCTTTACTGCTATTTTATAATTTAAATCTATTAATAATTCCTGGAATTATTGCTTGTTATTGCACAGAATGGAATAGATTAAGCTATTTCTTTTGCTAGATTATAAGAAGAGTATTTTTTTTCCTTCCAATTTGATTGAGATAAAGTTGACATACAGAGAAAACTAGGGACTTTTCTATATGTGATTTCCTCTTCAGGTACACTGTGAAATCAAGTATCATGTATAAATTGTTGATGTATATTTACCACTTCTTTGACCCCACTGGTAAAATTTGAGACATGCCCTCTTTAGCTTGGCTTTTTTTTTTTTTAATGTTTTTTTTTTTTTTTTTTTTTTTATTTACGATAGTCACAGAGAGAGAGAGAGAGAGGCAGAGACACAGGCAGATGGAGAAGCAGGTTCCATGCACTGGGAGCCCGACGTGGGATTCGATCCTGGGTCTCCAGGATCGCGCCCTGGGCCAAAGGCAGGCGCTAAACTGCTGTGCCACCCAGGGATCCCTAGCTTGGCATTATTAGAAATATGCTTTAGGGTGCCTGGGTGGCTCAGTTGGTTAAGTATCTGACTCTTGCTTTCAGCTCATCTGGGATCGAGCCCTCCTTGGGCTCCATGCTGAACGGGGAGTCTGCTTGGGATTCTCTCTTTCCCTCTTCCACCACCTCCTACTCCCATGTTCACGCTCTTGCTCTCAAAAAAAAAAAATCTGCCTCATTAATACAAGGTTGTATAGTATTTATATCTACAGAGAAAAGAGGCAGCTGGTAGAAGGTGTCTTTCTTTCCTTCATCCTTGTCTTCAGTGCCCTCATGTAGTATTTGCCCTGTGAATACAACAAATAGCCTTCAGCTGTGGGTGCCTGCTGGACGCTTCATTGGCAGAAGGCCTGGAAGGTATATGAAGTGCCCTGTGTGGTGCATGGTTTGTTTTAGGCACTCATTTTTCCACTTTCCTCCTCCTGTGAGCAGTGGGATGCTCAAGGGACAGAGGGGCCCTCAGAAAGTACCCTTCGTATCTGCATACCAGGAACAATGAGTTAAACTTGGTACTGTAGCAAGCTGTCTGCCCACTTGCCTTTCTTTTCTTTTCTTTTCTTTTCTTTTCTTTTCTTTTCTTTTCTTTTCTTTTCTTTTCTTTTCTTTTCTTTTCTTTTCTTTTCTTTTCTTTTCTTTTCTCTTTTCTTTTTTCTTTTCTTTTCTTTTCTTTTCTTTTCTTTTCTTTTCTTTTCTTTTCTTTTCTTTTCTTTCTCTTCCTTCCTTTCTTCTTCCCTCCCTCCCTGTATTTAAATTTTATTAGTTTTCTCCTTTCCTTCATGTTTACTCTCTATTCTTGCGTTATCATGAGAAAGATCAGAGGCCTTGAATTTACCTGTATGAGCAGACTGATTCTGACACACGATTTAGCTGATACTGAACTGCGTCTCTTTTGTCCAATTTTGGAAGGAGAAATGTGAGAGAATAAATCTTTCTAGATTTTTCAGGACCCTCAGGGGCTGCTTGAGTAGTGGCATCAGGCCTTTCATGAGATCATCTAGGTTTGATACACATACCTGACTGCTTTTTTTCCCTACTGAAGATATTAATGTAAGCCCAGATATAAGTTGGAAGTTTCTTCCCACAGTTAATGGTCAGGAAAGTAGCAGGGTATGTCTTCAAAAATCTGATTCTTCCATTGATATTTACTTTGAATTACTTTGTTGTTTGCATTTTTTTTTTAATGGACTATTTTTTAGAGCAGTTTTAGTTTTGCGCAAAACTGAGTGGAAGGTAGCGTGAGTTCCCATTTACCCCTGTTCCCCTCCCTCACAGGCATAGCCTATCCTATCAACACCCCTCACCAGAGTGGTACAGTTGTTACGGTTGATGCACCTACTCTGATACATTGTCACAAATTCATAGTTTCCAGTTGTACTTCTCTAGGTTTTGACAGATGTGTAATAACACTTTTGTTACAGTATCATAATTTCACTGCTCTAAAAATTCCCTCTTTTTTGGTGTTCACCTCCCCTCTGCATCCCTCTGGCCTGTAACTCCTGGCAACACTGATGTTTTCACCGTCTCCATAGTTTTTCCTTTTCCAGAATGTCATATAGTTGGGATCACACAGTATGGAGCCTTTTCAGCTAGGCTTCTGGTACTTAGTAATATGCATTTAAGGTTCTTCCGTGTCTTTTCATTGTCTGGATGTACCAGTTTATCCATTCACCTACTGAAGGACATCTTCACCCACATTTGGTGTTTCCAAGTCTTGGCAATTATGAATAAGGCTGCTATAAATGTCTGTGCAGGTTTTTGCATGGATATAGGTTTCAGCTGATTTGGATAAATACCAAGGAGCACAATTGCTGAATCGTATGGTAAAGGCATGATTAGTTTTGTAAGAAACTGCCAAATTGATTTCCAAAATGTTTATACTATTTGCATTCCCATCAGCAGTCAGTGAAAGTTCCTGTTGCTCCGGAGTCTCACCCACATTTGGTGTTGTCAGTATTTTGCATTTTGGCTAGTCTAATAGGTATGTCATGTCCTGGTATCTTGTTTTAATTTGCATTCCCCTGATGACGTGATGTATTATTTTATATGCTTATTGGTCATTTGTATATCTTATTTGGTAAGATTTCTGTTCAGGTCTTTGGCCCCTTTAAAAAAAAAATCAGGCTGTTTGTTTTCATATCGCTGAGTTTTAAGTTCTTTGTGTGTTTTAGAAAATAGTCCTTTTTCAGATAAGCCTTTTGTAAGTATTTTTTCCCAGCCTATGGCTTATCTACTCATTCTCTTGAGAATTTATTTTGAATAATAAATATTGCTTGGATGAGATACATGTATGAAAAACCCTTAATCATTTTGCATGCTTATAAAGGTGACCCTAATAGATTTGGCTTAAAAAAAAAAAGTTGAAGTAATTAAACACATTTAGTAATTATTCCTCAGGGTCTGACAAAGTATTGTGAGCAAGCTTGTAAAGATCACCTAAGGAGCTGTGTTGTGGTAGTCACAAATACATTTCTGTACATTCTTAGAGATAAGCACTGTCCCAATGTTGTGTAAATGAGTACTTGGAGTTCAAACTTCTAGGCTGCATTTCATGTGGGATCAGAAAGTAGTATTTCTCCAACCTCAACAGTGGGAGTTAAGCTGACATACTCAGAGTACCATGTGTCATGACTGAGAAGGTAAGGTGGCTGTAGTGACACTAGGAGTAAAGATGCAAAAGAATAAAATGGCTTTGTGACCTGTTAAAGATGATAGAGATTATATTTAGAGTGATTTTGTTTCCAAATTCTTTTTATTGTTATCTTTTACTTGAGGTCATCTGTTGTTTGCAACTGCCTGATTTTGACATATGTGGCACATTCTCAGAATGTATTGTTTTTCACTAGGTAATGGGACCTGATACTTAAGGACTTCTTGTATGTGGGATATGTGTATGTGCTGAGAGTGGATCCCTGACATTATGAAAGTTGACTGGGGAGACACAATACATTCAGAGCCCTCTTTTATACTTCATTTTTAAAGTCTCATTTTGAAATGCTATTGTTCATTAAGACACCCTTTGGAGAACTTAATTTTTTTTTTCCTTTAGAGAACTTTAAATTGTTGAATCAAACATTTAATTGTACTTTTGTTGTTATATAGGATATTGTACCTGTGGATGCTTCTTACGAAGTAAAAGAATTGTATGTGCCTGAAAATAAACTCCATCTGGCAAAAACAGATGCAGAAACATTACCAGCATTGAAAATTAATAAAGTAAGTGCTTTGTTGCTTTTCATACCAAGTGATTTAACCTTATATATAGTTTTTATCTGTAAAATTAGTTTTATAGCTATGTTTGAGGGCATGGGTGATGGTGGTAGGGGGCATAGTTGTGGCTTATGTCACAATTTCCTGGCATGGGAAATGTATTTAATTTGTGAAACCATATTCCCCAAATATCATGGCTTTGATTTGGTTTTAGTCATAATATTGACCTTTTTTTTTTTTTTTCTTAAGTGCAGGGGAGAGGGAGAGAAAAATCTTAAGCAGGCTCCATACCCATCATGTAGCCCAAAGTGGGACTTAATTTCATGACCCTGAGATCATGACCTAAGCTGAAATCGAGTCAGAAGGTTATCTGAGCCACCCCCAGTTTTTACCTATTTTGAAATAGCAAAGGCTAAAGATTGTGTAAAAGTTTTAGGCTTATCAGAAAGAATGGTTTCTTAAAGCTTCAAAATATTATAAATATAATTAAAATGAACATTTTTCCCTCCAAACATGTTTTATAATCCTGTCAAAACCCTGAATTTCTTTTTTAAGGCTAATTCTGTATATATTTTAGTTCCAATGTCATTGATTGCCCCCCCCCAGCTTCCCCACCCAAAAAGAACTATTGAGTTAAACTAGATATGAAGACAAGGGAAACTGTAATTTACCATTTTCAAATATTAGAGAATTTTAAGCTTTATCATTTAGACGTACTTTAAAAAGGGGGAAATTAAGGACTAAGATTCTGGATCAGAAGTTGAATTTTCCAGACTTTCTTTTAGTTAGTAAAAATCCACCAAATCTTAAAAGGAGGAGGAAAAGAAAAAAATGCCCACCAACAAACTTCTAGGCTTAGAGAAAGCCACTGTTAAGTGGCTTTTTAAGTGGCTTTTCAAATCCCTGATTAGAAGTAGATTACTTGATGTACTTTGTGTCATTGGGTCTCTGACAAGAAGCTAAGACATGCTGGGGGAGCAGAGAGGGTGAGTTGGACAGCAGAGCCATTCAGGAACATGATTGTTGCAAAGGAACAGATGTTGTCACTGACATACTTTGCATGGAATGAACACACATACATGGACAAAGAGAGAGAGAATATGAGAATGAATGAATATGAATCCGGATCAAACTCTGCAACCCAGAAACGTAGTAGCTCTGGTATAATATAGTGGTTTGTTTTTTTGCATGGCAGTATGAGAAGTAATTAATGAAGAAAATCATCTTAAAGTCAAATAGTGTATTAGTGTGGGATGCCATAACAAATACTATACACTAGGTGGCTTAAACAACAAAAATTACTCTTCTCACAGTTACAGAGGTTGAAAGTCTAAGATCAAGGTGCTGGCTGATGCAGTTCCTGGTGAGACTGTCTTCCTGGCTTGCTGACAACCGCTTACTCTCTGTGTTGTCACAGAGTGAGAGAGCGAGATCTGGTGTCTCTTCCTCTTCCTATGATGGCACTAGACCTGTTGGATTAGAGCCCCACCCTTAGGACTTCATTTAATCTTGTTGCATCCTCATAGGCCACATCTTCAAATATAGTCACATTGGGGATTAGGTTTTCAACATATGAATTTGAGGGAGACACACACATTTAATTCATAACATATACCGTCTAAAATTGGATTCCAGTGGAGACAAATAATGGCCATTGTCTAAGGCTTAGGCATAATTGACAAGAGGAAAGCTTGAAAGTAAGTGAAACAGTTTGGTCTTTGTATACGATTTTTCCTGTGACTTGAAGGAGGGGAATACCTGTTATTTGAATGTGAAGTGGAATACCCTGGACAATATACTTTGGGAATACAGAGTAAGCTACATTTTACTGCACACTACTTGGCCAGCTGCTTCCTCTTTTCTCATTTGAGAGCCACTGATGCATACTTGTGTGCACGTGTGCACACACACAATATATGCACACACATATTCAGTTAAAAAATGAGCATATCCAGCTTATGTTAATGATACATAGTCCATCAATTCCTTAATGTTCTGGTAGGAGATGCTAGATACCTTAAAGATAAGAAATGATAGAATTTTTGTGAGATGAGGGGTACTCTTGCCATTGGTGAAGCACTTGTTTTGGTAAATATTTTTATGTAAAGTTTGTTTTAAGGCAGTAGTTATCAAAGTCTAATTTCCAGACCATCTTTGTTAGCATTTTCTGGGGACCTATTAAGAATACAAATTCTTGGGCCCGGAGCAAAGTGATTGAAATAGAATCTGTGAAGATGGAACAATCTTTATATTAATAAAGGCCTTCTCAGGATTTCTTATAACATATTAAAGCTTGAGAACCACTAGTGTAAGAGATGCTATTCTTATTAGAAATGCTTTGAAGCCTAATGTTATTTAATGCACATTTTCCTAGTGCCCTTAATCTTTATTAGGATTTGATAATCTGTAATCATTCTTGTGGTATTTGTTTCTATTGCTTTGAAAATTAAACTCCTAGAGGTTATTACTGCTTTTGTTCGTAAGTATATGAAGTAGAAAACTTTACGGTCTCGTTTACTAGGTGGATATGCAGTGGGTGCAGGTTTTGGCAGAAGGTTGGGCAACCCCACTGAATGGCTTTATGAGAGAGAGAGAATACTTGCAGTGCCTTCACTTTGATTGTCTTCTGGATGGTAAGACCATTTACATTATATAGTACATCGAGCACAGAAGAGAAATTACACAGATAAATCACTTTATAAAAAGTAGTGGTGATGTCTTTAATGGAAGTAGCATTTTAAGACTAAGTTATAGTAGTACTGAATACTTTAAGTGAACTGTGAGATCTCTTTTTTTCCCCCCCTGTTTCTTTTCCTGATTGTGATTTATTGTAGAGAGAAAAAGAAAACCTGGGGGTAGGGGTGAAAATGGGTTTAAAAAGCAAATCTAGTTTCCTTATGACGTATCCACCGATCACTGTGAGAAGCCTATCTTGAAAAGTGCACATCTATTCTGAATTTTGCTCTACTGAGAGATCCATGCTTGAGTGTTCTAATAAGGAATCAGGGAATCCCAGTTAAGGAGTCCTGAAATAGATGGTTAAAGGGATGGTTCTTTTTCCTCTCTTAAAAACCCTAAAAAAAAAAAACTTGCCAAAGAAATTGATGTTTTGTATATTGTAATGACAGTTCAGTTACCTGAAACTTTTGTATACTGTTGGTAAGATTAGTTTATTACATTAAAGAAAATGTTTTTACATGTCACAGAGCCCTACTAAATTGCTACCATGTTCTTCTGTTATGACTTCTGATATTCTGAAATCAATTTTAGAAATTGTAATTCCTAATCATTCTTCTCAAGAAACTTTATCACAAGAACATTAGTGTTAAATATTGCTTTTTAATTTTTCTTCCTTGGAACCAATGGTTAAGTTTTTGTAGACTGCCTCCTTAGTCATGATTTAGTCTGGGTTTGATGCAAATCTCCCTATTAATTTTCCCTTTTCAACACTACCTTGTGGTGGTAACTTTAAAGCAGCCACGCAGTTATCATTGGTTTTGTTGACATCTTCAGTCCAAAGAAGGCATGCCGTGACTTCCAAAAAAGTGTGCTTTTATTCAGTATATAAATAAGATCCACATATGAATTTGAGAGTGTATTTTATTTTTCTAAGCTGGGCAGAACAAGTAGAAAAAAAAACAACTTTCAGAGCTTGAAAGGTTGGAAACTGAGAATGTGCTTTTTGTCTCACTGACCATACATTTTGGTTCAAATAGAGGCACTGATTACTTCCTTTGTTTCTTGGCCAGTAATTGCCAACATTCATTCAATTCTGATTAAAAAACAAGGAAATAAAAAAGACTTATGTTTTTGTCCTCCTATCACAAGGAAACCCAAGTATCCCAGGTATACTCAAGTATACTTACCTTGCCACTCAAAATATAAGTATCAGAAAGGATTTACATTTTCCTGGCAAGTCTCTTAGACATAGTTCTTTGTCTTACTCATATATTGGAGGTGCTCAGTATATTTTTGGTGATATTAGGGTTAACCAGCTGATTTTTCCTTGTTAAACCGTTTCTTTTACTGCTGTGATTTTATGCCAATTTTTTCTTTCTGAAGACTGTTTTCATGAAATGTTGTGAAAAGTACATTGCTACACAGTGTTGATGCTCTTAATTTTCACTGTTTTTTTTTTTTTTTTTTTTTTTTTTAACCTATGGAGTTGTTTGTTCTCTCCTGATTTTCTGTGCCAGGTGCTGTCGCCGGACCCATAAATCTTTCATTATTTGAAAAGTGTCCACTGAAGTGAAGGGTGAACATAAGTAAGGCCTGTTGAGTAATCCAGGCTGTGTGCTTTATATTCTTTTGTGCCCTGCAGGGGGTGTCATTAACTTGTCAGTGCCTATAGTTCTGCCGGCTACTCATGAAGATAAAGAGAGGCTGGACGGCTGTACAGCATTTGCTCTGATGTATGAGGGCCGTCGTGTGGCTATTCTTCGCAACCCAGAGTTTTTTGAGCACAGGAAGGAGGAACGCTGTGCCAGACAGTGGGGAACAACATGCAAGAACCACCCTTACATCAAGGTCCTGAGCAAACTTTACCACATTTTAAGCTCAATTTGCCAGTAATGTTTGTGTTGAAGTGTGGACATTACCTGTATGTTGAGTATCCTGTTGGAATTGTTAGTATTTTGCAGAATGGATATTGGATCTTTGATTAGTGTGTTGAACACATGATCTTGTCATTTTGGCCCAGATAAATATTTGTTCAGTAAATCTTTTTTGTTTGTTTTAAGAGGGAAAAAAGGGAATGGCTGAGGGAGAGGGAAAGAAAATCCTAAGCTGGCTCCATGCCCATTGCAGAGGCTGATGTGGGACTTGATCTGATTCTTGAGATCATGATCTGAGCTGAAATCAAGAGTCAGATGCTTAACCAACTGAGCCACTCACGCACCTCTAGTAAATCTTTTTTAAACATCTTCTGTACATTAGGTACTGAGTTAGGTGCTACTTCTGGGAATATAGGGCTGATGTACACAGTGGGCACAGTCTTTACATGTTTGGAGCTTACTGTTTGGTGGGGAGCAGACATGATGTACTGTAGGCTTTGAGGGCAGGGTGCTTTGGGAGCCAGCGGCAGGGTGATTTTATCTAGCCTGGGCTTCTAACTGAATGTTGTGTGTCTGGTATGAAAGCATTGAAATCCAAATAATCTTTTCAAAGGGCCTCATATTTTATGTGTTGTATTTGAAATGCCATCACTGAAGTAAAATTTTTGTTGTTTTAAAGTACACTCTGACCTTTGAAAGAAATTAAGTGAAATTTTAGTAGCTTTATCTAGAAAATTTTTATGACATCTGTTTAGATATGAGTGTGCTAAATCTTGTGAAGGATAAAAAATGATAAACTTCTTAAAATAGGGAGATATACTGCTTTAGAAAAAAGGAGTTTGAGTTAGTCATGGTGTCAGTCCTTCAATGTTAAAATTCTATTATTAAATAACAAATAGCATATAGTTTACAAAACATGATGAGTTATGTAAATTTTTTGAACCACATAGCAAGCCTATATAGTGGGTGTCATTTTCATCCTATGCATAGAGACATTGAGACTTACTTGTGATCAATGTCTTGACTGAAATTATGCAGCTAATAGATGGGATGAGGGTCTGATTTGAATTTAGAACTTTGGCCTTCAAAGCCATCTCCCATAATCTGTAGTAGAGAGCAATTATTGGTGTATGTGCCACTTTTATTTAGAGTAATCTGCGAGGCTTCTTAAGATAGTTAGTCCCTAGTGTGCAACTTTGAGGAGCCAGCAGAATTTTGATAGGAGGAAACTGTCCAGTTGGAGGGAGTTGGAGGAACAAAGACTCCATGCATTTGAGAGATGGCTGGTTGTTGAGTGGGAGAGAGGACTTTGGGAAGACAGAGGGTTTAGCATTCTACCCCTAGATCTTAAAATTTTGTTCAGTTACAATAATGTTTTACATGTATTTATGCTTCATGTGTTTCAAACCACATTTCTACTGTTTGGTCCTTCCAATGATCCTTGGAGGTAGAATCCTGAGGAGTCTTTAGGCTGGGTTCAATTTGCCCAGAACTGTAGAGGTGCCAGTTAGGAATCAGGATTAGAGTCTATACTAGGTCTTTTGTGCTGCTCTGCCTTGCTAGGAGTGGAGAGGTCATAGGCAGCCTTGGTGAGCGTGAGTGAGTCACAAACAACGTGTGGTGCTTTAGGAAGCTTGGCCTGGGGGTTCTTGTGCAGGGTTTCCCCAGCTCACTCCACTTGCACCAATACTGTCTAAGCTCTCGAGGTCTTCAGCCTAGATGGACACAGTCATGTCCCAGCTGTAATCCTACTTCCTCATGCCCACTGTAGTCTGTTTTCCTTGGAGCAACCAGAGTGAGCCTTTAAAATATATATATATCTGAGCATATCACTCCACCTTTTCAAACTCTCCAGTGGTTGCTCATTGTAATTAGAATAAAATCTAAGTGCCTTACTATGGCCTGCAAGGCCCAGTGGGGCCAGCCCTGGCCTGCTTATTCATGGTCTCTCTCACTCTATCTCTGCTCCTCTTTCCACTCAAGGACAAAAGCTCCAGGACTTTGTTTCTGCTTCAGGACTTTTTACTTGCTGCCCCTCTGCCTGAAATATTTTATCTCCATTGCTGGATCTTTTTAGTCATTTTAGGTTCAAAGCCACCCTCCTCAGAGAGATCTTTGTTGACTCCTTTTTCCTAAATGGCATTCAGGCTGCTCCCTGGGTGCTGTGCTCCACTGCGCTGGTTGTTTCCTCTGTAACACTCATCACTAGCTGACACTTGTCTGATTTCTATTCGGTCTGTCCCACTAGAATGCAAGCTCTGTTAGAGGAAGATCTTTCTCCTATTTGCTGCTGCATTCCCCAGTGCCTAGCGCAGACCCTGGCATGTACCAGTTACTTGATACTTATTGAATGAATGGTTTGATGGACAGGGAAGGACTTTCTAGCTAGCAAGACCAGATAGGGAGGGACTACAGCAACCTAGGTATGTTATTAGCATATAAACTGAAGCAGGGGAGTGGGGGGCAGGGGAAGAGTGAGCTTGAGCTGTGCTACATAGAAATGAACAGGTCCCAGAGGTAACATCCATCCTCTCAAATGCAGGGAAAGAACATCAGTGAAGCTGTGGGAAATTTGAGGTGGTGTGAGATCAGAAGGTATGAACTTGTGTCCATTAGCATACAACAACAATGAAGAGAATGTGTTTGTTACTTAACGATCATGATTATTCATGTTGGTTTTGTTTGCCTTTCATATATAAATATCATAGTTGAATCACAAAGCCCTCTGAGACTTATAAAACACATTCTAATTTTAAAGCATCTCTAATCCCAATTCAGTTGATAAACCAAAGTGAGTTGATAAACCAAGTTGATAAACTAAGATTTACCATTGGTCTTAAGATAGTAGTAATTTACAACTAACTATAAATAGCTTGTATGAGAGATGTTTTTACTTATTTTGATCTTGGTTTCTGTTTAAAAAATTTCTTTCTTATTCCTCCATTAGATGGTTATGGAACAAGGAGATTGGCTGATTGGAGGAGATCTTCAGGTCTTGGACAGAATTTACTGGAATGATGGTCTTGATCAATATCGTTTCACTCCTACTGAGCTAAAGCAAAAGTTTAAAGATATGAATGCTGGTAAGACATGGATCTAATTATCTAACATGGGATTACTTGGAATCTTTTCTTGATGGGGATGTTCTAGAAGAATTTTTCTATTTGCTTAAAAGAGAATATTGAATAAAGATAAATGTAGCTGTGGAGTATGTTGGAGAGGTAGTTGATCTAGACCTGCCTGGCCAGTTTTATTATATTGGTGTAATTTGATCTAATGTGATTTTGTATACTGTGTGGGAGATGGTTGCCAATAACAAACTGACGTTTTATTTGTGTATTAACTCATATGCTAAAACTGAATAGAACTATGGAAGAGAAATTATTGGAGTAATTCACTAGTGTGCTATGTATTTCAGAACATCTTATGAGTTTATGTATCACTGCAGAAAATAATAGAATAATAATATCATGTTTGCTATTCACTCAACAAATGTTTGGTGTGCATCTTTATGCCAGGATGCCGAGTCCTGGGGATCCATAAATAAATAAGACAGGAGGTTATGGTGTAGAAGAGAAAGACATTAAACAGATAACAGGAAAAATTGTTGAAGAGTAGGTTAATAATGTTTTCAGATTTCTGGATTAGGATAAAATGGAGTTGTACAAGTAGAGTCTATATAGATGCTGTTCTTAATATTGTTTAATAAAATACTCCAGGATGGGATTTTTATTAATCCGACAGTTTGCGATTACCAGATCTTTCACCCAGAGGTAGGTAAATGATGTATTTACACTGCTGCACCCACACTAAGAAATCCAAGTTTCTGTGTCAGGGACCTAGCATTTACTATAGAGTTTGGGAGGCTTTTTTAAGGTGGGAAGAATTTGAAAGATCCTGCAATCATGCAACCAGTTAATTCTCACCTACTACAGAAATGGTTAAGCCCTAAGCATTGGTGCTGCTTTTAAAAAATATTTTCTGTGTAGAAATGGAGTGGGCATGGCCAAGAAAAGTCTGTTAATGTGGTTGCTTTTTAAGGAACTAGCTGGCTACCCAGCCATATTTGTTAACCAGAAACCCCCTTCCCAGGTGACTACAGAACCTGGTCAAGAACACTCGATCCTGATAGTCATTTAGTGTGCACACTGTCCCCTGCTTCACGACCTAGAAATCATGTGGTTGTGGAGAAATTACTTCCTTTGTAAGGCTCATTTATTCCAGTTGTAAAAATGAGGACAGTAGTAGTACTTAAAGAATAATGTTTTATTTTAAAAAGCGAAGTGAAGGGGGTGCCTGGGTGGCTCAATTGGTTAAGTATCTGACTCTTAATTTTGGCTCCTGTCATGATCTCCAGGTTGTGGGATTGAGCCCCACATCAGGCTCTGCACTAAGTGTGGAGCCTGCTTAGGATTCTTTCTCTCCCTCTCTCTACCCCCCACCCCCACCCCTGCCACATGCTTACAAGTAAGCAAGTAGTGCATGCTCTCTTTCTCTCTCAGAAAAACAAACAAACAAAAAAACGAAATGAAGTAAGTTGTGTAAGGTGCTGTAAATGGCACCTGGTCCATAGTAAGAGGTTAACATGTCGTAATTTCTGAGTCTGAAGCTAGTCTCACCTGTATTTGTGTAAAGGTTAGAGTACTTTGCTGATATTTGAAATAAGAGCTTAAAATAGGTCAGGAACTCGCAGCCACACACTGTTCAGAGCTGTGCAGTTCCCACCCAGCTTGCCTCATTTATTCAGTTTCTGCTTCGCCCGTGAACAGTATCTGAATGTAGGACTCCTGTCCCTCCGTCCCTCCTTAATGTCGCTCATCTCTGGATTTGAAGCATAGCTTAAACTATTTGTGCAGGAGTTTCTCTGAATGCTACATGTGGTGCCTGCCTATTTATAGTACAGTGTGTTTTCTTTTTTGCTAAGATGTTTCGGACCCAGTCAGAGGGGAGTATATCATGATTGCTGTAAGTTGGTGAGAACACCTCATTCTCTTTTGCCAGCAGTTTACGGGTCCTAGTGTAAGTTTTGCCCATTGAATTGTAAGAGAGAGGGGCTTCTAGAAGAGGGTCTTCTTCTTGAGAAGAAACTGGCTTAGGACAAAAAGTTGTCTTTTCTTATAATTTTTCTTCCTGCTTTGGATGCTGTCATGGAAGGCTACAGTGTTTGGAGCTCTGGTAACTATCTATGAGAATCTTACCCTGTCTGAATTTCTGATCCAGTTCTAGAATTCCCTATATCCAGATTTCTTACTCAACGACTTAATGTATGTTTGAATTGTTTAAGACACTTCTAGTTGTATCTTATTTCATTTGCAACCAGAGTAATCTGATGGTTTAATACATAGAGGCTTTTGCCTTTTTTTTTTTTTTCTGGTGAACAAGAACATGTTTGATGGAAGATGTGCTGAGACCACCTCATTTACTTTAATTTTTTGCCAAAATTTAAATTCATAACTGTAATTCATGTTAGTAAATTAATTGTTGGCACTGGTGAGGAGTCTTATCAAGGAATTATGCATAATTGGAATCTTTAATATTACATCTGTTTTTGACTCTTCTTTGGGAGCCAAACATTTTAAATCATTTAGAGAATTTGTTGCATAATGAGTGATTGCAACTTTGTTTAAAGTAGCTGAGAGCCAGTTATCCTTACATCAGACAACAAAGATTGTGGAATATTATTTTGTTTACTTTTCCATTTTAGACTAAGGCAAATAAGCAACAGACCCAGAAGTTTCCTTTGTAGTTCTTGTTCCCTTTTTTAGGAGGGCCATTAGTAAGTCCTCTACTTGGAGTCTTCTGCTTTCTGGTACATAGTTCAAGGAGAGAAAACAGACTATTTTTTCTTTTACCTGGGGTTTCTTTTCCTACCTCTTCCTCTTTTTCCTCCCCTCCCCTTTTCTTTTTTTAAGATTTTATTTATTTTAGAGAGAGAGAGAGAGAGAGAGAGAGAGAGAGAGCGCACGCATGGGCGCGCAAGCATGAGCAGCAGGAGGCAGGGACAGAGGGAGAAGCAGACTCCCCACCGAGTAGGGAGCCCAATGTCGGCCTCCATCCCAGGATGCTAGTAGGATCATGACCTGAACTGAAAGGCAGATACTTAAGTGATTGAGCCACCACCTTGTCATTGAACAAGAATTTTGATTACTTGATGTGAGCTATTGTCTTATGCTCATTAGTATGATCACTTTTGCTATTCTGAGACTGTTCTGTAGCTGGAAGGATTCGGCAGTCTTTAATAGCCACCTCAGTGATTGCAAGGTGACACTGTTCCAGAGGGCAGGTTCTTTGAATCACTGATGGTTGGCTACTATCCTGGAGAAAGATAGGTTTCACTTAAGCCAAGTAAGAGCCAGTTAGTATTTATTACACACAGAATAATTAAGAGCCAGTTAGTATTTATTACACACAGAATACTGCTATTTTGCTGGACTACCAAGGAGAAAGTTGACATAACTTCTTTCAGGCTAATACTAGTATCAGATTTGAAGAAATCTGAGAAAGCTTTGTAGAGTTAACTACAAACTACATTTTATTCTTTTACTTTTTTTTTTTAAGATTTTATTTACTCATGAGAGATACAGAGAGAGGCAGAGACACAGGCAGAGGGAGAAGCAGGCTCCATGCAGGGAGCCTGATGTGGGACTCGATCCCGGGACTCCAGGTTCATGCTCACTCCCTGGACCGAAGGCAGGCGCTAAACCTCTGAGCTACCCAGGGATCCCCCTATTTTTCTTTTAAAAAGATTTATTTATTGATTTTAGAGAGAAGGAGAGAAAGAGAGTATGTGGGGGTTGGGAGAAGAGAGAGAGAACCTTAAGCAGACTCCCTGCTGAGTGTGGAGCCTGACATGGAACTCGATTTCATGATCCTGAGATCATGTCTGAGCCGAAGTCAGAGTCAGATGCTTAACCAACTGAGCCACCCAGACGCCTCTACCTACAAATTACATCTTAATGAATGGATGGAGACATTAGAATGATGTTTTAGGCAGAGTTGAGAACGATACATGAGAAGGCTGAAGCAGAAGCAGATAGTCTCTGTAGGTACTAAACTTTCTTGAGCACAAATAACAGAGAGCTGAAGATACTGTAATCCAAAGTGTGGGCAACTTCTGTCAGTCTGATCAAGGCTCTCAACAGAATTTAACAAAGCGAGTCTTTGAAGAAGGGTGGCAGGGTTAAGGGAACCTGAAAGGAATGTTGAGACCATGTTGTGTTACCACTCCTGAGGGCTCTAGAAGGAGAAAATATTTCTGAAGCTGGATCAGAGATGCTGGAGCTGTGAGGAGGGGCAGTGACTGGAAGCTGGCTGTAGGGGGTTGGAAGTATGGCCAGAATCACAGTGCTAAAGAAGGATGATGCTACTGGGGCAAGAACTCCCCCCAACTTTCTCTATTCTTTGGTTGCCTGCTAATGTTTCCCACATGCTGGAGGCAGGAGCACAGCTCCTCTCCACTATTTCCCCCCAAACCCTGACACACACAGACACAAGACAGAATAGACAGGAGGGGGGATGCCTGGGTGGCTCAGTGGTTGATTGTTTGCCTTTGGCTCAGGGCCTGATGCCAGGGTCTGGGATCGAGTCCCATGTCGGGCTCCTTGCAGGAAGCCTGCTTGTCCTTTGCCCATGTATCTGCCTCTCTCTCTGTGTGTGTCTCATGAATAAATAAATAAAATCTTAAAAAAATAAAAAAAAAAGAATAGACAGGAGGAAAATAGAGAACAAGCAGCACAGAGCCCAGTTGACAAAAAGCTTCATATTCAGCATTATTTTTTTAACCACAATTTGAAAGCATTTCTAGGCTTAAGAATGGAAATCAATTTATTGCTCCCATACTTTGGGGTTGTAAGAGTACCAGTTTGTGAAAAATGCCAATTAATATGTTCATATTTACTCAAGTGACCTGTCTTATTGATTTCTTTTCCCCCCTCATAAGCAGCTTAAGTAAAAGAAAGACCAGTAATTTATGACCGTCCAGAGGAAGGAGAGGAAATCAAACTCTTGTTACTTCCAGCTCTCTTTAAAAAAAACAAAAAAAACTCCCACTAAAGACAAACATTAAACACACCACCTTTCCTAATAGCTCTAGAACTGTTGTACTCTAGTACTCTTATTCAGCTACTATGTTGACTTAGAGAAGATCAGAAATGCCAGGTACTAGAGCTTTGGGTTGGATAAAGTGGCAGATAATAAAGTTTGGGTGGGACTGGGAGACGAGACTTATTAATTACTACTGTACGTAGAACAGTTTTACAGAGAAGAAGTTGAAACGGGGGGAACAGGGAAATGTAACTCTGATTTAGTGGTTGGAATGCATGCCAGGGCTCTGACTGTGGGCAGCACAGCAGAGCATAGTTCTGAGAGATCTCGGGGAAGGGTGACTAAGAGTCAGGAGCACTTTCCTGCTCCTCACCTTATTGTTGATTGCAACAGCCCTTCCTTGAGAGCTGAAGTTGTCTAGGGGCACTCGGCTGAGAAGCTGCAGAGCAGGGTCCGAGCCAGGTTCTTTGCGCCATGGCACAGCAATGTTTGCTGGCAGTGATGTGTGCTTAGGCAACCCACGTCCTGCATGAATCCAGGGAACTCAGTGCTCATCCTTTTCCCACCACTGGAAGAGCTAATGGTTGCCATTTCCTTCCCCTGTCACAAAATCAGCACATGCTCAGGAGAACTTTTCTCCTTTTCTTCTTCCTCTCCCATCTTCTGGAAGGAAAGATACTAGACCATACTTGTTTCCATAGTGTGTTGGCTGTTGGACTAGAGGGAAAGGAACAGAACCTGCATTATTGGGCTTTTTACTTAGACATGAAATATAGAAGGAGTAGGTTTTAGGGGTTAGACCTGCATTTGGCTTGAGTAATAGTGAAGGTGGAAGGATTGAGGGAATGAGGACAGTAATGAGCAATATATATTGCAATGCTTTCAGTCATAAGTCACTATAACTGATGAATTGGACGGTAAGGATTAGAGATGCAGCTAACAGAAGCCATCTGTATGTGCGTAGTAATTGAATCCAGGTGAACGAATGAGTTTCCTGAATGAATCCATGAGGAACTTCCTAGGACTCAGAAATGAACCTATTGCTCCAAGAGGACCACAAGATGTCAGAAACAGGTGATTGACCCAAAATGGCCAAGCAGAGTATAAAATGTCATACACATATGATTACAAGTGTGTAAAAACATATGTATGAGGAGAAAACCAGGAGATTGTGCAAAACAACCCAAACCAGCTATGTTAGGATAGTGCATTGTGGGTAATCTCATCCCCTCTCCCAAATTTCTTCAGCATTTCATGGTTTTTACTTAAAAGGGTAAAGAGGAAGATAAAATAGAAAAGACTAGTGCCAGGGTTAGCAGGCCCTGAAGCTATGAAGACTGTGGGTTGGTGTTTGTTGTCAGGGGCAGTGGAGAGGACAGGAAGGTACCTGCTGGATTTGTCAGGGGTCTCATACTCATGAAGTAATGTGGGAAGGAATTGGTTGAGGGATTGAATAGAGTCCCATTCTTCTATCACTTGATCCTTCCACTGTTACTAGACTTACCTTCTGAAAACAAAGATGCAGTCCTGTTGGCATGAAGGACATATATTCCTTTGATCACACATTTATCCTCTGATTAGTGAATGCTTATTTCTCCTCCTCTGACTATAGATTGTAAGCTCCTGGGGGCAGGACCATTTTTACTGTTGTCACCTCAGGGCAGCATATCTAAAACAGCATTTCCATTCTGTCCCAAATTGGTTTCTTCCCTGCTTCATCCTGCTCTGGGGGGGCTGCATGGAGTCTGGATGGAAGAGGGGGCCGGTTAATAGCAAAGACTAGTGAAGAAGTGATAAAGGTTGATGTGTGCACCAGTAGTGGAGCAAGTGGAGCTGAGATGTAGGGACAGGGTGATTCACTGCACATGGAGGATGAGGGAGGGAACTGAGTCCAAGGCCCTGAGGTGGATAATGGCGCTGTGCACTCAGAGGGGGCTGGAGGAGGCCCAGAGACCAGCAGGGAGGCTGGCAAGAGTAGAGACGCAGATGCCCATGCAGTGCTAGAAGGCAGCTGGGGAGTCTGTCTGGAACTTAGGGGAGAGCTTTGGTCAGAGGACACAGATTTAGGAGACACTAACATACAGCCGTGCTTGGTGACCTCAGACATGGAGGTATGGGATGAGGAGAGGTCTGAGGGAGGGTGTATGCCTGTCTTCACTGTTGCCATGGTGTGGATCTTATTCACCAGCCTATAGATTGTGGTCTGTCAGAGGAGCCTGTCCATATCTGGGGTGGGGGGGGGTGGAGAGATAAATTATGTGGAATGGATGGTAGAATTGGTGGAAGTTTTATTTTGTGTGGAAATGGGGGAACATGTTCCTCTGCAGCAGGCTTTGGTTTTGCCTTCTCCACTTGCTGTGCTCTGCCCCACCTCAATCCTGCACAGTCCTGTGGAGACTGATTTTCTGTAAAACATGACTGCATGACTGATTCACTTACAGCCTCTGTTTTGTACACAGTGTCCTTCCTAACCTGGCACTCAAAATTCTACATAATAATCTCGTGCCAGGTTTTGGATCCATCTTTGACAAAATGGATGATTCTCTGTTCCCCGGATACATCTCTGCTTTCCTGCCTTCACACTTTTTCTCACACCAACCCACTTGGTTGCAGTGCTCTTTTGACTTCTGTCAGCCACATTTCATTTGTCTTTCAGAGGTTAGTAAACAACAGCCTGTTTTTATAAATAAAGTTTTATTGAGGAACAGCCTTACTCACTGGTTATCCATTGTCTGTGGCTGTTTTACACCACTACATCAGGATTGGCATAGTTGTAGCAGAAACCCCTGTGGCCTGCAAAGCTTAAAATATTCACTCTGGCTCTTTATGGAAAAAGTTTGCTTTTTATGCATGGTGTCAGCAGCTTCACAGTATACCCTGTAGAAGTCAAGATTATAGAATTCCTGGAGCACCTTGATGGCTCAGTGGTTGAGCATCTGCCTTTGGCTCAGATCATGATCATGGGGTCCTAGGATCGAGTCCTGCATCAGGCTCCCTGGGGGGAGCCTGCTTCTCCCTCTGCCTGTGTCTCTGCTTCTCTCTGTGTGTCTCTCATGAATAAATAAAATCTTAAAAAAAAAAAAAGATTCTAGAATTCCTGGTCTTTTCCCAGGAATATGGGGACAGAGAGCTAGAAAGAGATGGAAATCATAAATGTTAATATTAAATTTCAGTAATTTTGTAGATCATTTCCCATTTTCAAGCATAGTTGAAACCAAGGACTTAGGTAAAACAGTCTTAGACTAAGCTATAAGGAATTGTAAGTGGAAAGACAAATATTTGACACTGATAGTGGTGTGACAAAGGGGAAATCACTGTCCTTTAGAAAGAGGATGAGGGTGTGAGGCTGTGTAAGTATTAGTGGCCCCAGGTCCATAGTGGCCCATAATTTTTAAAACCATCCTTGCCAGAAAATTAATGGACAAAAATCTAATAGTGATGCATATTAGGTTGTGTTAGCTGGGACAGCACCCTGGGACTGTAAGCTTCCAGTGGATCAGGTACTCTTATTACATTGTTCATCCATGTAAGTTCTCTAGTGGAGAAACCAGATGGTAGGGATGAAAATACAGCCTGGAACTAACAGTTAAAGCCATTTGTGTAGTTCATTGATAAATAGTTAAGAGGGATTAAGTAGAAGTTTAGGAAAGACTTGGTAATATTGGCAAGAAAAAAATGGGCAGACTGATCAAATGGTCATTGGATTTCTGAGTAGAACTAATAAGGAAATATTTCTACTTGGAAGAAATTTTGGCAGTGAAATCCTCTATATGCTGCTAATGTGAACTTTTACTAAGTCATCCATCTTCACTTTATCTGTTAAATGTCCAGTGTGGAGCTAGATTAATTCTTTTTGGAAAGAAAGCCTACATAGATAAATTATTAGGATCTGTGAAATATGTGTATTTTAGACCATTTATTTTACATGTTTCCTTTTGCACATCCTGTCATATAAATAATCCTGCCAAATGGTGATTTTACAAAATCAGATTTGACCTGATTGAAGTCTAGGCATGTAGTCATCATATACTTGAGATGTATCACCCAGGAGTCCTATTCAAAGCTAGACGCCTGTTCCTGATTAAGGGGGACAAAAGCTAATGAGCACAGAGCTAGCACGTTCTCATTTTGGAGATACTAGCTAAGTGTCAGTTTGTACCAGAGTGGACTTTGAGCCACCAGTAGAACAGTGGGTTCAGTTTCTTGCCAAGAATATTTAGATGTCTTATCTTTTTTTTTTCTTTTCCTTTCTTTTCTCTATTTCTTTTTTTTCTTTTTTAAGAATTAAGGAACTTATAGAAGTGACTACAGTATGCATTTCACTATGCTGGGTATTTTATATTATCTTCATAACAATAACCTTAGTATCACCCCCATTTAAAAAATGTAGAAGGTGAAATTCAGTCCTTAAGGGCCAGAGTCCATGACTGGAAATTGGTGTACTTATGATTTGAACCCATAAATAATCCTGTTCCAAAGCAATGCTTCTTTTGGTACCCTGCATGTGTCTTCTCTTTTAGAATTTGTTATCATGGAAAATTTCAAATTTACATTACTTGTAAGTAGAGATCATAGTATAATGAAGCCCTGTGTGCCTGTAGCCCAGCTCCAGTAGTTACTAACTCTTGGCTAATCTTGTTGCATCTGTACCCCACTCCCAACCTCACTCCTGCATATGATTCTGACACAGAGCTCAAATCCTCTTTTTTTCATCTAAATATTTCAGTACTTATCTCTTAAACATAGGGACTTAAAAAAGGACAGCCATGGTACCACTATTGCCCCTAAGTAACAATAATAATAATAATAGTCTTTTAATATAATCAGATATCCATTCAGTGTTCAAATTTCTAATAATTTCATAGTAGTCACAGTTTTTTAATAGTTTGTTTGAATCAGGATCTAAATAAGGTTCACATATTGTATTTGCTTCATATATCTTTTGTCATAATTTTTCACTTTGCTTTTTAACTTTTTATTTTGAAATAGTTTTTAAATTTACAGAGAAATTACAAGGATAGGACCAAGAACTCCCATATAGTCATCCAGAATCTGTAGTTCCTAACGTTATATGTTATTTGCTTTCTCGTGCTCACTCTCTTTGAAAGCTGTAGACATGATGGGATACCTCATTACCCCTTCGTATGTCCACATGCATTTCCTAAAAGTAACAGTCTCCTACCTAACCATAGTGTCCTCATCCAAGTCTGGAAAATAACATTGATATAACAGTCTCACCTGTATATGCCATTCAGATCATGCTATTGTCCTAATAAGGTCCCTAATAGCACAACCAACAGCAGCAATCAGGTTTTTTCTTTGCTACCTTTCCTTTCTGGTTCAGGACTCAGTCATGTCTTGTCTTGTCTTGTCTTGTCTTGTCTTGTCTTGTCTTGTCTTGTCTTTTCTTTTCTTTTCTTTTCTTTTCTTTTCTTTTCTTTTCTCTTTCTTTTCCTTTTCTTTCCTCTCTCCCTCCTCTCCCTCTCTCCCTCTCTCCCTCTCTCCCTCCTCTCCCTCCCTCCCTCCCTCCCTCCCTCCCTCTCTCCCTCCCTCTCTCCCTCTCCTCTCTCTCTTTCAAGATTTTATTTATTTATTCATGAGAGACACACAGAGAGGCAGAGACACAGGCAGAGGGAGAAGCAGGCTCCATGCAGGGATCCTGACGCGGGACTCCATCCTGGGTCTCCAGGATTATGCCCTAGGCTGAAGGGAGTGCTAAACCGCTAAACCTCTGAGCCACCCGGGCTGCCCTCAGTCATGTCTTTTCATAGTCTACTTCAGTCTGGAAGGGTCATTTAGTCTTTATTATGTCGTTTATGATCTTGACATTTTTAAAGAGTCATTCTATCATTTACGTTGTTGAATGTCTGTCAGTTTGGATTTATCTGCTGTTTCCTCATGATTAGCTTCAGGCTACACATTTTTGTCAGAGGTACTACTGGAAGCAGTTGTCATATTTGGTCTTTTACAATTTTGATTCATCCTGAACTTTTGTTTTAAGGTTAACTTTCTAAAAAAGTTTGCTATTGTCTCTTGTTTAAGATTGTGTTTGCCAGGATTTTCTGCTATAAAGTTAACAAATTACTTTGTACTTACTAAAAAGTATTTTGGGGAAGAGATTTTGAAACTATAAATATCCTGTTGTTATCAAACTTATACCCACTAGTTTTAGCACATTGACGCCAGATGGTGATTTTTCTAATGTCATTCTTCCTTTGTTTATTGTTGACCTTCTACCTACCAAAAGGTTGGTTTTCCCCCTTCTTTCCTTTGCTTTATTAATTTATTTTATTCTTTATCGACTCACAGATTCCTATTTTACTCAGTAGGTTACAGTTCATTACTATGATTATTTATGTTAGTGTTTAACTTGTCCTGGGTTGACCGTTGGGGCCAATCATAAGGTCAGACACTGGTTGCTATGTACTTTTGACATTTCCATCATTTTTTGAGCCCTTCCGTTCTTGATGGTACACATTCTTTATGTTCTAGCACATGTTGTACTTCTCTTGCTCTAGCCTTAGAATCAGCCATTTTGCCAGTGGTATTTAGAATGTAAAATTTGTGCTTTTGTTTTGCTCATTGTCATGGGTAGTGGTTACTTGTAGGATCTTTCAGTGGACAGAACTAAGAAATGTGTATACTCATACACACACTTAATGTACCAACACACACACATTTATGTTTGTTCTTGTATCCTCTACATAGCTGAAAACTGTGAGCTCATGCTGATCCTTTCAGTCTTTTTTTTTTTTTTAAGATTTTGTTTATTTATTTACGAGAGACATAGAGAGGCAGAGACACAGGCAGAAGGATAATCAGGCTCCATGCAGGGGAGCCCAATGTGGGACTTGATTCCAGGACCCCAGGATCATGACCTAAGCCGAAGGTAGATGCTCAACCACTGAGCCAGCCAGGTGTCCCTGATCCTTTCAGTCTTAATCCAGTACCACATAGTCTATTCTGACCTTTCTCCTTTCTGTAGTTATGCCTTCCATCTCCTACAGTTGAGAATCTTAGCTCCCAAAAAACCCTGAATCCCTGGTCAAGTAGACTGCCACAAATTTCCTCCTGTGGCCTTTAGTCATCATGATAGAAGAGGATCAGAATTGAGAACAGATTGGGGAAGATGTTTGTACTATTTGGCTTAAAATTGTTAGAAGAGTATCTTCCTTTCTCCTGAGTCAGGCTTGGATGACTATGGCATGATTCTATACCAGTTGTTAGCAGGGCAATAAAATACAGAACTCTTCTAACTGGGTTGTGACACTATACTGTGAAATTTCTCTGTGACCTTAAAGACCCATGCTTTCTAAAAATGTCTCCCGATTAAACCCTGTGCAGGAGTAAAACCAGGGTGGTTAAGCAGAAGATACAGAGTTAACCAGTTTAATTAATCTTTGTTTGGGCAATAGCAATGGCTTTTGTAAGGGATAGTGTTGTTGCTAATCTGTAATCCAAAATCCAGACCTGGCATCACAAAACAACATGGAGTTCCAGTCAGACAAAGTAATCAGTATAAATGAGCATATTTGGAGAGTACGTAAATTTTTTAAAATATGGACTTCTTTACCTTTCTGTCTCTCTTTAATAAAGTAGTGTTTTAGGTCCTGTGGAGGGTTTGGCCTGGTGTGTAATTAAGGCACAGGCCAAGAAATTATATTCATTGTAGGCACTTGGACCAGGATGTTCAGACCAGAAAGTCTGGTGGATATTCTTGTTCGCCATGAATGCAGAAAGCAGTTGTTGCAAATCCGTGACCATTCTATTACACATCCACAGACATGTAAGATTTGTAAAGTAAAAACATAGCAGAAGGATAGGATAAGTTGGCCTTGGAGTAAATGGTCAAAGCAGGGCATGTTTTTTACCAGTGTCTATGGACACGTATGTTTGCTTAATCCTAGGCATCAAACTTTAAGAAGAATTACTTGTCCTTTGGAAGGTAAGCTGTTAGAAATGTACTATTCTTGACTCTGGAAATTCTCTTTTCAGATGCTGTCTTTGCATTTCAATTACGCAATCCAGTGCACAATGGACATGCTCTGTTAATGCAGGATACCCATAAGCAACTTTTAGAGAGGGGCTATCGGCGCCCTGTCCTTCTCCTTCACCCTCTTGGTGGCTGGACAAAAGATGATGATGTTCCATTGATGTGGCGAATGAAGCAGCATGCTGCAGTGCTGGAGGAAGGAATCCTGAATCCTGAAACAACAGTGGTGGCCATCTTCCCATCTCCCATGATGTATGCTGGGCCAACTGAGGTAGACTGCTTTTAAGATTTTCACTGTAGCAGAGTTGAAACTATATTACTGACACAGCTAGTGTTGATTTTCCTCTGATCTGTTGATCTGTTCCAGACATTTAGCATGCCCAGAGTACTCTCATGCTCTACTAGAATGTTCTTTAGAGGTGACCCCCCAAAACTAGTCTTCTTGGGAATGGGAAGACAGGGAGAGGCTTCTCTTGCTGTTATTGTGGTTCTTAGTCCCAGTTTTGTGAGGGAGGGAACATTCCCTGCAGACAGAGGGGAAGGTATAGCAGAAGGACCTCTTAAAACCGTTGGCCCAGTTACAGACAGAGCTCTGATAGTACCCTCTTAGCCCTTTAACAAAGTACTGTCATTCTTCCTGAGACAGACTTGGTCTGATTTTTGCTGCTTCTGAATTTTGGAAGGGCCAAAGGTATTTCAGTGGGAAAGTAAGCTTAGTACCCTTTAAAAAACATTCAGAAGACATTTTTCATCTGTTCTTTTGTGAAAGACTGGAGCATAATTAGAGTCAGGAAGTAAAATTACTTTTTGATATTGGGTGTGGAGAGGGTTCCGGAGTTGTATTTAGTGGTCAAAAAATGTTTTGAGATCTTCTTATGACCATATATATATCGAAGAGGACTTACTCAGGTTTTTGCTTCAAGACAGAATAGGTATTCAAGACATATTTGCTGAATAGATGAGTAAATCAATAAGTGACCTAAAAAAGTGTATGGGAAATTCCTAGCCAGCTTCTTGTTGAATTTTCAAGATGAAGAATGGAATGTACATTATTCATTCTTTTTCAGCCCTTGAAGGGAAATGAATTTATTTAAGTTTATTTGGGAGCAAACCCTCTTAAAAAGGATCTAAATAATTTCTATGTATTCTGTGATGTCTTCCTCCAAAGAAGTTAGGGAAATCCAAGTGTGTTTGGCTATTCTTCAGGCTCAAGCCTAAACATTTTTATTGGGGCTTAGTTGTTGGTTTGTAGACTCTTAGTTCTCTTTATCCAAGAAAAACAGGGAAAGAAAAAACAATAATTAAAAAAAAAACTGAAAGATTAAAATTATTTGACTCTTCTCTTAGATCCAGCCTAAATAATGCATTGGAACTTCAGTGGGTAAAATTCCTCCTACTCTTCTTTGGTGGTATCACAGGTTCATGAGAATTAGGCAGGAGATCACCCTTTAGGTTTCCTAGAGACTACCACAACTTCTGTGTCAAAGAGGTGCTACATTGTTTTGGAGATAAAGTGACAAATTTTGTTTTAGTAGTTGCTCAAACTTTCTTTTGGTGCTGTCTTCATCATCATCATTTTAAAGGAATCATTTGGTCCAAAATCCCCCAGATAAAATTATAGGATGAATGGTTTTTAAAGTAGGAGTGACCCAGGTGAGTTCAGGGTTAGGAATAGGCCACCTAGAAAAGTAAAGAGATTTACCTTCCCAATTCAAGATATATCTTGTCATCTTTGTGTTTCATTTCTTACTTCCTATCTAAAAGGGGAAGAGAGATGATGTTCTAAGTAAACTAAAAATTGCTTTTAAAAAGGTAAGGATGAAAAAAATAAATTAAAAAAAAGGTAAGGATGAGAGGATAGATAAATAATAAAAATAGATGGCTCTGGTAAAACAGATTATGCTTTCTTGAGAGAGCACCACAAAGGATTAAAGCATGCTGTTTTGTCTACATTGGAAAGATTCTTATATTTTCTAATTTCAGAACCAGGTATGTTTCTTAAGAAAGATTCAAAGGTGGGGATGCCTGGGTGGTTCAGTCGGTTAAGCATCTACCTTCAGCTCAGGGCATGATCTTAAGTCCTGGGACCGAACATGAGCGCCCTGTCTGAGCCCGATGTGGGGCTCCCTGCTCAGTGGGGAGTCTTTCTCTCTCCCTATGCCCCTCCCCCTGCTTATGTGCATGCTCTCTCTCGCTTGCTCTCTCTCAAATAAATAAAATCTTTTAAAAAAATTCAAAGGTGAAGATACGTAATGGTGCCTTTGGAGTGCATTTTGGCTTCCTGGAAAGCTGTGTTCTTTGCAAGCATAGCTGACTAGTTGGTGAGCAGGCCATAGCAAGCCCTTCCTTGGTGTGAGATTTGATGCCTGTTGCTGCCCCCCCAGGACATGGTCTGGTGAACACAATACAAGTCTGCTGTCAAGGAGTCAAAGCGTGGTTCCAGTTTGCCCCTCCCGCTGGTTTGTGATCTCAGATTCGGCTTCTTTAAATTTTTTTTGAGTTATGTTTAAGTGCACGATAAATGGTTATTTAACTGGTGCACAAGGAGACTGAACTAAATATTCCTGAAAGGTCTGTTTCAGGGCATTTTCTAATCAGTCTTACTTTCTTTTAACTTCATTTTTAAGTATAGTATATGTGGGGAACAGTACGTATTTCATAGATGAATGGCTAAGTGGATTTCTCCCACTTGAACAATCATATAACCAGCATCCAGTCTTTAAAAAAAAAAAACAAAAAAACAAACTTCATCCTAGAAGCTGTCCTTCCTGTCCTATTTCCTCCCTATTCTCCCCCAGTGGTCACCAGTATGCTCACTTCTCATATCATGGATCCAGTTTGCTTGTGCCAAAGTTTGGGTACTCTGCAGCAGACACTGAGAGCAAGATTAGAGTTCAGAAAATTTATTAGAGCCTTTGGGATCAATGCTTGTGGAAAAAGAGAGGAAGGGAGTGGGACTGGGCAGAGGGAAAAGTTAAGCTGTGATTCAGTCTTGGAGAAGCCTTAGTTGACCCTTCATGGAGTTCTGGAAAGGCCCTCAGAAATGTTACATGTTACACAAGAAATAGGCATTTTTTGCCCCCGTGTTGACCAGTGATTGGCTGCCCAGGGAAGGGGCATGACCTTGGGCATTGCTGCTCTTTTCCACGGAGGCAGTTTCTGAAGAGGGCTGACAGCTGCTGGCTGTGTGCTGGCAGCAATCCTAGAGACTGGGGAATAGTCCTTTTTCCCTGGGGGGACCTGAGTGTTGTATCAGTGTCCAGCCCAGCCTTTTTATAACTGAAATCATACAGTATATGCTTTTTTTTGTGTCTGGCTTCTTCTTTCACTTTACATTGTTTCTGGAACTCAGCCTCTTGTGTATAGCTATCGTAGTTGGTCATACTCAGTACTGCCGTGTGTTCATCATGTGACTATACCAAATACTGTTGGTGAGTGTGTGGCAGTTTCCAGTGCTTTGCTAGTAAGGAAAGTGCTGGTATGATTTTAGTGCATATCTTTTCGTGGACATTTGTGTTGGTGTTTACTTAGGGGTAGCATTGCTGGGTTATGAGGTATGCATTTGTTGAGTTTTGGTTAAGTGCTGTCATTGGATTTTCTAATGTGGTTTTACCATTTTACTCTTCCAAGTGAGAAAATAAGTATTTTCTCACTTATACTTGATTATCTATCTATGTGTCTGTCTATCTATCTATCTATCATCTTTTTATTTATTTATTAAGAGAGAGTGCATGTGCTTATGAGTTACGGAGGGGTGGAGGGTGAGGGAGAGTCTCAAGCCAATTCCACATTAGGTGTGGAGCCCAACACAAGACTTGATCTCACCACTCTGAGATTGTGACTTGAGTGGAAACCAAGAGTCCAACACTTAATGAGCTGTGCCACCTGGGTACCCCTTTATTATCTTTTTCAATTCAGCCAGTTTGGTCCTTGAGCCTGACTATTTAGCCATGCATTTTATAATAATTTACTATTTCTTAACCAACCTCAAAAATGTTGTTACTGAACCAGTTTCACTGAAGAGGAAGTGGAGAAGCAGTAAATGAGTTGTATTTATATGTAGTGATTGAGAAATAGAATATGATAATAGCTCATTTTCATTGAGTTTTTACTGTATCTGCCCAGCAATATTTCAAGGGTTTTTACATACATTAGCCAACTTCATCCTTACGATAACACTAAGAGAGGGTAGGTATGATTATGATTCTCAGTTTACAGATGAGGAAACAGAAGTAGATCTGTTAAAAACTTGTTTTGGATCACAGAGTAGTCTAGATAGTTTGGCTCTGGGTCCATGTACTATATCTTCCACAGAATATTTTTTCTATCTTGCGGTATATTATATAAATAGGTTTTAAAATAAGTGGCGACATGTTTTGAAAATAGACTGGAAATAAATTCTTAAAATATCCTATAGGAGTTCCAAAATAGTGAGGTAGGATGGCCCTGGCTGGCATTCATTAGAGGAGGAACCTCTGTACAGTGGCTTTCAAACTTGTATTTTATTACAGCCTAGAATTGTGCATTGTGATACTCTTTGTTCATCTGTATTCTTGGTCTTTGTATTCTTATGATACCTGCCTCATGGTATTAGTAATACCTGCCAGTGTTTTTGTTGTTGTTATGAGGGGTGGATAGGATGATGTAAATCATTTAACACATTGCCTAGTTGGTAGCAGAACATAGTGATGAATATCAACTGCCTGTACTAAAAAACAATAACAAACCACTTTGCTACAAGTTCTCAACACCCTTGGGGTTCTGTCCCCACATCAGGAGAGCTGCCTACACCTTAGGACTCTTGTTGTCTGTGTGAAGTTTTAGAATTTCAGTTTTGGCAGAGAGTCTGTGATGACCTCCTGAACAGACTTCATGTCAGAGCATGCATCCTTTGATTTGGAATGTCCTTAGGTGTTTGAGATAATATATAAAGAACATGAGAATAACCACCTTTTGAGTACTTGGGTATGTGTCTGTCACACACTGAGTAGATTCTTTGCCTACATTGTATAACTTCATCCCCACGACATCTCAGTGAGACAGCTGTAATCCCTTTTTATAGAGGTTACTGAAGCTCAGAGAGGCCAGGTCACAATGGTGGTTCATCAGAGAACATCAGAGCTGGGCAGTAAAGTGGTAAAAGCAGATTTTATTCAGGAACTGTCGCAGTGGGGGAAAAGAGACCTCAAGGTAAAACTGGGCTCAGTTCTGAATAGGATGTAGACAAGTGGGGATTGATAGCCAGTGGGCAGAGTGGGTGGTGGTGAGTTCTCAGTGGATAGAAAATCAACAGGCAGAAAACATCAGAAATTACAGGCAAAAGATGGTTGTGGTTAAACAGACCTCATAAAGGGACACCTGGGTGGTTCAGTGGTTGAGCCTCTGCCTTCGGCTCAGGTGGTGATCCTGGGGTCCTGGGATCGAGTCCTGCATCAGGCCCCCCACAGGGATCCTGCTTCTCCCCCTGCCTATGTCTCTGCCTCTGTGACTCTCATGAATAAATAAATAAAATCTTAAAAAACAAAAGACCTCGCAGAATTCTTGCTGAAAGCAAGCCAGCTGATCAGATATCACTTTGGGGTGGTGGGTGGTGAAGAATTTGATCACATGTTGTGAAGATTGGGAGTTTCTGTGAACCTGACTTAGCAAGAGTTTTGCTAAAACTGGCTAACACAGGGCCTACATGGATGGACACTGAAGGTCGAGACTTCGAGAGCTTGGAGGAGTTCTCACTAGAAGTCGAGCTTCACCAGTATGACTGCAGAGCTGGGACTGAAACTCAGGCCAGTCTGACTCCATGGCCTGCTCTTCTTTTCTCCAGAGCTCCTTGCTGCCTGGAAATCTCTAAGGGGCCTGTGCTTTGGCAGTGCATGGGAGGGCAAGGAAGTCAGGGGCCTGCACAGAGCGCTCAGGTTTTGTGAAAAGGTATGAAAACGCCATGAAGTTGTATCGGCCTCTAGGTGTATATCTGGAGTCTCAGATAGGAGCTGAGAGGTGTGTTTCTTTTCAGAAAGCACTGGATCTGGTACCTGAACAAAAGGCACTTTTTAACTTCTGAACTTTTAAAGAACAAACTAGAATTTCTTATAAACATCTCCACATTTTAAACCCTTAAAAATGTTTTACTGATTTATGATCTGGCAGGATGTAAACTGTTAGATTGAATGGCTTGTGAAAACTATCCATTTCTTCTTCTCAAGTGCCCCCCTTGAGTGTTTGACTTATTTGGCTTATTCACAGCTTTAAGTGAAGAAATTTTTTGTAATTAAAAAAACATTCATTTTTGTAGCTTTTCCAGTGACATCAGGAAAAAGTCTGCCAGTGATACTTGTTTGCCAACTAATAATAATAAAATAAAAAACAATGACTATCCTTTAATCATTTTCTGTAGGTCATTTAGAAGGCATTGGTACCAGATTTGTTTCCCTAGCACAAATACTTTTCAGAGCAATGAGCAGCTGTTAAGCCTGTCTGGTTATCAACAGGATGTCCCTGATTTTCCAGTCTGTATAAATTTAATAGCTTGATTCCTAAATTCCATTTTAGGAATTGGGTGGGTGGGAGACGGGACGCATGTGGAGGGAGAGTTACTTTTTAATGCCAAAAAGGTGTTATATGTGTATATTTTCATTTTTGTGAAATATTCAGCGACTATAGGAAATTGTGGTTGTCCCTTCTCACAAAATACTAAATCTGTTTTTGTAAAGTATAAATAATGCGTGAAAGTGCTGAAAGTACGAGGTATTTTGGAATGTGAGTATGTGCAACTAACAGCTTTATCTGTTGGTTAAGACATGTGAGTAAGGATAACCAGCTGAATTTTGGAGGAAACATATAGTTGGAGGTAAGGATTTCTCTTTATCCTGAAAGTTATCCATGCATTAGTAAATGACTCCTTAATAGAAACTGTTTCTGTGCAAATGAGCAGGTGCCCTACACTGGGACAGTAGGAATATATTGCCTCGTGGATGCCAGTGCATTTAATTAGTTTGTGTTTTGTACCAGTATCTGCAGCTTAAATAGGATGTCTGTTAGGATTTAAATCTGTTCTTCCCTGTAAGCACTTCTAAGAATTCCAACCAACCTACAGAGACATTTCTTCTGGAGATTTAAGCCTAATTATTAGGAGCCATAGACTCCCCAGTTTTAATTGTAAACTTTGATCTTTGCAGTCTGATGATTTTGTCTTCTCATTTATATTATCCATGTTTCTGGAGTAGTGCGACATAGGCTCTTATCCAGGATCTTTAGGTTACATATTACCTAATTCTCCTGGGATATAAAGCACGTTAATATTTCTGTGGCACAGTGAATGATTTTTCACACCAAGTGGGATCAGTAGAGCCCATAACTAACTCTGTGTCACTTTTGATCAGGTTTTGTTACTAAATTACTTTTAAAAACTAGATAGATGGAGGCTTTTCAATTTCAGATGCGTGCATTACCTAATTGTGTAATTTCACAAAATGTACATATATCGTATTGTATACATTAAACTCACACAATGTCATATGTCAATTATATCTCAAAGCTGGAAAAATTCAGATTTCAGGTTTTTTGATAAGCAGTTGTGGGTCTGTATACGGAAACATTTAGAATCTGTTGGTGTATTTTGAAAATAATTGTGGGGATCTGAGTAGTCTGGTATTTTATATATTTTTAGCTTATATATAGTTTCTTGATAACCGAAATTATTAATTTAATTCAGAGACATTAGATTTTGCAGATGTTTTAGGATGCTTTTTATGGGGGAAAATGCCCTTTTTTTCCTCCTGGTTTCTTTATAGAAAATCCCCCTTTTTTCCTCCTGGTTTCTTTCTACTCCACATCTGTTTTTATTTCTTAGTGAGGGAGCATCATGGTCTAGTATGGTCTGTTAGTACAGTTTTTGTGCAGTTAGGTAGTTTATACTCTTTCTTCCCTAAGTGTGGTGCTAACCAGAATTTGTCCTCCTGACATCCTGTCTTTCTGGTAGGGCCTGACACAGTGTAAGGGACTCAGTAAGACTAGGTATGCATGGATTCGAGGGTTGATGATACCCAGGAATAATGTTTTCTCAGTTCGTCATTTTGCATCTTCGACATGTTACTGAAACTCCAAGTCTCCATTTTCTTTTCTTATTTTGAAAAAGGAATAGTAACTGATCAATTTGCTGTAAACATTAAATGAGAAAATATTTATAAAACATTTTGTACAATGACTAGCATATTAGGAGGAGCTCAGTAATTGGTATCTATTTTGATCTTCTCTCACCTTGGTAAAGGACTTCATGAAATGTTTTCCACTGCCATACCACCTTTGATTCCTTAAAATAATAACAGGTAAGAGGGTGGAGAGGCAGAAGAAAATCAAGTACTTCTGTCCTTTATCAAAAGCAAGTTTGGGGGCCCCTGGGCTTGAGAGGCAGGAGTGAGATGGGCCATGGTGGATTTATCCTCTTTTCCCCTGATTGTCTCGCTCTGCAAAGCTGGGCTCAGCCAGAGGATCATAATTTATAAGAATAAAATAAGTTTGGTTGCTGATGGCTCTGAACAAATACATCTCCTGCATTTCAGTTGTGTTATTTCAAAGACTTAAACAGTTGAGGTTCCTTGGAAATAAAGGGAATCTTTGGGAGAACTTGTAATTTGAATGTCACATCTCAGTTTCTTGATTTGCAGAATGAAGGCTTTGGATTCCACGGTCCAAACTCTTAGGATTGTGTGATGAGAGTAATTGTAAATTGTAAATCTCTTCTACAAGCTGCAGAATGAAACTTCTAAGTCAAATTTGTAATTTTTGGATTGCACATTGGAAATGTGACTCTTGTGAGGACTAGATACTATTCAGTACCCATATAGAGTAATAGAAATTGGTAGAAGCATTCAGAGTACTAGTTGCACAATTAAGATCAAAAGCTATAAGAACCCAGAATCTAATAATGGGAAAGATGAACCTCCTTTTTCATTTGCCTCTCTAGATTTTCCCAGTCACTTAAAGAGTTTAAAATGACTCCTACTGCTAGAGTTAGGAGGCAGGCCATTATGATTTGGGAATTTCAAGAAAATAGATTAATATTAGAAGGATGTAATAATGTACAAAGAAGAGAGAAGGTTATTTTGACATGGAATTCGTGAGATGAATGAATGTAAAGAGTTTTTACCCAACAAAAATAGGTCATGGATTTTACTTTATAAAGAATTTCTGTACTATTAAAATAAGTACACTTTTGATAGTTTGGAAAGGAAAATTTGCACATTTATGTAAGAAAATGGTTTCTGTGCCTAACATTCTTTTATAAACCAGTTGAGTATTTGAGTTTTGCCATATGGAATGTTGACTTTAATAAAATTTATTACACTTATAAAAAAGCAAATTTCAGAGTGAATATATAAAGAAATAGGTTACCTAAGTTGGACTTAAATTGTTTCATTTGTTATCCTCAGTTTTGTTTTTTTTTTTTTTTTAAGCAAGAGTGTACAAGCGGGAGTTGGGTGAAGAGGAAGAAGGAGCAGAAGGAGAGAGAGGATCCCAAGCAGGCTTTAAGCATGGAGTCCAACATGAGACTTGATCTCATGACCCTGAGATCATGACCCAAGCCAAAATCAAGAGTTTTGGCTCTTAATTAAATATCAGTATTTTCAATTAAGAAAAATTGAAGATATATACTTAATCTGCCAGGCTTCTAGGATAGTGGAATTTCTCAGTTGGGGCAGGAGAGGATGGTGTAATAGTCACGGTATTATATGTAAATAATACAGTGCAGTTACATATTTTTATAATGTAGTTTTAAATTTGGAAAGTGTGTTTATTTTTTTGTTTCAGAAACTGCTAAAAATAAAATTTACCAAAATCTTTGCCAGGTTCAGGAGTAGGGGGATAGATGATGAATATCATTTTTTTAATGGAGTCAGGGAGCAAATGAGACTTTGTTTATCAAAAGAGATGTCAATTAAAGATAGGTAAGAGAAAAAATAAGATACTCTTCTAGGTAAGATGGCTATATTGCGACAAATCAAGAGCAATTCTAATTTTAAGGAACTAAACAAATACCTATTTTAACTACAGTAATTGATTCTGAGTATACCATATTCTGTGTAACATTTTGATTAGACAATTCTCAAACCTGATTTGAAAGTGAAGTGAGATAATTGTTGAACCTTAATGTTAGAATTTGAACAGGGGAAGTTTAAAGAATTACTAAACTTCAATAGAGAGTAATCATAAAAATGTGAAGTGAACTCAAAGGGTACCCTAGGTTTGAGGGAGATTACTGAAGGAAAGATAAACTTGGAGAAGGGATCCCCCGCACTAAGACTGGGCTATAGATGCCATTGAAAAATGCATGGTTTCATCCCAACCAGATGGTGGATAAATTCAGTGGACTGTCTGGGCTCATAGAAACCAGAAAGTAGGAAACACCTCTCTGGTGAACAGGCTAGCTGAGGCTGACAGACTAGTGCTCAGGGTGGGTCAGGGTATCGGGAGGGAGCCCGCTTGCTGCCAGAGCAGTGCAGAGTGTGATCCCTGTATTGAGGTGAATGCAGGAAACAGCCCCCTAGAACACAGGTAAGCACAGGCTGGTGGGTGTATCAGTATCTACACTAGGAAGGTAGCAGTGGGTGGTCATTGGGCTCAGGCTAGGTCTTTGGAGTCATTGAAGGCTTGTGCACTTTGGGCTTGTCCATGGACCAGAGTGCCACTCAGTATCCCCATACACAGTGATGCCCCCTTCCTCCTATAATGTCCCTATGATGCATGCCCTCTACTGATAAAACTTAACATTGTGGGGGATCCCTGGGTGGCGCAGCGGTTTGGCGCCTGCCTTTGGCCCAGGGTGCGATCCTGGAGACCGGGGATCGAATCCCACGTTGGGCTCCCGGTGCATGGAGCCTGCTTCTCTCTCTGCCTCTCTCTCTCTCTCTCTCTCTCTCTCTCTCTCTCTCTCTGTGTGTGTGACTATCATAAATTTAAAAAAATAAAAATTAAAAAAAAAAACAACAAAAACTTAACATTGTGCTCACTATAAGGGAGAAATGCTTAAAGAGTTCAGTCCATTATCTCAGATCAAGTACTGAAGGGTGAATTTAAGATTGAGAGACAGTAGATTGATAATTGGCACACAAAGCTATAGAGTGGTGGATCACTTGGGTTGCTCTGTCAGTCAACTGTTGGACTCTTGGCTTGGGTTGTGATTTCAGGGTCATCGGATTGAGCCCCACATGGGGCTCAGGGCTCAGTAGGGAGTCTGCTTGGGATCTTCTACTCTGCTCCCCATCCCCATGTACTCTCTTATGCTCTCTCTTCTTCTCAAATAAATAAAAATAAATCTTACCAAAGGAGAAAAAGAAAAAAAAAAAAAGCTATAAAGTGACATGCCCAAAAAGGAAAAAAGTAAATCTCAAAAAAATGAGAGGTGCCAGTAAATTACCTGCCATCTAGAATGAAGCCATTGATACTCTAAAGAAAAACAATACAATTCATACTCCTTGGAAGAAAACATGCACAGATCTACCATACAATAACAAATAATTAAAATATAAAGAAGCAGAAAAGTGTGACCTATAATCCAGAATAAAAGTGCTAGAAACATACCTTGAGATAATGCAGATGTAGGAATTAGCAATTCAGAGCATAAAAGCTTCTTAAAAGCGAATATGGTTATAGATGAAGAATCTCAAAAAAAATGGAAACTATATAAAGAAGAATCAAATAGAAATTCAAGGACTAAGGTGGATCTGAAATGAAAACATCTATTGGATGGACATAAATACAGACTGGAGTTGGCAGAAGGAAAGGTCAGTGAGCAAGAAGTCAAAACAAAATTATTTGAAATTATTGGCAAAAAAAAAAAATTGTAGGGGGAAAAATGAGCAGACCCTCAGTGACCTGTGGGTAATATCAAGCCATCTAACATATGTATAATTGGAGTTCTGAAAGAAGGAGAGAGAGAGAAAAAATGTGGCAGAAGAGGTTTTTTGAAAAAAAAAATGTTGGTTAAAAGTTTTCCAAACTTGGTGGAAAATGTCCACCTACAAATTGAAGAAGCCTAATAAATCTTAGAATAAATCCAAAGAAAACCACACTTAAGCACAAGCAGTCTGTCTGCTGAAATTTCATAATATAAAGAGGACCCTTAAAAGCAAAGCAATAGGGACCCTGGGTGGCTCAGTTGGTTAAGTGATTAAGTGTCTGACTCTTGGTTTCAGCTCAGGTCATGATCTTAGTTTAGGGTTATGAGATGAGCACCCCTTTTGAGCTCTGTGCTCAGTGTGGAGTCTGCTTGCCCCCCACCACCACCTGCTTGCACACTTTCTCTCTCTCTCTAAAATAAATAATCTTAAAAAATTATCTCTCTAATATAAATAAAGTGATGATGGAGAGAAGGAAGAAGAGGGAACAGTAGGGAAATAGTAGGAATGATGGCTGTTTTCTTAGGAACAATATGAACCAGAAACAATGGACTGACACCTATAAGAGAAAAACAAAAATGTCTGTTAATCTAGAATTCTATATTCAAGGAAAAATGAAGGTGAAGTCAAGACATTTTCAGATAAATGAGAGTTGAGAATTTTATTAGGAAAATGTTTTTCAGAAATCCTTCAGCCGACTTCCTCAGAGGTCCTATTATTTGCTCAGATGCCCATACTGTATGGCTATATGACTGTATGGCAAGGAAGGCTGCAAAAACAAGGCGCTGGCATTTTCATTCTCTAGACTGAGGTTTCTGTCATCAAGAAATTGATCAGGGCAAAGAAAAATCAGTTGCTGTAAAGACATCTAGCTCTATTTGCCACATAGGAGTTAAATTACTTTTGTAATTAGAAAAAAAAGCCAATCTGTTATTTGGCAGACAGATTCAAGTAAAGCAGAAAATAAGTCTCTTGTTAGGTTGGCTACTTACGGATTCTTGACTCTATAGGAAACCTGTAGACATCACCTAATATTCCTTCTTCATATGCATTCAGTATTCCAAACATGCTTGACACTGGGCATAACAAGATAATACATCTTGGCCTTTGTGCGAGGGATAAACAGGCAGCTTTCAGGGTTTTACTGACCATGTTCTGAGCAGCATGTCATGTTTTTCATAGAGCAACTGAATTTTCTTTAGAAACACTGGCTAGGAAGCAATTAAATGCAACTGGAACTGTCTGGACTTTCTCATAGAGTAATAGTAACAGTGGCAATATTTGTGACTGTCCTTTGTTGAGCGCCATGTGCTATCTTGAGTGTTTTCAAATCTCCTGTCGATCTTATGGGTTAAACATTATCTTTGTCATTTTTACAAATTTGGAAACTGAGGCTTCTATTAGGAAAGTGACTAAGGGCATTCTATCATTAAGGGGCAAAACCAGGATTTAAATCTAGAACAGTCTGTTTCTAAAGCCTGAGTTCCTAAACCAGATACAGGATGGCTATGGGCTGACTTGCATTCATTCTCTTGAAAGCACATTACCTTTTCGTCGGTTTTAAGTTGATTCACACCAGGTGTTCTTGGAAGAGTTACTACATGTGATTTGCTTATTCTAGTTTCTAGTTTTAAAAGTATTGTCAGAGGGAAACCACTCAGTAACATGTAAATTGAAATTATTCGGTCACTTGTAGGAGAATGTTGACTCATCCATGTTTGTTGTGTTTAATTCCTCATTGAACCTCTAGAATAAATCAAGGAGGCAATTAAATTTTCGGGTTATTTTACAAGTCAAAATTAGAACTGGCCACTGCTAGTTACTTTGTGATCCTGTAAGGTACTAATTTTTCTGGCTTCGGTTTTTTCTCCTTTTAAAAGGGAGGAGGGGGTTGGATTAAATGATCTGATCTTCCTTACATATTAAAATTAAGCCATACATCCCTGGCCCAGTGGCCATTTGGTACTTGAATGATTTTAAGTATCTAAACATAAATAATGAGCAAAGTAATAAGTTCACCTAAATTCAGAGAACTTAGATTGCCCTTTTTAAATCTAACTCTGTAAGCAGTAGCTAATTTGTATGAGGCCGAAATGATATTCCACTTAAGTTGCAGAATTGTTGGTTGACTCTTGATAAAAATCTGAGTCTGGGGTCAGCCCGTGTGGCTCAGCGGTTTAGCGTTTGCCTTCCACCCAGGGCATGATCCTGGAGACCTGGGATCAAGACCCACGTCAGGCTCCCTGCATGGAGCCTGCTTCTCTCTCTGCCTGTGTCTCTGCCTCTCTCTCTCTCTCTCTCTCTCTCTCTCTCTCTCTCAATCCCTCCCCCCCCCCGTGTCTCTCATGAATAAATAAATAAAATCTTAAAAAAAATCTGAGTCTGATCTAGCAAAGGTCTTATGTATCTACAGTGAAGGGGCAGAGTGGATGAGAAGAATTTTCATGAAGTGCTGAATCTCAGAGTGATTAGAGGAAGAGGTGGCATGTATGAGGCATAAAAGTATTTTATCATTGTGTTTTGCCATCTAACCTACTGAACATGATAAGTTAGCCTAGCCTACCTTAAATGTGCAGAGCACTCATGTTAGCACAGTTGGGCGAAATCATCTAACACAACCTCTTTTATAATGAAGTATTGAATAATATCATTGAATGCTGTACTGAATGTGAAAAACAAAGTGGTTGTACGGGTGCAGAATGGTAGTAAATGTGTGGATTGTTTACCCTCGTGATTGCATGACTGATTAGGAAGTGTGGCTCACTGCACCTGCCCAGCATCATGAGAGAGGATTCTACTGCATATTGCATGCCTGGGAAAATACCAGAATTCAAAATTAGAGAAATAGTTTCTACTGAGTGTGTATACTTTTGCACCATCATAAAGTTGGGGACTATAAATTTGGGGGCTACCTGTATACATGCATTTATTATCTGTTTATTACTTCTAGATACTGGCATAAAAGCATAGTTATTGGATATGAAAATTTTCCATTTTAGGTCCAGTGGCATTGCAGAGCACGGATGGTTGCCGGAGCCAATTTTTACATTGTTGGACGAGACCCTGCTGGTATGCCTCATCCAGAAACAGGGAAGGATCTTTATGAGCCAACTCATGGTGCTAAAGTGCTGACAATGGCCCCTGGCCTAATTACCTTGGAAATAGTTCCCTTTCGAGTTGCAGCTTACAACAAGAAAAAGAAGCGTATGGACTACTATGACTCTGAACAGTAAGTTTTATATTCACAAATCTATGAAACACCTTGTGATCTAAGCTGCTCCTGGGATATCACCATGTTGTCCCAGCTTTGCAATAACTTTCTGATGGCAGGCTTTGTTGTACCCATTTCAGAGAAAGACCCAACCTAGGGACTAACTTCTCAATATTCCAGCAGTTAGAAGCAGAAATAAAAAGTGAATCTGATTTCGTGGTTCATGATTTCAGGAATTTTGTTGCAGAGTTCTTAAGGGCAGTATTGACATTTCTGTGTCTGTCATTTACTGTGCGTTATAGAGCACTAAGTCCAGAGACTTAGTGATGATTACTCTGGTAAGCCCAGAAAATTTATGTAATGACAGAGAATTTAATATTTGTGAAATCACTATGTGATAGGCATTCTCCTACTTGCTTTATAGGTATTAATTATTCCTCACACTAATCCTATGGTATTGCTATTAGCCTCATTTTATAGATTAGTGGTAAGCTGAGACATACACAGTTCAGTAACTTGTATAAAGCCACAGAGCAGTAAATGGCAGCCCAGCAGTTGAAGCCAAGCAGTATAGCTCCAGAGCCTGTGCTGTTGACTACTAAGAGTGCAACTTCTGGGCACCTGGGTGGCTCAGTCAGTTGAGCATCTGCCTTTGGCTCAGGTCGTGATCTCAGAGTCCTGGGATGGAGCTCTGCTAAGTGGAGAGTCTGCTGCTCGCTCTCCCTCTGCCCCTGCCCCCGCAGCTCATTCTCTCTCAACACACACACACACACACACACACACACACACACACACACACAGTCTCTCTCTCTCTCTCTCTCTCTCTCAAATAAATAAATAAAATATTTTAAAATAAAAGTACTTCTTCAAAAATTTTAGGAGGAGCAAAAAATGAACAAACTTTTAGTACAGATTATTGGTAGTATGAACATGTATCTGTTGTATTGATTTTTATCTATCAATAATATCAATCTAAATTTAGAGTGGCAGTGTAAAGCTCTAGAATAGGAAGTTATGGGTTCTAGGCCTGTCCTTGCTTTGTGACTAGAGAGCCCTGTGCCTCTGGCCTTGTTTCTTTTCTAAAATGATGGCAGAGTTTGGCTCAGGTCATGATCCCAGAATTCTGGGATCGAGTTCTGCATTGGGCTCCCTGCTCAGTGGGGAGCTTGCTTCTCCCTCTCCCTCTCTCTTGTCAAATAAATAAAATCTTAAAATAATAATAATAATAATAATGGCAGTGGAAGACTTGATTCCATCCTAACTTAAAATCTGTAGTTCCTTCCATGATCCTGTAGCATCGTTATTTTTATATGTTAGCAGATACTTGTTTTGTTGATTGATGCTTTTTTTAGTACAATGTACATCTCCTTATTTAGTACATCTATTTCTTTTGTACAAGTCACAGTTCATGTTCAGCAAGTAAAACGGGTATTTTTTGTGTTTTCTTACCTCTACTGACACGTGCTAACTGAAAATCAGCCATGGTCTAATAACCTTTAATCTGAGAGCCTCATCCATTCTTCTTTGATACTTTACAGTTAATTCTGTGTTCAGGAATAATGCAGATTCTGACCCTGTGTCCTCATTTGGTGTGGCCCATTTTGTAATGGTGAGGACAAGAAAGAAAAAGAAACATTGTAAAGATCAAAATAATTTCTTGTTTCTAAAAGCGACATAAAGTTCTGTGTTATTTGATTTCTTTCTTTGTGATAAATGATAAGCTGGGTAAAGAAATACTATTTTTATATTGGCTTCCCATTTAATGATCTGAATAATTCTGGAGAAAAACAAATGCATAATTTTCGGCAATAGCAGGCTTTTCAGAGTGACGACCAATAGCTAAAATACAGGAAAATCTTACGAGTCAATGAACAGAAGAGGCTTATATAACTGATGCAGGCAACTCCTACCTATACTCTGTGGCCTAGGTGTGGAATTCAAGACAGGAGCTGTTCTAAACTTATTTTCTGAAGATCTGAAATGTGACTCAGATTCCAGTATACTTCTGAACTACACCAAGAGAAGAATTTGCAATAATCCAGACCATTTTTACTTTTATAAAAGACCAGTGTTTGCCAACACATAGAAATAGTTTTAAATCATGGCATGTTTTGTTTTGGCCTAAAAATATATATGTCTGTGTATGTTGTTTGTATGTTTAATATATATATATATGTATGCATGTGTACATATACTTACATGTGTACACACAGTGCAATTTCACTGTCTTACAAACAGTGCAGCTGTGAGAGGGGTGTGCTGAGAATTGCACATGGGCCTTTTCTTCCAAAGGGATACCTCGGGAGCTTTAACAAGAGAGTTTTAAGAAAAATAAAAGCAATTTGAGTAAACTTTGAACTAAATCACCACAAAAAGTAATTGAAACTAAAGATATAAATTAAATATTAAGGAAAGTAAAAAAAAAAAAAAAGGTTTCTAATACAGTCCTATCCTTTTGTGGTTAAGATTATGTAGGCCCACCCTCAGAGAATCTAATTTACGTATTACTGTGAGGACAGGCCTACACACCAGTAGTTCTTTGAAAGCTCCCCAGCCGAGAACCCTTGTTGGAGGGTAGCATAGCTTTCTACAAATTTATAAAACATGGAGTGTCAGAGATGGAATGCTGTGCTGGGCAACGTTTTACTTCTCATCCAGCATGCAGCTGTCTTGTTTAGTTGGTGTACAAGATGCTATGAACGTAATCTTGTTCTGAAAGTAATGATTAGTTACAGAGTAAGGAGAGAGAAATAGAATCATTCTGCTAGTGGCCAGATAGTTAAAACTTAGGTGAGTTTGCATGTTGGTGAATTAAGGAAACAAAACTAAATAGAGCTGAGCTTTTCTTTTACACTTCTCCTTGTTCTGATGTCTCATTACTGTGGTTTCTTTGCATGCATTATCAGGTGATTCAGTCACCCGCAGGACCCAGAACCCATCTGTATGTGGTTGACTGATGTGCTGGGAAGCACTTGATAACTTTCATGTTTTGTTAAATCTGTGTAGTATTGCTTTAAGTCTCTCTTTTAATCATTCAAAAAGCTAAATAATTACATCAGTTCTCATAAGATTTTCCAATGATGAATTCTATATTAGTTGCATGAGTGGCTCATTTTCTTGGAATTTTTTGAGTTACCAAATCTTAATAAATTGTAACTTGGGAAGCCTTAAAACTGCCTTAGTTTTCTAATTTTTTATATTTGTGTTCAAATATAATTAAGTTGATGGGAATATGTTGGAAAGTGATTAAAATTTTGTGGAAAGGCGATAGTCTTTGATGTAGTGAGAAAACACAGTTATTAATTATGCACATATGAGGTTGTCTTATGTTTGATTAATGGACGTTATTCAATGCCAGCTTTTATGTAATTAATGATTTTGTAGCTTTTGATTTAATTAAATATCAGTGTAAGACAAGGCTTAGGGAGAAAAAAACATGAAGATTTCAAGCAAGATATTGATAGGAATTATGATAAAAATCATCTGTTTTTACTTAGGAAGTTAAGTATGTTCATATTTGCTGTAATAGTGACCCAAGGAAATTTAGTTTTAGTACTACAAGATTAAAAACCCCATTCTTTCAGATATTACAAACAAACTTAGAATTCAGTTATTTGTAATGTCTCCTTTATGCAGTAAATCTTTGTATTTGGGTAGAAAAATGCAAAATTATGGTTCAGAATCCTGAAGTAGCAACTCAACAAAAAGCACACATGAGTAAGAGTTCCTTATGGCAGTGGGTGAATGAAGAGACAGGTAGATGAAAATGTTTGCGGTCTGGTTATTTCCACATTATCAGTAGAGTATTTTCATAGTTTCAATGCTGGAAGTAAATCTTAATTCATGTACCATTAGTGTCTTTAAAAAAAATACTCTAATGTAGGCATCTCTCAGCACTTTTTCATTTAGCCTTCCTTTCTTTTATATACTTTCCACAGGAAAGCTCATCTTTTCTAGTGGTTTCTGTGTGAAGACTCTTAAAGCTATACTTCAGCATTTCCAAGTTGCTAATTTTGTTAGCTTTCTAATGCAACAATAGTATGTATTATCTCACAGTTCTTTAGGTCAGAAATCTGGGTGGACTACATTGGATTCTCTGGCCAGGCTGGGCTCTTATCTTAAAGTTCTGGAAAGAATCCAGTTCCAAGATGACCCTTGTTGGCAGGATTCAGTTTCTTGCACTTGTGGGGCTGAAGTCCCATCTTCTTACTGGATGTTGGCTAAGGATTGCTCTCTGCTCCTAGAAGCCATTTTAGGTCCTTTCTTGTGGACACCTCCATCCCAGCAATAAATCCTCCTTCATGGTAAATCCGTCTCATACTTCACATCTCCCTGACTTTTCCTTCTGCTGTCAGCTGAGAAAAGTCTTTGTTTTTAAAGGGCCCCAGTAATTAGGTTGGACCCACTCAGATAATTTCGCTATTTTAGATCATTTGATTAGTAACTCATTGCACAAATCCCCTTTGCCATACAAATGACCTAGTGGTAGTAATGTTATTTGTCTTCATCCTTTCATAGACCCGTCTGTTCTAGAGCCGCGAGAAGCTTTTGTTTTCTAGGAATAAAATAAAAGTAAAAATTTTCTCTGATGGTTAATATTAGGAAAAATAGATAGGACATCCTAAGGAGATGTTGTGATGTTTTCTTTTCTTTTTAAGATGTTATTTATTTATTCATGAGAGACACAGAGAGGGAGAGAGACAGAGACATAGGCAGAGGGAGGAGCAGGCTCCATGCAGGGAGCCTGATGTGGGTCTCCATTCCGGGTCTCCAGGATCACGCCCTGGGCCAAAAGCAGGCGCTAAATCGCTGAGCCACTCAGGCTGCCCCGATGTTGTAATATTTTCATTATAAAATCCAATAGTACTCGTGTCCTGCAGTTAATCATCTTGTAACATCAGAAAGTGAGAAGTGGTGGGGACAAGAGAGAGGGCCATACATTGAAAGGTAACCAACAATGTAAGAGTCCCAATTAGAATTCTGCTGTGCTGGAAGACTAGATGAAGATTTATCTCTTTACTACCAGGAACATCAAAGTAGCCTTGAACCAAACAAGGCCGAAGATCTCTCTCCCCCAAAGCCCTGGCCAGTTTTAAGTACCCTTATGAGGTAAATGGACATAATCATAAAAGTACTAGAGAAAAAGTAGAGCAAATGGGACAGTTCTCAGGAAAATATTTCCCTTAGAGCTTAGGATAGAGTAATCTGGGTATTCCAGTACAGCAATACTCCAGCCTGGTGGAAGAAAAATAGGTCACAGTCATGTGCTCTTGCTCTTTAAAACCTTTGTTCGTAAAAAGTTGCTTCTTTCTGGGTGGATGGGATACCCTGATTTTTATGCATTTTTGGGTGAGTAATGAATAGGACGAGTTCCCTCAGTGGCCAGCCAATAAAGAAAATAACCTATATTTAAAAAAAATTATAAAAGCATTTAAAAGGAGAAAAAGATATTAGCAATTAAAAAAAAAACTCATGCCATCACCCATTTTTTTTCTGTTTTGATTTTATTATTTATATTCATTTAACGTAGTTGAATTTATAACATAGTAGAATTTTTTTTTGAAGATTTATTTATTTGAGATAGTGTGAGAGAACAAAAGCAGGAAGAGGGGCAGAGGGAGAGGGAGACACAGACTCCCTGCTGATCAGGGAGCCTGACACAGGGCTTGATCCCAGGACCCTGGGATCATGACCTAAGCTGAAGGCAGACACTTAACCGATGGAGCCACCCAGTCGCTCCAGACATAGTAGAATTTTTTATCCTGCTTTTAATTATTTACTTTTCATGAGCATCTTTCCACATTATTAGAAGCTATGTGTACACATTCCAATGGCTCCTTTTGTTCTGGTACCATTCTGTGCCACAAGTCCCAGTGGTTGTGTGGGCATCACAGATTGGAGCGAGGAAGGTATGCAGGCCCCTCCGTGCTACAGAACCTGACTGGCCCAGAGGCTTCCTCACAGCTCACTTGGGTCCTTGGGTATCACCGAGGGCAGGTAGCATCTGCTGATGGTAGCTAGTCCCATCTCTTCTACCCGTTGTCCAGCACACATGGAGTATAGTTTTTCTATATATGTACCTTCAAATGGTGCACTGCTGGGACCTGGCTATGCTCTCCCCTCGGACTATAGAGCTGTGCCATGTCATCACTGATCTTGCTTACTGCAGGGTTCCAGGAGGAAAGAGCTGCAGTGTTGTGTTTTGTGTCTTGACTGTTTTTTCTGCTTTTCTTTTTTCCTGTGACTTTGGGATCTTCTCACTTTTCTTATGTTTTCTGCCATTTTGGGGGTAGGATTGGGGTTTTCCTTATTATAACAATATCAAATCAGTTTCTTTCTCAATAACATGTCATTAAGGAGCGCTAGGTGGCATCTGCCTTTGGCTCAGTTCATGATCTCAGGGCCCTGGGATTGAATCCTCTGTTGGACTCCCTGCTCAGTGGGGAGCCTGCTTCTCCCTCTGCCTGCTGCTCCCCCTGCTTTCACTTGCTCGCTTTCTGTGTCAAATAAATAAATAAATAAAAATTAAAAAAAAAACAACAAACATGCCAATTAGGAGGCTTTCTTAACCTTGGCATTATTGACTTTTGGGGCCAGATAATTTGTTGGTTGGGTGGGGGGGTCTGGTGCATTCTAGAATATTTACCCTGAGGTGGGGGAGATGAGGTTGCAAAATCACTTCTGTTGAGAATCAGAGGTCTGTAACAATATTGGCATATTTGGGTACTTATATTCTTTTTAATTATTAATCATTAGTCACATGTTCAAATGTGTGTTTTTTTTTTAATTACTTCAGACTTCTTTTTACTTTCATAGTTGGAGCTGATCTAGATGTTCTGAGAGTAATAGAAGTCCTGGTTTCTAAATAAATGAGGATAGTCACATGTGTCTCAAAGAAATCCTGATGACAAACATAAAGGAAATTATTTACTGTGGTCATTATCTAGCCATGTCCTGGGTTTACCTAATTTTCTGGTTAACTCATGGATACGTAAGCTGTTTGGGTTCCTAATTTTGAAAAACCCTTTGAAAATTTATTATTTCTGTGTCTATAACTTTCTGAAACTAAGCAGGCTGTATATAGGAAGCAGGACCCAGAGACATCAGAATAAGTCTTGGCAGGAGGCTGAGAGGAAGTCTTTCAATAACCAGAGTTCAGCCATGGACCCCATGCCATCCAATTTTATTTTTGATGATGGGCATCCAAGAGCATCTGAGTTTAGCTTTCTGAAAATTGGGATCCACTCTTGAGTAACCAGAGACTTCTTTCAGAAGCAGGTGGAAATTGACATGCTCTTTCCTTGGTTTGCAAGCACAGAATCCCCATTTTGCCTGTTAAGATATTTTGGAATCCTTTTGAAACCTGTTCACTGGCACCCAGTTAAAAACCTCCATTCTTCTACACTGTGGTAGAGTATAGGTTTCATGACCCTATTTAGTAAAGAAGATTGAGTTGACTTCAGTACATTTTAGGACAATCCTGGGAATTCATTGACTGAATATCTGATAGGCGCTATTCTCTAGCTTTTACTTATAACATTGGAATGCTGGGAGGAAAACATGATGAATTAAGGATTTTGGCTAAGTAGGTTCCAGCTAAGTTTTTGTGTATTTCAGTTGGTCTTTGGTTTGAAACTTAAAAATTGTTAAATTTATGTTGTATGATGTTAGCCAGTGTTTTTTGTTCCTGGGAAAAAAGCCATAAATAACTATCTGGTTTTGGGATGTCTGGGTGACTCAGCGGTTAAGTGTCTACCTTCGGCTCAGGGCGTGATCCTGGAGTCTCAGAATCGAGTCCCACATTGGGCTCTCTGCATGGAGCCTGCTTCTCCCTCTGCCTGTGTCTCTGCCTCTCTCATGAATAAGTAAACAAAATCTTAAAAAAAAAAATCTGGTTTTGAAGAGATGACTTTTGACCTCACACATAAGAATTAAGTGTTTTGAGCTACACGGTATCATATATGAGCTTCTTTTAAGTTGGATGAAAAGTTATTTAGACCAAAAATAGTTCATTAGATTGACTTATAAGTTACCACTATTATTTTTAGTTCTATCAGAGAAGAAATTCCTCTTTGCTCCTCTGATTGCTTATCGTCTAGTTAACATTTTTTAAAAAGCCAATCTAATTGAGTGTGAACCTTCAAAAGATGCACTTGATGGGCCATCTGCTGACCCCAGCTCTTGTCCATTTGTATAACTCGTGCTGGTGGCTCTGATGGCCACATATGTGGACTAAGAGACAGCAGATGGTTGTAAAGATTTAAAATCTTCAACAAGTGGCCAAGAGTCATTGTACTTTGGAGTTTGTCAAGATGCTGGCCACATGTAGTTATTATATCCCACGTGGGACAAGACGCTGGTCCATTCCACAGGGTCCCACATAGCTTGCTAGATGCTTTTTCTCCTCCCTGCCATTCTAACCCCTTTAAGAGCTGTGGATTATGAGAACCTAAGACCAAGTGGTTTTGAGAAGGAAGAAATATCAAACATATTTGTGTTTTCTTTTTTCAGGTGCCATGGGAGATTGGTTAACTAGTGTAATTAGATGGCTTATAAGAATTGCTTTGTAGTAAAAGCCTCTTGGTCATTTACTTAGTGGCCTTTTCTGCTTCTGGCAGATTCTTGATTATTCACAGGTAAAGTTGGGAGCTAATTTTAGATTATTCTCCAACTGCCTGAGTTTTTACTAGATTTAATTATTTTTGTAAGATATCTAATTTAAGACGAACTGTGAAAAATATGATTTGATGATGGATAATGTGACTCTTGTGCCAAGTCCTTGCACCTGACTTCGGATAAAAAGTAAAACCCTTATGTGACAGAACAAGTATGAGGCAGAGGAAATAAATGTGTTTTCTGTATCCAGGGTGGAGTGGAACTACCACCATGTGGGAATAGAAACTCCCATTTCATGTGATGAAGAAATGTTTGTGGCATGCAGGGCAGATGGAGTGTGAAATAGCATCAGGAAAAGAGGTACCCAGGGACCTTGGTTTTAAAATGCAATTTCAGAAGGAATGCAAGCAAACTTCTGGGTTCCAGATCGTTTGGCATTGTGGGGAAAAGAAAGAGCTATAATTGGTCTGGCTTTTTCCCCTTCATCAAATAGTCAGGACAGAGTCATCTTGCAAGCTATGCTCTCACTTCTTTTTCATTGCCATCAAGAACAGGCACTTGATGCATGGGACACAAGGTTTCCTTTGTTGAAATCAAACTTTAAAGTTTACGTGGCCATAAAGCTCTAGGGTTATAATTTTCCTTAGTGAAGCTTATTTAGGGAGTCAATCAGTGAACCTCCTGAGCTAAACTCACTGATTTTACATCAGGTTGGAGCGAGGATGTTTAGATACAGTCAGATGGCTATCTGGACCCTTCTATCCTCTTGGTTTCCCCTCTGACCTGGGCTTTGCTAAGCCCTGCCTCCAGGGGTAACCTGGCTGGTCTGGAGTCAGCAGTGTTGATGCTGTTATTAATCCATTCCTGCACAGCTTCTTGTTACCCTTTAAGGCAGTCTTCACATCTTTATTGAGAAGGTTGAGACCCTCCTGCATTAACTACCGTGTCTTCTAACTCCAGATCATCACTCTTTCTTCTTTCCTTCGATCATTTTTCTCAGCTTCTGTGTGGCTTTAACACTTGAGAATTTCTCTTCTTCTATAACCTCCATGTCATCTTGGTTTTCTTCCTACTCCTTTGACAAATGCTTTTCCTTTTGCTGAGTCGTCTTTCTTTGGAGAGTTTACCCATTTTCTCCAACTCTGCTTTCATTTTAGTGTTGATAAATTTACAAATTGGTTCTAACCCAACCTTACTGAATGTTTTGACATCTCCTTTTACAGTCTTGCTTCTTTTCTAAACCCATCTCACATGCAGTCAATTTATTTGTCTTTCTTTAGATCGTCATTTGTATAAGAGAAAGATATTGGCTTACTTTCCGTGTCAGCTGTGGTAACCAGCCATCTGCATGGGCCCGTATGTTTTAGAAGATCTGACTTGTCTTGCATATTGAAGAGATGATAGAAGTGAGAGATAGCCTTTAGATTGAAGCTCTCTGAATCCGTCTTTTAAGCAGTATCTGTTAACCTTTCATTTTTATTGATCATCAGTGAAAATTTACGTAGACATTTAAAAGGTATTTTACCTAAGCAGATGAGAGCTGTTGAAATGTCGAGGTGAATGCATATGTATATCGTCCCATCTTTTTCAAAGTTGAGGGAATAAGAAAAGCCTGCAGGGTAAATAACTAGGGGAAGGTGTTGTGTACCTAAATTAGTGTTGGGCAGCCCGGGTGGCTCAGCAGTTTAGCGCCGCCTTCAGCCCAGGGTCTGATCCTGGAGACCTGGGATCGAGTCCTACGTTGGGTTCCCTGTATGGAACCTGCTTCCTCCTCTGCCTGTGTCTCTGCCTGCCCCCCCCCCCCCCCGTGTGTGCCTCTCATGAATAAGTAAATAAAATATTTAAAAAAAAATAAAGTAGTGCCTTTCTGCTTAATGATAAGAGATGATTTTCTTGTGAAATGAGTCACACTGTTTTGTATTGATATCCTACAAGTGTGGTATTCCAGAATAAAACTTAAGTTTGGGGGATTGGGGGATTCACTAAAATCTGGGTATCCCACTGGGGAGTTGGAAAGGCCAGAAATGGGGCCAGCAGTGAATTGAAGAGGTAGTGATCTGAGGAACTAACAAATTTGGTGATGCATAGTGCCTGGCCTCATGAAAGAAGTACACACAGAGCCTCTTCGTTGCAAGCTTTAGAAGTCAAGTGAGCAGTGGGGTCATTGAACACACAGACGAAAGCAGAAAGAGAGACGAGAAACCAGTACACAATTTGGATCGGGAGTACTTGGTCTTTCTTAGCCTGGAGCCCACAGTCTGAGAGCTCATAGATAGATTTAAGTGGACCAATTAGGAAGGTGGTATGTGCATTGCCCTGCGTAAAGTGGAGTTGAGCAAGATCAGAGAGAAGGCAGATCAGAAAATGATTATGGAAGAGATCATTATGAAGGTCATGTAGAAATCTCTAGTGGGAGTAATCTAGATTTAGGTAAAAGGGAACATAAAAGTAGCTCAGATTAACTCCAGCAATCAGAGACCCTGTAGTCCCCTTTTTTTGTCAGAAGATGAAGAGTAGTGACTCATTTAAGACTATACATGGTTCTATATTGAACCAGTAGAATTTTTCTATACATACACCATTTCATTCTTTTCTGTTTCACTGAATATTTATTGAGTTCCTAATCTGAAAGCTAATAAGTACCCAATCACTAGTTAGTAAACATTTTTGTGTCTCTAGCACCATTCATATACTTTTTACTGTTCGAACACTCTTTACTGTTAAGTAATGCCTGCTCTGTAAATATAAATTAAAAGCCATTATAACTACTGTGAGACTAGAATAGGAAGCATAATGCTCTTGCAGCACCTTATGTATCTGCTTTCCTCAGGGGCAGTATTCTAAGTGATTGAGGTTTCAGGTAAATTTAAGGTTAATTTTTAGGAAATTATTTAAAATCACTTTGGGTAGACATTTTTTAAAACAAGCTCTTACTCATAAAAATTATTACTGATATTTGTATTTTTATTTGATTTTGATATTGATAAAAATCATTGTAGAAAACTACAGAAAACATGAGCAAAATTAAAAGCACTTTTCATAATACTGTATGGAAATGACCACTATTAATATTTGGGTATATTTCTTTATAGCTGCATCTCCACATGCTCTATATTTTAACAAAATTGCATTTGTATTGCATATAAAGTTTTGTGTCCTGATTATTTTACTCAGGGCTGTACCATAATTTATTTAGAACCTTCAGTTCACTTACAATATTTTACATCCTGGGACGCCTGGGTGGCTCAGTGGTTGAGTGTCTGCCTTTGGCTTAGGGCATGATCCCAGAGTCCTAGGATCGAGTCCTGCATCGGGCTCTCTGCATGGAGCCTGCTTCTCCTCTCTCTTCCTGTGTTTCTGCCTCTCTCTGTGTGTCTCTCATGAATAAATAAATAAAATCTTTAAAAACAACAACATTTTACATCCTAAACAACTTTCAGATAGCTTTCTTTATGTGTAACATTTGTGTGCATCTGATTATTTCCTAAATGTAGATTCCTGGAAGTGTGATTCTTAGTTAAAAAACATACTTGGCATCCTTCTAGAAGCATGTGGCAGTTTATGATTTATGATCCCCAGGCTAACTCCACAAATAATGAAGTGAAAAGGAAACCTACAGCTCCTAACAAGGAGTAAAAACAGCGTGTGATCTAAGTGATGCAGAGCTTTTGATGGATCCTGGTTTGCTATGTAGATTGGCTCTTCTTGTTTGAGGGAAGAGGATGAAATTACTAGTAGACAGTATGTGGCATAGCGTAGGTGCTCAGAGCTTAATGGTTTTAAGGACCTCTGTGTGTTTTTGAATATGAGAAGAGGAGAAAAACTATTTTTATGGTATCTTACCAGTGGGATGGTATCAATTATTGATACTTGTTTTTGCTATGAAAATAAATGATAGTTTTTCTCTTAATGTTCCATAATGCATTTAACCTTACAGATTCAAATTTTCTAAGTTTTCATTCTGTGCTAGGTAAATTGGATTTAATACTTTTTTGGGTTTTTTAAGCATCTCTAGTTCTAAATTAGTAGTTAGCATGGGCTACGGAGGAGGAAGTGAGGAGAGATGGGTATGGCTGTTTTTCAGCCATAGTTTTGGAACTGTTGATGCATCTCGACTGTGGTGGATACATCAACCTACATATGTGATAAAATTGAATAGAACTAAATACATAGAGAATTGAGTACAGGTAGAACTGGGGAAATCTGATTCAGATTGGTAGATTGTGTCCATGCTGATAACCTGATTGTGATATTATGCTATAGTTTTACAAGATACTATCATTGGGGAAACTGGGTAAAAAGTACATGACCTCTCACTGTATTATTTCTTACAATTGTATGTGAATATATAATGATCTAATAAACATTTCAATTAAAAATTCATTTCCTAGTTCTAAAAATGTGTCATTTTTGATAGCATGGTGTTTTTTATTCAATGACAAATTTGAAATCAGATTGATCATTCATTTATAAGTATTATGTTTTACCCAGATTTTTTTTCCCATTAAGCTTATCTACCACGAATAGGAAAACAACTGCTTTTTAAAATTTCACTATCATTAAGATTCTAAAAATGGGAAAACATTTTCTTTTTTTCTCTTTCAGCCATGAAGACTTTGAATTTATTTCAGGAACACGAATGCGAAAACTTGCCCGAGAAGGCCAGAAACCTCCAGAAGGTTTCATGGCTCCCAAAGCCTGGACCGTGCTGATGGAATACTACAAATCCTTGGAGAAAGCTTAAGCTATTGACCCAGTCACTCCACCTTTGACACTTCACTGAGTAACAAGAGGGGACCACATAGTTACTGTTGGCATTTCTTTGTGGTGGTGTCTGTCTGGACACACTTCCTAAAAACAGACCACTTTTCCTTAACTAGCATTGGTTTTGGTCTGCCTTATGAGTTTTGTTTTGAACTAGTGTAACACAAGGCTGGTTTTAATGTATCTTTTCCACTTATTATAGTTAATATTCCTACAGTACAATTTTAAAATCTTGTCTTTTTATATTATATTTATGCTTCTGTCTTATGATTTTTTCAAGCTGTTATATTAGTTGTAACCAATAGTATACACATTGAATCTCATTTTTCATCCCTTGGAAAAAAAAACCTACTAGACAATAAACTTGGCTAGACTTTGTTTTGGGAATTTTACAAGACATCTGTAGCAATTAGATTTTCTTTTTCTACATTGAAAATATAAACTGCTTTCTTCCTTCCAATAAGCTATTGATCTCTTAGCTGTTATAATCTATTCTTATGATCTGTATAAGCCCTGAATGAACTTTCTTTATTCAATAACATTAAACTTTTTGGCTTCTTATTTCTGTGATGTTTTGTTTATATATAACCTTTCCTTTTTGTGAAACATATCTGATGGAGGAGGGTAAGTACAGGCATCTTTCATTACTGGAATCTAATAATTAGTTCCTACGCTGTGTTTCTTAGTGAATTTTTAAGTAGGAAGATGATAATGTATTCTCTGTCTATCCAAAATCTCAACCAGTTTCTCCAAATATCTCTTGTATTATTGAACACCTAAGGTGGTGGTACCAGTAACAGAGATCTGATAGAGGGAGTGGGGGATAACAATTAGTCCATTTGGGGAGGGGGAAGTGTATCAAGTTTATTTTTGTAGAATACCCTCAAGTAGATTATTCAAGTGGAGATGTTTATTTAGGAGCTAGATATACAGTTTTGGTTGGGACACCAGCATTTTTTTTTTTTTAAGTGGGCTCCATGCTTGGTGTGGAGCGCAATGCAAAGCTTGAACACATGACCCTAAGATCAGGACCTGGGCTGGGATAAAAGATTTATCATTCATGCATTCATTCATGAGAGACAGACACACAGAAAGGCAGAGACACAGGCAGAGGGAGAAGCAGGCTCTCCACAGGGAGCCTGATGCGGGACTTGATCCTGGATCCCAGTATCATGCCCTGAGCCAAAGGCAGATGCTCAACCACTGAGCCACCCAGGTGTCCCTTATTTTTAGCTTTTAAGTAGGCTTGCCACACCCAGGGTGGAGTCCAACTTAGAACTTGAACTCACAACGCTGAGATTGGAGTTGGACATTTAACCGACTGAGCCACCCAGGCACCCCAGGGATGCCAGCAATTTTTATTTGCGATCACAATTTGTATGAAATAATCATGATCTGGTCTTAAAAATTCACCATTAAAAAGAGATGTCAGAGTATATATAGAGATAATGTATAGTCATTAAGGTAAATGGGAATAAAATACCATTAGGCAGAGAAATAGAAAAATGAAAAAAAATATGAATGGATTACAGAGGGATTCAGTGAGAAAGTTGGTAAATAGTATGGAGACTATGAGTAGATATTTTCTAGTGGATACATTAATTCACTAGTGGATATTGAATAAAAATCATTAGGTGATGATGTAGAGCATATATGGATGGATATGTTTATGGGAACAACTAGAGGTGACAGTTGATATGTTTTTGGAGCCCATTATCTAGAGCTGTTTAAGGAGAACTCTATATAAGTCTACAAAGGTTGGAGGGCACCACAGATTTTCATTCTCCAACCACAAACAGCTAAGGTATAACATAACACCTAGGTAATTTACAAACTCCTACCTAAAATGTTGAATGGGAAGTGATACAAAGATAATAGAGACCAAATGAATTATGGTTTCATGTGGCAGTGGTAGAGAGATTCTGGGGGCTATTAGTGTCAAGTGGGAGGGAAGTGCATGGGGATAGGGTCTCCTGTGCAGACATAGTATCTGATCTGCAGTATTCCAGTGGTGTGACCATGGATCAGTCCTCCATACCAGCACCCTTTTGTTCCTGATCATTTCCTATGCCTCATTCTCTTGCATTTTCTATAGATTCTATAAGATACTCAATAGCCTTTCTATAAATTCCTTTGCTACCAAAATTATCTGGAATTTCTATTTTTTGCCACCAAGAATCCTGATTATGATATAAGCATGTGAGAAAAATGTATTTCACATAAAAATCTTGATACTGTTAAATTTCAGCAGCAAATTTTAAGAGTTAAAAATATGGGAGAAAACATTTTTAAAAACTTGGCACTTAGGGAAACATCCTTTCAAAACTACAAAATTGTACTCATGAAATCAAGATGAAAACATGAAGAGAAGTTAACAGCATTAAAGTGAGATGTGGTCTAAAAAGGAACTTTCTGTTCTATCATATATAGAATATAAAACTAGATTCTTTTGTGAATCTAGTCTCCTCTGTGCCTCCTGGCCTCCAGCCACCAAAGGAGGGACATGATGACAATGTGATCCTAGGTCCTTGGGATTGGCCACCCGCTTGTGTGTTCTAGAGAAAGGAGGAAGAAAATAAAAGCACCCAATGATTTCTGCCTGTCCACAGGTTGGTATGTGTGTCTTTAATCTACAACTCTGATACACATAGAAATTTAATTTTTCCTCTTCCCACTTCATAAAAAAAGTCCAAACCAATCTTTAAAACATTCAACCCTTTTACCAAACCTCTCCTTGCCAAGTGGTCTTGGAAATCTCAGTGCCATTTTTATCTATTCATCAACTGGAAAAGGGAATGGAAAAAGACTTTTTAAAGAAAGGAGGAAAAGAAACTGCAATCATCTTGGCAGAAATATAATGTTTTAAATCTGTCAATTCTCTGTTCTACTCTGGTAATCAAGACCACATATTTGAGTTTCATTTTTATTCAAGAGGGGAGCAATTATGTCTATCTCTTGGAAGTCAGCATTCAAATACTTTATCAAGAAAAATTCGGAAGTCATGCTCCCCACATATGGTCTATTTTTATTAGCACATATGTGTCCAGGGGTGGGTTGGCTCACAAAGTAAGGAAGTATTTGGCCACTGGGCCTCTCTTATGCGTGTGGTATATTTCTTAGAGGGCTTATAATCCTCTTTGGTTATATTTCTGCTGGATTCCATTCCCTGCTCCACATATTCTTGTTTTGAATATAGCTATATATAAATTGCACAAAGGACATCCTGCCCACCTAAATTCCAGGCAGTCTTCTCTGGACTGAGCTAAAAGCCAGGCTTCCTAAATTTATGTACTTGAGAGCCGATTAAGCAGGGGTTTGTTAAGATTAAAGTCACCTCCTTGTCTTGCTGCTTCCCCAGATTCCCAGGGAATTTAGGGCCTAGGTTTGAGGGAATGAAATAGGAAACATGGAAAATTTCATTACAGACCTTTATCTTCCAGAACAACAACCCTGAGCATCTATAATGATCGGCCTTTGTCAGGAAAAGAAAAACATCGCTGAAATGAATTAGAACATGGGCTCCCTCTCTGCCTTTCTCACAACAGCTCCAGCCTATCCTTTTCAAAAAGTGTTTGTTTTCCCCCAAGAACACAACCAATCCACTTGCCCAAAAGAACATTAGCATCTGTTAAAAGTAAACATACTGAGGCCTTGCTCACAATTACCTCCCCAAGAAAAACCACCTGAGTTTGAGGAATTCAAAAGAAAGATGAATTCTATCTGACACACCTGGATTCACCTGCCTGGCTTCCCAGAACTTGTCCCAAAAGATTTTGAACTTCAGTGTGGCTAGTGCTATTTTGTGTAGTCTAGGGGCCCGTATATGTGTATTACAATAGGCACAGTTGTAGGAATTTGGCTTTTATTAATGTTGTGGTCTAATTCCAATGGGCTAGTCACATGTACCCGTTAAAGAATTTTGAATGAGAAGAAAGTTAAAAGCTTAGATATCTAGATGTTTGGCTATAGCTGAAGAACAAGCTTAAAGGAGGGTATAGTTTTGTTATTAAGAATTTAGGCTTGGAAATCAAATTTGACCAATTCCTTGTTGGTTTTGTGACCTGCAGCTTCATGAGGACTCAGTTTCCTTATCCATGGAGTGAAGGTTATAGTCAGAAATTATATGAGACAATGTGTGTAAAACACTGCTTTTTTATTATTTTTATATGTAAAGATGCAGTCTTGTGGAGAAACAGTGATAGCAGTATCTTTGAGAGGAGACCTTGTAATAATCTTTGCTTCATAATACTGTTCTCTAGCCCACTGAACAAAGTGACTAAATGCGCATATATGTTACATGCAAATCTAAGGCAATCAAAACTCCCGATTCAGCCATACTTTTTTCTCTCACTTTTTCCTTGTGTCCAGCTTCTCCTGTGTTTCTATATTAAGAAAACAAGTGCATTTTTGCCAAGAGAAAAAGCAGAAAAACACACATTTGTCTAAAAGCATAGACTAATCAAATGCAAAAAACAAAATTATTGAAAAAATAGCACTTTGGGAAACAGAATCAATGAAAGATAAGTCAAAATGATGAGGAATGGAAGATCAGGATTAGGAGGAGTTCTCAACATTAAGTTTCATGAGGAAGGTCTGCTTTAATTAATGTGGTCATTAGTTATATTAATGCTACATTTTGCAAGTGTTACACTTTTCATTTAAAAGTTGAGTTCAGCTTGTTTGATACCCTGATCAAAGCATAAAATCTTAAATATATTTGACTTTTAGAATTGCACTACAAATGGTGCGGCATGTATTAGCTAATTATTTTCGTCTTCTGGGGATATAATGTATTAGGGTATTAGGAATATGAAATACGAAATTTTATACTGTTCCCCAGAGTTTTCTACCTAGGGATTCTTTTCCTGCTCATATTGTCAAAAGATCTCATAGCTAAGAGTAGGATGATGAATAAAAAATAGTGTAAAATTTAAATTTATCTTGAATAAACATCATCAAAATCTTAATAGCTAATGTTTACTGAATGCTTAATTTTATTTGCCAGACACTGTGTTAAGTGCTTTACATGTATTATTTTGTTTAGGGCTTATAATAATAACTGGCATAGTAAAGAATATGAAGAAAGGAGAAGGGAAAAGCAAATGTTTAAAAATGAGTATTGAAATAAAAATTGAGTATAACATTTTGCTAGAAGAGAAAAGATAACTCTGTTAAAGAGGTTGGATATAAGATAAATGTGCAAAACCAAAAATCTCTATTAATTATAATTGACTACAAATGAAAATATCTGTTGGAGGAAGTCATAGGGAGACCATGACTGCTGATTGACCCAGTGGTCAATGACCCCAGTCAACTGAGGGCTCATCCTACCTGCCTCCTGTGCTTTGAAATGTGCTTTTGTGACCCCCCCTCCCCCACTGCCAGAGTGGGAGCCCTTTTCAAGGATGCAGACTTGAGAGAGCAATGTTTTGGGGACTCTGGAAAGTACAAGTGAGTAAATCCTGTTAAGCCCTGTATATAATCTTTTAAGATTTTGGTAGGCTGGTGTGGATATCTATCCATCTTCACGCTGCCTAGACAAGCCTCCTAGATAGGTTCCCCTGCTCCTTAAACTTGCCACTTCCCCTCTGCAGTAGCCTGCCTCTTCCCCTCTCCTTGCCCTCTCTGTGTGGGGGCTGGTTTCAGATTTCTCCAGGAATTTCCTATGTTTAGGAACCAAAATGTCCCAATGATGATAGCCACACAACCTGTAAAATACTTAACAAAAAATTAAGAACAGTATCTAGTTGAGAAAAACTATAAAATGTTATGAAAAGATATAAAACATCTAAAATAACTGGAGCAGTATACTGTTGTACTAGATGAAAAGACTTAATACCATAGGAATACCAGTCTTCCTAAGGTTAATAAGTGTTTGAGGCACTTAAAACCTCAATTTTTTAGGGGGTGTGTGTGAATTAGATGAAATAATTTTATTAGTTCATTTGGAATAATAACTACCAAGAATAAGCAAGAAAATTATGAGAAGTGAGGGGGAGACTTGGCTCACCCAAAGATTTATGAAAAATAATAAGTAGTTGTTTTAAGCCACTTTGTTTTATGGCAATCACTAATTAATATGGGTATTAAAGCTCATGTATCCTGACTCAGTTGTACCCCCCAGCAGATGAAGGCTGGGGAAATTGAGATTGTGGTTGAAGGTAAAGAAAAATAAAAGGATCTGGAGTACAAGGGCTAGAAGCTTTATAATTAGAAGGATAAATTATAGAATCAGAGTAGTGTTGACAAGATACAGAATAGAATTAGGCAACAGTGTATATTTAAAAAAAAAAAAAAAACCAGTGCTGAGTTACTGAGCTATAAAATAGACCATATTCCTGATAAAATACGAAAAAGATAAGCAGAGTTCCCCTGATCAGGAGTTGGCAAACCTGGCGTGCTTCCTGTCTTTGTAAACAAAGTTGTGTTGGCACATGGCTATACACATTTGTTTAAGCATGGTCTATGGCTACTTTTGTGCTCTGAGAGCAGAGTTGAATAGTGGAGTCAGAGACCTTTTGGCTTGGAAAGCAGACTGACCAACACTTCTACAGCATGGAGTTTCTACCAGAGGAAGAGACAGGCTTGGGGCATGAAACAATACACACCATAGTTAGTCTGTGTCTCTCACTCTTTCATTCCCTTCTCTGATTGGAGGGGAGTGGGTGGGTAGGAGGCGATGGCTAAAGGCGGGAGACCCAGACCCTTCAGCAGATTTAACCTTACAAAGTCAAAGAAACCAGGGTGATGTTGCTCAGTTGCCTCCTATGATGGAAGTGAGATTGGTTGTTTATGAAACTAAAACGTCTAAATAATCCAACTGTCAGACATTCAGCCTGACTCAGTTCAGGGCTATGTTAACTGAACTGTTCACCGAATAGACCAGTTTGTTTTTTAAGACTTTGTTTATTTGAGAGTGTGCCTGAGTTGGGGAGGTGGGGCAGAGGAAGATTGTGAAGCAGACTCCTCACTGAGCAGGGAGCCAGACTTAGGGGTCCATCCCAGGATCCTGAGATCATGACCTGAAGGCAGACACTTAACTGACTGGGCCACCCTGGCACCACTAGACCAGTTTTTAGCAACATATTGATTCAGTAACATTTCTTCTGGTCATAGGAACTAAAAAATCATGAATACAAATAATTATATTTTTTTAAGTAGATAAAATGCAGATAGTAAAAATAAGAATTATTTATTTATTTATTTATTTATTTATTTATTTTATTTATGATAGAGAGAGAGAGAGAGAGAGAGAGAGAGAGAGGCAGAGACACAGGCAGAGGGAGAAGCAGGCTCCATGCACCGGGAGCCCGACGTGGGATTCGATCCCGGGTCTCCAGGATCGCAGCCTGGGCCAAAGGCTAAACCGCTGCGCCACCCAGGGATCCCAAAAATAAGAATTTTAAAAAGCAATAATTCCAATAGTAGTTTTTCACTTCTGCACTTATAATGACTGTCCAGGCAATTACAAATTCACAAAGGTTGGTGGTCAGAACATCAGATTTATCAGCAGAAATGCCAAGTATGTAGTGCTGATAGATCATCATGCATGTGGTCAGTGTACACGAGCTAAGGTTCCTATGAGATCATTCACCTTTGCATTTCCTGACTTCCATGTTTTAATTTGTATCATGTGCATTGTATTAACATTTTTCTTTGCATTTAGTTTCCTTTTAAAACATGAGAACAAAAGAAAAATCTTAATGTTGCAATCTCTCAAGGTGATCCTGATATAGCGAATAATAGCTGTACTGGGAGTCTTAAGTTCTTTATATTTTTTAATCTTTGGAACAATAGGGAAGGGATTTGGTTCCTTTTATTCATATATCTAATGGATTAAAAGTATTGTGCTCAAGATTTTCATAAAAAGTTTTTCTTACTGCCAGAAATAAAAGATAACAAAAAACCTTAATAAAGGAAAAGAAAGTATAGCATAGCTTAGAGATAAACTTGAAAGCTCAGTTTTGAGTGATTAAATTTACATTAAGTGGAAACTTTTAAAAGACAGTCTTTTTAGAAAGGTGTCTAGAATGAGGATTTATACTGTGATAACTCTGAAAGAGAGCAGAGACAATATGGTAAAAGCAAAGAGCTCTGTTTACAGGGGAGTTTGGGGTATTATGTTAAATGAGATTTTAAAAAATGTTTCAGTACTTGTTCCAGAACTTTCCATATAGTAGGTGTTGAACATATGTTTGCTTCCTTCCCTTTCAAGGTGGACACTATGAGTTGTCTTCATTCCACCTTCTTTACAGACAGGGTCCTAATTGTGTTGAGATTGGCAATGTGCCAAGCCCTAAAGGAAGGTTCATGAAGCACTTAGGCTGATCTTGATCATTTTGTTACCAGTTTTCCCAGCCCCCCTTGTAGCTATCATCAGCCATGAGGACCAATTTGGGCCACGGAGACCTAAGAGGAATTCTGTTTGGAGTGGGGGCTTTGCTTTCCTCACAAGAGAGAGAGGATACAGCTAGCCACACAAAATTTCCTTGATTGGAATTTCAGGGTGTATGAGTATGAGCCCTGAGGAAATAATGCTAACAGGCAGTATTTGCTGTGGATTACAATGTGCCAGGCATTGGGTAAAGGGCTTTTTGTACATTAATTTTTCTAATCTTCATAGCCCTGTGGTATAAGGTAATGCCTTTGTCTCTGTTTCACAGATGCAAAAACTGACATTTGGGTTAAGTCTTAAGGTCACATGCTAATAGGTGTGGAGTTTGGAATAGGAACCAGGGTGTGATTGATCCCAGAGCCTCACTTTGTGTGAGATAGTTTCTGTTGAGCGGTTTAGAGGTGTCCAGAATCACAAATTAACCCTTTGAGAGGAGTAGGTACTTTAAGGTAACAATATATGAATGAGACAAGAATAATAAATAGTTGAACATCTACTGTGCACGAGGTTCTATGTTGAGTGCTTATTTCATTCTTGCAATAACCTTGGAGCTAAATAAAATTTCCATTTTATAAATAGGAAAACTGAAGTTTAGAGAGGTTAGGGAAATTATTCAAGATCAGGGAGCTAATAAAATGCAAAGTCAGGACTAGATCCAAACTCAGGAATTTTGCAAAGACGGCACACGTTTTAGTCTATGAGTGAACACTAATTCATATGTACTTTCTGATTCTTATAATATGCTTAGAGTTGAGGCTGTTCTGTAATCAAGACTCACCGGTTTTTCTGAAGTGTTATCTGAAGCCCTCCTGATCAGAATGGCTTCTGATGCTTGATAAAAATGTGCATCCCTAGACCCACTGAAGCAGAATCTCTAGAGGGAAGGGGTGGAGAGATTTGCATTTCTAAGAAGCCCCTACTTGATCACAGTGGGGGTGGGTGGGGGTGGGAGGGGTGGGAGGACAGAGTTCCAGGAACAAGAGCGGAAGCATTCAGTGTCTAGTGGCCCAGATTTGAAACATGCACCCTGGCGCTCCTGCCATATTCCTTTTTTTTTTTTTTCCTGCCATATTCCATTGGCCAAAACAAGTCACAAAGCTGCCCAGATTTAAAGGGAGGGGAACTACAGTTGATCCTTGAACAACATGGGTTTAAACTGTGCAGGTTTTGTTTTGTTTTTGATAAATACAGCACAGTACCATAAATGTATTTTCTCTTCCTTATGATTTATTGATTTTTATTTATTTATTTTTAAAAATTGTATTTATTTATTCATGAGAGATACAGAGAGAGAGTCAGAGACACAGGCAGAGCGAGGAGAAGCAGGCTCCATGCAGGAGCCCAATGCAGGACTCCATCCCGGAACTCTGGAATTACGCCCTGAGCCAAAGGCAGATGCCCAACTGCTGAGCCACCCAGTCGTCCCTTCCTTATGATTTTTTAAAATAACATTTTCTTTAGTTTACTTTGTTGTAAGAATATAGTATATAATATGCATGACATACAAAATATATGGTTTTTTAAAGATGTATTCATTTATTTTTGAGAGAGAGAGCATGCAACTGGGGGGGAAGGCAGAAGAAGAGGGAGAAGGAGAATCTCAAGGACCCCCTGCTGAGTGTGGAGTCCAGTGGGTGGACTCGATCTCAGGACCCTGAGATCATGATCTGAGCCAAAATGAACAGTTGCTTGCTTAACCAAATGAGCCATACAGGTACCTCCCCAAAATATATGTTAATCAGTGACTTCTGTTATCAATAAGGCTTCCAGTTAAAAGTAGGCTATTACTAGTTAAGTTCTGGGGAAGTCCAAAGTTGTAGGTGGATTTTTGGCTATGCAAGGGTGGGTACCACTAACCTCCATGTTGTTCAAGGGTGCACTTAACCTCCATGTTGTTCAAGGGTGCGCTGTAGTCTCTATCTCTTGATGGAGGAAGCTGCAAAGACAAATTGCAAGGTCACATTGCAAAGGCTAGGAGGGAGATATGTTGTGGTTATTTCTGCCATTTATTAAAGCAGGAGTCCCACCAGGCAGTGGGCTTGATGTTGCTTCCTCTCTCTTTCATGTACTACAATCCTGTCCTGAAGTATTATTGCATTTTCCATGATACAGAATGCTGGTACACTTAGTTTTACAAAAAGAAAATAAAACAATGGATTTTGTAAAGAGATGGAAAGAGACTGTGGAAATCCTTTTGTACCTTAACAGTTACACTCACTATATGTCTCCTGGCAAAATACTAAAAAGTTGTTCAACTTAAAGATGCATTTTGCATTTTTTTAAACAAAAAAGACAAGTGTTCCAAATTTGCTGTCCTCTTCTGTGCTGACAAGTTGTTGTCAATAGTTTGCTACCCAGCCGACATTTCTTGAAAATATAAACACACTTAATCTGTCCTTCAAGTTTAAAGTGATGTTTTAACAATGAAAAAGTAATTGCTTTTCAAAAGAAACTCCTGCTATGAACAAAGCATTTTGAAATTGGTTGTTTGGAAACGCTCCCGCTGTTATGTGATTTTATTGTCAAAAACAATGTGAATGCGTCACATACAAATTTTCCTCTCTCAAACCTAAAAAATCGGAATCTAAATTTTCTGTTTAAAAACATCCTTCAAATAGAGATGTTAGTGAGTTTTGAAATGATTTGGTAATAAGAAAATAAGATTCATTTACAAAGAAACAGACTGATATCAGAAAGATGAAAATTTGCTAGTAGTGTTTTAACAAGAACATTGAAAATTAAGTCCTGCTTTTACAACCAATTATATAGTTCTTCCGTGTGGATCTAAATATCTGCATAAGGAACACTTTTCAGATGATAGCCACTAAAACTCAGTGACATCACAGAATGTTTAACTGAGGTTTAAAAACATAACAAATAATATTTAATTTTGTGTGTTCATTAAAATCATTAATATTAGTGTTAAAAATTAAGTATAAAACTGTTCTGAGAAGCATTAATATATACAATTTAGATTTATTTAAAAACAGGTTATATTTATCTTTTTCAAGTTTAAAATTCAGATTTTTCAGGATCCCTGGGTGGCTCAGCCATTTAGCGCCTGCCTTTGGTCCAGGGCATGATCCTGGAGTCCCAGGATCAATTCCCGCATCAGGCTCCCTGCCTTGAGCCTGCTTCTCCTCCCTCTGCCTGTGCCTCTGCCTCTCTCTCTGTGTCTCTCATGAATGAATAAATAAAATCTTTAAAAAAATAAAATAAAATTCAGATTCTTCTATTTTTACATTCCATAATTAACAACGTGTTATGGTACAATTAATACATGTATTAAAAAATAAACTGATCACACCTATTAAGTTAGCTCTTATCAAAAGGTCACAAACTACTTTTGGTCATCCCTGGCTTATTTCTAATAGTAATTTAACAGTAAAAACCATTAGGACAAAAGAGCCCATAAGAATTTCTTTAGAAGAAGGTCGGGATCCCTGGGTGGCTCAGCGGTTTAGTGCCTGCCTTTGGCCCAGGGCCGGATCCTGGAGTCCTGGGATCGAGTCCCACGTCGGGCTCTGGGCATGGAGCCTGCCTCTCCCTCCTCCTGTGTCTCTGCCTCTCTCTCTCTCTCTCTCTCTCTCTGTCTATCATAAATAAATAAAATCTTTAAAAAAAAAAAGAATTTCTTTAGAAGAAGGTCAAGGGCAACCAGGGATGCTGCATTATACTCTCCGTTCACATTATAGGAAGGTGAACTCTGTTGTATTAGTTTCCTAAGGCTGCTATAATAAATTACCATAAACTCAGTAGTTTGTTTTTTTTTTTTAATTAAGATTTTATTTATTTATTTAACACACAGAGCACAAGGAGGGGGAGCGCAGGCAGAGGCGGAGGGAGAAGCAGATCCCTCACTGAGCAGGGAACCCAATGTGGGGGCTCAATCCCAGAATCCTGGAATCATGACCTGAAGACAGATGCTTAACTGACTGAGCCACCCAGACACCCCCAAGCTTGGTTAAGACAACAAAATATTATCCTTTCACAATTCTGGAGGCCAGAAGTCTGAAATCAAGGTGTTGTCAGAGCCATGTTCCCATTGGAAGGTCTAGGGCAGAATCCTTCTCAGCCCCCCTCCAGCCTCTGCTGGCTCCAGGTGTTCCTTAATTTACAGGTGCCTAACTCTAATCTCTGCCTCCCTCTTCACATGAACTCCTCCTCTATGTCTGTGTTTCCTTTTACATCTCTTATGAGGATACTTGTCATCAGATTTAGTATCCACTTGGGTAAGCCAGGAAGATCCTATCTCAAGATCATGAATTTAATGACATCTGCAAAGACTCCTTTTCCAAGTATGGTCATATTCATGGGTTCTGGGAAATTGGATTGTGAACATACCTTTTTTGGAGGTTGGGGTGGGCAATAGGTACCATTCAACCTACTAAAGATCTCAAGATATTAAAAAGATGTTGGTGGCTTGTCAAAAGAAAAAGCCAAATGTATGGAACCAGAAAGGAGTAACAGAGAATCATATTAGGAATTCTTCCAGAACCTGAAATATGCCCTGGCACTTTATGAGCTATAAATTTGTATAATTCTTTGTTAAGGTTTCAAAATGATTTTTTTGTGTGTGTGTTTTGTTTTGCCAGTAGTAAAAGGTGGAACAATCAGAACTTTCTTACCACATAATCATGATAAGCAATACTAACTGCTATAATAATCTCAAAATGTTAGTGGCTTAATACAAAAACAGTTTATTTCTTGCACTTACCACAGTCTGCAGGTTCATGTAGATCATTCTATTTTTTTTTTTTTTTGGTGGGGGGTTGTTAAATATTTTATTTATTTATTTGAGAGAGATACAGCACATGAGCAGGGGGAAGGGACAGAGAAGGAGGGAAGAGATTCCCCACTGAGCAGGGAGTCTGATGTAGGTCTGGATCCCAGGATCCTGGGATCATAACCTGAGCTGAAGGCAGACACTTTATTTTTTTTTTATTTTTTTATTTTTTAAAGATTTTATTTATTTATTCATAAGACACAGAGAGAGACAGAGAGAGACAGAGAGAGAGAGAGAGGCAAAGACACAGGCAGAGGGAGAAGTAGGCTCCATGTAGGGAGCCTGATGTGGGACTTGATCCTGGTACTCCAGAATCATGCCCCGGGCCGAAGGCAGGCGCTAAACCATTGAGCCACTCAGGGATCCCCTGAAGGCAGACACTTAACTGACTGAACCACCCAGGTGCCCCTAGATCATTCTATTTTTTGACATTATTATTTTCAACCTAGGATTTCCTTGATCTCTGTAGAAGAGAAGACAGAGCAAAGATGATCATACAAAGGTTTTTAGGACCAAGCCTGAAAGTGGCCTTAAGGGCCTCTTTTCTGCATTTTGTTGGCCAGGATTGGTTACATGGCTCAAATTTAACTTCATAGAAGGTAGTTTCCCTGAATTTCTAGGAATAATTAAAGATATTACTGAGCATTTAGCTAGTATCTGTCACAACTTTAAAAAAGATTCTTTATAAGTATAGTTGACACACAATGCTACATTAGCTTTCAAGTGTGCAACATAGTGATTTGGCAAGTCTATATTTTATGTTATGTTCACCCTAAGGGTAGCTAGCATCTGTCACTATATAACATTATTACAATACCATTGACTATATTTTGAATTCTGTGCTTTTTTTTTCCTGTGATTTATTCATTCCATAGCTGGAAGCCTAGTTGATTGAGCATCTGACTCTTGATTTTGGCTTAGTTTGTGATCTCAAGTCATGAGATTGAGCCCCACCTTGGGCTCTATGCTCAGCATGGAGTCTGCTTGCCCATTTTTCTCCCTATTCTCTCTCTCTCTCTCTCTCTCTCTCAAATAAATGAATAAATAAAACATTTTTAAGAAATGGGCAAAGGACTTAGACATTCTCCCAAAGAAGACATACAAATGACCAAACAGACACATGATACAGGCTTCCAGTTAAAAAAGATATGCACCCCCCTCTTTATTATAGCATTATTTACAATAGCTACAATATAGAAACAACCCAAATGCCCATCAATAGATAAGTGGAAAAAGAAGATGTGAGATATATATGTAAATATATATATATCATGGAATATTACTCAGCCATAAAAATAATAAGATCTTGCCATTTGCAAAAATGGATGGACCTAGAGGGTATTATGTTAAGTGAAATGAATCAGAGAAAGACAAATACCATATGATGTCACTTATATATAGAATCTAAAAAAAAAAAAAAAAACCTCAAATGAACAGAAGGCAAGACAAATGAATAAAAAGCAGAATCAGACACAAGTATACAGAGAACAAACTGATGGTTGCCGAAGGGAAGGGGCCAGGGAATAGCCACAATGGGTGAAGAGGAGTGGGTGTTACAGGCTATCTCATCTGCCTACTTTTTAATCAAATTATTTGGTGGGTTTTTTTTTTGGAGTTTTTTTGGTGTTGAGTTGTATAAGTTATATAAGTTATATATTTTGGATGTCAACCCCTTATCAGATATATATCATTTGCAAAGATCTTCTCCCATTCTGTAGGTTGTCTTTTCATTTTGTTGGTGGCTTTTTGTCTTGTTTTGTTTTGTGTTATGCTGTGCAAAAGCTTTTTATTTTGATGTAATCCCAATAGTTCATTTTTGCTTTTGTTTCTCTTGCCTTAGGAGTCCTATCTAGAAAAATGTTGCTACAGCCAATGTCAAATTATTGCCTATATTTTCTTCTAGGAGTTTTATGGTTTCAGGTCTCACATGTAGATCTTTAATTCATTTTAAGTTTATATTTGTGTATAGTATAAGAAAGTGGTCCATTGTCATTCTTTTGTGTGTAGCTGTCTTGTTTTTCTAGCACTATTTGTTGAAGAAACTGTTTTTCCCCCATTATATGTTCTTGCCTCCCCTGTCATAGATTAACTACCACATAAATGTGAGTTTGTTTCTGGGCTTTCTATTCTGTTCCATTCATCAATGTGTCTGTTTTTGTGCCAGTACCATACTAGTTTTGATTACTACAGCTTTGTAAAATATCTTGAAATCTGGGATTGTGATACCTCCAGATTTGTTCTTCTTTTTCAATATTGCTTCGGCTATTTTGGGGTCTTTTGTGATTCCATACAAATTTTAGTATTATTTGTTCTAGTTCTGTGAAAAATGCCATTGATATTTCGATAGGGATTGCATTGAAGCTGTAGGTTGCTTTGAGTAGTATAGTCAGCTGAGTGTTCAACTCTAGTATCTTATACTAGGCATTTATATTCTATGAGCTTGGTCCTTATTTATCATAGGACCAAAGTTGCTGTTCTTTTCCTCATTATACCTACTCAGAACTCATACTCCAAATCAATGTCTCTGTGCCTGAGTCAAATAAGGCATCAAAGAGGAAATTCTGTTTAATTAGCCTCACCCACAAAACTTACTTTTGCTCTTTGCCTAGAAAGTAGGAAAGAGTCTGCTTTGGAAACTGGCCCATTTATTATAAAATGGAAGCATAGAAACCTTAGGTAACTTTGTCATGCAAGGAACTGTCACAATATTCAAGTTCCCAAGACAGATTGAGGGTAACTCTAGGAGGGATCCCTTAGCCGAGTGCTGTTGAGGGATATTAATTTTAAACTCATAAACTGGCAGTGTCCTTGATTGCAGCCCATGGTTGGTTATGGTTAAAAGGTTATTTCAATAGGACTCTGAGCCAAATGTTTTATTTCCCTGACAAGAGTCAAAGCCAAGTATGTCTTTGGGGAAGTTACTTCACTTCCCTGAGCCTTAGTTTTCTCACCTATAAAATGAGGGTCTCACCAGGGATTTGGGTTTTGATAAGCTAAAATATTTGCAAGTGGCTAACTCAAAGTTCCTGGCACATAGTAAGGGATTCATAAATGTTTATTTGGAATTTTGTTCTGGTCTTCCCATATTTTCTAGCCAGAGCCTGCATTCAGGGTACAGATCATGGCTACAGAGGAAAGAAACACGAGTTTAAGGGCTACAACCTGGTTCCCCAAATCTATGATACAGCATATGGTAGTCAGCTTGTTCTGTAACATGTGGGATTCCAGATATTCATATTTATAACCTTAAACATCATCAAGTTTTAAGTGAGTTTTTCAGTTCTATGAGGGAAAAACAGAGTGGAGGGTTAGAGGGCAGCATAAATAGGCTTATAGTCATAACACAATGAGTATATTTTGGGATAATGAGCTAAGATGAGACAATATGGCCATGCATCCACGAATGAGGATCTGACCCAGTGTGATGTGCTGGGGGCTTCTTGGCAAGCACAGCATGGACCATGTCAGGGCTCTGAGGGTCTCCTTTGTTCTCTTTCTCCTTCAAGTATCTCAGATCCATTTGCCAGGGAAGATCTGAGCAAGAGAGGTTGGTCCTATGCCTGGAGCTGTCTCATCGACTTTGTTTTACTACATTTCTATTTTTATCCATCTGGGTCCAGGACTATGCACAGGGAAGAAGTAATTGCAAAGAAAGTTTTCAGCTTCTCTTATATACAATATAGAGGGGGAAGTAGGGATTGTACATTGGTCTTGAGGAGTTCTTCCTAAGACTACCATTTTTCTGGATATGGGAAAGAAAGAATAAGAGCCACCATCCTCAAAATTTCACAGTGGACTACCAATGGTACAATTCATACTATCTTCATTGTTGGGTTTTATTGAAGCTTGTGGAGAAAAAAAAAAAAAAGCTCCTAGGAGCTCCTAGCTCCTTTCTGTGTAATTTAGCTATATTTTTTTCCCTGCCAGTCAGATACGGAGTCTATTGCCCTCTGCAATTCAGGCTCAAGTAGGCAGGGGTTTAAAACTAGTTCATAGATTTCATGAACCCCCTGAAACTTACGTTGTTATTGCTCCAGAGATGCCTAACCTTCCCCTTCCAGTTGTTATTTCTCCATTCTCCACAGAGGAAACCAGACTCTTCTTTGGGGAGGTCATGACCTTCCTTTAATTTATAGTTTTATCATTGAAACATCATGCATCCCTAAATACCAGAGTTTGGTTTTGCTTGCTGTTAAAATTTTTAATATATGTCGTCATACAGTATGCATTCTTTTGTCTGGATTCTAATGTTTGGTTTTATGTTCGTGAGATTCATTCTTCTTGTTACCTGTAGCTGGTAAGGTGTGTATTTTCATTGCCAGAAAGTCTCCCAGTCTGGGTAAGAATTATGAGCTGTGGTCTGCCCTCATTATGTTATACCTGAAGGGATTTTATTTTCTATTTTTATATTTCTTTATCAGTAAAGAAAAGAAACAAAAGTTCGAGTATCTAGGTTAGACACCGTAAATTTGAATGTTTTTGGAAGAAAAAAGTGAATGTTATGCTGTGTGCTTTGGTTTTTATTTGTGGAGTGGTCAATGAGGGAAATAATTAATAAACAACATATGGAAGATAATCTCAAATCTAAATGCTTGCTCCTTAGTTTGGAAATACAAAGTCATATTGCTATGTGTGTGCATTTGCTTGGGTATCTGTGAAACCTCTATTTTGTGCATGGAGAGGGAAAAAAATGCTTCAGGCAGTAGATTATCAGCCCCTTTTGAAAATGTGATGTTTCTGTATTTAGATACCTTAATGTGCTGATGGCATTAATAGAAATGTACTTTGCTTTGTTACAAACTTAGACCATCAGTTATGATCTTTCCTCCCCAAGAACAGAGATAATGGAAGATAAGATTATTGATAAAATCCATCCAATTCTATATATGTGTTTCAAAAACAGAGGCACACAAAACCTTTACATTTATAAAGTACAGAGATTACAAAGTACATGCCTGTCTTATTTTCTACATGCCTTAAGCAGATCCATCTTTATGTACTGATTTATTTATTTATTTATTTTTAAATCTTTTTTTTTAATTTTTTATTTATTTATGATAGTCACAGAGAGAGAGAGAGGCAGAGACATAGGCAGAGGGAGAAGCAGCTCCATGCACTGGCAGCCCGACGTGGGATTCGATCCTGGGTCTCCAGGATCGTGCCCTGGGCCAAAGGCAGGCGCTAAACCGCTGCGCCACCCAGGGATCCCTGTATTGATTCATTTAAAAAAAGACCTTCAGCTCATACCTCTGCCAGTGAGGAACGACATGATGGATTTGAAGAAATAGAAGCACCTCTACTATTATTCTCTCTTTGTTTATCAAGAATGATTTTTTTTATCTTTGACAGCATCAAAGTCTAAATCAGAAGCATCATGAAATGAGGTCCCAGCAACTTTGAGCACATTTCCATGCTCATAGTTCACAAAAGTGAACTTACCCATTCACAGGGTGGTAAATATGCCCTTTGGGTGATCTTCTTTGGAAGATCATGTGGGCTTGACATCGGGTACTTTATCCACTTGTGAAATGCTGCTTTAGCATGTTAATGTGTCCATTTTTGACTCTAAGAGAAGAGGAATCAGGACTTTCTGTTTATTACCTGTGTTTAAACCATTAAACAACTAATTAATAATCTCGGTTCATGGGAAACACTCAGTAAAATATTTGGAAGTTGTTACTCTAGGCTACTGAGTTCTGGCAACCAGCATCTGTGCAAACAATATTTATTATGGCATCCACAACCTTTGATAGGAGTTTTGGCAACATTACAAAGGTCTTTCTGCCACCAAGAGGCCTTCTTGCCACCATGGTGTTTGCTGACATGGAGGAAAAGCAAGCAATCTTTTGACCTTGTTTATCTAATAACAGGTACCACAATGGAGAAGCAATTAAAGCTTGCTCATTTCCAGAGTATAACAATAGACATGGGTGCTATATGTTCCCCTTAAGACAGGGTGATCAGTAAATCCTACTTGCTACCTGAGTTACTGAAGTAAATTACATGTAACTTTCTTAACATCAGAAAATCATTTCTGAAATTCTGACATTCTGTACAACAAATGCTGACCTGGTGCTCATTTAAATAGGAAATATAGGGATGCCTGGGTGGCTCAGCGGTTGAGTGCCTGCCTTCAACCCAGGGCATGATCCTGGAGTCCCGGGATGGAGTCCCACATCAGGCTCCCTGCATGGAGCCTGCTTCACTCTCTGCCTATGTCTCTGCCTTTCTCTCTGTCTCTCATGAATAAATAAATAAAATCTTTTAAAAAAATAGGAAATATAGGTATCATATACCATTTGCTTCCCACCTATTTCCTTAAATGGAACTAAACCAGTAATTATGTATATTACTTAAGTAATAGAGTATAAAATGCTTACGATACTGCATCACAATCACCAAACAATAAAAATAGTCATTGATTAGAGTTGTTTTGGATGTAGTAGCACATTGAATTTCTCTTGTGTTAGCATTCTTCAGCTTTCAAAAAGTCTGTATAGAGTCTGACACTTAACAATTGTACTTGGAATTGCAGAATTTTCCTATACATCATTTTGTTTAATATGTTGTAATGAATGTGATGGTTAATTTTATGTGTCAACTTGACTGGGCTAAGGGACGGCCAGATAGCTGGTAAAACATTATTTCTGGGTGTGTCTGTGGGCTCATTTCTGGAAGAAATTAGTATTTGAATTGGTGGACTGAGTAAAGATCGATCTCACCAATGTAACGGGGGATCGTCCAATCCCTTGAGGGCCTGAATAGAACAAAAGGGCAGAGGAAGGACAAATTTCCTGTTTGAGCTGAGACATCCATCTTCTGCCCTCTGACAGCAGTGGTCTTGGTTCTCTGACCTTGGTTCTCTTGAGTAAGATTTACACCATCAGCTTTCTGATCTTTCTGATTCTTGAGTCTTTGGACTGGGACTGACACCACCAGTTCCCCTGGTTCTTGGGAGTTCAGACTCAGACTGAACACCACCAACTTTCCTGGGTCTCCAACAGGCAGACAGCTGATCAGGAGATTTCTGGACTGCTATCGTCGCCTGAGCCAATTCCTAGGGTAAATTTTCTATTATGTAACATATCTGCATATATTCTGTTAGTTCTATCTATGGAGAAATCTGATAGAATGAATTTTAGAGATATAAATGTAAGTCTTTATTATATAAACATCAGCCAAAATAAGTTGTGCTGAAAGATACATAAGAAGTTAGGTATTTAAAACCAAAAGATGTTCTGCCATCATACATTACCTAGGGAGATATTCTGTAGTATATGACTGTATAAGACTCTATTTTAATTGTAGAGTCATTAATCAACTAAATTCTGATATTTGAGTGTTTACTATCATTGAGTGGTTTGTAGGAATAGCCATTTTACATTGCAGATGTGCAGGTGTCATTTCATAATGGTGTTAGTTCCATTTCTATTTCTGTTTTCCCTAATCTCCAGAGGCCTCTAGCCTATCCCAAAATAGGAGTAGTGCATCTTGAGATTTTGTTACTTGTATCCACCTATGGGTATATGGGGGAGAACTGAGCAGTAACTCTAAGGAGGGAGGATGGAATGCAGACCTGGCCCAGAACAGCGTTTCTTATGGGTTTTCAGGAGTAAATCTCTATGTGACTGATATTAGCACAGCAGATGCCAAGTGACATTTACCAGTGTGGGCAAACTAGAAAAAAGCATTGTCTTTGAGGGCAAACAGACCTGATTTCAAATCCTGGTTTCCCCACTTACTAGCTGTGTGACCTTTAGCAAGTTTCTGAACCCCTAATGTTCTTTTCTTCATCAGTTAAAAGAGGATGATTAGTGTAAGTACTTCAGAGTGTTATAATAAGGACTAAAATGACACAAAAGTGTATAAAAACCTATCACAGACTGTGATGGTTAATTTTATGACAGTTTGGAAGTGTTTTGGATGAGATTAATATTTACATCAGTGAATTTGGAGGAAGCAGATTGTTCTCCCTGATGCAGATGGGTCTTATCCAATCAGTTGAAGGCTTGAAGAGAACAAAAAGACCAGTCTACCTAAGCAGGAGAGAATTCTCTAGCGAACTGTTTTTGGACCTCGGCTATATCATTGGCTTTTCTGGGTCTCTAGTCTGCTGAACTACACTGAGGATTTAGACTTGCCAGTCTCCATAATTGCACGAGCCATTCCTTACAATGAATCTCTTTATGTGTATCCTATTGTTTCTGTTTTTCTAGGAAACTCTGACTAAAACAGAGACTCATAATAAACTAAGGACTCAAAATATGGGACTTATCTGAGTTTAGTATCTGCGTGTCTGACATAAAACCACCAACCAAATGAGCAAACACTTACTAGTTTAAGAGTGTAAAATACCCTTGAACAGGAATAAATTGCCAAAATTCATGCACCACTAAATTAACACCGAGGTGACTTAAAAGACTTTCTCTTTCACTTACTGCAATTTTTCTTTAGATTACAGCAAACAATATGTTTTCTGCAAAGTCAGAGATCTGAGTGACTCTGTACATTTCTAAGAGTGGATACTTTTGATGTTGAGACTTAGCCTTTCTTTCTTTCTTTCTTTCTTTCTTTCTTTCTTTCTTCTTTCTTTCTTTCTTTGTGTGTCTGTGGGCTTATTTCTGGAAGAAATTAGTATTTGAATTGGTGGACTGAGTAAAGATCCATCTTACCAATGCAATGGGGCATCGTCCAATTCCTTGAGGGCTTGAATAGTACAAAAAGGCAGAGAAAGGGTAAATTTCCTGTTTGAGCTGAGACATCCATCTTCTCCTGCCCTCTGACAGCAGTGGTCTTGGCCCTTCCTTCTTCCTTCCTTCCTTCCTTCCTTCCTTCCTTCCTTCCTTCCTTCCTTCTTTCCTTCTTTTCTTTTTAAAATTTCTTAATAGACTCCACTAAACAACTTGGGGCTGAAGACTATTATACCATCTTTGCAACTTCAGAGGTTGATGACAATGTCTGATGCATAGAATCTATCTCCTAAATCTTTAAAATATTAATAAAAGAAGATCTAGGGGGAGTGGAGGTTACTGGGCCAATGATGTTTGCTAGATCTTGAATTTCATTTTATCTACAATAGATGGAACTACCTACCCAGTGAAAGGCTGGATCTTAGAGTCAAAGATGTGCTTCCTAAGAATGGGGTTGCTATAATAAAATTTTGCATATTTGGGAGTAGCAGGATGGGGGTTCTCAATTGCAGAACGTTGGCATTACAGAATTAAAAGAGAAATGACTTTCTTACATTCACAAATAACTTGGGTTAGTAAGCATCCCTAATCCTTGTTTCTGTCTCATAAGATGATTCCTGCTAATAAGTGGTGGTAGGGAATTTAACTCAGGAGATTTTATGTTTCTGTGGTTTCTTTGTTGCTGCTGGTCACCAGCGGAAACTCTTCAATGGCCCTTTCCTCCAACAATGGTCCCTAAACTCAGAGCCCTCCCAGAGTGAGCCCATTATGCTCCATTTTCCCAATAGTTTTAACTTGCTTGTCTTCCCCATGTCAAACATTCCAATGGACTATATGGAAGATATGAAAAGTGATTTTACTAAAGGGTCACCTGTACCTCAAAAACAGTGGTTCAGTGAAGAGTGCATCAAACACATAACTTACTGAGTACCCCTGTGCCACACAAGGCCTTATAGATTTAGGTGTCAATAGAAGAATAACCCTTCTGAGCACCCCTCTCTCTCGTGCTCTCTGTCTCTCTGATCCCTGCTCCTCTTTCTGCAGACTTCTAGTTTCAGACCTCAAATCCTGATACGGTTTTTCTTTGTTCTGGGAAACCTCTCCCATTTTACAGAGTTTTGCAAACTCCAATGGCTTTGGTTTTGTCTTACTGATACTCTCCTCTGGCCAAACTTGGTTGATGTTGAAAGAGAAGAGGGAGATATAGGGGATGTGAGCAAAAGGGGACCCTGGACTAAACCTCATGCTCTGGAAGACCCTGTTTATCATAAATATACACACACAAAGTAGATTTATTTATTTTAAGAGTGGATGGGCACCTCTGCCCCTTGAGTTCTGGAACTTAGTGCAATTACAGCACAATCCAGGGCCTGTGGCTTTCTTCATCTCTTGCCCTCTGTCCTTGAAACAAAAGGTGATCATATCCGTATGCCACATGGATTGTGCTGCTTTGATTATTAGAGATATAAACTACTTCAACATGCAGGAAAAATTTGAATGGCAAAGATGCCCAGTAAGAGAAAAGATGAATTAATTAACTCACCAGGGATGCCAGGGTGGCTCAGTGGTTGAGCATCTGCCTTTAGCTCAGGTCGTGATCCCAGGGTCCTGGGATGGAGTTCTGCATCAGGCTCCCCGCTGGGAGCCTGCTTCTCTCTTTGCCTATGTCTCTACCTCTTTCTCTATATCCCTCATGAATAAATAAATAAAAGCTTAAAGAAATAAAGTCTAAAAAATAATAATTCACCAAACGCTTCTTCCTCAAAATCAGCTTTTCAGGTAGCATAAATGCAATAGCTTCTTTGCATAGTGAAATATCATTTCCCAGTAATGCTGAGAGTCCATTTTCTTCTCTTTATGTTTGAATTTGTGGATCCAGAGATGCTTATGAAATCAGCAAGATATTTCCAACAGTTTGTACCTGGTTGCTGAAGATCACTTTCCAACATCACAATTGCTATCACATTTTGTACATGTAGGTATAGATGTAATATTGGTGAAGAGTGATAGCAGTTCTTTACATTGGCAATTGGATGGACATTGAGTGCTAGAATCACAAATGATTTGATTTGTATAAATATATTTAATAAGATTTACTTATAGCTTTAAAGTACTAAAATTTATATTACTTTATATAATTTTATTTGATATTTTGATATTCCACAATAATAATTTTTACTTTGCTTTTTTATTTCTGCAATAATTTTGACTATATTGGAAGAAAATCATTGTTTTTGAAATAATATACAGATCTTTAAAATCTTTCTTATTTTTGATGATGGTATAGACAAGTTTTATATGTTTTAAATATTACATTTTAAATTTGTTAGATTATTATTGTTGGTAGAACACACATTATGTAAAAGTCTTCATATAAACAATATAATGATTTTCTGAAATGTAGGTAAGAAAATTTTATGAAGTAAATACATAATAACTTATAAAAAAAAGAGTTAATCATACAGACATCACTGATTCATCAATGGAACATTGAGATATGCAGTGTAGTGATTCAATTCTTTCAAAATATTTTGTCAACTTTAAGTCATATAAAAACCATAGCTTTACACAATCTTTTCACTTTTATTTTTATTAATGTATTTGTCAAAGTAGGAGGAGAAAACATACTTCATTCAACAGTTAGGTTGAGTTTTAACTTTTAAATACTTAGATAAATATTATGTGGCCTGCATTTTTCCCTAGAAAGGGAAAAGCAGCCTCAGACATCTGAGAGCTGGCTTCAGGTGGCTATGAACCAAACTTGTTACAACCAGGTTATGACATTATCCATGGGAGAGACAATTTCACAGAGCGCTGACATCAGGCCAAGTCACTCTGTGCCTGGGATGGAGCAAGACAGAAACAGGACCACTCTGGAATTATGTTCTGTGTACAAAAATATTTTTCAGTGTCAACTACACTTCAATTAAATAAAAAGAATATTTTCCAAGCTGAAAAATGACCAAACATCCCCTTCTCCTAGTTATTATGAGAGGTTACTACTTTTTTTTTTTTAAGATTTTATTTATTTATTAATGAGAGACACAGAGAGAAAGAGAGAGAGGCAGAGACACAGGCAGAGGGAGAAGCAGGCTCCATGTAGGGAGCCTGACCTGGGACTTGATCCCTGGTCCCCAGGATCAGGCCCTGGGATCAAGGTGGCGCTAAACTGCTGAGCCACCTGGGCTGCCCGAAACTACTACTTTTTTACCAAGAGAATTCAGTTTTCACCCTTTTCTTATTTGCTAGATAAGAATATTAAGATTCTCAAACATACAATTACTCCTGTGTCCTGGCAGTCTGTATTCCTGAGCAAAGTCTCACTGCCTTAAATTCTCCTTAGAGTAACCTAATACAAGCCCAAATCCTGTAGATTCCTTCTAGTAGCCTCTTAATAAGAAAGCTTACCTTCTCCAGGATGAACATTCTCCCTTGTTGCAATGAGTCAAAATTCGCATCACAATACCAAGGCCTTCATGGTGGTCTTTGGTTAGAGGGCTTGCTCTGGGTCCTGCACATATTCAAGGGAGGTCCTGTCTGGAATGTGGATTCCAGTTCCAGTTCAGTGTCCCCACCAGCTGGAGTTGTTGGTGCTTCCTCACTAGTTCCCAAGGACAAAACACATTTCTAAGGTCATGATTAATTCTACCCTAGACAGCATAAGAGCAAAGGAAATTCTTTTGTTAAAATAACTTCAATCCTGTTTCTTGTGAAATGAAAAAGCTGGTGTCATTTAGTTATTCATGGAAGAATTCAATAAATATTTATCAAGCACCAGTTATGTGCTAGTCACTATTGTAGTTGATGAGAACATGGCAGTGAATAAACAGACAAAAGTTCCTGCGTGCATGGTCCTTAAATACTATGGTGCATTGTGACTTCTTAATTTGTTTGGTGTATATTAACAGGGTCTCTATATCAGAGGCAAATAGCTTTTTTTTAGTCATTCAGGATGGATAATACCAATGGAATGAGGCTTTCTGATGAGCAGCCTGACTCTTCTCATCCCATCTTTCCTCCCCTCTGTGCCCCATTCCCATATTAAATTGGAGGAGGGGAGTTTAAGTTTCAAATCACACAAAATTGAGGGCTAAATTCTCTGAAAGTTGGTCTGTTTTGGTAGTTTGAAGTTATTTGCTATCAGTAACATGTATTTGCACACATAACTTATTTAATTTAAAAAATTGGCTTCAAATTAAATATGTCCACTTTCATCTCTAGCATCTTGCTGGCACTATTTAAGGAAATCAGAGCTTTTCTTTGTGTTACAAAAAAGATAACCCTAATTCTAGTACTGATGAAGTTATCACAAAATCAAAAATAATGAAATCCAAACTTAATTCAATGCCACAAATTTGTATTGAATACTTTTTATGGGAAAGGATAGTATCTTTCTTGTATGAAGTTATAGTCTTTGCAAACATTAGTGGACATTTTTAAGATAACGCCTAGATCTGATCTCAATAAATTTGTAGCATACAGTGAGTACACACACACACACACACACACACACACACACACAGCTTATTGTATATATGAAGCAACATTTTTAGTAATGACTCATATATAATAGTGTCTGCAATATGGTTTCCATTATAGCTTTAGTCCTCATCTGCTAGTAACTTTCTCCAAATTTAATCTTTTGGGTTGAAATTTTCCATGCCTGGTTTAAGCTCAAAGGTATTTAAAAAATTATTTTTTTAAAGTTGCAAGGCTATTCCTTTGGCTATCATATATACCTCTTCTAATTTCAATGTAGGCAAGAGGGGGGAAAAGGGAAAGATTTTAGTATATGGTATGGTATTTGTGTATTCAGCTAGAACCATTAAAAGGCCTTTATGACCTAGACCTAAGATCATTTCATTCAGCTCATTTCCTGAAGTAACTGGAGCAGCTCACTGTTATCTGGTATGCTTTGCTGTTGCAGGAATGATTCCTCTACACGGAAACAATGGATAAAGAGACCCTTAGAGGTTCGATTACCGTGACATTTAAATATGTAGGGTTAGCCGATTACTGTGATGACTTGCAACACTAAGCTTGTCTCTGAGGCTCTTGGGTTGGGAGTTCAAACCTCCATCAAACTCTTTCCCCTCATTCCCTGCTCCATGTAGCAAATATGGAATTTAGGACATTAAAACTGACTTTTCATAGAAAATATGGATGATTAGATATTTATATTGAAAAAGATGGGGATGCCTGGGTAGCTCAGCAGTTTTAGCACTTGCCTTTGGCCCAGGGTGTGATCTGGAAGTCCCAGGATAGAGTCCCACATCAGGCTCTCTGTACGGAGCCTGCTTTTCCCTCTGCCTCTCTCTCTTTCTCGCTGTGTCTCTCATGAATAAATAAATAAAATATTTTTTAAAAAGATGTCTCTTTAGTTTTAGTTTTGGTAGTCAAATTGCCATACTTGGAACTGTTCTGCAGACATTATTTTTGTCCTAGGTGTCTATAAATAAGCTCTAAGTACACCCTCATGCCTCATCCACAAATAAAGAATAAGCATGTGGCCCTCAAGAGAGGGTGGTGGTTGAGGCTTATTGGTGTATGAAGATAAACAGCATTCTTGAGGACATAAAAAGGAAGAGGAGCACAGGCAGGAATTCCTTCTGGGCCCACACAAGATAAAATGAAATACCCCATATCTTGCATTCTCATGTGTCTTGAATCTTCACCTCACACTGGATTTAAACTTTATTCTCATCTTAAATGTCATTAGAAAGTCATCACTTTTGAAACTGTATAGCTTGATCTTTACCTACAAAAACCATCAGATTGCTCCAAGAGCATTTAAAAAGATGACATCTTAAGTATCCTCTTTCTAGAAACATACCCGTGCATGTATATATGCATAATGGGTCTGCATGCCTAACTGTCTATTCTCTTTCTGTAGCTCTCCCATGTAGACATATACATATACATCCGTGTAGATTCAGAATTTTCCACAAGGAACAAAGGGAATCTCATAATGAAAAGCAACATTTTTTATGGATCCTTGCCAAGGTACCGGATCCTTGTTCTTTTCCAGTTGATTTATCTTAATGATTCTCTGTCAGGCAAAAGCCTTTATGAATTCTGCATAACGTCCTATTCAATTACAGCAGCATGCTTGCCTTGGCTTTGCAAGGGTAAGCTTGAGATGATTTTTTCCTCTAAGAATGTCTCTCATATTCAGTGACAAAATGAGACTAGTTACTGCTGGAGAAATGCCATTAACAAACAGGTTTTTTTGTTGTTGTTTTGTGTTGTGTTGTTTTGTTTTGTTGTAGGATTTAGGCTTTGAAAAATTAAACTTGGTCAAATTTTATCAACCTTACTCTACATTTGAATCTAGCTTTTCATTTCTTTCCTCAGTTCAGTTAGATCTAGGTCTTAGAACTATGCTTTGAATTAGTTTTATGTATAAGTTGACAGAAATGCATTGTCAAAGTGTTCCCTCTCAGCCTCGTCCTTCTACAGAGGAGTATGAGTGTAGCTTTGGGTTGTTCTGTAATAGTGCTGTCTGATAAAACTTCCTGTAATAATGGAAATGTTCTATAATCCACTCTATGCAATAAGATAACCACCAGCCACTTGTGCCTATTGAGCATTGGAAGTATGGCTATTGTGACTGAGAAAATGAATTTTAAATCTTATTTAAATCTAATTAATTAAAATTTAAATAGCTCCCTATGGCTAAGGGCTACTCTCTCGAGACCAGTCTGTAGAATTTAACTCTTGAAATTTGCACCAAGATTTTGACAAAAGTCTATTCCTGTAATGAACCATGCCAAACTTAGTACCTTAAACAATGATTTAAGTTTTTTGCTCATGATTTAGTGGGTTGAGTATTCAGCTGAATAATTCTCACATGGGGTTTCTCAGGTGGTTACTATCAGATGTCACATGGGGCTGGAGTTTTCTGAAGGCTGAACTGGACTAATGTCCAACATGGTCACCCATTCCATGCCTGGGCACCTGGATTGGTTTTTCTAGAACAGGTGGGGACTGGCTAGGCATCTGTCTCTTCATGAATTTTCCCCAAGTGACAAGCTTGGGTTTTCTCACAGCATGACAGTCTCACGTCTTTAAATTTTTGCATTGTATATGGTTCTCCTGGGGTGAGTGTTTGAGGAGACAGAAATAGGAGCTGCCATGTTCTTCTGGCATGGAAACTGGCTCAGCATTCCTCATTCTGTGATCTATTGATCAGAGTAATCACAGAGATTGTCTAGATTTAAGTAAAGCTGTTTTAGATCCTCCCTCTGGATGGGAAGGAGCTAAAAAAATTTGTATCCAATTTTAGTTCTCCAGAGTTATTCTGTAGAGTGGCAAATTCTTCTAAGTTCAACTGGTAGAAAAATGTGAAGGCAAATGCTTTTCCTTTCCTTCTTTACTTGACCAATAAAGTAAAATACCTGGGTGGCACAGTCATTAAGTGTCTGATTTCAGCTCAGGTCATGATCTGGGTCCAGGATCCAGCCCTGCATCAGGCTCCTACTCAGCTGGGAAATTTCTTCTTCCTCTGCCCCTCCCCCCACTCGTGTATGTGCTCTCTTTCAAATAAATAAAATCTTTAAAAAAAAAAAGTGATTTTAGTTGTTCATCTTAAGACCCCCAAAATGACAAAAGCAAAAAATTTTGTGCTTTTGTGGGGCTTTTGATGATGTCCAAACTGAATTGGGAACCTCAGATATGAGGAGAAACTTAGTGTTTTTATTTTAACTCAATATTCAGCTTCATGAGAGGAGCTAAGACCATTCCATTAGCTGAGGTCATCTTCTTGGTTCTAAAATGACTGAGAACACCAGATTCTGGTCAAAAGTCCTCTTCACACTGCATTATATAAATGCTGTTTTTTGTTTTTAATTTGTGCAAAAAAATGTAATGATTGTTTAAATTTTTTGTTTTTTTGATGCAGCTTTAGTGGCTGTGTTGTCTTTTTATAAAACTTTTTTTGGGGGATCCCTGGGTGGCTCAGCGGTTTGGCGCCTGCCTTTGGCCCAGGGTGTGATCCTGGAGTCCCAGGATCAAGTCCCACATCGGGCTCCCAGCGTGGAGCCTGCTTTTCCCTCCTCCTGTGTCTCTGTCTCTCTCTCTATGTCTATCATAAATAAATAAATAAATCTTTAAAAAAAATAAAACTTTTTTTCTGCCACACTCAGCACCAAGTTGATCGTTTTTTAAAATTAATATTCTGAGTTTAGCAAAAACTCATCAGTTTCTATCAGTACATAAGCTTGGTGTATCTTTGGATATCTCATGTTGCTCTACAGATACATTTGCTCAGTTGATTTGTATTTCATTATACATTCAAAACATTTCTTCAGTTTAGCATCAACTTTCTTTGATTACAAAACATCTGCCTGGATATACTGTTGTCAGCCAGCTTCCACCTGTCTTGTTCAAGAAAATTATGTTCAGGTGAACATTTCTTCTCCCCTTGAAGACTGACTGCATTCCAAGATTGCTGTTAATAATTTTGTCTTGCCAATCGGCATTAATCAATAATGTTCACATTATACCATATGATCGTCTGGGTCTGGGTCTCCGAGTCATAACGGAGGGTAAACCATCCCACTAAATGGAAAGCCTTCAGTTTAGTCTTGGGATATCATTTATATCCTGCTGCCTCAGTGTAAAATGGCTTCCAAAAGCATCTTCTGATAATTATTTTTATTTGGTTTTCTGCTCTTTGTTTCTTAGATCTTCATGGCAGAGAGTATTTTTAGGTAATTGAATTCAGCAAGGCTTTATCTATCTGACAGAAGGAAATCTGGTTTCCTTGGTGAACATACACCCCACACTTACCAAAGAAGTGCTTTTCTCATCATTGTTTGGAGGACAGATAAAGGAGTGACTGGCGATTCCTTTCTTAACCACTCTTTTTTTCTTCCCTGCCATCACCTCCATTTTGATCCCATAGTAAATCTCATAACCCTGTCCCCATAGGCCCTGCCTTGGTGTGCTTTAGTTCTATTTGTCTGGCAGCTCTCGCTGAAGTTTTTTTATCAACAGCCATGGCTTCTGATACCTGGCAGGGCCTTCTTAGCATAGAGAGAATGGATAAATAATGTGTGGATTTTGGGGTTGGAGATGTTTGGCAGAATGGGGAAACCAGTGCCTGGGGCCTGAAAAACAATCTGTCCCTCCCATACCTCAGGAGATTGCAACTCTTTCCACCCTTACAACTATCATCTAGTCCAGATCATCAGCAACTCATCCACTTCCTCCTCTTCCCAGCAACTGCCAGAATGATCATTTGAAACTATGTGTCTGATCATGTTTTTCCCCTCGGCTCTCATTACTTCCTGATGCCCTTGGCATAATGTCGAAATTCCTTACCATGATTGGAACAGGATCCATACGTCCTGACTTATCTTCACCATCTCTCATTCACTCCTTTAGCTCAGGTCATACCAAACATTTGCAAGTAACTTGAATTCACATCCTCTTTGCTACTCATGGCTTTTATCCATGTGCCTGTGCCCTCTTCCAGTAAAATCTTTCTCTTGACTGTTTAGCTAACTCCAACATTTCTGTGCCCAATAAGTCTTAGTTGAAATATCACAATCGGGATCCCTGGGTGGCGCAGCAGTTTGGTGCCTGCCTTTGGCCCAGGGCGCGATCCTGGAGACCCGGGATCGAATCCCACGTCGGGCTCCCGGTGCATGGAGCCTGCTTCTGTCTCTGCCTCTCTCTCTCTCTCTCTGTGTGTGTGTGTGTGACTATCATTAAAAAAAAAAAAAAAGAAATATCACAATCTCCAGGACAGCATTTTCTTTGGCTCCACAGACTAGACTTGGCCCACCTGTTACACCCTCTTCTCTACCTGGTCATGCTCATTGCACTCACATCACTGGGACTGTGTTAGTTTTCTCTTAGAGAGTTAGTTTTATGCAGGTAAGGACCATGTCTAACTTACTCACATTGTGTCCTCACACATACTATGTATGCCTGGACCAGGATAGGCACTTAGTTACTGAAAAGCTGAATAAGTTCCAGATAATAGAAACATCTCTGATAAAACATCATTGTTGAGCATGACTCTCAAATAAGAAATTATAATGCAAATAACTGTCAACCTGAGACAGCTTTGTGACGAGAGATTTCTTTATTCTCAAAAGAGTGATCATACTTCCTGCCTTTAGTAATGCTTGCAGTCAAGGAGTACTCTTTGGAACATGGTGTATACAGTCACAGCAGTGAGATATTTTTAGACAGTCTTAGTACCAGGGTACCAAGAAAGTCGTAAGTCAAGAGTGATGAAAAGAATTCTTCTTTTGTAGGGAGCCTTGGTCCTCGTTTCACTTTGCTGGATTTTGCTGTGTGTACACTGTGCCTGGTCAACTCCAGCTTTACATGAAAGGGCTTCATTGGCTTTTAAAAAACCATATGGTAAAAACATCGACACATATTTCTTCTGATACCTTCAGGCACTGCTAAGCAGCTGGTATTAATGAATAAGTGAAATCATGGTATGTTGTTGCTAGGAAGGACTAGTTTATAGCCAGGAGAATTACAGATTACTAGGCAAGAACACACAGGAATAGAAAGGATGTGTGATTTCTGCATTTCATCTAGGTTTGGCCACCTGTCCTGCTGGAGGCAATACAATGCTGGGCTGATTAGCAAGTATTAATTCTATTCCTACTGATGGTGGTCCTGGGAGATGGGACCAATACCTTTAATACTTACCAAAAGTATTTCGGATCCAGTGTCCCTAACTGAAGCCGCGGAGTGGGAAGGGAGCTGTGAAAAGAGACCTTGGTTTTAAACAACATTTTGTAATGTTGTTTCTCTAGATTTTCCATCTTTCCATACAGAAACATATTTATTTCCTTCCACTCTATACATGAAAATTTTTATTATGTTGAGACATAATTCCTACTATAACCTTTTAAGAGACTCAATTCCTACCATAACCCAGATGTAGGAATTTCCCTGTCTGCCTGGTATCCTTTCCAGCTTCATACAGACTTTGATGCAAAACTCAGCCCTTTCACCAGGTTCCACCAAAAAATAAAAAATCCAAGAATACTTTTTGGTAGTTTTCATGTAGTTTTGCATTTCCCTTTGCAACATATAGCTCAAGTGTTTCCTTCAGAGCCCTATCCCCAGATTCATCTCTTCCTTCACTCTTTGCACAGGCTGCACTCAGTTCCTGTGACTCCACTTTTTCTCTTCTAACATTAGTCACAGCAGGGTACCTTTGTAACAGGAAACAGAGCTGGCTTTGACCCCCAGGCATAAAAAAGAGTTTTTACAGAAAAGGTTGTTGACTGTCAATAGATATGCTGAAACTTTCTCTAAGCCTTACACTAGAATTGGTGTCTTTCTTTCTTTCCCTGCTGTTTTTTTTTTTTCCCTTCTTATCTCCTATTTGCTGCCAATTAAAACATTATTTTGTCTTGGACACTTTGTTTTCAGTTTTTTTTTTTTTAAAGATTTTATTTATTTATTTGAGACAGACAGCATGGGGGAGTGTGGGAGTGGTAGAGGGAGAGGGATAAGACTCCCTACTGAGCAGGGAGCCCAACCCGAGGCTGCATTCCAGGACTCTGGGATCATGACAAGAGTCAAAGGCAGAGGCTTAACCCTCTGAACCACCCAGGTGCCACTGTTTTCAGGTTATAGAAACAATAAAATAAATTCTCTAAAGGGAATTGAGATGTGAAACTCTATCTTCATAATACATTTATTTTTATATAGATGGCAACAATTACAGTGTAAAGCAATTATACTCAAAGTACTTGAGCTGTTTCTATACACATATGTATGTGGGAATGTTCTCTTATCTCCCCATACAGCTGTCAGGAGCTTCACCTTCTTTGGAACATAGACTGTTCTAGCTTATTGCAACAAAATTAATCCAAAATGGAAAGACAGAAACCAAATATATTCTGAGCATTTGGACCAGTATAAATTCCAATGGACAGCTTTCAACATAAGTCCTCAGTGTGGCTGCAGGGAATTTCTTATCAGATGTGGATGGAAAGGACAGTTATCTTGACTTCCAAATGGAAGCTATGAAGAGTCCTATAAGTGTTTTAGTTTTTTTTTTATTATTGTTATTATAAAATACAATAAGGGAACTTTGGACACACAAAACCAAACCAGGATCCAAAAGAGGTTTCAGAAAGCTAGAGTGGTGTGTAGAAGCTGAAATCATACTGGATGATGGAATTATGGAAAATAGATAAAGTAGATAAAGGTCTAAATAGCTGGTGCTTAGGATTTTGTCTGCAGAGGAAGAGAAGTCTAGGTTGAAGATTCTTTTTTTTTTTTTTTTTTTTTTTAGGTTGAAGATTCTATTGGGAATGAGACCGACTTCAGTATTCTTATTTTTTTACTGTATTTTTAAAAATTTTACTTATTTGAGAGAGAGAGAGAGAGAGCAGGGGAGAGGGGCAGAGGTAGGTGAAGAAGCAGATTCTCCACTGAGCAGGGAATCCCATGTGGAGTTTGATCCCAGGACCTGAGCCAAAGGCAGATGCTTAACTGAGTCACCCAGGTAGCACATTAGAGTTCAGTATTCTAAAAAAAAGTGATAATACCTGATGTTTAATGTATACCTACTAGTTATCAGGAACTATTGAAGCACTCATATATAACCTTTTAAAACTCTTAATAGGGGATCCCTGGGTGGCGCAGCGGTTTGGCGCCTGCCTTTGGCCCAGGGCGCGATCCTGGAGACCCGGGATCGAGTCCCATGTCAGGCTCCCGGTGCATGGAGCCTGCTTCTCCCTCTGCCTGTGTCTCTGCCTCTCTCTCTCTCTGTGTGTGACTATCATAAATAAATAAAATTTAAAAAAAATAAAAAAATAAAACTCTTAATACTTCTAAGCAAATAGAGAAAATGGATTTTCCCTGAAGAAGGAACAGAGAAGGAAAAGAAGGAAGTAAGAGGGGAGAATTAAGAATCATCAATAAAAGAAAATGAAAATACATCCTACTTCCTTTTCACTTCTCCCAACTGTCATCCCTTTAAAGAAACTGCACTTCACTCTGTTGTTAGAAGACAATGATCTTGAACTAGAAATCCTAATGCATAACAGGAAAAACCAGACTAACTCAACTGGAAGGTACTGGAAGAAGAAAATAAAAATAAAGATAAATTTTTTTCAACTGATGAAAACTTCCCCCAGAGAATAATGAGTAGAAGAAAGTCATAATATTATACACCACACTGAATTTAATATCACACAAGTATTTGGAGCTATTAAAAAATCAATTTAGAATTAAAAAGTCAAGGAATAATAACAGAAATAGTGAAAAGTGTGAGAAATGTACTGAGGGCTGATTGAAATTGAGAAATTGAAGGAAAAAATAATCTCAGAAATGAGTGTTAAATTACAAAGTGCCTAATGGAGAATAGACTTGCTTGACACTTTAATAAAAGGCATTTTTAAAAGATAGGAAAATACCCAAGAGAACATAATATAAAGAATGAAGTAGAAGGGCCAGCAAAGATGAATAAAAGACAATGAAAATCCAAATTTAGTATAATTAGAGTCACTGGAAAAAATAAAATAAAACATAGCAATGAAACCAAACGAATATTTAAAAAACTATAATCCAAGAAAACTTTATGGAAATGAGAGAAATCTAAATCTAACTACTGAAAGAGCCCATGGTAAATCTGGGAAGATTGATTCAAGTCAATGAACTCTGACTTATTCTAATAAAATTATGAGACTATAAAGACAAATTTAAAATTTTTACATTTAAATTATCTGTAAGCATAAAAAATTAAATTAGCATTAGATTTATCAAGACAAATCAGGATATAATTGGGCAGCATTTTCATGAAACTCAAGAAAAGAAAATGAGAGAAAAGTATTTCCTATCCAGCTGAGTTATATCTTAAGTGCTATATGGGTTTCATATGGATGGCTTAATAATTTAAGCAACTTGTTGGTTTAAAGTAACAGAATTTTATTCTATCAGAGTCTGGAGGCCTGAAATCAATATGCCAGCAGACCATGTTCCTTTTGAAGTTTCTAAAGAGGAATCCTTCCTGCTTCTTCCTAGCTTCTGGCGGCTCTTGGCAATTCTTGGCATTCCTTAGCTTATAGCTATAGCATTTCAACCTCTGTCTTCACCTGGCCTTCTTCCTTCTGCGTCCGTTTGTCTGTATCCAAATGTCCTTCTTCTTTTCTTCTTTCTTTCTTTTTTTCATTTGTTTTTATTGAAGTTAGATTTGCCAACATAGAGTATGACACCCAGTGCTCATCTCATCAAGTGCCCTCCTCAGTGCCTGTCACCCAGTTACCCCAACCCCTCACCCACCTCCCCTTCCATAACCCTTTGTTTCCCAGTTAGGAGTGTCTTGTGGTTTGTCTTGCTCTAATTTTTCCCACTCAGTTCCCCTCCTTTCCCTTATAATCCCTTTCACTATTTCTTATATTCCCCATATGAGTGAAGCCATATAATGACTTTCCTCCTCCGATTGACTTACTTCACTCAGCATAATACCCTCCAGTTCCATCCACATCAAAGCGAACGGTGGGTATTCGTCCTTTCTGATGGCTAATATTCTGTCATATATATATGGTTTCGGAATGTATATATATATTCCATACACACACACACACACACACACACACACACACACACACCACATCTTCTTTATCCATTCATCTGTTGAAGGACATCATGGCTCCTTCCACAGTTTGACTATTGTGAACATTGCTGCTTTCTTCTTTCTCTTAAAAAGACACCAGTTATTGGATTTAGAGCCAACCCTAAATCTAGGATGATTCATCTGGAGATTTTTGACTAATTACATCTACAAAGATCCTATTTCCAAAATGGATTATATTGACAGGTACAGGACTTGAACACATCTTTTGGGGGGACACAATTCAACCCACTACAAGTGCCAAGGCAAAAAGATAATTAGGCATTTTAACACATCACTCACAATCCAAGTAGATCAAAGTAGATAAAAGAAGGTAAGAATATAGAGGAGTTAAAGAACATAACCAATGAGGCAGATCTATTGGATATGTATTAAACATTAAACACTGATAATAGAGAATAATCAGATTTACTAAAATTGATCCTAGTAGGAAAAAAACCTTTTCTTAAAATTTTTAATTTAAATTCAATTTAGTTAACATACAGTATATTATTAGTTTCAGGGGTAGATTTTAGTGATTCATCAGTTGCATATAAAACCCAGTGCTCATTCCATCAAGTGCCTTCCTTAATGCCTATAATCCATCCTGCCACCCACCTCTCCTCCAGTAAACCTCAGTTTGTTTTCTACAGTTAGGAGTTTCTTATGACTTTCCTCCCTCTCTGTTTTTGTCCTTTTTTTATTTTTTCTTCTCCTATGTTTGTCTGTCTTATTTCTTAAATTCCACCTATGGATGAAATCATATGATATTTGTCTTTCTTTGACTGACTTATTTTGCATAGCATAATACCCCCTAGTTCCATCCATGTTGTTGCAAATGGCAAGGTTTCATTCTTTTTTTTTCTTTTTTTTTAAGGTTTCATTCTTTTTGAAGGCCAAGTAATATTCCATTTGTGTGTGTATGTGTGTGTGTGTGTATGCACACATCTTCTTAACCATTCATATGGATATCTGAGCTCTTTCCCTATTTTGGCTATTGTGGACATTGTTGCTATAAACATTGGGGTGCAGGTGCTCCTTTGAATCACTATGTTTGTATCCTTTAGATAATACCTCGTAGTGCAATTGCTGGGTCTATCTTAACTCTATTTTTAACTTCTTGAGGAAACTCAATACTGTTCTTCAAAGTGGCTGCACTAGTTTGCATTCCTATAACAGTGTAAGAGGGTTCCCCTTTCTCTGCATCCTCACCAAGTAACATCTGTTATTTCTTGAGTTGTTAATTTTAGCCATTCTGACTGGTGTGAGGTGGAATCTCATTGTGGCTTTGATCTGTATTTCCCTGATGATGAAGGATGTTGAGTATTTCCTTCATGTGTCTGTTAGCCATTTGTATGTCTTCTTGGACAAATGTCTGTTCACATCTTCTACCCATTTCTTGACTGGATTTTCATTTTTTGGGGTGTTGAGTTTACAAGTTCTTTATAGATTTTGGATTCTAGCCCTTTATCTGATAAGTCATTTGCAAATATATTCTCCCACTCTGTAGGTTGCTTTTCAGTTTTGTGCGCTGTTTCCTTTGCTGTGCAGAAGCTTTTTGTCCTGATGAAGTCCCAATAGTTCATTTTTGCGTTTGTTTCCCTTGCCTTTGGAGATGTGTGTAGGAAGAAGTTGCTGCAGCTGAGCTCAAAGAGGTTTCTATTTGTCTTCTCTAGAGTTTTGATGGATTCCTGTTTCACATTTAGATCTTTTATACATTTTGTGTTTATTTTTGTGTATGGTGTAAGAAAGTGGTCCAGCTTTATTCTTCTGAGGTAGCTATTCAATTTTCCCAATTCCATTTGTTTAAGAGACTCTTTTTTTCCATTGGATATTCTTCCCTGCTATGTCGAAGATTAGTTGACCATAGAGTTGAGGGTCCATTTCCATTTTGTTTCATTGATCTATGTGTCTGATTTTGTGCCAGTACCCATGCTGTCTGGATGATTACAGCTTTGTAATACAGCCTGAAGTCCAGAATTGTGATGCCTCCAGCTTTGGTTTTCTTTTTCAATATTCCTTTGGCTATTCAGGGTCTTTTCTGGTTATGTACAAATTTTAGGGTTGTTTGTTCCAGCTCTATGAAAAATGCTGATGGCATTTTGATAGGGATTACACTGAACGTGTAGATTGCTTTGGGTAGCATAGACATTTTAACAATATTTGTTCTTCCAATCCATGAGCATGGGATGTTTCTCCATTTCTTTGTGTCTTCCTCATTTTCTTTCACAAATGTTCTATAGTTTTCAGAATATAGCTCTTTTATCTCTTTGGTTAGGTTTATTCCTAGGTATGTTATTGTAAATGATATTGGTTTTGGTGCAATTGTAAATGGTATTGATTCCTTGATTTGTCTTTCTGCTGCTTCATTATTAGTGTATAGAAATGCAACTGACTTCTGTGTGTTGATTTTATATCCTGTCACTTTGCTGGATTCCTGTATCAGTTCTATTTTTTGGTGGAGCCTTTTGGGTTTTCTACATAGAATATCAAGTCATCGGTGAAGAGGTAAAGTTTGACTTCTTTGCCGATTCGGACGCCTTTTATTTCTTCTTATTGTCTATTGAGGCTAGGACTTCAGTACTATGTTGAACACCAGTGGTGAGAGTGACATCTCTGTTGTGTTCCTGACCTTAGGGGAAAAGTTGTCAGTTTTTCCCTGTTGAGAATGATATTCACTGTGGGTCCTTTGTATGTGACTTTTAAGATTTTGAGATCTGTTCCCTCTATCTCTACATCGTGGAGGGTTTTTATCAAGAAAAAATGCTGTATTTTGTCAAATGCTTTTCTGCTTCTATTGAGAGCATCATATGGTTCTTGTCCTTTCTTTTTTAAAATTAATGTGGTGTATCACCTTGAATTGTAAACGTTGAACCACCCCTGCAGCCCAAGAATAAATCCCACTTGGTCATATTGATTAATCCTTTTAATGTACTGTTGGATCTTATTAGCTAGTATCTTGGTGAGAATTTTTGCATCCATGTTTGTCGGTAATTCTCCTTTTTAGTGAGGCCTTTGTCTGGTTCTGGGATCATGGTAATGTTGGCCTCATAAAATGGGTTTGGAAGTTTTCCTTCCTTTTCTATTTTTTGGAACAGTTTCAGAAGAATAGGTATTAATTCTTCTTTAAATGTTTGGTAGACTTCTCCTAGGAAGACATCCAACCCTGGACTCTTTTTTTTGTTGGGAGATTTTTGACTACTGATTCAGTTTCTTTGCTGGTTATGGGTTTGTTCAGGTTTTCTATTTCTCCCTGTTTCAGTTTTGGTAGTTTATACATTTCTAGGAATTTATCCATTTCTTCCAGATTGCCTAATTTGTTGGCATATAATTGCTCATAACATTCTCTTATAATTGTTTTTATTTCTTTAGTGTTGCGATCTCTCTTCTTTCATTCATGATTTATTTATTTGGGTCCTTTCTCTTTTCTTTTTAATAAATCTGGCTAGGGATTTATCAATCTTTTTAATTCTTTTTAAGCTTCTAGTTTTGTTGATCTGTTCTATAGTTTTTTGATTTCTATATCATTGACATCTGCTCTAATTTTTATTATTTCTTTTTTTTAATTTTTATTTATTTATTTATGATAGTCACAGAGAGAGAGAGAGGCAGAGACATAGGCAGAGGGAGAAGCAGGCTCCATGCACCGGGAGCCCGATGTGGGATTTGATCCCGGGTCTCCAGGATCGCGCCCTGGGCCAAAGGCAGGCGCCAAACCGCTGCGCCACCCAGGGATCCCTTTATTATTTCTTTTCTCCCACTGGACTTTAGGCTTTATTTGCTGTTCTTTTTCTAGCTCTTTAGGTATAGGTTAGGTTGTGTATTTGAGACTTTTCTTATTTCTTAAGGAAGGCCTGTATTGCTATACACTTCCCGCTTAGGGCCACGTTTGCTGCATCCTAGGGTTTTGAACTATTGTGTTTTCATCTTCTTTTGCTTCCATGTATTTTTAAAATTCTTCTTTAATTTCCTGGTTGGCCCATTCATTCTTTGTAGGATGCTTTTTAACCTCCATGTTTTTATGGTCCTTCTAAGTTCCTTCTTGTGGTTGACTTCAAGTTTCACAGCATTGTTGTCTGAAAACATGCATGGTATGATCTCAGCCTTTTTGTACTGGTCGAGACCTGATTTGTGACTTAGTATGTGACCTATTTTGAAGAATGTCCCATGTGGACTTGAAAAGAATGTGTATTCTGCTACTTCAGGGTGAAATGCTCTGAATATATCTGTTAGGCCCATCGGGTCCAGGGTATCATTCAAAGCTTTGTTTCCTTATTGATCTGCTTAGATGAGCTGTCCATTGCTGTGAGTGGATAGAATTTTTTTTTAAATAGACCATTATTCAAAATCTGTAATGAAATATTAGATCCCATTACCACATCAAAAAAACCCAATAAGCTGTAACTGAGATTTATATCAAGAATGCAAAGATGACACAGTATTAGAAAATCTATTGATATAATTCACTATATAATAAGTCTCAGGAGAGAAAAAAATCATATGAATATTTTCATTGACCTTGAAAAAATTCCATTCTAATAAAAACACTTTAGAAAATGGGACTAAATAGATACTTCCTTAATATAATAAAAATTATACTTAATCCTAAAATCACATACTTACAGAGACCAGAAACATGATAAGTAAGCCTGCCATCTCTACTATTCCTTAGCTTTTTTTTTTTTTTAAAGCATAAACCAATGTAATTAGATAAAGGAAAACAAGCAGGGACATAAGAATTGGAAAAAAAGAAATAAGTATTTCTAGATAGTATACTTAAAAAGCCCTAGAGAATCACTGATAAAATTAAAAGAATTTAACGAAATAGCAAGATATAAAATTAACAGACTAAAAGAAATATCTTTCATAAATACAAATAACAATTATTTAGCAGTTATAGTGAAAGAAAAAGCCCATTTACAAAGATAAAATGCTTAGGAATAACTTAAGAAATGTGTTAAACTTATGTGGAAGTTGAAAAGTACTCCTAAATAATATAAATGGAACACCCTTGGTCTTGGGTAAGACGTCTTAATATCATTCTCCTGACATTAACTTATACATAGGTGACCCCAACAAACATCATCAAACCTTTTACCTGGAGGTAATCAAGTTAACTATAAAATTTATATGAAAAAAGAAACATATAACCATGGTTAATAAACACTGAAAAGGAAGCACTATGGTTGTTGTTGGGGAAAGACTACAATGGCTCTGTATAAAAAAAGGTTTTCAATAATTAAGGTAACAGTAATTAAAACAGTGAGGTACTGGTACATGTACATTCAGATCAATGCAATAGAATAGGAAGTTCAAAATAGGTCCAAGTACATATAGAAATTTATCATAGGATAAAAGTGTGTCTAAAATTGCTGGGACAAAGATGGAATTTCTTTTTTTTAATTATTAAATTTTATTTTATTTATTTAAAAAATTTTTTATTGGAGTTCAATTTGCCAACATATAGCATAACACCCAGTGCTCATCTCGTCAAGTGCCCCCCTCAGTGCCTGTCACCCAGTCACCCCAACCCCCCACCCACCTCCCTTTCCACCACCCCTTGTTCATTTCCCAGAATTAGGAGTCTCTCATGTGAAATTTCATGTTCTGTCACCCTCACTGATATTTCCCACTCATTTTCTCTCCTTTCCCTTTATTCCCTTTGACTATTTTTTATATTCCCCAAATGAATGAGACCATATAATGTTTGTCCTTCTCCGATTGACTTATTTCACTCAGCATAATACCCTCCAGTTCCATCCACGTCGAAGCAAATGTTGGGTATTTGTCGTTTCTAATGGCTGAGTAATATTCCATTGTATACGTAAACCACATCTTCTTTATCCATTCATCTTTTGATGGACATCGAGGCTCCTCCCACAGTTTGGCTATTGTGGACATTGCTGCTGTAAACATTGGGGTGCAGGTGTCCTGCCGTTTCACTGCATCTGCCTCTTTGGGGTAAATCCCCAGCAGTGCAATTGCTGGGTCGTAGGGCAGATCTATTTTTAACTCTGAGGAACCTCCACACAGTTTTCCAGAGTGGCTGCACCAGTTCACATTCCCACCAACAGTGCAAGAGAGTTCCCCTTTCTCCACATCCTCTCCAACATTTGTTGTTTCCTGTCTTGTTAATTTTCCCCATTCTCACTGGTGTGAGGTAGAATCTCATGGTGGGTTTGATTTGCATTTCCCTGATGGCGAGTGATGCAGAGCATTTTCTCATGTGCTTGTTGGCCATGTCTATGTTTTCCTCTGTGAGATTTCTATTCATGTCTTTTGCCCATTTCATGATTGGATTGTTTGTTTCTTTGCTGTTGAGTTTAATAAGTTCTTTATAGGTCTTGGATACTAACCCTTTATCTGATATGTCATTTCTTCTCCCATTCTGTAGGTTGTTTTTTAGTTTGGTTGACTGTTTCTTTTGCTGTGCAGAAGCTTTTTATCTTGATTAAATCCCAATAATTCGTTTTGGCTTTTGTTTCCCTTGCCTTCATAGATGTATCTTGCAAGAAGTTGCTGTGGCCAAGTTCAAAAAGGGTGTTTCCTGTGTTCTCCTCTAGGATTTTGATGGATCCTGGTCTCACATTTAGATCTTTCATCCTTTTTTAGTTTATCTTTGTGTCTGGTGTAAGAGAATGGTCTAGTTTCGTTCTTCTGCACGTGGCTGTCCAATTTTCCAAGCACCCATTGTTGAAGAGACTGGCTTTTTACCAGTGGATAGTCTTTCCCGCTTTGTCGAATTTTAGTTGACCATAGAGTTGAGGGCCCATTTCTGGATTCTCTATTCTGTTTCATTGATCTATGTGTCTGTTTTTGTGCCAGCACCATACTGTCTTGATGCTCACAGCTTTGTAGTACAACCTGAAATCTGGCATTGTGATGCCCACGGATATGGTTTTCTTTTTCAATGTTCCCCTGGCTATTCGGTTTTTTTTTTCTGATTCCACACAAATCTTAAAATAATTTGTTCTAACTCTCTGAAGAAAGTCCATGGTATTTTGATAGGGATTGCATTAAATGTGTAAATTGCCCTGGGTAGCATAGACATTTTCACAATATTTATTCTTCCAATCCATGAACGTGGAATATTTTTCTATCTCTTTGTGTCTTCCTCAATTTCTTTCAGAAGTGCTCTGTAGTTTTTAGGGTATAGATCCGTTACCTCTTTGGTTAGGTTTATTCCTAAGTATCTTATGCTTTTGGGTGCAATTGTAAATGGGATTGACTCCTTAATTTCTCTTTCTTCAGTCTCATTGTTAGTGTATAAAGTGCCACTGACTTCTGGGCATTGATTTTGTATCCTGCCACACTGCCAAATTGCCGTATGAGTTCTAGCAATTTTGGGGTGGAGTCTTTTGGATTTTCTATGTAGAGTACCATGTCATCGGCGAAGAGGGAGAGTTTGACTTCTTCTTTGCCCATTTGAAGGCCTTTTATTTCTTTTTGTTGCCTGATTGCTGAAAGTAGGACTTCTAGTACTATGTTGAATAGTAGTGGTGAGAGTGGACATCCCTGTTGTGTTCCTGATCTTAGGGGAAAGGCTCCCTCCCAGTGCTTCCCCATTGAGAATGATATTTGCTGTGGGCTTTTTGTAGATGGCTTTTAAGATGCTGAGGAATGTTCCCTCTATCCCTACACTCCGAAGAGTTTTAATCAGGAATGGATGCTGTGTTTTGTCAAATGCTTTCTCTGCATCTATTGAGAGGATCATATGGTTCTTGTTTTTTCTCTTGTTGATGTGATCTATCACGTTGATTGCTTTACGAGTGTTGAACCAGCCTTGCACCCTGGGGATAAATCCCACTTGGTCATGGTGAATAATCTTCTTAATGTACTGTTGGATCCTATTAGCTAGTATCTTGTTGAGAATTTTTGCATCTGTGTTCATCAGGGATATTGGTCTATAATTCTCCTTTCTGGTGGGGTCTTTGTCTGGTTTTGGAATTCAAGTGATGCTGGCCTCATAGAATGAGTTCGGAAGTATTCTGTCCCTTTCTATCCTTTGGAACAGCTTTAGTAGAGTAGGTATTATATCTTCTTTAAACGTTTGATAGAATTCCTCTGGGAAGCCATCTGGCCCTGGACTTTTGTGTCTTGGGAGGTTTTTGATGACTGCTTCACTTTCCTCCCTGGTTATTGGCCTGTTCAGGTTTTCTATTTTTTCTTGTTCCAGTTTTGGTAGTTTGTGGTTTCCAGGAATGCGTCCATTTCTTCTAGATTGCCTAATTTATTGGCGTATAGCTGCTCATAATATGTTTTTAAAGTCGTTTGTATTTCCTTGGTATTGGTTGTGATCTCTCCATTTTCATTCATGATTTTATTAATTAGAGTCTTTTCTCTTTTGTTTTTAATAAGGCTGGCTAATGGTTTATGCATCTTATTAATTCTTTCAAAGAACCAACTCCTGGTTTTGTTGATCTGTTCTACAGTTCTTCTGGTCTCTATTTCATTGAATTCTGCTCAGATCTTCATTATCTCTCCTCTTCTGCTGGGTGTAGGTTTTATTTGCTGTTTTCTCTCCAGTTCCTTTAGGTGCAAGGTTAGCTTGTGTATTTGAGTTTTTTCCAATATTTTGAGGGAGGCTTGTATTGTGATATATTTCCCTCTCAGGACTGCTTTTGCTGTATCCCAAAGATTTTGAATGGTTGTATCTTCATTCTCATTAGTTTCCATGAATCTTTTTAATTCTTCTCTAATTTCCTGGTTGACCCTTTCATCTTTTAGCAGGATGCTCTTTAACCTCCACGTGTTTGAATTTCTTCCAAATTTCTTCCTGTGCTTGAGTTCAAGTTTCAAAGCATTATGGTCTGAAAATATGCAGGGGACAATCCCAATCTTTTGGTATTAGTTAAGACCTGATTTGTGACCCAGTATGTGGTCTACTCTGGAGAAAGTTCCATGGGCACTTGAGAAGAATGTGTGTTCAGTTGCATTTGGATGTAAAGTTCTGTAAATATCTGTGAAATCCATCTGGTCCGTGTATCATTCAAAGCTCTTGTTTCTTTGGAGATGTTGTGCTTAGAATAACTGTCATTTGTGGAAAGTGGAATGTTGAAGTCTCCCAGTATATGTATATTATTATCTAAGTATGTCTTTACTTTGGTTATTAATTGGTTGATACACTTGGCAGCTCCCCCATTAGGGGCATAAATATTCATGATTGTTAGGTCCTTTTGTTGGATAGACCCTTTAAGAATGATATAGTGTCCCTATTCATCTCTTACTACAGTCTCTGGGATAAACTTAAATTTATCTGATATGAGGATTGCTACCCCAGCTTTCTTTTGAGGACCATTTGAATGGTAAATTGTTCTCCAACCTTTCATTTTCAGGCTCTAGGTGTCTTTAGGTTTAAAATGAGTCTCTTGTAGACAGCAAATAGATGGGTCTTGCTTTTTTATCCAGTCTGAAACCCTGTGTCTTTTGATGGGATCATTAAGCCCATTCACGTTCAGAGTTACTACTGAAAGATATGAATTTAGTGTCATCATAATACCTATTCAGTCCCTGTTTTTGTGGGTTATTTCTTTGGGCATCCTCTTTCTTTTACAGAGTCACCCTTAATATTTCTTGCGGAGCTGGTTTGGTTGTCATGTATTCTTTCAGTTTCTGCCTATCTTGGAAGTTCTTTATCTCTCCTATTCTGAATGAGAGCCTTCCTGGATAAAGTATTCTTGGCTGCATGTTCTTCTCATTTAAGACCCTGAATATATCCTGCCAGCCCTTTCTGGCCTGCCAGGTCTCTGTGGAGAGGTCTGCTGTTAATCTAATATTTCTCCCCATATAAGTTAGAAATCTTTTGTCTCTTGCTACTTTAAGGATTTTTCACTTTACCTTGGAATTTGCAAGTTTCACTATTAGATGTCAAGGTGTTGAATGGTTCTTATTGATTTTAGGAGGGAATCTCTCTATGTCCTGGATCTGAATGCCTGTTTCCCTCCCCAAATTAGTGAAGTTCTCAGATCTGATTTGTTCAAATATGCTTTCTGGTCCTCTGTCCCTTTCAGCGCCCTCTGGAACCCCTATTAAATGTAGATTTTTCCTTCTGAGGCTGTCATTTATTTCCCTTAACCTTTCCTCATGGTCTTTTAATTGTTTTTCTCTTTTTTCCTCAGCTTCCTTCCTTGCCATCAACTTGTCTTCTATGTCACTCACTCTTTCTTCTTCCTCAGTAACCCTCGTTGTTAGGACCTCCAGTTTGGGTTGCATCTCATTTAATTGATTTTTAATTTCGGCCTGATTAGATCTAAATTCTGCAGTCATGAAGTCTCTTGAATCCTTTATGCTTTTTTCCAAAGCCACCAGTAGCTTTATAATTGTGCTTCTGAATTGGCTTTCTGACATTGAATTGTAATCCAAATTCTGTAACTCTATGGGAGGGAGTACTGTTTGATTCTTTCTTTTGTGGTGAGTTCTTCTTTCTAGTCATTATGCTCAGTTCAGAGTGGCTAAAAACGAGTTGTACTTGTTAGAAGCACAAACTCTTCTCTCTGTAGTGTTCCAGCTCTTCTCTCTTTAAATCTCAGGCCAAATTCATAGGTTTTCAGGATGATTTGAAAGCTATCTAGGTAAGTTGGTGGGGACAGGTCACTTGGGGGCCCTACTCTTCCCCCATCTTGCTCCACCCTCTAAAGATGGAATTTTAAATAAATGGGACAACTGGATAATTATTTGGAAAAAATTTTTGTTAGATCTATTCCTCATACCATACACAAGAATAAATATTAAACAGATCAGAGATTTAAAAGTAAAAAGTGAAACTAAAAGAAAACATTGGTGAATTCCTTTATAGCCTACATTTGGAGAAAGTGTTACAAATATGACTTAAATCCTGATGCCGTAAAAGAAAAGATTTTCGTGGGATGCCTGGGTGACTCAGCAGTTTAGTACCTGCCTTTAGCCTGGGGCGTGATCCTGGAGTCCCGGGATCCATTCCCTGGATTGAGTCCCACATTGGGCTCCCTGCATGGAGCCTGTTTCTCCCTCAGCCTGTGTCTTTGCCTCTCTCTCTCTCTCTCTCTGTGTTTCTCATGAATAATAAATAAAATCTTAAAAAAGAATTGATAATTTTTACAATATTAAAAAAATCTTTCTCCTGGAAAAAAAAAGCACCAGATAACAAGTCATGCAAACTATCTAAAATATGTACGATAGATAAAGTGCTTACATTGCACACATATATATATTAGAAAAAAATAACTTTTGAGGAGAAAGACCAAATATTCAGTTGAATAATGAACAGAAATGATATAAAATGGCTCTCAAGCATGAAAATATGTCCAACTTATAATAAGAGATACTCAGTATACTGAGATAATATTTCTTACCTATTAGGTTGGCAAAAATTTTAAAGCTTAACCACATACTCTGTTGGCCAGAGTGTAGGAAGTGCCAGGCTGCATTCTCATTCATTGCAGATGGGAATGCCAAGATGTTACATTCTCTTTGGAGGGCATTTGGCAATATATATATATATATATATATATTATAATATATTTATATTTATTTATTCATAGAGACAGAGAAAGCGAGAGAGGCAGAGACACAGGCAGGGAGAGAAGCAGGCTCCATGCAGAGAGCCTGACGTGGGACTCAATCCCGGGTATCCAGGATCTTGCCCTGGGCTGCAGGCAGCGCTAAACTGCTGGGCCCCCAGGGCTGTCCCATTTGGCAATATCTAATAAAACTACAACTGCATTTCCTCTTTGGCCCAGCAACCCCACTTTAGGAATTTATCCTAAAGATGTACCTTCCCAAATATGAAAATATATCTATAAAATTATTCCTTGAAGTGTTAGCTGTAATTGCAAGATATTATAATCATTCTAAATACTCATATGTGATAGACTGGTACATTGTGATTAAATTATGGTACATTTATACAATGGAGTACTATGGAGCTATAGAAAAGGATAAAAGCCAAACCTATCAACTCACGTGGAGTGCTTTTTTTTAAAATTGAAGAGTAATTTACATAAAATATTTTATTAGTTTCAGATGTTCAATATAGTGATTTGATACTTATATACAGTATAAAACAGCTGTTTTATAACACCATAATGTCTAGTTATCATCTGTCACCATACAGTGTTGTTCAGTATTATATTCTCTATTCTATGCATTACATACCCATGTCTTATTTATTTATTTATTTAGTAACTGGAAGATTGTATCTCTTAATCCCTTTTACCTATTTCACCTATTCCCCTATTCCCCTACCTCTTTCCCCTCTGAAAACATCAGTTTGTTCTCTTATCTGAGTTTGTTTCTATTTTGTTTGTTTTGTTTTTTAGATTCTACATGTAAGTGAAATCATGTGATATACGTTTCTCTGTCTTATTTCATTTATAATAATACCCTCTAGGTCTATCCATGTTGCAAATGGCAAGATTCCATTCCTTCTAATGGCTGAGTAAGATAAACTTATGTATGTAATGGAATGTTACGTACATACATATATGTGTGTGTCCCATTATATACTACATATATGTTCCATTATATACATACATACACATATATATATTCTGTTATACACACACATATACACACATATACATACCATATCTTCATTACCTATTTATCTATTGATGGATATTTAAGTTGCTTCCAAATCTTGACTATTGTAAATAATGCTGCACTGAACATAGGGATGCAAATGTCTTTTTGAATTAGTGTTTTTGTTTCCTTTGGATAAATGCCTAGAAGTGGAATTGCTGGATCATAGTGTAGTTCTATTTTTAATTTTTGAAGAAATTCTATGTTGTACTAATTTACATTCTCACCAACAGTGCAGAAGGGTTTCCTTTTCTCCACATGCTGGCCAACACTTGTTATTTCTTATCTTTTTGATATTAGCCATTCTGACTGGTGTGAGGTGATATCTCATTGTGGTTTTGATTTGCTTTTCTCCAACGGTTAGTGATATTGAGTGTCTTTTCCTGTTGACCATCAGTATATCTTTTTTGGAAAAATGTCTATTCAGGTCCTCTGCCTGTTTTTAAATCAGATTTTTTTTTTTTTGCTATTGAATTGTAGGAGTTCTTTATATATTTGGATGTTAACCTATTATTGATATATCATTTGTAAATATATTCTCCCATTGAGTAGGTTGCCCTTTGGTTTTGTTGATGGTTTCCTTTCCTGTGCAAAAGCTTTTTAGTTTGATGTGGTCTCACTTGTTTATTTTTGCTTTTGTTGTCCTTACTTGAGGAGACAGCTAAAAAAAAAAATCACTGGAACTAACATTAAAGAGCTTACTGCCTATGTTTTCTTCTAAGGTGTTTATGATTTCGGGTCTTATATTTAAGTCTTTAAGTCATTTTGAGTTTATATTTGTGTATGGTGTAAGAAAATGGTCTAGTTTCACTCTTTTGCATGTTGCTGTCCAGTGTTCACCACATCATTTATTGAGGAGACTCTTTTCCATATATATTCTTGTCTCCTTTGTTGTAGATTAATTGACCACATAAATGTGAGTTTATTTCTGGGCTTTCCATTTTGTTCCATGGATTCTATGTGTACAAGTACCTTATAATTCTGTACCAGTACCTTACAATTTTGATTACTATAGCTTTGTCAGTTGTTTGAAATCTGGGAGTATGATACTTTCATTTTTGTTCTTTCTGAAGACTGCTTTGGCTATTTGGGGTATTTTTAGGATATATTTTTAATTAAAACAAAGCACAAGAAAGTATATATAGTATACTATCTTTTATGTAAGAGAAAGGAGAAATAAAACATATGTATGTGTATGCAAAAAAGAAATATAAGAAAGATGAGGCAGAAATTAATAAAATTGCTTATATATAGGATGTATGGAGTGTCACAAATAATAGATCAGTAAAGCAAAATTTAATAACTATATAGAAAATTTTAATGATTAAAAGCTTGAAATAGCTGACAACTAAAAAATTAGAGAACACACATTTTTCTTTCAGGAACATGAAATGTATAAAGATTGCCCAATTAAATGATTTCATAAAGAGCAGATTTCCTGTCCAAAATACCCTTAGATCATAAATTGACAATAAAAAAATTAAACAATTCTGATACACTTGGAACTTAACAAACATAATTCCAAGGAAACTAAGGGTTAAAAAGGAAATATAAATTGGAATTTTGAAATAATTATAATAAATGACAATAAAACTAGTACTTATAAAAATTAGTGAGATGCAGCTATAGCAGCACTCAGAGGGTGATTTATAGCTTACAATGTATTTCTTTAAAAAAGTGATATAAAATATTAAGCATCCAAAAAATATTAAGCATTCAACTCACAAAGATAGGAAAAGAATACAGAAGAAACAAAAAAATAGTAGAAGAAAAGGAATAAGAAAAATGATATAAAAAGCAAGCAGGCAAACAAAATAAAAACCAAAAGAGATGAACATCAAACTGAAACCTGCTTCTTTGAAAACTTTAATAGCATGATAATTTTAAAGACATAGACAGATTTCTAGAAAGACTGACCATGAAAAATAAGCAGAAGGAAATCAATAATGTAAGCCACAACAAAAGAGCTCTAACTGCTGTCCAGGAAAGGATGATGATGTGGTATTAGAACAGAAGACATGTTTAGCCTTCACTCAAGTGCAGCCCAGATGCTGATTTGGCTTTCATGATAGGTGGTGGTCTTCTGTCTTTGGGTCTTTTAGGTCCAGCCTCTTAATCTGGCCACTCTCCTCACTAATGACATGGTTTCTATTTCTTTCCCCATAGCCATAGAAAGCACCTGTTCAAACCCCTAACCTCAACACTTTTTCTTTTCTCTCAGGTATCTTAAATTCATTGGTTTTGAAACACAAATCTGAGTAGATCTCCCTCTGACTCTCTTGTGCTGTGCCTTATCCCTTCACTTTGCCATAAGCACAGGAAAACAGTATTCTAGAGTGCAGTTTGGGAGGAGTTAAAGTGAATCTTTAAGAGAAAAAATATTAAAGATTTAAAAATATTCTTTATCACATATGTTGTATATGTATATAATTCCCTAATGATAATAACAATAGCCACTTTAGCTGCTGAATTTCAGGCCTGGTCAGAAAGCAAAATATTATTTATCTCTTCTGAAACTCCTATTTTAGAATATTTTTTTAATTTTATTTGGGCATTGGAGTGATTACCTTAAACTAGAATACTGTAAGAGAGTATTTAGACCCTTGGCAGAAATAATAAATGCAGATGCTTAATGGTGATGCTCAAATTCTTAACATATAGATATTTACATATAAGTGTGTTAACCTTTCATTTACAGTAAAATCAGCTTGCTTTCCTCTATCCTGTGACTTTTTCTTTTAAACATTTGAATTTGGTAAAGTCTCAGTGTGTCTCGTTAGACACTTTTGTAACTCTTTAAAACCATGTGTGACTTAATCCATATGCTTTTCATTCATTTACAATCAAATCATCAAATACAGCCTTTAAAGAGCTATTTGATTTCAAAGAACATTTTTTAATAAGCATTTAAAGCCCTTTGAGAATAAAAACGGGATGCCACATTTTTCTAAGAGTAAACACAGCACAACCAAAAACATGCTCATGCCTAGAGAAATCTAAGCTTCTGTGTTTTAATTTTTTTCCATTCTTGACCAAATAAGTCATCCGTTATCTCCCTTTCACCCTTGGCGAAGTGCAGTGTGAAGTGTTTTGAGATGGGGAACTAGTATTTTTCAAATTACTCTTTGAAAATCTAGCTGTGATTGAGCAGCTTCTGTTGACACCTTCTGCTTCAATTTGTCTTAGTTGTTCTACAGCAGTGATTCTTAAAGGGTAGTCTGGAGACCAACAACATCAGCAACATTTAGGAACTTTCTGGAAATGCAAATTCTCTAGTCCCATGGCAGATGTACTGACTCAGTAATGGAGGGCAGAGCCCAAGTCTGTTTTACACTCTCTCTGGGTGATTCTGTAGACACCAAGTTTGAGAAGTACTGTCCTAAGGTCCTGCCTCACTCTTTTACTTCATAGTGAATGGTTGTGAGCTCTGTTATTCACATCTTAGTTTGAATTATATATATATATGTTACCTCTTTTGCAGCTGTATTAGGATTAAAGAAATTTCAAGTACCATGAAGTTTTTGCTTGGTTTTTATTTATTTATTTTTTTAATTTTTTTATTTTTTAATTTTTTTTTAATTTTTATTTATTTATGATAGTCACAGAGAGAGAAAGAGAGAGAGGCAGAGACATAGGCAGAGGGAGAAGCAGGCTCCATGCACCGGGAGCCCGATGTGGGATTCGATCCCGGGTCTCCAGGATCGCGCCCTGGGCCAAAGGCAGGCGCCAAACCGCTGCGCCACCCAGGGATCCCTTTGCTTGGTTTTTAAAAAAGAAAATAGATAATCTTTCCACTGCCTCTGAAACTCAGCTACTTGAAATGGCATCTCTTGCCTTAAAATCAGAAACATCCTTAAAGATTTTGTGGTCAAGAAATTGGAAGTTACAAGATTTTGCGGCACATTAGGACCCCATAGCTCATGGTGTATGGATAGTAATTCATGTTGTTAGATTTTGAGCATTTTAAACAATGATATTTTCTGGCTCACACCTTTTTCAGTGATGGAGTATTAATAAAAGAAATTATAAAAAGTGAAGTATAATGTTGTAGGGTTTTACTAGATATTTGTTCCTTATATTAAACCTAATGGTAGTTAGAGGTAGCTGTGGAATCAGAAATACCCAGGTCCAAATCTCACTTTTACAGTTTACTACTTGCAAACTTGGGCAAGTTGCTTAGCCTCTCTAAAATTACATTTCCATGTTCCTCATCTCTGCAGTAAGGGAAAACATTTACCTTTTGGGATGTCGTGAGATTTAAGTGAGATAACATATGGGAAGCATTTAGCCTGGTGCTTACTATGTGATAGTGATGATTATTTGGTAGAATAAGATAGCTGGTTACTTGAGAACATTTGTGTGTGTGTATGGGGGGTGGGTGGGGAGGGGATGGGGATGGATGGGTAGGAATGGTGCTGATTATTTGATACTTTAAAAAAAAAAACAGGTTTGGTTTAGAGAAGGATCTGCCAGGAGGCCATTTTGCTCATAATCACCAGCTTCCCGTTAGGCCATGGCACTTGTTTCTATTTCCTTCTAACTGAGCAATGCTGCGTATAGCTCCTGAAATAAATTCTCAGTCTTCATACTCTATTTCCTTGCTCTTTAAGAAGGATTATAAATGAGACTGGCAGTCCAGCTGATTGACAAGTGTGTTTACAGAGCTGCCTGGAAACCTGACTCCTCACAAGATTAAAAGAAACTTTCTTCCCTCAGCTTCCTTACAGATGCCCCTGCAAAGCCTCTTGGCTCTTTGGGCTCCAGCTGGATGGAGGTGACTTCTAAACTCCTGTGATTATTATCCTGCAATCAATAATAGTGATTGACTTGATTGTCAACCATCTGGTGGAATTAGTGGTTAAATTTAGTCCTGTATATAAAGCAGAAAGTTCAGAGCATTTATCAGAGAGTTAAAATAAAAAAGTAATACACCTGTTTTGAGTTTATTTTGGGAGAAGAAAACAGCTTTGATTGGGTGTCTTCCAGATTGAGCCTTACTGTTGCCTCCTAGCCCATTTTTTGGATTGTTAAATCCTGGGGGCTTCTTGAGAAAAGCATCCTGAATTGGGCTAATCTGTCTTCCTTCTCCTGAAGGCCTGCCCTGGGGAGAGAGCCTGGGCTGTGAAACCTCTCAGGTTTCCAGCTTCCCTTCAGAATACTGCAGAGTGCCACCTGGTAAGGAGAGTTAATCAAAGGAAAGTTCTTCAGACATGAAAGGCAAGAGTAATGCATTGGAATTATGATTCTGGGACTATTTTGGCAAGGAACTGGCTGACTGAGCACCCTGGTTACAGGCTTCACATTTTAACTTATTTTGTCTTTCAACTTGTTTCAAGGGGTAGTGCCAAAAATTTTTTTAAATAGTTAAAAAAAAAAAAACCCTAGTGTTCATAATGACCTTTCAAAAACTTGGAAATTCTCTTTGTACTAGTTTTGTCATTTTCAATTTGGCACAGAAGGCTTTGCATGCCTCTAATGGAAATTTTAATTATAATATTTTGAAAGGCTCTATTAACAATCTCTGTGGTAATGGAGACCTTGCTTTCAGTACAGTGTTTATCTGTTTTTTTACTGAGGGTTTGTCAATCCACTGTGCTTGTACGTGAATGACAATTTTGTCTCATAGAGGCACATAGTAGAGAGTCTGTGGTACTCATCAGAACATATGGCTATTAAAATATTGCTCAGCAATGAGGGCTCTTTAGGAGTATGTGAAAACTTGAGACCAGTCCCCAAATTTGAATCTTTGAATAACCTTGAGAAGGAATGTCTCAAAAAATATAATTCTTGGGGGTATGCAGAGAGAGAAAGCAAACTATGAAGGGCTTTAAGGTCACGTGATCCAAGTTCAGGCTTTGCATCATGCAAATGTACAAAATGGATATTGAGAACTTCATTAAGCTTCCAGGCCTTTGGAATTTTTCAGATACTTCTGATGTCAAGTTCAAATAGAAAGTCCCATGTAGTATTGATGAGAAGTGGATGCCACTGTGTTGATGGAGAGGAGAGATTATACCAAGGCTTTGTGGTGGGGCTGGGATATATTAAAATAGAAGTATAATTTAAGGATTATAAGTCACACTTGCATGTGGTAGAAGGTCTTATGAAAAACATTGGGGCTGAATTCTTAATTTTGGTTTCATGTTGAATTAATAATAACAAAGTATGTAGGGCTGGGGATTTCGAGTGGAAATATCTTTAGCAATGAGATAAATCTGGCCAGTGAGATATAGAGGAAGGGTTCTGTCCTGTTTCTGGATACTTGTTCCCTAGGAGTGGGGAGAGTGGATGTTTGGGGTTCAACCAAGTTGAGCCCAGATTTCTGCAAAGACTTGTGTGTGCACCACTCAGAATTGGCTTGGCATGAGGGCATTTTCCTTCTGTAAATTATATTATGAAGAGATTATTCTTATGTAAATCAATGCATTAATATTCAGGAAAGATGTGAAAACCTGATTAGGTTAACTCTGTGTTGAGGGAAATTTAGCAAAGGCATCTTAGAGAGGTTGACATAGCCAAGGAAGATAAGAAATCATTGGGCATGGACCTGGGTTGTGTGTTCAAGGATTTATTGGGCCTGTGTGCTAAAGTGCTTCTGGGAACTATGTTTGCTGCTTGTTTCACCCACTGCTGGCTTTTCAAGTCTTTGTTGCCTCACTTGTTCTGTCTTCATTGTTCCCTGGAAGTGGCTTCACATGGGAGAACAGAGTTCATTTTCCTGGTCTGTGTATATTGGCACATGACTGGAGCCATATTAGCTGCTTATTGTTTAGATTAAGTTGCCTGTCCCTTGCAATTAGTCAGGAGAGGTGAACCTAGAAGGACTTGTGGGAGGGGGAGCAAGTATCTGTTCGAAAGAAGATAACACCTTTAAAATGTGTATTAGAGACAGAAGTCTTTTTTTTTAAAGATTTATTTCTTTTTAGAAAAAGTGTGCGTGTATGGGTGCGAGTGGTGGGAGGGAAAGTGGGAGAGGGAGAGAGAGAATCCTCAAGCAGACTTTCTGCCAATCATGCAGCCCAACGCAGGGTTTGATCCCATGACCTGTGAGATCATGACCTGAGCTTAAACCAGGAGTTGGACACAACCAACTGAGCCATTCACGCACCCCAGACAGATAAATGTTATTAGAGTCCTGGTTCTGCCTTTTATTACCTATGCGACCTTGGGTAAGTTAGTTTATTAAACCTAATTGCCTCACCTATAAAATGATAGTACTATCTAGTACTTTTATTATGTTAAGCATTCACCTAAGAAATCTATAGAGTAAGGACTATGCTATCTTCTTTTACAAATAAGGAAGAAAATATTGGGAAAGTTAAGTAACTTGGTCATGCTGCTAGTAGATTTTAGATTCCTTTAGCCTGGATTTGAACCCAGATGCTTAGACTCTGATGTGGGTCCTCTTGACCGCAACAATTTCATGAGATTATTGTCTACAAGTTTGTCTTAAAATATATAGATATGCAAATTATGGAAGTCTAGTATGTCATGCATGGTAAACATGCAATAAATATTAGCCATTATTACTATTGCATATTAAGTGCTATATGTATTTTAATGTACATAGCCCTTACACTGAAATTAAAATTATCAGATAAGGAAGCTGGCAATCAGGAAATAAATTCATGTAGCTGTGAAGAGGCACACCTGTGATGTAAACCAGGATTTTCTGACTCTAAAGACCATGTATTTTCTCCTCTGTAGGTAATTTGACATGTAGTACAAGGATTTCTGGAGGGCCCATAGTTAGCATGAAGTTTTTTAAATCCATAGTTGTGCTAAGCTTGTCTGAGGATTGAATGTATGATATGTACTATTTTCAGATGTATGCTGTGATTAACATACACAAACCTACTCTATAATTAAGAAAGCATAAGTTCACTATTAGGACTATAATCTGTAACGTCTTCTTGCCATTGTGTATTTTCTCAGTGTTCAGGTACCAGAAGTGCAGTTACTCTTAAGAGGAAATTCATGGTTATGTTTGAAGTTAAGAGAGGTTTCACATTTGAAAAGTTTTGTACGTAACAGATTACATGAGTTCATAGTCTTCATGATAAGTGGGACTATGTATATTAAATATGATTTGACTAGTACATAATTCTTGTACTAAGTAGAAGATTACTGGGGTGAACAAACTATGGTGCTATATGGACAGACACAATGGGAGGAGGAAAGGGAGGCTCCATGGAGTATCTTTTGCATGGATACACATCATAAATATCTAACAACAGTTTTAATGGAGGAAAAGAACACCCAGAGGAAATTAAAAGCAACAGCTTTGGCTATGGAAATGTGTATACCTAAATTGCTAAAGTCTTTTGTAGCGTTTGAGAAGTGTGATTTCCATTAAGACGATGGGAATCACATGGCCCTCACCCTGAGAAAGTGTGTGAGAATTTCTCCCTCAAGGGTTAGATGAGTTATGAGCATTTGAAAAGAGGAAATTTAGAGTTAATTTTCCAACTCACCATTACACTGGAGAATATTGAAGAGGAGAAAATCCTATTACTGACTGTATGGGACAGTATACAAGACATAAAGCTAAGCAAGTTTTTACTTGTGTCTTCAGTGATATGGTGTTTCATGAATAAACAATTGGAGATATCTAGCAACTCTCTCTTTAATGCCACTCATTTAATTTTAAGCCTCACTTCTAACTTGAATTATGCACTGTGTTTGTAATTTAATTTTATGCCTGGTTTTAGTGATTACTTAACATTTGTTGACTCATAGAATTAGAGTTAAAGGGCTTGAGTGAGAAGTGAATCACTGTGGCCTCTTGGGCCAAGGATTTCAAATGTTCTAGCTTAAGAGCATTTCTTCAAATGAAATCTAACAGTCCAATATCTACATAGATGGCAGTAGAAGTACTCTGATTGAAGCAGAGTGAACCCCCACCCACTAACTAAACATCCCCTCTGCAAGTCCTGCCCCCACTGGGAACTTTGAGACACCTTGAGAAACCCATAGGTCTGGGAACCCGTTTAAAAACTGCTGTAGAATCTTTTAATTCTTTTACAAGGATAAATTTCCTACATAATCATTTCCCAAAGAGATTTTCATTCTAGTAGGAAGTTTTTTTTAAAATTTTATTTATTTATTCATGAGAAACACACAGAGAGAGGCAGAGACACAGACAGAGGCAGAGGGGATATGCAGGTTCCATGTAGGGATCCTAATGTGGGACTCGATCCCTGGTCTCCAGGATCACGCCCTGGACTGAAGGCAGATGCTTAACTGTTGAGCCACCTCGGTGTCCCTGGTAGAAAGTTTAATGTGCCTTTTCCTTTTCTCCTCCTCCTCCTCCTCCTTTTTTCTTTTTTTAAAGGAATTATTAGTTATCACTCAAGAGATAACAGTTCTTTTATGGTCTATCAGTTCCAACTGATTGTGGGAAACTAATTCCTAAGGATTTAATGCTTTACTGTACCTCATTGTGCTTTAATGCATGAAAGAATATTGAAGGAGGATAGAAATTATAGTAGTATAAATTAAAACACACCTAATTGAATTGATAATAAAAATCAGTGCTACCATTTATTGATCACACCAGGCACCTACCTACATTTTTTACTCATATTTTCCTATAGCATTGCTATGAGCTGGACGTTATTATGTCCTTTTCCCAAATGAGGGAATTGAGGCTCAGGGAGGCCAAGGTAATGTGCTAGTACCCGGCAGAACTGGGATGCCATCTTGCTTCTCTCAGGTTTCTTACCTGTACTCTTTCCAGAAATTAATTTGTCTTTATATATATGCTGATATTATATATTCTGCAGTGTCCTTCAGATCTGTTTGTATGTGTTTGGAGGGTACACATATCCCACCCAAAATAGTGCTCAGAATAAAAAGGTTATTAACATGATCTTAATGGATCTTAAAAAGTGAACAATCAAAAAAAAGTGAGCAATTATATATGCAGTTTGTGACTGAAATGATCATTTTTAATTATTCTGGCATGCTCTTCAAGGTGGTATTTTTGAGATTTTTATGGTAATTTATATTGTTAATTATATGTTATATTTAGTATCCCTGGGAAGCCAATAACTCTCTAGGTAAGGGTGCAGGGTGATGAGAACTACAGAAAGTTAAAGATCTGATAGCATTACTAAACAAGTCGGTGTTTGGGAATTTGTGCATGTGCGTGATATTTGCACACTAATGCAGTGCGAGAGAACACAAGATTGATCTTCATTATTGTTGAACTTACATTGGCCATTTATTATATTATAGTGTCTCTCATCTTAGAGAAAACACCTATGGATCCCATGTTCCGTGGAAGCCAGTATTCCATTTCCCTGCTCACGAAACTCTTGGAAGGATCTCTTACTTCTTCACTGAAACAACCACAGCTTGCCAGATCTTATAGGTTAATTCTCAGTGCTCATTTTACTGAGAGGTTAATTCTCAGTGCTCATTTACCAAGAGATATCCTTTGACACAGTTTATCACTTCTTCCTTCTGGAAATATTTTTTTCTCTTGGCTTCCATGATGTCACACACTCCTACTTTCTGGGCCCCTCTTTCTCCTTTGCTGTCTACCACTTCCTCCTCTTTCTGAGAAGACACCATCCAGTTCTTACCTAATTCTCCTGTCTCGTTATTTACATCTTTCTTTGCCCACTCTGCTCCATCCAAACTGGCCTTGCTGATTCTTGAACACATCATGCTTTTCCTGCCTTCAGGCTTTGTTATTTGCTTTCCCCTTCATCTGACACTTTTCCCACCTACATAGGCACGGCTGACTCTCACTTCATTCAAGTCTCTGCTCAAATATCATTACCCTGTCCCTCTCCTCAGAGGTCCCCTTTTTGCTTTATTTTCTGAAGTCCCCCACTTAGCTTTATTTTTCTTTAAGGAAATTATCATGGTCTGAAATTATGTAATTATTTGTTTACTCATTTTTCTGCCTACCCTGCTAGACTGTAAGCTTCTTGAGAGCAGGGACTTGGTCTATCTTTTTTTTTTTTTTTTATAAATTAATTTTTATTGGTGTTCAATTTACCAACATACAGAATAACACCCAGTGCTCATCCCGTCAAGTGTCCCCCTCAGTGCCCGTCACCCATTCACCCCCACCCCCCGCCCTCCTCCCCCTCCACCACCCCTAGTTCATTTCCCAGAGTTAGAAGTCTTTATGTTCTGTCTCCCTTTCTGATATTTCTCACACATTTCTTCTCCCTTCCCTTATATTCCCTTTCACTATTATTCATATTCCCCAAATGAATGAGAACATACACTGTTTGTCCTTCTCCGGTTACTGTGGCCAAGTTCAAAAAGGGTGTTGCCTGAGTTCTCCTCTGGGATTTTGATGGAATCTTGTCTCACATTTAGATCTTTCATCTATTTTGAGTTTATCTTTGTGTCTGGTGCAAGAGAGTGGTCCAGTTTCATTCTTCTGCATGTGGATGTCCATTTTTCCCAGCACCATTTATTGAAGAGACTGTCTTTCTTCCAGTGGATCGTCTTTCCTCCTTTATCGTATATTAGTTGACCATAAAGTTCAGGGTCCACTTCTGGGTTCTCTATTCTGTTCCATTGATCTATGTGTCTGTTTTTGTGCCAGTACCACACTGTCTTGATGACCACAGCTTTGTAGTACAACCTGAAATCTGGCATTGTGATGCCCCCAGATATGGTTTTCTTTTTTAAAATTCCCCTGGCTGTTTGGGGTTTTTTCTGATTCCACACAAATCTTAAAATAATTTGTTCTAAGTCTCTGAAGAAAGTCCATGGTATTTTGATAGGGATTGCATTATACGTGTAAATTGCCCTGGGTAACATTGACATTTTCACAATATTAATTCTGCCAATCCATGAGCATAGAATATTTTTCCATCTCTTTGTGTCTTCCTCAATTTCTTTCAGAAGTGTTCTATAGTTTTTAGGGTATATTTTGAGAACCATTTGAATGGTAAATGGTTCTCTAACCTTTTATTTTCAGGTTGTAGGTGTCCTTCTGTCTAAAATGAGTCTCTTGTAGACAGCAAATAGATGGGTCCTGCTTTTTTATCCAGTCTGAAACCCTGCGCCTTTTGATGGGGTCATTAAGCCCGTTCACGTTCAGAGTTACTATTGACAGATATGAGTTTAGTGTCATCATGATATCTATTTAGTCCTTGTTTTTGTGGATTGTTCCACTGAACTTCTTCTTAAAGGGGAGTTTTAAGAGTCCCCCTTAAAATTTCTTGCAGAGCTGGTTTGGAGGTCACATATTCTTTCAGTTCCTGCCTGTCTTGGAAGCTCTTTATCTCTCCTTCCATTCTGAATGAGAGCCTTGCTGGATAAAGTATTCTTGGTTGCATGTTCTTCTCATTTAGGACCTTGAATATATCCTGCCAGCCCTTTCTGGCCTGCCAGGTCTCTGTGGAGAGGTCTGCTGTTACCCTAATATTCCTCCCCATAAAAGTCAGGGACTTCTTGTCTCTTGCTGCATTAAGGATCTTCTCTTTATCTTTGGAATTTGCAAGCTTCACTATTAAATGTCGAGGTGTTGAATGGTTTTTATTGATTTTAGGGGGGATCTCTCTATTTCCTGGATCTGAATGCCAGTTTCCCTTCCCATATTGGGAAAGTTTTCAGCTAGGATTTGTTCAAATACATATTCTGGCCCTCTGTCCCTTTCGGCGCCCTCGGGAACCCCAATTAAACGTAGGTTTTTCTTCCTTAGACTGTCATTTATTTGCCTTAATCTGTCTTCATGGTCCCTTAATTGATTGTCTCTTTTTTCCTCAGTTTCCCTCTTTGCCATTAACTTGTCTTCTATGTCACTCACTCGTTCTTCCACCTCGTTAACCCTCGTCGTTAGGACTTCTAGTTTGGATTGCATCTCATTCAATTGATTTTTAATTTCTGCCTGATTGGATCTAAATTCTGCAGTCATGAAGTCTCGTGAGTCCTTAATGCTTTTTTCTAGAGCCACCAGTAGCTGTAGAATAGTGCTTCTGAATTGGCTTTCTGACATTGAAGTGTAATCCAGATTTTGTAACTCTGTGGGAGAGAGGGCTGTTTCTGATTCTTTCTTTTGAGGTGAGGTTTTCCTTCTAGTCATTTTGCTCAGTGCAGAGTGGCCAAAAACAAGTTGTATTGGAACACGGGGGAGTATCACTGGTCCGTCCAGCTGGTCTTCTGGGGGAGGGGCCTGCTCTGCTGATTCTCAGGTGTTAGCACTTGGGGGAGCTGCTCTGCCCCTGCCTGCTGCCGGGCTCAGCGGGGGTTGTTTACCCCGTGGGGCCCCAGGAGGATCAGCCGCAGTTGCTATGGCAACTCTGGAAGCCTGGATTCAGCCTCCGCAGGAACTACGGGGCTCTCAGTTCTCCGTCTGCAGGGCCTGGAGGCTCCGGGGCGGGGCCGCTGATCTGCTCAGCTCGGGGCAGGAGCGTCCTCGCTGTCCTGGGCCCTCCCGGCCTCTGCCTGTCCCAGGGGGAGGCGGGATCCTGGGCTGTGTCCCGGCGCCCTGTACTCGGGAGCCTGCGCTGGTGGATTCGCGCTCCCGCCCCGCAGCCCCCTCCCTGGAGCGGCTCCCGAGCCCTCCGAGCTGCTCCGGCCCCGCCGCGCGCGCTGCAGCCCTTAGGGAGCTCGGAGCACTCTCCCGGGGCGCAGGTGTCTGTTAGTGTCCCCGGGAGCCCGAGGGCATCCCCGCCCTCCTGGGTCCTGCTCCACCTCCCTGCGAGCCCCTTTCCGCCCGCCCGGGAAGGTTGGTGCAGCTCCTGCTCCTCCGGGACGGGGCTCTCCTGTCCTGGGGACACTCGCCCCGGCCTCAGCCCGGCTCCTCCGGGGCCCCTCCCCCTCGGAGGCCTTTTGTTCCTTTATTTCTTTTTCCCCCGTCTTCCTACCTTGATAGAAGCGCGGACTCTTCTCACTGTAGCATTCCAGCTGGTCTCTCTTTACATCTCAGGCCGAATTCGTAGATATTCAGGATGATTTGAAGGTTATCTAGGTAATTTGGTGGGGACAGGTGATTTGGGGACCCTGCTCTTCCGCCGTCTTGCCCCTCCCTCCGGACTTGGTCTATCTTGTGCATCACTATATCCTTTATCACAGATAGTGCCTGGCATTTAGAAAGGGCTCAAAGATATTTAAGAAAGTAATATATTTATGTGCTAAGCAGCTCCATGTGAAATGACAGTGCTTTAATATTAATTTTATACAGAGTAGCCACACTTGATTTTCTAATTTTCACTTTGTCAGTTGTGCAGTGGTGCTTTAGACCTAATAAATGGAATTTGTAAACTCAACTCCGATTTTATAACCTTATACATTGTGTCTTTAGGTTTCAATTTCCTCCCATTCCTGTGTGTATGTACTTTGGTGTAATAGTTTTACTTTGAAACAAAGTGGATGTATATTCATACATATATGAATCCAAAGTGATATATTTGGTTTACTTGTGTATGAGTTTTACCCAGGAACATATATATACACTCACTGGGGCATGGAGCCCATGAAGAAATTGAAACCAGATGATATACAAAGAATTCCCCAAAGGTAAAGCACCAAATCCTTCTTTCAGGAGAAATAGTTTCCATACTGAACAATGGATACACATATTTGCTTCCACAGTAGCCCAAAGATAGATTTTGCTGTTCTAAATTACAGCTAGGAAAGCCCTCACCTCCTAACAGTGTTTTTTTCTTTCTTTTTTTTTTAAAAAGATTTTATTTATTTATTCATGAGAAGACACGGAGAGAGGCAGAGACATGGAGAAGCAGGCTCCTTGCAGGGAGCCCGATGCAGGATTCAATCCTAGGACCAAGATTGGGCTCTAAGCTGAAGGCAGACGCTCAACCTCTGAGCCACCCAGGCATCCCTAACAGTGTTCTCAATTAGACAAATAACCAAATCAGGACTATCTGCTTAATTAGTAATACTGTAGAATGTAGTCCTAACTAATTTAGTAGGTGATTCCTTTTGTATCATAGTGAGCAACTTGTATATATAATTCCTTTTAGTAAGAAAGCCAAAGTCTATCATCAGAGCTTCCCTTAGAGCAAGGACATAAAACATGTATTGATTCCACTCCATGGAGGCTTCATAAAGGAATTGAATAAAAAATGCAAAAGGAGTATATATGAGAAAGACATGTCTCCAATATTTTGGAGAAGAGGATTTGGGTGTGACCATATGTAGGCATTTCTCCAAATCAGACAAGTTGATGTAGCTTTTCTAAAATAGCTGGATTCACATGGTCTTTTGGACTTACCCTCTTTGACATGGTGGTAGTTACATTTCTCTTTTAGAATGTCAAATCACTTATTACTATGTAATGGGTGCAAGGGATACCTCTGGCCATCCATGATCCCTTCTCCTCTCTTTTTATTTTATCTAATTTGGGAAATTCTTTAAGGATGCATTACTTTTGTAAATAGAAAAAAATATCATTGAGAATTGAGAGAAATGCTAGAAAATACATGGAACATTTTCTGTGTGGGAATCATGGTAGTTCCAAGATCCTTTCCCATCTCAGAGTGCAGAATGCATCCAATCAAATCTAATGTGCTTAATTAGGAAATCTCGAAACTCAGAGTTACCCACATTTGAGTTCTCTAAAAGTTCAAACGTGAAACAGATGAAGTATCATTTTTACACACTGTTTATTCATGATTGCAAAGAAGTATGCCTGTTATAATTTTAGCACACTGTTTAATATATAAGCAAGTTCTCAGAATAAGCAAGCACTTTGTTAGGAACAATGGATGGCCTTCTTTGAGATGAGTAAGTGTGGTAAACATAGAACTTCTGGTCACATATGATTTGTCTGCCAGACAATGCCTAACTTCACCCCATCCCTCATCCTCAACCCATCTCTGACCCCACCTCATTCCAGATCCCCACTTAATCCTTGTGTTCTACCCCAGGGAGGTGGGGATCTACAACAGGGTGAGGTGCAAGGTTGTGGAGTGATTTTAGAATTGGGAAGAAAATGTCTGTTTCACACATTACTTGTTAATAGAAACAGCTGAAGGTCTAATGGTTTGTTTTTTGGGCAGTATTTAAAAATCCTCTGCATGGAAACAGCTGCATCAACACACAGCTGTGTCAAAACAGCCTTGTCAGAAATGACATGTATGCACACATTATTTTCTACGCTTTTTTGGACAAATCACACTTTATGTATTTCTTTCCTCCACAGGAATATATCTATGTAGGTTTTATAGCCTATGCCTGGTGAATAAGTTTATAAAGTATAAGGATAAAAATTTGACACACACTTGTTACATTACTGTTCAAAATAAATCACATTATCACTTTTGGGACTTTATCCACCTGGGATATTCAGCCACAGTCTGTGTTTCTGGGCTTCGTGGCTTTTAATATTTAGAATGTTCCGTGGAAATCTGAAAAATTAGCTTTGGCTTAAAAAAGAATGCCTTTGATGAATTTAAGACATGAGAGAGTAAGTGCCTGCACAAGACCAAAAAAAAAAAAAGTTTTGTTTTGGATGTAACCATAGATTCAATAATCAGTAACTACCCTTCCCCTGCTCTATGTACAATGATACATTTTAAATTTTCTGTTGCTTTTTTTTACAATATACAATAGAAATGAGTACACAGCATTTTAATCTTATATTTTTAAGTTGGAGTGACAAGGGTCAAATGAAACTTAATTGTTAGGTACCAATTTTTTGAAGATTGGGTTTGGCCATGATTTAGACACTTATGAACTTTGTATGTTTATGTTTTCTGTTATTTCTAAATTTTTGTTTTAAATATTCATTTGAGAAAGAAAGCACAAGTTAGAGCAGAAAGCACAGGTAGGGGGAACAGCAGAAGGAGAGAGAAAAGGAGACTCCCCACTGAGCGGGGATTCTGACATGGGGCTTGATCCCAGGACCGCAAGACTCTGACCTGACCCAAAGGCAAGATGCCTAACTGACTGAAACACTCAGGAGCCCCTAATTCTAAGTTTTTGAATGTGCACAAGCTGTGTAGGTACTTAATAACAGAGTGACCTTGAGTGAGTCACTTAACTTTTTGAGGCTCAATCCTTCCCATCTTCAAAATGAGAATAATTTTGTTATCCAGCACTGTGGGGAGGATTAAACTTATAAGCAGGTAAAGCACTGAGTCCAGGTAAGTACCAACTCTACATAGCATCTAATTCATCATCCTTGAGGGTCCCTGAAGTTCTGCCTCTCTCACGTCCTTGAGTTGAGGCTTTCTGTGTACCTTTCCCTACATTTAGTAGCTTTCAGGCTTTATCCTTGGTTTGTCTTGGGGTGATCTGATGCCATACGGGAATATTCCTGGAGAGATGAAAGATTTATTTATTTTTAGAGTGTGCGAGCAGTGGGGAGGCAGTGGGAGAAAGAGAGAATCTCCAGGAAACTCCCCACTGAGCATAGAGCCCAACATGTAGCTCCATCTAAGGACCCTGCAGTCATAACCTGAGCTGAACCAAGAGTTGGATGCTCAACTGACCGAGTCACCCAGACATCCCTCTTGGGAAGATTAAAAGAGAGGTCCTGAGTCTTCCATGTTCCTTGTTCCCAGCTGATAGAGGACAGTTGGGAAGCAACATCTCATTAACTCTGAGAAATATCAGACCATCACTTTAGCTCTCTCTTCTCCAGGCATTTCCCCAAACCCACTAGAACAAGGATTTGAGACCTTGATGGAGGCAAAAATGGAGCCCCACAATCACACCCCCCCATGCATCCTGATGGCAACCCACATTCTATTTGTAACATGTTGGGTGAAAGCCTGCAGTTACACAATTAAAAATAGAAGCCTTAAATGCAAGGTAGGTAACACTTTGGTATGAATGACAGGAGGAAAATAAACAAAATTCAAAATTCTGCCTATTTCCTTAGAGAGACCACCTTAGGCAGTGGGGCTAGGGTAGAGTGAGGTGGGAAGAAAGGCAAAAAAACAGGAAAGACTGGAAGTCCTTTGCAAATTCTACAACTTTGCCATGACCAGCCCTATTTATCCTCACTAAAATACAGCCCGTGGAAGGGAGATATTTCATAACATGTACAGGAAAATGGACAATTTGCTTGAATACCCTTTATACTTGGAGCTCTTTATAGCACATTCATGTCATACTGAATAATCTAGAATTTTTGACTGGCACCTAGCTCAGTGAAAAGTCTTTTTGAGAGATTAATAGTTATTCTGTTTGATATATAAAATGGTGAATGCATTTTAGTTAAATAAACTTTCTCATTTTTGATGACTTATATGGATGGGCCCATGTCAGAGTTCTCAACTTTGCCTATTGGAGGGCTTTAAAAAACAAAACAAAACAAACAAAAAAAAACACTGATGCCTGGGTCTCAATCCCAGAGATTTTAACTTAATTGGTCTGAGCCCTGCCTTGAGGAGCAAGAGTTTGACAGTTCCACAGGTAATTCTAACATTTAGGCAAGGTTTAGAACTACTGGTCTAGATTAAGGATTAAATTGCTTGGGCAAAGCCTGTAATTTATATAACCTAGCAAAACCTATGATTCCACTTATTTCAGTGAACACTTACTGAGAAACCTCTCTCTTCAAGGCCATTTTAACCCTGAGTTTGGTATTTATGGAAAGATATCATTAGAAAATAACCAGAATCTTACAATTTCATTGTTTGAATTGTGGTTATAAGCAATCTACTCCAACCTATTTGGAAAAGCACCAATTGGTGAGAGAATTCAGATATGTTAGTACAAACCCACCTTTACAACTGGGAAAAAAAGACAAAATAATACACAAACAAATACAAAAAACTGGGGAACTTTCCTCAGAATGTCACTAGATATCATTAAACATTTTTTTTGAGTATAGTTGACACACAATGTCACATTAGTTTCAGGTGTACAGCATAGTGATTCAACTTCTGTATCCATTATGCTATGCTCACCACAAGTGTAGCTAACAACTGTCACAATACAACACTATTACAACGTCATTGACTATATTCCCTTTATTGTACTTTTTATTAGTGTAAATTATTCATTCAATTACTGGAAGCTTGTATCTCCCATTCCCCTTTATCCATTTTGCCCACTCCCCATCCCCTCTGGCACCCATACGTTTATTATTTGCATTTATAAGTCTGATTCTGCTTTTTGTTTGTTTATTCATTTGTTTCATTTTTTTTTTAGATTCCACATATGTGGAAATCATATGGTATTTATCTTTCTCAGTAGATAGCATTTTTTAACATAGCAAAGAACACATTAATGTACCATTTTAACAATTTTTATTAGTACAATATAGTAGTGTTTAACTATATGCACATGTACAAATAGATCTCTAGAAATTTTTCATTTTTTATGAGTGAAATTCTATACCCATTGAATAACACCCATCATTCCCTAACCCCCATTCCCTGTCAACCACCATTCTACTTTCTGTTTCTATGAGTTTAATTACTGTAGGTACCATGTATACATAGAATTATGCAGTATTTGTCTTTTTGTGTTTGGCTTATTTCATTTATCATAATGCCCTCAAAGTCCATCCATGTTGCACATGATAGGGTTTCCTTCCTTTTAAAGGTTTACTAATATTCCATTGTTCGTATATACCACATTTTCTTTATTCATCTGTTGATGAACATTTAGGTTGATTCCACATCTTAGCTATCATGAATAATGCTGCAATGAATGTGAGTGTGAAAATATCTCCTCCAGATTAGATAGCATTTAATACTTATTAAACAGTGAATCATTCTAAGCATATAAATGACTAAATCTTTCCTAAGCAGGACTCAGAATAACTTGAGTTCAAACTGATGTGCAAATGAAAATCAATATGATGTCATTTGTCAATTTAGAAGGCATATGAGGAAGCTCAGAATTTGGTTCTTCTCTCTACTTTTCCCTAAGTTTGTGAATTTTCTTTCTTTTATATCCATAGATTGTTCTGTTTAATATGATTTATCACTTCTTTGTTTACAAACAGTATTTTGTATAAACCCACAAATTAGAAACAACAGGGGAATTACTAAAGAGGAAATTAAATTTTAAGATAATAACTTATTTGAAAATCTGAAAGAAATACATTTCTAGGAAAATAAAAATTACCAATATTCAGAAAGAGAATAACTGAATATATCATTCATTATGGAACATATTGATAAATTTTGAAATGTCAACTTCTCCTAGCTCAGATGAGTTTATGGGTTTATTTTAGCATACTTTTAAGGAACTTATAATTCCAATCCTATTTAAATTTGACTCCAGAGAGTATAGGTATGCTTCTAAATTCTTTTTTTAAGAGCTATTATAACAATGCTACCAAAACTATACAAAGATGGCACATAAAAGGAAACCACAGATGGGTCTCCTTTATGAATATCTATAACAGTTTATTAAATAAAATACTAATGTGATAGGAGACTTTTTGAAATATTTGAATCATTTAATCAAAACATTTTAACGTATGTATTTTTTCTCATCTAATTTTTCCCTTTACAATAGAGCAGGTGGCCAGCTCTGTACTTGAAGTCTGTGGAAAGCCAGAATTGCCTGGCAGGCACTTCTTTCCCAGGTCTGGCTGCTGCTGCTGCTTTCTTCTTCTTCTTCTTCTTCTTCTTCTAAGATTTTATTTATTTATTCATGAGAGATAGAGAGAGAGAAGCAGAGAGGCAGAGCCATAGGTAGAGGGAGAAGCAGAGACAGGCAGAGGGAGAAGCAGGCTCCATGCAGGGAGCCCGAAGTGGGACTCGATCCCGGGTCTCTAGGATCACACTCTGGGTCGAAGGCAGGCACCAAACCACTGAGCCACCCAGGTGCCCTCCAGATCTGGCTTCTAAAAGCTGGGGGCTGCTGAGGTAATCTGTTAGGGGGCTTTGGAGGGAGAGGTGGAAGGAAGTGGAACTCAGAAATGGGAAGACTTTCCCTCAGACTACCATTAAAGAAATGCTGGGGCTGGGGAGGGGAAATGAAACCATATGGGTTCCATGAACTGCACAGGTCTGTACCTGCTCCTGCTCCTGGGGAACATCTGCATATAGTCTGGCTTTACCATTGTTCTACTCATTCCATGTGGCAGAAGAGAACCACTGCTGGACCTGCGGGAGTAGGTGGGGCAGACCACAGAGCCTTGGGGGAACAATAGATGAGGCTTAACGAGCCTGTCTCAAAGCTTTGGTCCTTAGTAAGACTCCAAGCCCTTTATACTACTTAGGATGAGGACAGAATATAAAAATTAAGTAAATTTAAAGGAAATATTCATTATTCACCTGAGTCTAACACCATTATATTAGCAATTAAGTCCATCTTCACAATAAAACAACAAACCTCAACAAAATGTAGGTCAGTTCAATAATGTAGCAATTTTCAAGTTTTAAAAATTTACTGGTATAATAATTCACTATATAAACTAAAGATGAACAAATCAGATGATTATTCCCATGAATGATAAGGCATGTGGGAAAAACCAATATCCATAACTACTTAACAAATACATGTCTTTTGCTGTTGCAAAAATGAATGCAATGAATGATCTTGAGCATACATTTTTCCAAACTTTCTTCCCAATATGCTGACCTTACAGGTTGCCATAAGTGCCATTTCTATATCAGATACATCTTTTAGCTTATTAGTTTGGGGTTAGAATTTTATTTTACACAAATATATTAAAGTGTGTAGCTTTAGGCACATGCACATTAGACCCCGGTTTATCAGTTCTATTGCTTCTTTTATTATCTCTCCAACTTGACACAAAGACTATACAACATTTGCATAGTTTAGCTTTCCTATAAAAACATCTCCAAACCATGAGGACAAGACATGCTTTAGTACTAATTCTCTTTCTATGGAACTGGAGGTCTCTAGGCTATTCTACAGCAATCAAGGTTAACTAAACAAATACTAGTGTAATTTTTTTAGGCTGTCATTTTCACAAAGTACCAACTTCACATTTTATCTTTTTAATCATGGGTTCAAGTTCTGCAAAGAAATTGATTAAGCTTGTTACTGCCGGTTGAAATAAGTAGATACTGATTTTAGGATTTTCAGTTAAGAAGAATAAATTATACATAAAAAATATATATAAAATTCTGAATTTCTAAGTAGGATGGAATCTGAGTAGGACGGAATGTGTTTATTGATGGGCCATTACGATTAATGTTAGATGATTGAACTGCCTGCTCGGGAGTGTGGAGAAGTCCAACAGCACCATATGGATGCAGTAAAGTTGTTTTTTTTTTTCTTTCAACTATCATAGAGATTACTAGCTATTAAAAAAGACTTTCAAATGTGTTTTCCTGGGAAAGAAAGAAAGGAAAGAAAACCTCTTTGGCACCATCCAGCAGAATTTCATGTTTGAGTCATATAATGTCATAATTTTCTTAAGAGCATAGGTTACATGTAATTAATGTTCCACCAAAAAGGAGTCATTAACCAGCATCTAATGTTAAATTTAATAGGTAATGTGGGCTTTCCTTCTTTTTTTTTTTTTTTTAAGATTTGTAAAATTTATTCATGGGAGACACAGAGAGGCAGAGACGTAGGCAGGGAGCCTGATGGAGGACTTGATCTCAGGACCCCAGGATCATGCTCTGAGCCAAAGGCAGACACTCAACCACTGAGCCACCCAGGTACCCCAAAGGTGCTTTACTTCTTTGGACAATTTAATTCTCCAGTGGTTTGGTTTTCTAAAAATATTTGTTTATAATTTCTTCTTGGCTTTTGGTATTATGAAAGTTAGTGAGTGCCTGGGTTAACACAAATATAGAATAGATAACATTTAAAAACCTTTAAAATAGTTTAGTATTAACCTTGAGATATATTAGTAAATGTGGTAAGTGTATTTTCCTATATTTTATTGCTAATAGTGAATCAATCTATTTTATAGAATTCAGTGTAATTAATTCAGAGGTCTTATATCACACTCTAAATAAATGTACCTGATTTGTATAGTACCCAAGGTTTCTATAGGAGAGCACCTTTTGTAAAACAGACATCAGTAGTCAAATGCTAAATTTATTATATGATTAAAATAGTGTGATTAAAAAAACAAAAATTAAAATACTCTAAAGGTTATTTGTAATCTAGAAAGTGATGTTGAAGTTAATATGAGCAAGGAATCATTTTTGTGTCTTTTCAACAATAGCAATTTAAAAATTCTTCACTCTGTTTTTTTTATATATCTAGGTCATTCTCCTGAGACCTACCTTATATCCAGTAGACTACTTAGCAGTCCAGCTGGTAACTACATTTCTGAGGGCTGTAGAATATAATCTCTTCAGCTCATAATGACAGAACAGATTTAGTAGTGGAATTTCCTCTGGATATTAATGCATGGATGACACATTATTTTCCATACTTATTCATCCCCAAGTCTTTAAGAAGCTGTTTTCCTGGGTCCAGATATAAATTTCTTGGATGTTCATTATTGTGTATGTGTGTGCATGTGTGTATATGTATGTGTATTTGGGAGGGGAGTATGGTGTAGGTAAATGACTATATAGCTAGAAATCAAGCCGAAGTTTCCCCCCTCTCCTCTCTGAGTAGCACTTTGAAGTAATTTTGTCTTCTCAGAGGGGAGGGAATCATTATGCTGTACTTCATGTTGAACATGGCCTTGTGCCTCTGCAAATTAGACTACTGGGAAGTATTAGGATCAAGAAAATATGGGCTGATTTTACCTTGTATGTACTTAACAACTTTCACATGAGGAGAGAGAACCTCCCATTAGACAAAGTATGATTAAAGGCAAAAGTTGAGTAGGGAGGATTATGCTAATGCCCTCCAGAGTGTGGCATAGACAGTCTTATTTTTGGGGTTTGAGGGTTGCCTTTTTTTCTTAAATTCTTTTTTGGTTTAACATACATTTTCCTTTCATTTTAATTCTTTAAATTGAGACATATTCAGTAAATTTTGTCCAGTGGAAAAGACACTCATTTGTCTATGATGATGTAATGGAAATAAATCTGAACTGAATGTCTTTTTTCAGAATTAACCTAAAAGATTTTCCACTTTCCTGAACTGATAAAATAGTACACAAAGATAATACATATACAGAAGAAAATGGAAAGCTTACTAATAGTAAGGTAAGAAATGCATTAAGTGAGACATGAACACAGGCTTACTCTGGTGGAAATGTGGAGAATGGGAACTTAGGGGTCCTTATACCTGGACATCTCCCCAGGGACTATGTACATGATGGGAAAAAGAAGAAAAACCGCAGGATGCTCGCTGACGCAAAACTGATTTTACTATAGGATGGGCTTCAAAGCCCTGCCTTGTCTTCCTTCCTGGCCCAGGCATGGGTAAAATTCCTGAAATGTCCTATGAAATTTTAATCTTTATTCTTCTGGAGAATGTAGGTGACTTTGCCTCCTTGTTTGGGGGTGGGGGAAAGGAACTTAAGCCTTGCATAGAATGTTTGCAGTAAAACCAACAAGGAAGGAAGGTATCATATCATTAAAAAAAAAGAATAATGTTTATTGTACATAATAGAAAGCTCAACTCTAATTGGGTTAATAAATAAAATTTATGGGCTCATGTTAATGAAAAAATCTGGAGATAGGACAGTTGCAGTGGAAGTCTGGTCTAGGTTCTTGCTGTATTACTTTGTGACTTACTCTCTCCTCAAGTCACTCAGCTTTTTCACATACTGGTTTTGTCTTTCTCCTCTCTTTCTTCAGGCCACAAACAAGATGGTATCCTCACAGTACATTTTTCTAGAGCATGAGAGAACATCTCTCAGGGCCACTGTGTTCCCATTCTCGGAGGGCACAATTCACATGAAATAAAATGTAGCTCTTAGAAGGGTGACATAGGCAGCACTGGCAACCATGCCTAGAATTCCTGACAAAAATCTTTATTGTCCCTGTGTTTGGACCAGTATAGGCCCAATATCTGCCCATGAACTAGTCCCTGTGTCAGGAGAATAGAATGCCCTGATTGGGTCAGTCGAGGGCCATGGGAGCCACTCTCGTAGAAAACTAGAGTAAGATTCATTGAAACCACATAGATTTCCAAAAGATACTGGGGATGATTTTTAAGAGTCAAGAGAAGAATGGTAACTGCATATGAAACCAACAGTATACTGCTTTAGATGTTTTGGATGAGAACCCTTCCTTTTGCCCCATGACAGCTACCTTGAACACTCAACCTCTGATACTTTTCAAGACCCTACCTCTCTCCTCTTTCCTTTCACTCTTCAAATTATTCCATTTGATTTCTGTGACCACAATTCTACTGACACAGCTCTTGCCTTGTCAAATCCAATAGAGACCTCTAAGTCATGGTATACTTGGCCTTTGCAATATCTGATAATCTGATTATGTTTTCTCCTTTGACTTCCTTGATGTCACTGCTAGTCATCATCCACACTGATAACCCCCACTAATTTTATCCCCCCAGAGATAGCTACAATTGGCATTTGTGCATTTCCTTACTGTTAAGATATAGCAGGAAGAGGTGCTTGGCAAGTTAACATCTACAGCACGAGTTCTATTAATCTTTTGTAAAGGAGAAAAAATCTCAACGATTTTGTCTGGCCAATATGGGTTCTAGTGTTATAGAAAATCATCATTCAAGTAAACTTTGCAATAGAAACAATCAATATGTTGCCTTATGCAGTTCTTGGTTGGAGGATAAATAAAAAGAATTTATTTATTCTCTCACCGCAATGTCTAATCATTTAAATATTTCCTTTATTATTTGCAAGGAGGTAGCAGAATAGGATCAGCAATTATTTTATGTGCTGTCAATGATGGCTATAGGTTTCATATGAACTGTGGGATAAAGGGTGGCACAAGGTCAACTTCCTGATCTGGAGAAGGAGAGGAAGCAGCAGGTAGAAGCTGGGTGAAGCACAATCAAGCTTTCCTCTCCAGGCAGCAGAATCCACCTGACCATGCATCATCCATCTGTATTTCTGAGCCAGAACACGGAAATCCTCACAGACAGTGATTATCTCTAATTTTGATTGTATTTGATAGAAGACGTCTCTAAGATTTTCCAAGAAGATCTTTGAATACTGTGTTTTCTAAGCTCTTGTATCACTGAGAATATATTTTATTGCCTTTACATGTTTGGATGAACGTAAGAGTTTTGGTCTACAGTCTCTCTTTTTCTCTCTTTTTGGCATTAAGTGTTGTTTGGTAAATCTGATGACCAATGGAGCTTTATTCTTTTGAAAAAATATCCTCTCTTTTCTTGTAGACCTTTTGTGTTTTTCTTTGCCATTCAAAATTTTGCCAAGTGTATTTTAGCTATATCCTTTTATTGAGTTTACCAAAACACAGTGTCTCTTCATATGAGAACTCAGGATGTTTTATTTTCAAGTCAACAAAGTTTTTTTAAATTCTTTTTTTTTAAAGATTTATTTATTCATGAGAGACACACAGAGAGAGACAGAGACATAGGCAGAGGGAGAAGCAGGCTCCCTGTGGAGAGCCCCCTGCGGGGACTCCATCCAAGGACCCGGGGATTACAACCTGAGCCAAAGGCAGACGCCACCCAGGTGCCCCCTTCAATTATGTCTTTAAGTATTGTGTGGGATCCAGTTATGATAATCTCTTTGTTTAGGATGCTAAAATTCTTACTTTAAATCTTTGTTTTCTTTTCTCCGAGTATGCCATTTTTTCTTTATCACTATCTCTTTGTCTTTTAAAAAAATCTAATCTCTGGTAGATCTTTTCAATTTTTTCCTTTATAACATTGATTTGATTTTTCAACATTTCAATAATACTGCCTTCTATAAGGATATATATTATTGAAGTTTCATTTCTTTCCATCCTTCCGTACCACATATATTTTATCTTACTTTTTTGTCTTTTACTCTCTTCTCTTTTTTTTCAGTCTCTTCTTGTCTGTTAGAGACAATATCTCCCTAAATTCTGCTAAAGATACCAAAATATCTAAAATATTTCCAGCCTCCTGCAGTATGGATCATCTGAGTCTTCATTAAAAAGTTTCATTTCCTTAGACTGAAGAATTTTCCCTTATAAAGCTCTATATTTTCTGTGTTATCAAAAGATAAATCTATCCATATTTAGAGTTTCACAAAGCAAGATGTGTGGCCAAGTGGTTTTAGAGGAGTCTCCTCCAGTGTGCTAAAGGCAAGTGAATGTGCACAGCTAGCCCATTTCCCACAGATTTATAGCCTCTAGTTCACTACAGTTGGTTTTACTGAAATAGACTATTCATTATATCTCTTAAACCCAAGTATTAGTATTAGTAAAGTAAGTAGGACAGGGAGCAATAAACCTACAATTCCATACATGCACTGCGACTAAGATATTTCTTGACTTCCAGAATGAAAAATCTTCCTACTGACTTTTGGGGAAGTAGGCAAAAGGAGATCTAGCACTGGTGGTCTATTTCATGGGTTTGGCTTGATTTTAAGTAGAAATACTTCTAGACTCTGGAATTATGTTGCTTATTTGGCCTGCTTCAGGGTACTGAGAGGTTTTGTCTCTTTCTATGTCTTCATGGGTATTCTGGTGGGAAGCTGTCAGGTTTCTTTCCCAGAACAAACTAGGTACCTACTTTGGCTTCCTAGGTGATACAATCCACTTCTGTTGTTGCTGCCACTGAGGCATCTTTCACTCTTGTTGAGAGTGTATGTCTAATCCTCACTTTTAGGTGCCAATAAGGTACCGAGAGATGGTTATTTAACTGCTGCTGGTAATCTGCTCCCAATTGCTCCATACATACCTCAAATCCAACCATCAATTTACCCTTTGCATCAGCTTGTTCTTTCTCCTCTCTCTCTTTTTTTTCTCTCTCTCTCTCCTTTGGCATGTGACAACAGCATTCATCACATCACTTAGGCCAGAAAAATGAGAGTCTGCCTAAAATTTTATTTCCTCTTATTAACCCTTCAAACCTAATCAATAATACTGTCAATTAATGATCTAGCATTTATTATATGTTCTTAAACATAGAAGCAGTGCTTTTAAATACTTTGCATATGTTAACTTATTTAATCACTATTATTCCCTTATGAAGTCAGTATTCTTTATCAGCGCTGGAACTAGGACGAATCAAGTGAGGTGCCTAGGTAATAAAATTGAAGGAAGCCCACTCTCTCAGGGTTATGCAAGTATGGGCTTCATACTTGTTCTGTCCTAGTTCTGGCCTGATTTATCTTGCACCTCATTTTTAGATGACAGAATTAAGGAACAGAAGAGTGAAATAATCTGTCCAAGCTCATGCAGCTGGTATGTGACAGAGTTGAGATTTGGAATATGTTCAGTCTGATTCCAGAGTGTACAAGCTCAAGTGTTAGCCCACACTGCTCTGCATGCAGCATGCTCCTCTTCCCTCAGATGACTCTTAAATCTGCTTTTTTCACTTCCATTGTTCAACTCCTCATGATCTTTTGCCTGGACTATTGTGATAATTTGTTAACTGGTCTTCCTGCCTTCAATAAATCCATCAGAGCTGTAGACTTAATACTATCAGAATTATTTCTGAGTGACTTGAATAATTGAGAGACAGCTTATTTCAATTCTCCCTAGCTCACACGTATGATTGGACCAAGTCTACTGCTCTTTACTCCAGACATTTAAAGATGGAAAGGATACCTACTTGTTGGATTCAGGAAACCATACATGGGAAAACATTAAATCTACACTCCCATTCTGTCTCTTGTGATCCCAGGTTGGGTCTTTTTGGGTATATGCATTCTTCCCAATAGAAATGTATCTTGTAGGCTTAAAGTTCCCTTCTAGTTCATGGCTTCATTGTACAGGCTCCCATACTTACTGGCCAGGGAAAGCCAGAGGAGTGGCTTGGGTACTGAGCCATCATGCCAGCAGGTTGACAGTATATCCTTCATAGGGGTCCCATTCTCACAGGACCCGGTTCTCAGAGATGGCTTCTCAACTTTAGCTCCATCCTAGTATCCAAGGCTAGCTTCTTCCTGAACCATCTCTTCCGCAGCTGGATATTACAAGAGAATGTCTTCATTTTCATTGGCTTATTTACCCCAGAAGCCACACAGATGATTAGTGGATAGTTGTTTTTACCTCCAGTGATTAATCTGATTTAGGGAGATAACTTTAGTGATGAATGATATAATAAAAACATTTCTATGGTTAGGTCACGTTGACCAGTATAAATAAGTTCTAATCCATTGTATATTTTCAATCCCAAACATATTTCCTCTCTGAGTCTCAACAGGTCATTGTGACTTTGCTGTATTCATTCAGAGGGAGAAAAATATGATATTATTTACAGAAAATTCTCAAACTTAGTCCAACACCTGCTTCATAGTTTCATCTCAATTCTCCATGTGAATTACGCATACGACCTTAAGAAACATCCCACAGAATTACTTTGATATATTGAAAATTTGATTGTAATAGTCACAGTGCTTATCGATGGAGTGATTTCTTTGTGCCAGGCACCACTTTAGGCACTTTGTATGCATCAACTCAGACAAATACAACCACCCTATGAGGTGGGTGCTAATATTATCCCTACTCTCTGGATGAGGAAGCTGAGGAACAGAATGGTAAAGTATTTTCCCCAAATGACCTAAGCGGCAAGTGACTGAGCTAGGATTTGGTTTGAGCAGTCTGGCTTCTGAGGCCATGCTCTTACCCACTTTGCTAACCTGCTTAAAACCTCTAGTGAGTCCTATTGATGACAGGATTAAGTCCATGTTTCTTAGCACAGAAAACCTTCCTCTCTAGCTCCTTACATGTCAGATTTATCAGTACCAAAGAACATATTGCTACCTGCATATGCCATGGCAATTATTTCTGTTCTGGGCTAGTTCTTTTGCTTCTGTTTCTCTCCTTCCCATCTCTTCCCTTCATTCCTAATGAAGAATAGTGAAGTATTTCTTTAAAAAGTAAAAATTGTGTTCAACATCCGATTAAAAAAAAAAAATGAGAATGGAGACTCAGTCAATCCCCCTTGAATCATCCATGAATGGCCTCCAACTGTCCTTGAATGTGCTTTTGATTTTTACTACCCAAACAGTCCTATTTATCTAGTCATTATCTAATTATTATTTCATTTTAAATATAAGGGAATTCAGTCCCAGGGAGGTTGACTTGGCCAAGGTCATACAGTTAATTAGTGACAAGTTCCAGATTAAGTCCAGGTGGTTTGACTCGGAAGTGTAGTCTCTCTTTTGTACCTTTTAAGCCCAGTTGTATAAGGGAGAGAAAATGGAAAATAGTCTTGCTTTACTTCCTCTTCCACATTTTTCCTCATGCTAGCAATCCATTTCCCCCTTTGGCTTGAGTTTATAATATGTTGAAGTATCTGCCTCTCTTTTCTGAGAGAGTGCCAGGCAGATTCCCTTAGCTCTCCTCTCTCTTTTCTCCTAATCTTCCCCTCAGGCTAACTCTTTCTCTTGCAATGTCTTGAATTAATGCCTCTGATTGCTCATAAGAAAACATTATGCACACCATTGTCTATTAATCTCTGAGGTATTTAATAATACTAGTACAGAAATGCAGAATTCATGTGCTTGTCATGTGGATGGCATGTGTACTTTTCATTGCCCATCATTAAAAAGAAAATGTTGTTATTCAAGTTTTTATTTTTGTGTGTACAGTAAATAAAGCAACTTGACCTGTGGAGAAAATAGAAATGTAGTTTCAGTGGAGTCGAAGCTGTGGACATTTCTCCTCCCATTAAGATTAAAAGCAGTAAAAGCATCTAACAAGGACCGTATGTATGGACCAGAGCACACAGACATGTACATGAATCTGAGGCCTCAGCGAGAGGTACCACAGGTAAAGGTCACAGGAAAGAAAGCAGCTCCACAGACATCAAGGAAATAGCAACTATTTACTGGCAGCCAGACTTTTCAAATAATAGCGTGGATCCAGAACCACTTCAAAGAGAACTGGTCAGGAAATAGTCAAGTCATGAATTTGAATACTTTTGAGATTTCCGGAAATTCAAAAGCAGAGGCTTTAGATATTTGTATTAAGGTAGATCATGAGCAATTATTTCATTTCTGGAAATTGCTCAAAGCCTTCTGTGGAAACAAAAGACTAAGACCATTTTCTGCCACGATGCCTGTATGTTGTTAGAAACTTGCGGCATGTTTAAATAAATAAGTCTTGAGGTCATGAAAAATGTATTTTGTGCCTAAAACATAAAATTTTTTTCTTTTGAAAAGTTGCATTTCCTGAATTACTACTTCTACCAGGTAAATGAAAATGGACTGTTGATGTGTTTCTCACACTGGTTGTACCATTTTAACTTGCAGAAAGAAGTGTGTCTGATGTCTTTTAAGTTTGTCAGTCTCTGCTTCAGGAGAGCTCCCAGGCGGGGAGGAAACATTCATTTCAATGACTATATTGATTTTTTTGATCATTGTAATTAAATAATTTAAAAACTAAGTTAAAAATGTTCTGTTTGGTACATAGCAAATGGAAGGTCTTCCTTTTGCAATTTCTGATTTTTAGGGACATTGATTTTAGGATTATATATTTCTCATAAGTAAATTAAATGATTAAGACCTTTAAAGTATAATTATTCAAAGTAGTAAAAAGAAAACAATTAGACTGTGGTTGCTTCATTTCTTGGTTTTGACATTTGCAAAAATCATTCCCAGGACTACTTAAATTAACAAAATGTTTCTATTCCAGATCCATAAAAGTGGGCATCAGTCTTTCAGAAAATAAATCACCCCACTGGCACCATTCATAACCTAGTATTTGGGAGTGGATTTTTGGTATAAATGGACATAAAATCTGGCTACAACCACTTTACAATCACGTAAAACTGGATTTGCTTTTCTTTAGGTACATCCTTACCCAGAAAACTCCCACAGGGAGGCAGTGTGGTGTAGAGAATAGAGCGCCCATCCTCCCTTCTTCCTTCTAGCTTTGCAACTCTTTTCTATAGGATCACCTCCAAAGCTTTCATTCTTTTTGAGTCTCTGTTTGCCATCCTAAGTCACAAAGGCACCTTAAATTTTATGCAAAATTCATCTGTTCTGATTAGCTAGATTTGTCTTTTGATTAGAAATATGCTTGTATAAGAGTTGAGAGAAAAACTCCTAACTGTGCATAACTGAGTGACTAGGAGAACTTCAATTAGGAGTATGCAGTAGTCAAGGTATCAACTAGCAGTTGATGCATTGCTCCATGCATCTTATGACCTTTCAAACATGTCATAGCTTCCTATGTCACAGGTGGGTAAAGGAACTCGGGGCACATTAACTTGTTTGCTCAATTTCTTTGGAGAGCCTATTAGGTTCCAGGCACTGTGCTGGATGCTGGGGACATAGGGGTGAAAGAGACAGTGTCTGATTTCAAGAAGTTCTCAATTCAAAAATTCCAAGAGATCACTCTGAGGAAAAGAATGCAGCATGACATATTATTGTAGAGCTGTACAATCACAGAGAATGGCCACTTGAGAAGGTGAGGGGGAGAGAAGACAGGGAGAGCTTTCTGGAGGTATCAGAAAAGCATGTACAAAAGCCCTGTGCAATGAATATTGCATACTTGGGAAAATGTGTGCAGGTTAGCGTTGATGCTGTGTCAAAGGGACCAGCAGGAAATGAATCTGGATTTCTTGTGAGGATACTTGATGGTCATTGAAAGATTTTAACCAAGAGAAGGACATGATTATATTTACCTTTTTGACAACTTGCTGAAGCCAAGATGAGAGGGTGGGAGAAGAGTTGAGGTGGCTACATAATCCCGTGTAAAAAGGAAAAAGGGCCTGGATGGTGGCAGTAGCTATGAGGATGCAGACAAAGGATTACATTAAAAAAATTGTTTTTTGAGGCAGAATCTATAATGTTTTCTTACTAGTCGAACGTGTGGCCAGGTGAGAACATGGAGTCTAGGTTGACTTTTCTTCAGGTTCTGGTTTTGGTGGTTGGGTGGAAGGTAGAGCCATGAAGCATGAAGTATATGTAAGAGGAGGCAGAGATTTGGGGTAATAAATGATACTGAGGAAAGTCTGAAGTGCTGGGGCCTTGTAGATGTTCAACAAATGTTAGTTCAGTCTTCTCTCCTGTTTCTTTTCCCCATGGAATATTCGTAGATGCCTAGTAGGCATTAGGCATGTGAGTTTGCACTGGAAATAGGTCTGCAATTAATCAACATTGAAATGGTAGTTTCAGCTATGGAAATGGATGAAATTGCCCAGAGACACATATGTAGAAGGAAAAAAGAGCAGGCAAAGAACTGAACTCCGGAGCAAATCAATATCAAAAGGACAGACGGGTGTAGAATTATTAAAATATGTTGTTTTCTATGCTACATTTCTAACTGCATGTTTCAGGTGGAGAGAAGATTGGATGTTTAGAATTTGGCTTGAGAAACATGCCAATGGTTTTGTGAAAACAACTGGTTTCATTCAGTGGAGTCCAGGAGGGACACAATTGTGAGGTAATTTTTTTTTTTTTTTTGGTAGTGACACAAAGACCAGGGTGACTGAAGCGCTGATTATTGTTGGTTCTAAAAATGTACCTACCGATGAACCCAAATTCTGAATTGATGAACCTCATGGAGTGTGGTTATGAGCTCTGTGACGTAGAATATAGTTACTTGATAGATTTTGAAAACCTGGGTGCATTCTCTACTGTATCCAAAAACATTAGTCAAGTTTTTGTGGTTGTTCTTGTGTTGCTGTTGTTACTGGTACATCGTTCAATTTAGTACTTTACATGGAGAGAACTATTCTCAAGACCTTTTCTCTCCACCCTCTCCTCCCCCCACTTCTGATAGTCTTCATTTTCAAACCAAGAAGATCATCTCTGGCCAACTTAATCTTTGAGACGCTTCCTTTTCCTTTTCCCAAGTCAAAAGCTATGATCTAAATACAAACAAATACACCAGAAGGAACTGTAGATGTCTTTTGTTTTATTTAAAGGTGTTGCAATGGTGGGCAATGGGATTCTGTGTGCCTATAAATTAGGCACACTGCTGGGTCCCAGAGAAGAGGGGAGGGAGACAAATGAGGCTGGGGAGAGGCAGCTGATGGTGAATTAGAAAGTCTCCCTAATGTTAGTTAAATTAGGAATGGGATTTACTTTATGTATAGCAAATAAAAATAAAACAGAATAAAAAGTTTCAGTTTTGAAATTTATTTTTGAATTTTTCCCTCAAGTTCCACTCAAGGGCTTTCATCATTTGGAGCCTGTTATGTGCACATTTGGGATCCTCATGCTGTCTTTATACTGCCTTCTGAGCTGCCCGGGATTTGGTGGGAATTCCATGATGAATCCTGGTCACAGGAAGATGTATTTCTGGCTTTATTTTTTCTGTCCTTTTCCCTGTAGGAACACAATTTTATTGTAACTCTTCCTCCTTACCCCATCTCCATTCCCAAACCATTCTGTGCCTGTGTAGGCATCCAGGTTGTTGACCCTCAACTAATCTGGCAAATCCGTGCTAACATATTCATGGCTTGAAACTAGAACTCCAGTGTTCTCCATGTATTCCAAAGAGTAAGTTACTAGAAATAGTAGCTATTGAGATACAATGAACTTTTCTGACTTACTTAATAGGATGACTTTATGGACAGAGATGTCAGGGGAAGGTTGTAAAAACCATGGCATTGTAGATGGCTAGCTGTTAATTTGTGTGCAAAAACTTGGACGTTTCTCAAGTCACCCTTGTACTAAGAAAATTAAATGAGAATTTCACAGACCACGCCTGCTATGGGTCAAAGCACAGGAAATTAAATTTAACCTATAAATGCTTGTTGATGAAATAAAGTTTTGGGAATGAAGAGAGTTAGACCCTGATGTACTCATGTTGTTCCAGACATGCTAGCTTAATTCTCTTCCTTGTATACAACACTCCTTTCCTCAAAGCTCCCTACCTGGTATTCCATCTGAATACAAGCTCCATTCCAGCTAAATGCTCTCTAGATAGATACTGGAATAGTTTACTTAACCTCATTTCATCCACTTTCCAGATCTGATTGCTCACTCCCATTACTTCTTATCCCTAACTCTGTCTCTTTTCAGAGCACTCATACGTTACTGAACAATATGTATTGCTTACTTGTTATTGTCTGTCTCCCTTGCAGGCTCCTTGTGGTCAGGGATTTGCCTTCTGCTGTATCCCTAGAGCCTCTTTCAAAATTGTCTACATAGTAGTTAGTTAATACATACATTTTGAATGAATGAGTAGTAGAGTTGAGCGCAGAACCTGGGTCTTTCGAGTCCCAATCCAGTATTCTTTTTACTATACACAGATTTTGTATTCTCCGGTGGTCATCTTTTAAGGTCATTCTGTCCTTTTTCCTTGCCCCCCTTTGCCTTCTTTATACTGACACCAGCATACATCCATTTAGTGATGACTTCTTAGGGGAGTTTCCTCATCTTGTGGATTCCCCTCTTCCAAGCATATTAAAAAACACCTGGGAATCTTAATAGTGCAGATTCCCAGACCTCAAGTCTTTGCTCTTGATTCAGTGAGCTTGGGGCAGAGTCTGAGAAGCTGAATTTTTAGCACTGTAGGAGATTCTAAAACAGGTGGTCTTATGACTACTTTTTAAGATGCAACTTTATAGCAGCAGATTCCTTTAGGCTCTGTTAAAGCCCCCATCCTTCGGGTTTTTACTATGAGCCGATTAGGCTTCAGACAATCTGCAAATTTTGTGCTAGTTCTGCCATCAAATCCATTTGGCATTGCTACTCTTTTGGGTGACAGGCAGGATCAAACAGAAAGAAAGTGATAGAAGGGCAGGGAGGGTGGAGACAATCTGAATGACAGTCTGTTGGCACGTGTATATTATGTCTGAATGTAACATGGGAGGTCAGAGCAGATAGTGGTCAATCCCAGGCTGTTAGGAAAAAGTCCCTTCAAGCCTGGAGCTGTTTCTGTCCTCAGCTCTATCTAATGAAGAATGGAGACTCTTTTGCAGGTGCACAGTCACTTTGGGGTCATATTTCTAGGATTGTGATAGTCATTTCATCAGTTAACAGCAAGGCAGGAAGACCAGGCAAAGGCAGAGAGGAACAGTAAGACAGTCAGAAGTTATTGGAACTTCCAAATCCATGGTCACTTATCTGGGCAAGGGAATGAGGTTTTCAGGAATGCAGGCAAATAGCTGACCTCAAAGAAAGTAGATAATTGGGACTGTCTCTTAGGGATGTTTTGTAGATCAAATGAGATTCTGTGTATAAACCATTAGGCAAAGTGACTGGAAAGTAATCATCACAATAAATGATAGTTATTGTGGTTCTTAATACATGTGAGTATAGTTAAGCAGGTAATCTCCATGCTTCATTCCACCTCATGGATTTCCCCAATTTGTCTGGGCGAGGGTGAAGAAAAAAAGTTTACACAACATACAAAAAAAAAAAAAAACCCACAAATGTTTACATAGCGTACAAGTTGTTCAGAAACAAACAACACTTACAAATGATGGCATAGTCATTTTTATCACCATTGTCATTTGGGAGTTCATTGTGTACTTCCAACCATTTTCCTAAAGACTTAAACTCAGGAAAGTCCCAAATATATTTGGCCAAATGCTTTTTTACTTCATTTTTGAAGCTACATGCGTGGAAGAAAACTTATTCACGTGGCATTAATTATTTTATACATAATTAAGGACTTACAGTTAAAAAGCATTTCCAAGATTATTTTCCTTTAGAAATGAGAATTGCCTTTGGCTTAATTTTGGACTGGAAACACTAACCATATCAGCTCTATTTAGGCAGGAACAACAGTTTCCCCCGTTTTCCTGAGTATTCCCAATAATTAGTATGGGATCTGGCAAACAAGAGATGGTCAATATTTATAGGGTGAATGAACCTAGGTAACTCAAATTTTTGTGATCCTAGTAAGTATTTGTATTCAAGGATCCTGACTTGAGAGTTTCCTTCCTAAGTAAGCTGTATGTAATTATAATGGGTTTGTTAATTTCCTAGGGCTGCCTTAACACATTTGTACAAATGGGCTGGCTTAAAACAATAGAAATTTATTCTCTCATGGCCTGGAGGCCAAAAGTCCAAAATCAAGGTGTTGGCAGGGCCGTGCTCCCTCTGGAGGCTCTGGGAGGATCCTTCCTTGCCTCCTCCCACTGCTGGTGGCTCCAGATGCTCTTTGGCAGGTGACTGCATCACTCCTATCTCTGCTTCCCTCCTCACATGGCCTACTCCTCTGTGTGTCTTCCCTTGTATACCTTCTGAAGGCACTTGCCACTGGACTTAGTGTCCACCTGAAAAATCTTGGATGATTTTGTCTTGAAATCCTTACCTTGGCTGCATCTGCAAAGCTGCTTTTCCAAAATGAAATCAAAATCACACTTTCTGGGATATAGGCATGTCTTTCAGAGGGCCACCATTAACCCACTGCAATGAGGTAATGGAAATTTTCAACATGTATAGTGGGATTATCTTTCCCTTGACTAGTGTTTCTCATGACACCACTGTATAGAGTTTATGAAGTCTTTGTAGCTGAGAAGGCAGTGGGCCTGGTTTGGGTTTTGGTCTAATTTAGGCTAGGAGGTTGGGAAAAGCAAATCAACATTTCATCTGCGGATGGGAAAAGTCCAGTGAATGTTGAAAACCAGTGGGAAGGGAGAGGAAGTTAAGTAAGTGCTCAAGCAGTAATGTTACACTCAACCTGATGATGTCTGCATGATATATTAGGGATGGGTATTTGAAACATAGTGATTTGAGTGATGACAAATGCAAAAGAATAGTGGTTATGATGTTATAAAGGGGGCCATTTTGTAATAATCTCAGTGTTTCACCCTTTGAGAGGGGAAGGTGGTTTGTATAGAGAATTGATAAGTCATACAGACAAGGCCAGAGACTCCTGGGATCAACAGTTTGAAGTGAAAGCCCCAAGAAGAATACTGATCAGGAAAGAGACTGAGGCTAGATTGTGGCTTCTACATTGAAACCATCTGCATTCGATTTGGCAGTAGTAAAATGCAGCCTTAGAATGTACAACTATCAAAAGAAATAGTCCATCAGTGGTAAGTTCTTCCAGCATTAAAGAAGGAACCAGTGAGAACACTTTCAGAATTACTGTAATTCTGGTCAGCATTTTATTGAGAGGAAATTGTGGAAATTGAAAATGTTCAACAGGTGGCAACTGCAGGGATTTTTTTCTCTTTTGGCAGAATGAGGACAAAAATTTTGCTGAAAAATGAGTCAGTATTGCTTAAGTGAAAGGATTCTTAGAGAAAAAGAAGTCTCGGAGTAACAGATATCCTGAAAGGGAAAGAATACACTGAACAGGTTAGAAGTAGAACTTTAGCACCACAGGAAGACCTTGATGAATAAAACAGTGCACTGGTGAAGAACCTGGTAGTGGGTGGAATAGCGCTCTTTTTGTTCTAATGCTTAATAGTTGAAATGAGATTTTAATGTACGGTCTTTTATAAGAAGTGAAATAACTAAAATTTATAACGTGCCATAGTAGACAGTCATACAACAATGTATTTGTAAAAATGGAAAGCATCTGCAACTTTGGGCGTTAAGAAAAAAAAACTAAATTTATGCCTGGGATCCCATGGGAAAACTGTAAATCTATCTTTTCCTGTCACTGGATATTTCTTTTGGTGGATTTATTATCAAACTCAGGCAGCTGAAGTCCAGTAATAAGGATGCTATTAGAGGTAATAGGGGTTTATGCAGAAATGAAGGTATGTGTACACTGTCCGTGTGAATGTTCTTGTCTATATACAAATAAAACAGATTCCTCCTGTTTAAAATACATCCCTTTGAAATCACTGAGATAATATCTCTACAACTTTTTTTTATGCCATTAAAAAAAGTTTTTGTTTATGCCATTCACATTCCCTTGTTTTTCTTTTTTTCTTGTATAGTCATCAGTTCCTCTCCCCATTTTCTGACCTCTGTCTAGAAACAGGTGTTTCCAGACTTCTATCCATTCTGACAACATTTATATTAGCAGTCAAATTTTCCCATGAAGTATTTTTTGCTAAGCTTGTTTGGAATTTAATATTGAAAAGAAATAAATTTGAGTACAATTTAAGAAACTCATCCTTGAGTCCTAAAAAATACAATCATCCCATTAATTACATGACTTTTTAAACTTTTTTAAAATATTTTACTTGTAACTAATATCAGTGCCCAACATGGGGCTCAAACTCAAAACCCTGAGATCAAGAGTTATGTACTCTACTGACTGGGCCAGCCAGGAGCATCCCCCTCCCTTTTAATTGGTATTGTGAGAATGAATTTCTGATTATGTCCCTATGGAGGGCAAATCAACCTAATCCTCCAATGTTCTTTTTTCTTTCAGATATCTTGCCACTTATTCTAGGGTATATTTTATGGCCTTTGAGGATTTATTTACAAATTTTCAAACTCTCAGGGCAATGGTCCATAATGCAGGCAGCACAGAGCTTTAGCAGAGTGGATGATAATAAACTGAGGAATAAGTAGAAAGGAATAGAATTTGTATGTGTTTTTATGTGAAAAATCAAGAAAGAAATTAAGATTTACTAATATATTTAACACAGGGAATGGTAACACATGTATATAGTTTATCATACATGTGTATGCATTAAAAAATCCTATTGGTGCTTTAAAATATATTTCCTGTTTATTTATATTCTTGAGCATTAAACTTTAGACTCTAAGATAACTTTAAAAAATAAGCAACTTAATAATACTTCAGAACTTTGAATTTACATTTTCCCTACATGCATTTATCTTCCTGAAAGTCTTCCTTTTCTGATATGCAAGCAACCATACTATGTTTCGGGATCTCCAAAGGTCTTTGTCAGAATTTCTTCTGGCTGTAATACCTGGGCAGCAAACAGGACTGCCTGGGAGCCTTGTAAGGAGACTCTGCAATATTACCAGATGCTAGTGTGCTGAAACAATGAGTGTTTTCACTTCTACCCATTTTGAAGATTTGTTTTATTGTATTCCTTTGTCCTCCTTTGTGTGTGTGTGTTTTCCCCCCTTCTACCTAATTACTGCATTAAGACAAAATCATTTGAAGTTTCCCCTTTGAGTGCTGTGGTTCATCCTAGCTCATATCTAGTAAATTTCCAAATCTTAGTTTTAGAAAGAGATTCCAATTTTGTGGCATGTTTTTGGGTTTCTCATGCCAAAGGTAATGATGACTAAATAAGCTTCAAGATAGGTGTGTTTTCTTTCCTAGTAAGCTCACTGCTATTTCTGCTCTTGTAGTCTTTCTGCAGCAGTTTGCCATTCTCTGCATATAACATATATTTTAGATTTCAACCCGTTTAAAATAAGACATTTTTTTGCTCTGAATAAATGTGCTGATGTGATAATGGTGTTAGAATTTTTTTCATATTGTCTTTTCTGCCTTTATAACTTTCTGAGTCCTTTTAGTCAAAGAAAAATTCCTTCTCCAAAATGCTCAAAAACTCAATTTGTCTTCATTACAATTAAAAATAATTATTGGGCATATACTACATTCCAGGCACAGTTCTGAAACAGACCCAATCTTTGCCCTTCAAGTAATTTATAGTCTATCAAGCAGTTCAGATAATAAAGAATTTGTAAAAGAAGAACTTTAAGGTGCCATGAGAATGCTCTTAAAATTTTATTTATTTTATTGAGGTACAGGTGACATGCAACACTATGATAGTTTCAAGTATACAACATAATAATTCAGTATTTGTATATGATGTGAAATTATCACCACAGTAAGTCTGGTTAATATCAGTTATCATACACAGTTATGGAACTTTTTTTTATGTGAGAACTTTTAAGATGTACTCTCTTAGCAACTTTCACATATGCAGTACAGTATTATAAACTAGAGTTGCCATGTTATACGTTACATACCCCTGACTTACTTCTTTTACAACTGGAAGTTCATACCTTTTGACTCCCTTCACCCATTTCATCCTCCTCCCCCTGTAACCACCAATATGTTCTCTGTATCTAAGAGCCTTTTTTTTAAAATTCTGCATGTAAATGAGATCATATGGTATATGCCTTTCTTCGTTTGCCCTATTTCAATTAGCACAATGCTCTTAAGTCCACCCATGTTGTCACAAATGGCAAGATTTCTTTCTTTTTTATGGCTGGATAGTATCCTTCAGTGTGTGTGTGTCAGTTTATACACACACCATAATTTCTTTATCCATTTATCCATTGATAAACACTTAGGTTGTTTCCATATCTTGGCTATTGTAAATAATGTTGCAGTAAACATGGTGAGGTGTGTATATATTTTTAAATTAGTGTTTTTGTTTTCTTCATTTTTTTTTTTAGAGAGGAGGGAGGGGCAGAGGGAAAAGGAGAGAGAGAATCTTAAGTAGGCTGCATGCCCAGCATGGAGCCCGATGAGGGGGCTCAATCTCATAACCCTGAGATCATGACCTGAGCCAAAATCAAGAGTCAGATGCTCAACCAACTGAGCCACCCAGATGCCCCTGCATTTTTGTTTTCTTCAGATAAATACTGAGTAGTAGAATTGCTGGATCATATAGTAGTTCTATTTTTAATTTTTTCAGAAAACTCTGTATTATTTTTCATAGTGGCTGCATCAGTTTACATTCCCATCAAAAGTGTACAAGGCCTTCCTTTTCTCCACATCCTTGCCAACACTAGTTTTTTGTTTTTCTGAGCTCAACAGGTATGAGGTAATATCTCATTGTGCTCTTGATTTGTTTTTCTTGATGATTGGTGATGTTGAGCATCTTTTTTAAAAATTTATTTTATTTACTTTTATTTTTTTATTGAAGTTTGATTTGCCAACATATAGTATAACACCCAGTGCTCATCCTGTCAAGTGCCCCCCTCAGAGTCTGTCACCCAGTTATCCCATCCCCCCACCCACCTCCCCTTCCACTACCCTTTGTTTGTTTCCCAAAGTTAGGAGTCTCTCATGTTTTGTCACCCTTTCTAATTTCTCTCACTCATTTTCCCTCCTTTCCCTTATAATCCCTTTCCCTATTTCTTATATTCTCCATATAAGTGAAACCATATGATGATTTTCTTTCTCCAACTGACTTACTTCACTCAGCATAATACCCTCCAGTTCCACCCACGTTGAAACAAATGGTGGGTAATCGTCCTTTCTAATGGGTGAGTAATATTCCATTGTATATTTAATCAAGGACATCATGGCTTCTTTTACAGTTTGCTATTGTGGACATTGCTGCTATAAACATCGGGATGCAGGTGTCCTGGCGTTTCCCTGCATCTGTATCTTTGGGGTAAATCCCCAGCAGTGCAATTGCTGGGTCGTAGGGCAGCTCTATTTTTAGAGGAACCTCCACACAGTTTTCCAGAGTGGCTGCACCAGTTCACATTCCCACCAACAGTGCAAGGGGATTCCCCTTTCTCCACATCCTCTCCAACATTTAGTTTCCTGTCTTGTTAATTTTCCCCATTCTCACCGGTGTGAGGTGGTATCTCATTGTGGTTTTGATTGGCATTTCCCTGATGGCGAGTGATGCAGAGCATTTTCTCATGTGCTTGTTGGCCATGTGCATGTCTTATTTGGTGAAATTTCTGTTCATGTCTTTTGCCCATTTCATGATTGAATTGTTTGTTTCTTGGGTGTCAAGTTTAATAAGTTCTTTATAAATCTTGGATACTAGCCCTTTATTTGATATGTCATTTGCAAATATCTTCTCCCATTCTGTAGGTTGTCTTTTAGTTTTCTTGACTGTTTTTTTTTTTTTTTTTGCTGTGCAGAAGCTTTTTATCTTGATTAAATCCTAATAGTTCATTTTTGCTTTTGTTTCCCTTACCTTCATAGATGTATCTTGCAAGAAGTTGCTGTGGCCAAGTTCAAAAAGGGTGTTGCCTGTGTTCTGCTCTAGGATTTTGATGGATTCCTGTCTTACATTTAGATCTTTCATCCATTTTGAGTTTACCTTTGTGTCTGGTGTAAGAGAATGGTCCAGTTTCATCCTTCTGCACATGGCTGTCCAAATTTTCCCAACACTATTTATTGAAGTGACTTCCCTTTTCCCAGTGGATATTCTTTCCTGCTTTGTCAAATATTAGTTGACCATAGAGTTGAGTGTCTATTTCTGGGTTCTCTATTCTGTTCCATTGATCTATGTGTCTGTTTTTGTGATGGTACTACACTGTCTTGATGATCACAGCTTTGTAGTACAGCTTAAAATCTAGCATTGTGATGTCCCTGGCTTTGGTTTTCTTTTTCAATATTCCCCTGGCTATTCAGGGTCTTTTCTGATTCCACATAAATCTTAAGATTATTTATTCCAACTCTGTGAAGAAAGTTTATGGTATTTTGATAGGGATTGCACTGAATGTGTAAATTGCCCTGGGTAGCATAGACGTTTTCCTAAACGTGAAAGTCACTTTGTCAGCTCAAAAGAAAACAATACCTTATCTGTAGTTGTGGAAGTTTATGCTAATATTGTGTAATTGATATTAAACCTAAATGTTCTGCCCACCCTGTCGGTATAAAGATATTTTGAGCAGATTGTGAACAAGAAAAAAAAAGTTACTTTGGTCAAAATTTGATGTTTGGTTTTTATCCACTTTGTTGCTATTAACATCTTTCTGTTTTCATGTAGATTTCAATAAATGAGTAATTTTAGAAGCATTATTTTAGAAATATATAGTCACAGTAAACATCTGGTTTTTCTATGTGCATTGTACAAATTTTTCATTTCTTTTGCTTTTTGTGTTGGATCTAACACTAACTGTATTGTTTTGTTACATCAAATAAACATCTTCTGTGGACCAGGAAAAAAAATTGTTTTTCTTGTTAGAAAAGAAGAATACTTGTTTATTCTTCCAATCCATGAGCATGGAATATTTTTTCCATCTCTTTCCATCTTCCTCAATTTCTTTCATAAGTGTTCTGTAGTTTTTAGGGTATAGATCCTTTACCTCTTTGGTTAGGATTATTCCTAGGTATCTTATACCTTTGGGTGCAATTGTAAATGGGATTGACTCCTTAATTTCTTCTTCAGGTCCATTGTTAGAATATAGAAATGCCACTGACTTCTGGGCATTGATTTTGTATCCTGCCTCACTGCTGAATTGCTGTATGAGTTCTAGCAATCTTGGGGTGGAGTCTTTTGGGTTTTCTATGTAGAGTAACATGTCATCGGCGAAGAGGGAGAGTTTGACTTCTTCTTTGCCAATTTGAATGCCTTTTATTTCTTTTTGTTGTCTGATTGCTGAGGCTAGGACTTCTAATACTATGTTGAATAGCAGTGGTGAGAGTGGACATCCCTGTTGTGTTCCTGATCTTAGGGGAAAGGCTCCCAGTGTTTCCCCATTGAGAATGATATTTGCTGTGGGCTTTTTGTAGATGGCTTTTAAGATGCTGAGGAATGTTCCCTCTATCCCTACACTCTGAAGAGTTTTAATCAGGAATGGATGCTGTATTTTGTCAAATGCTTTCTCTGCGTCTATTGAGAGGATCATATGGTTCTTGTTTTTTCTCTTGTTGATAATGATCTATCACGTTGATTGCTTTATGAATATTGAATCAGCCTTGCATCCTGTGGATAAATCCCACTTGGTCATGGTGAATACTCTTCTTAATGCACTGTTGGAACCTATTGGCTAGTATCTTGTTGAGAATTTTTGCATCTGTGTTCATCAGGGATATTGGTCTATAATTCTCCTTTTTGGTGGGGGTCTTTATCTGGTTTCGGAATCAAGGTGATGCCTCATAGAACGAGTTTGGAAGTATTCTGTCCCTTTGTATCCTTTGGAACAGCTTTAGTAGAGTAGGTATTATTTCTTCTTTAAACGTTTGATAGAATTCCCCTGGGAAGCCATCTGGCCCTGGACTTTTGTGTCTTGGGAGGTTTTTGATGACTGCTTCAATTTCCTTGCTGGTTATTGGCCTGTTCAGGTTTTCTATTTCTTCTTGTTTTGGTTTTGGTAATTTGTGGTTTTCCAGAAATGCATCCATTTCTTCTAGATTGCCTAATTTATTGGCATATAGCTGCTCATAATACGTTTTTAAAATCACTTGTATTTCCTTGGTATTGGTTGTGATCTCTCCTCTTTCATTCATGATTTAATTTTAATCTTTTTTCTTTTTAATAAAGCTGGCTAATGGTTTATGTATCTTATTAATTCTTTCAAAGAACCAACTCCAGGTTTTGTTGATCTGATCTATAGTTCTTCTGGTCTCTATTTCATTGAATTCTGCTCAAATCTTTATTATCTCTCTTCTGCTTGATGTAGGTTTTATTTGCTGTTCTTTCTCCAGTTCCTTTAGGTGCAAGGTTAGCTTGTGTATTTGAGTTTTTTCCAATTTTTTGAGGGAGGCTTGTATTGCAATATATTTCCCTCTTAGCACCGCTTTTGCTGTATCCCAAAGATTTTGAATGGTTGTATCTGTATTTTCTTTAGTTTCCACGAATCTTTTTAATTCTTCTCTAATTTCCTGCTTGACCCTTTCATCTTTTAGTAGGATGCTCTTTAACCTCCATGTGTTTGAGTTTCTTCCAAATTTCTTTTTGTGATTGAGCTCTAGTTTCAAAGCATTGTGGTCTGAAAATATGCAGGGGACAATCCCAATCTTTTGGTATCAGCTGAGACTTGATTTGTGACCCAGTATGTGGTCTATTCTGGGGAAAGTTCCATGTGCACTTGAGAAGAATGTGTATTCAGTTGTGTTTGGATGAAAAGTTCTGTAAATATCTGTGAAATCCATCTGGTCCAGTGTATCATTTAAAGTGGCTCAGTGGTTTTGTGCCGCCTTCAGCCCAGGGCCTGATTTTGGAGACCTGGGATCGAGTCCCGCGTCGGGCTCCCTGTGTGGGGCCTGCTTCTCCTTCTGCCTGTGTCTCTGCCTCTCTCTCTCTCTCTCTCTCTCTCGCTCTCTGTGTCTCTAATGAATAAATAAATAAAATCTTAAAAAAAAATAAAGCTCTTGTTTCTTTGGTGATGTTGTACGTAGAAAATCTGTCATTTGCTAAAAGTGCCGTGTTGAAGTCTCCTACTATTAGTGTATTAACCAAGTATCTCTTTACTTTCGTTATTAATTGATTGATATACTTGGCAGCTCCCACATTAGGGGTATAAATATTCATAATTGTTAGGTCTTCTTGTTGGATAGACCCTTTAAGAATGATATAGTGTCCCACTTCATCTCTTATTACAGTCTCTGGGATAAACTTTAATTTATCTGATATGAGGATTGCTACCCCAGCCTTCTTTTGAGGACCATTTGAATGGTAAATTGTTCTCCAACCTTTCATTTTCAGGCTGTAGGTGTCCTTAGGTCTAAAATGAGTCTCTTATAGACAGCAAATAGATGGGTCTTGCTTTTTTATCCAGTCTGAAATCCTACGTCTTTTGATGGGATCATTAAGCCCATTCATGTTCAGAGTAACTATTGAAAGATATGAATTTAGTGTCATCATAATAGCTATTCAGTCCCTGTTCTTGTGGATTGTATCCTTGGACTTCCTCTTTCTTTTATAGTATCCCCCTTAATATTTCTTGCAGAGCCGGTTTGGTGCTCACATATTCTTTCAGTTTCTGCCTATCCTGGAAGCTCTTTATCTCTCCTTCTATCCTGAATGAGAGCCTTGCTGGATAAAGTATTCTTGGCTGCATGTTCTTCTCATTTAGGACCCTGAATATATCATGCCAGCCCTTTCTGACCTGCCAGGTCTCTGTGGAGAGGTCTGCTGTTAATCTGATATTTCTCCCCATATAAGTTAAGAGTCTCTGTCTCTTATTGCTTTAAGGATTTTCTCTTTACCTTTAGAATTTTTAAGTTTCACTATTAATTGTCAAGGCAAGGTGTTGAACAGTTTTTACTGATTTTTTTTTTTGGGGGGTGCCTCTCTATGTCCTGGATCTGAATGTCTGTTTCCCTCCCCAAATTAGGGTAGTTCTCAGCTATGATTTGTTCAAATATACTTTGTGGCCCTCTCTCCCTCTCTGTGTCTTCTGGAACCCCAATTATACCTAGATGCTTCCTTCTGAGGCTATCATTTATTTCCCTTAGCCTTTTCTCATGGTATCTTAATTGTTTTTCTCTTTTTTCCTCAGCTTCTTTCCTTACCATCAACTTGTCTTCTGTGTCACTCACTCTTTCTTCCACCTCATTAACCCTAGCAGTTAGGACATCTATTTTGGATTGCATCTCATTTAATTGATTTTTAATTTAGGCCTGACTAGATCTCAATTCTGCAGTAATGAAGTCTCTAGAGTCCTTTATGCTTTTTTCCAGAGCCACTAGTAGCTTTATAATTGTGCTTCTGAATTGGCTTTCTGACATAGAATTGAAATCCATATTCTGTAACTCTGTGGTAGAGAGTACTGTTTCTGATTCTTTTGTGGCGAGTTCTTCCTTCTAGTCATTTTGCTCAGTGCAGAGTGGCTGTATGAGTGGGATGAGTCAAAAATATCATCCACGACCTAAATAAATTCCACCCTAGATGATTCTGATGAGGTCAGAGACCAGAAAATGAAAAAGATCAGAACAAAATATAACAAAAAGTTCACTAACATGAAAAACATTTTAAATTAAAGTCATAAAAAGTAAAAGGCCAAAAACCCCAAAGAAGAAGAAAAAAGAAAAAGAAAAAAAGAAGAAAAAAAAAATAAAGAGGAAAAAGAAAAAAAAAAAGGAAAAAAGGGGGGGGGCACCTGGCGGGTGGTGGTGGTAAAGTAGTGGTAGTGGAGAGACAATGTAGTTTACCTGAGGAGTCCTAGAGGGTGATACTCTTGGTTTTGAGTGTATTAATTTCTATATATTAGAAGATGTTCAATCCTAAATTTATATAAACCAGCAATACTTATTGAAAGTCCCAACATTAACCAGCAAAACATAAACAAGATAAAAGAGGAGGACAGAATGGGAATGAGGAATCTCACAGAATGAACCAGCACAGTATACCACTTGGTTCTGGGTGCATGCTGGTCTTGTCTTAGAAGGTATTAACTTCCGCCATTGTAGAACAAAAAATGAGGCAGAGAAACCAAAAAACACAAAACAAAAGACCATATCTTGTATATCTCTCAAAGTTAAATTGAATGTGTTGAAGGGAATCCAGAAGTGAAAAATATATCTAAGACATATAATTGTAGAAATATGAAAGTCAAAAAGAAAGCATTTTAAAAATGAAGAGCTGGTAAAATATTATAGTTAAGGTGGGAAAAGAGAAAAAATATTGGAAAGTTTTAGTCTGATATAAAAAGGAGTTGACATGGAAAAAGGAAAAAAATAAATAAAAAAGGGGGTACCCTCTAGTTCTATATACTATAAATCCCTCGACTTCCCCTGGAGCTTTCTAGCCCCGCTGGGTCAAGAACTTGCCCTTCCCCTGTCCTTCCAGCTGGCCTTCTGGGGGAGGGGCCTGCTGTGCTGATTCTCAGGTGTGTGCACCTGGGGAGATGCCCCACCCCCTGCCAGGAGCCGGGCTCAGGGGGAGCAGTTTACCCCGTGAGGCCTCTGTTCCCTGGTGGCCCCACCCCTCCCAGGCACAGGGTGAAACCAGGAGGAACAACAATGGCGGTGGCCAGCTCTCCAGCCCTGGAGTCAGCTCCCCCGGTAACTACCACAGTCTCCCAGTCCGAAGTGGCCTGGATGCTCCTGGAGGCAGGTGCAGGGGCACTGACCCGCACAGCTCGGGGGCGCCCCGTGGCAGGGGAGTCTCCCTATCCTGTGCCCTCCCCACCTCCACCTGTTCTGGGGGGAACATAGGATCGCCGGCTGTATCCACTGGGCGCCCTGGGATCGGGTCCTGTGCCGCTGGAACCGCACTCCCGGACCGCCTCTCCCGAAGGGAACAGGGCACAGCCACCTCCGTCTGGAGCCGGGCCGCCTAACAGAGCAGATGCTCCCAAATGCCCTGAGGGCTGCAGCGCTCCAGACTTTTACCAGATCAGGCCGCAGTTTGCTGTGAGCTGTCCCCGGCGCCCCTCCTCTTATAGCCACCCGGGAATCTTGAGGCTTCACTGCCCCAGTTCCCGCTTCCCCAGGGCTGGGCTTTCCTGCCCCAGAAGATAGCCTTAGCCTGGCTAGCCTTAGCCCGGCTCCTTGTGGGGCCCCTCCCCTCTTGGATTCTTTTTTATTTATTTTTATATTTCCCCCCCACCTTCCTACCTTGTTAGAAGCACAAACTCTTCTGCCTGTAGTGTTCCAGCTGTTCTCTCTTTAACTCTCAGGTGGAATTCGTAGGTGTTCAGAAAGTTATCTAGGTAAGTTGGTGGGGGGGGGGGGGTCGGGTGAGGTGAGGACCCTACTCCTCTGCCATGTTGTCCCACCTCCTGTTGAGCACTTTTCAAGTGCCTGTTGCCCAAGTGTATGTCCATGTTAGAAAAATGTCTTTTGATATCCTCTGTCCATTTTTATTTAGGAAGGCTCCATGCCCAACATGGGGCTTCAACTCAGAATCCTCAAATCAAGAGTCACATGCTCCACTGACTGAGCCAGCCAGGCACCCCTCCACTGTCCATTTTAAAATCAGATTGTTTTCTTTTACTACTGAGTTGTGTAATTTCTTTCAGTATTTTGGATATTAGCCCCTTATCAGATATATGATTTCCTAATATTTTCTCCCATTCCATGGGTTGCCTTTTCATTTTGTTGGTGTTTTCCTTTGCTGTGTAGAAGTCTTTTAGTTTGATGTAGTCCCACTTGTATATTTTTGCTTTTGTTGCTTCTGCTTTTGGTGTGAAATCCAAAAAACATCACCAAGTTAAATGTCAGGGAGCTTACTACCTGTTTACTTCTGGAAGCTTTATGGCTTCAGGTCTTATGTCTAAATCTTTAATCTCTTTTGAGTTAATTTTTATGTATGGTCAGGTAGTGGTCCATTTTCATTCTTTTACATGTAGCTGTCCAGTTTTCCCAGCACCATTTATTGAAGGAGCTATCCTATTTCCATCATGTATTCATGGCTCCTTTGTCATAAATTAATTGACCATGATGGTGTGGGTTTATTTCTGGACTCTATTCTTCATTTATACTTCATTGTTTTATGTGTATGTTTTTATGCCAATACCATAGTGTTTTGATTAGTATCTTTGTAATTGATTTGAAACCAGGGAGCATGATGCCTCTGGCTTTTTCAAGATTGTTTTGGCTCTTCAGGGTCTTTTGTGGTTCCATATAAATTTAGAATTGCTTGTTCTATTTCTATGAAAAATGCCATTGGAATTTTGATAGGGATTGCATTGAATCTGTTGATTGCTTTGGGTCATATGGATATTTTAATAATATCCTTTCAATCCTTGAACATTAAATATCTTTCCTTTTATTTGTGTCTTCAATTTCGTTCATCATTGTCTTATATTTTTTAGTGTACAGTTCTTTTAACCGCTTGGTTATATTATTCCTAGGAATTTTTTTAATGCAATTTTAAGATGGATTGTTTTCTTAATTTTTCTTTTTGATAGTTTGTTATTAGTGTATAGAAATTCAACAGACTTCTGTATATTTGTGAGAATTCCCCCCTCCTTTTTTTTTTTTTTTAAAGAAAAGCATTATGTAATCGTATTTCCAGTGGAATGAAGCCAAGAAGGTCTCTGGGCCCCGTGTCTCCCACTCTGCTTGAGCCCACATCTTCCTGCTTTGCATGTTCACACAAGCCAGACCATGATAAAGAGGCTGACAAAAGCACTGCTTGCTTTCCTGTGTTTCTTTTAATCTTGTGTCCATATCCTGTATTATTTTAATTTGTATCCATATCTAAAAGGGGATTTATTTTATATTGTGTTAGAGCAGTTTTGCATTAATTGTTTTCACTGTGAATGTGAAAACTTTTAACCACTTTTATTCGTGGGTGTGATTCAAAAATTTCACTGACCCAGTCTCTTTTTAGCTATTGTCTCATGCCAAATACAGTGATGAATGACAGGTGATTTGAATGTGAAAGTCCTAAATATGATCTTGTGTTTTAAGAAACCAATAAAAGCTAAAATTTGATACTTTCCAGAACTGCATAGTGTTTGCAATTGTATCTAATGTGAAGTAAATATTTTGCAGATTTATTAGGATGTGTAATGGTTGTCTTGTATCTTTTTGCATGCACAGACCAATTAGCTTATGTAATCATTTTGGATGATGTGACAGCTCTCTTCATATTAACTTACTTCATTACCCACACACACGAATGTTGGTGTGTGCTGACATGTGTCTGCATATAATTGAATGTATCCTTACAGAATCTTGGAGCTATATTCTATTACACATGAGAAACAGGAATAGTACTGACATCAGAATGGTTGCTTTCTGAATGCATAGATTATCTTTCTAAGGATAGTTTCTTTCCCCCCTTTTTAATATCCTTGCAAATGAAAGAGGATGAATTAGGTGATCCTGATCATGGACTTGTCTATTTTGATATATTCTAGATCTGGGGCTTCATATTTTCAATATGTTTAACAGCCATAGCACAAAATAATCTTACTGGTTATAAATAGCTGTAGAAAAGAGAAAAAAAATGAGAAAAGTAAACAAGTAGGTAGTAGAAACCAGGAGTAGAATTCAGAGCTTCATATTCTTTAGTTTGTGCTTAATTGCTAGGTGCATGTTGATTTTGTTGCCATAGAAGAGATAGTACAGTGCCACAGATCTTTGGCTACAAAATATTAGGGAGATAATTGTTTAAGAGATTTTTGGTGGGAATCCTGAGTAGCTCAGTTGACTGAAAGTCTGACTTTGGTTTAGGTCATGATCTCAGGGTCCTGGGATAGAGTCCTGTGGAGAGCCTTGCATTGGGCTCTGCACTCAGCAGGGAGTCTGCTTGTACCTGTTCCTCTGCCCCTCCCCTGCTCATGTTCTTTCTCTTAAAGAAAATAAAATTTTAAAAAATTTAGTGAGAAAAATTTGTAAACTCTCTTTTTTCTTGCTCTTTTTTTTTTTTGCAAACTCTCTTAATTAGATTGATTTAGGACATTATTTTCCAACATTCTGGGAGTTCTTCAAAAAACTTTTGAAACATTGTGTTATATGATAAAGTATGTAGTTTATAGTATATAAAGTATATAAAGTAGTTATCTTTACTGTAGGACTGCTCAGAATCTTTAGTTTTAATGTGCCCTATAACTAAAGGAGAAAAATAATAGTATGTTGCATTTGTCTTATGTATTTGAACCAAGAACCAATTTTCCAAGGAACTCTTATTCATATTACATAGATTATAGCTTAGGGAAGGTTTATCTAGGATGGTGGCTCTCATTGTGTGCCGACTATTTGATATAGCAGTTTGTACACCTGAAAGCTATTTTAGAGTAGGAAGGCATATCTATGAGTGAGTATTCTAGCTGCATATCAAGAAAAGAGATTTTCAAGTAGAGAGTTTGAGTACCCTTGTTAGGACTAAAATGTATGTATCACACCCAAATTCATACGCTGAAGTGCTAACTCCCTAGTGTACTCTTTGGAATAAGGAAATAATTAAAGTGAAATAGGGTCATTGTGGTAGGGCCTTTATAGGATTAGCATTCTTCTAAGAAGAGACACCAGGAGCTTCCTCCTGCTTACCTTCCCATGTCAGTGCTCAGAAGGATGGCCATTTGAAGACTGCAGCAAGAAGGCAACCATCTACAAGACAAGAAGGGCACTCTCACCAGAAATAAAGCCTGCTGAAATTTGATCTTGGACTTTCGGTCTCCAGAACCAGAAGATTATAAATTTCTGTTGTTTAAGCCACCCAGCTCATGGTATTTTGTTATGGCAATCTGTGCAGACTAAGATAGTCTTTAATGCTTAAAAAAATCACCAGATTTTGTTTGAATAGAATAATTACTCTTTTGCTGCAATTACTGCCAGATGAGCTATTTTGTAAGCTGAGGTGAATAGAGACAAAGGAATTTGCCCTCAGATATGGAAAAAGTGAGGGAAGCATGGAAAACTTTATTAAGAAAGGCTTCAAGGGTACCTCAGTTGCCTAAGCATCTGCTTTCAGCTTAGGTCATGATCCTAGAGCCCTGTGATGGAGATCCATGAGTTGGGCTCCCTGCTTGGTGGGAAGCCTACTTCTCCCTCTCCCTCTGTCATTCTCCTTGCTTTTGCTCTCTCTCTTGCTCTTACATACTCTCTCTCATATTAAATAAATAAATAGATAGATAAATAAATAAATAACATCTTTAAAAATAAAACTCTTCTCATTGTGGCTTTGAAGTATATTCTACTTTTATTATTGAGTCAGTAAATAACAAGGATTAAGTAGCAATGTGGTGATGGAGGATCAGTGATGATAAAGTGACCATGAAGAGCATATAGGCAGCACTTACTGAACATGGAACTGTCCTGCACATCAGAGTAACCTTTGCTTCAGCCCATTGAAAATTAGAATCCAGATCTCAGATTCAATCTCATTGTTTTGTCTCTTGAATGGTTGTGCCATTGGTTGAGCTCGTATGTGCATGATTGAGGCCCAGCCTCACATCAGTTTACAATTGTTTCTCCTAAGGTAGGTAGGAACTACAAAATTAGACATAATGTAGTTCCAAAGGTAGTTTCTTTTCTTTCTTCGAGAATTTAACAACATATATGGGAGAGATCTCACAGCCACCCACCTTGCAGAAGACTTATTTAGAAAATGTAAACAGAAGGGCACCTAGGTGGCTTAGTCAGTTAAGTGTCTGACTTGTTTGACTCTTGATTTCAGCTCAGATCTTGATCTTAGGGTTGTAGGTCCTATCCCCAAGTAGGGATCTGTGCTCAATACCAAGTCTGCTTTTCCCTCTTCCTTTGTTCCTTCCCCTGCTCTCTCTTTCTCTTAAGTAAATAAATAAATAAAATCTAAAAACAAACAAAAAAACCCACATAAGTAGAAAAGAACCGCAATTGTTACATTATTCTCCAAAAGCAAATGGGTGTGTGTGTGTGTGCATATATGTGTGTGTGCATATGCAAGAGGTCCACTTATACTGATTTTTAAAATGATTCATTGCAGAGATTTTAAATTTCATGCTCCTAGATTATATTTTATTTATGAATCAGATCAAAGTATTTAACAGGAATTCGTGGTTTTAAAAAATGTTCATCATCAAAGGCAAACACTCTGGTTCTAAAAACATCATTTGGCTTCTAATTTGATATAGCACATGATTTCTCCAGGTGAAAAAGAAAGGGCATTTGAGTGAGACTCAGAAGAGGCCAGAGTCCATGGAAGGATTGCTTTGACTCTCTCAAACACTGTACAGACCTGTCTTCACATTGGAGATCTAAAACAGTGCATGAAAGCAGAGGCACAGGTGCTGACCAGGCCTGTGAACCAAGCCCAGTTTGTTTGTGTTACACACAGTGAACACTTTTCCTGGGAAATCATGTTGCAAATGAAACTTCAGAGCAGCACTTTGGAACTCACAAGTGTTGATCTCTAGGTGATTCCCTTTTCCATTTGGACTCGAGCTTGCTGCATTCATGAGGACAACTCAAAAATGCGCCTCTGGCAGTCCAAGGCTCCTTTATTTCATCAGTGTCCTCACTTGTGAATGTTAGTACAAACCACCATATAAAAGCAACCCAAGTAAAGCAATTACATGGGCACCTCATTTTAGGAAATTCCCGTAACGGTCACATTTCGTGATTCTATCTGTCATTTTTGTCTTACAAGTCACCACTTTTTTCATTTGGGGGAATAGTACTGTAACCTGGAATCTTCTTCAGATCTGTCTTGAAATCAGAAGTATCCAAATAGGACATATCCAAATAAGACAAGAAGTATCCAAATAAGAGACAGTTTCCTCTTTCCATGCAGAGTGGATTTTTCACTTCTTTTTGCTTCACTCTGACATCTATGTTGCAAAAGTGGAAAGTAGTTACTTTGCAGAAATATATTCAGATAAGGACAGTAGATTTCTATTCTTTTCTTTTTTTTTTTCTTTCTTCTCTCTGTCTCTCTTTTTAATTTACTCATGAGAGACACACACACACACAGAGGCAGAGACACAGGCAGAGGGAGAAGCAGGCTCCACACAGGAAGTCTGATGTGGGACTTGATCCGAGGTCTCCAGGACCAGGCCCTGAGCTGAAGGTGGCGCTAAACCACTAAGTCACCTGGGCTGCCCTAGATTTCTTTTCCTGGAAGAATTACCCTAAGAAAGAGAACCCGTGGGCATAGATCAAGGTGCTGTACTGAACTACTAGAATTGAAGACAGTGGAAGGTTAGTGCCAGTGAAGACTCTCCCATCTGCTAAATCTGCTATCCCAACACGGTGACTTAAGAAACCAAGAATGTTCTTAAAATCTGCTTTGGAAATCTGTTCAAATCCTCTTAGCAACCAGCATTTATTACTGTCTTACAGTGCAGCATGACTACAATAAACACACTCGCATATTCAGGTGAGAGAAAGTTGGGTCCTGGAGACTGAAATCACTTGATACTCGGGGGAGAGGGGAGAAAAAGGGGTGAGGACATCTCATTCATATTTTCTGTGAAATGCTAGAAGTTCCACTAATCTGCCTTTCTCCGTTCTTTTCATAGAGAGTTGTTCAGTGAGGTGCAGAGGTGACTGGACTTATTGTTGGTGGGAACTTGGCATATGGAAAGCTGTCTCTGGCAGGAGACAGAGCCAACTGCCATTGGCTTTCATTCTTGATATAAAATGCAGCAACACAATACATCCATGATTTAGTGAGCCAAAAAGGCTGTGACATTAATTTCCCTGAGTACTTTTCCAAACGTTTCAAGGTCCTTCAGGTGAATTCCACCCTCCCCTTCTTTTGTTTTTGTTTTGGTAATCTCACAGGAAACAAGTCTCAGGGGATTGTTCTAGAGGCCAAATTTAGATTCAATGGGGTTGAGATAGAATCTCATCTACCAGGGTAAAAATATCTTCCATACATGTTCAGGTTCCTTCCCTATTGACCTGAGCACTGGGGAGAATGGAGGAGGGGATCCACACAGTTAAGATTTGCCTATGTGTAGAAGCACTAAAGCAATATCATTTTTAAGTCAGGATTCAATTTATATCGAGTATGTCAACACATTAACCCTCACACCAATACCATCATTAAGTAGATAAACAGAATTGTCATTTTCCATACATAAATGGAGTGGTAGCCAAAACATGGAACTTATGTGCTTTACGTGGTACTGCAAAAAAAATAAATAAATAAAATAAAAATAAAAATAAAAATTTGGGCCCCAGGCAAAATCTCAAGAATAAGCATTCATTCAATTCTCCAACATCACAGTAGCCTATTCTTCACCTCTCACCCCATCATCCCCTCAAAAGTCCACCTACCAACCTCTTTACAACTGTAGCTTCAGATACTGTTTGGGTAAGGGTCAGACTTTTGAATATAGACATTTCTATCAGAGATGGAGTAAAGGATCAAGACAAGATCTCATTCTTTGAGTAGGATGAGGATACAAACCTGCATTGCTGGAGAAAATGTAAATATCTCCATTGGGGAGGAACTCCGGCATTGGGGAGCACGGATCTGGACTATGATGGAATGAAAAAAGTCTGAGAAGGGAAAAGCCTTAGAAGGAAGGTTCATTTTTCTGTTCTCTAGATTGCTTGTAGACAGGAGGAGGTGGAGGGCAGGAGCACAGAAAGAGAGGGCTCTTACAATGGAATGGAATGGAATGGGAAAGACATTTGGACCAGGGAACATCTGAGGAGTAGCAGTGGTAGTGGCTGGCAGTGGCAGTGATGGCTATGATGGGGGAGGAGTGGCAGCATGAGGGTGAGGCAATGCGTGTTAACTGCTTTCACAAGGCTGGGCTCATAGCCTCTGTATTGTTCATGTGGTCAGGGCAAGCATGATTGCATGCTTATATTGTAGAGGTAAGTTATAGGGTCAATGATCTCTACTTTTGGGAAAATCTCAAAATCTTGAAAAATCCCTTCATAGAGCCAAAAAGGGACAGTTGATAAAGGGTTATTCCAAAGCAAGTAAGGAAGAATTTGCAACACACCCCATCCCTCATGTTTTTTTTTTCTTTCTATTCAGTCAATGTGTTATTTGAATTTCATTGCATAATTACCATGAATTTCCACATATTCTTTAATTCCCCTAAAAAAATCCCATGACATAGGTTATTCATTATTTCTCTTTTATAGATGAAGAAATGAGATTCAGAGAAGTGGAGGTGACTTAATTAAGGTCAACAAGTGGCAGGATCAGACTCCATTTCAGTCCCTCTAGCCACTAGAGGCTAGAGGCCTGGTGACTACCCTTTTTACCTTTCATGAACCACCACATTATCCTTTATCGTTGCCCAAAGGTTATACCTGTTTTCAGAGCTTTGGACATTGATGCCATGAGCCTTATGCTAAGCTCTGATGACAGAATGACAGATTTTTTAAATTAGCACTGCAGGGCTCTGAATAAAGTCATACTGAAAACTCAACAAACAGTATTCTTGCTCAACAAAAGTACTTGGTGGATTTTTTTTTTCAGCAGTACATATTATGGTCATTAAATGCCATTAAGAGAAATGGGGCTTGTTGAAATGGAATTGGGGTACACAGTGGACTTAATTTCTTAGGGAATAAAGTTTCATTTGAATAATGTTTAGAAAAAGCAAGAGAAATAAAATGGAAAAAAGAAACAAAAGCAGGTTCAATTAAATCCACTTTTACTTGTGAAATAGAGTCCCTTAAGTCAATACAGCTTTTAAATTCTACTGTATTTGGCAACATTTGTGACATCCAAGTGTCTAATAGAAAGTGACTCGAAGTGGAGGCCTCTTTATGTGAATGGAGTGGCAGCAGTTCTATGTGAACAAAACAGATGAACAGATGCTCAGGAAAGCAAGTTCTCTCCCGCTGGGAGGGGATGTTTAATATGTATCAGCCCATCAGTCTTTGCGAGGCACTCGCTTCTTCCCAGAGTAAAGCAGTTTATCACATGGGCTCAAGTCTTCTAGAATTTCAGGCTGACATTCTGGGCACTGGTGAGGTCCTGACCGTATGTTCAAAAATAAAAAAGATCAAAGCACTAATAAGTAGTGGTCAGCATGCCTTTAGTACAAAAGAAGAAAAAACAGGGCAGCAGCCTTTATTTCAGCAACTGTGCTAGGAAAGCCCCAAATCACTACCACACCAGGAACTGCAAGGAATTCTGGGAACACAGTGTATAAATCAGGTAGCAGGTCTGTTTTAGAATGCAGAAAGCAAAAAGCAAACAAAAAATCCACCCTAAATAAAACCAACGTGCTTACGCACATCAGATAGCAACATCTTACATATTTTGCAGTTTGATGCTCAGCTTGAAGAGAGTCTCAGAAAGGTTAAGAAGAACAAAGTATGATTTGGGTAGAATGCAAAGTTACATTAAATTGCTCTGATTCAGAGATCCCTCAGCTGCCTGCTTTTAGAGCACCAATGTCAAAATAGTCAAAAGAGTGATTTGGGGGTTGTTGGAGAAAAGGAGAGAGGGCAATAATGTGCCCAAATCTGAATGTGTACAGGATTGTGGAGTCAATTTAGCAGCCAGAAGAGACAGTGAGTGCCAGAGTTCTCTGCCCACCCACCTTGACTTGGGAAGGAAGTCAGGGAGCTCTACTGCTTTGTGAAATTTCTCAAGAGCCCTTGGAGATCATAGGTCTGTTAGGAATAGTGGCTTTTTGCAGATGTGTGACTTTTGCTTTTATCCCATAACCATCCACAAGAACTTAGGATCACATAGAAAGGGACCATAGCAAACTCCTCCCAAACTGTAGCTTGTATTCTAGGGACAGAGCTTTATACAGTTATTCATTCATTCATTTATTTCTTCCACTTCTTTTGGTCACTTAATTAGTGAAGGTTCCGAGTCTGGCATTGGGAGGATAAAAGATACAGTGAAGACACATGCCCATTCCAGCCTACTAGACAGTGTCCCTGCTCCGCTAGATAGTGTCAGCCTGAGCCTCTTGATCACTTGGATGTTGCGATGCACTCACAGATTTTCCCATCCGTTTCCAGCAGTGACTCTTCCTCAGGCTCTGTGGGTTTTCTATGTACTGCCACTCCTGCAGTAGTAGACTCTTGCTGACAAATTAGAGATGAAAAAATAAGGCCTTATCCATGCTGGCTCAGTAAAACCACCAGTTTCCGAAAAACCAGTTCACAGCCTCAGAAACTTTCTGTGGATTTAGATGAAGCAGTTAGGTGAGGGGAAGAGCATTGATTAGAGAGGCCTCTGATTTTGAGACCTGGACATATCTACTTTCAGAAAGATGGTGACCTTGGGAACCACTCTATTCCTTTTGGCTGGTCGTTCTTAAGTCCATGAAAGAGAGATCACTGGTCTCTGAATTAGAAAGGTCACAAGAGCCCCTCCGCCCCCCAGTGAATAGCAAAATGACAGATTTGAGAGGCTCTCAATTTACTGAAGGAGATAAATAGAATGCCCACTCCATCTTTCAAATGGAAATGTGTTTCAGGAAAGCATGCATGCTCATACTCAAGATGATCTAGCCTTGTTCTCTGGGATAGTGGTGGCAAAATACCTCACTCTTCTCATTTGTTTATCCTAATCTTAGTCTCCATCCATTCACTTTCTGGCCCCTCTTGCCTGGGATGCCCTAATAGAGTCCTTTCTCCTCTTGCATCTCCTTGAGCTGCCTCCGCAGGATGGCCAAAGCCTACGTCCTCTCCAAGACCCTTTTACTACATACACATTGGTCTCTCCCCCCTCTGAGCTTCTGGAACCATGCTTCCCAGTAGAGCAGGCACTGGCCCCATGTGGTTATCAAGTATTTGAAATATGGCATGTCCACACTGAGAAATGCTGTTAAGTATAAACATACACTGGATTTCAAAGATGTAGTACAAAATAAAGAATGCAAGATGATTAATTTTTTATTGATTTCATGTTGAAATGAATATTTTGAATTATTGGCTTAAGTAATATATATTCATAAGTTAATACCTGTTTCTTCTTTCTAAAATGTGACTACTAGAAAATTTAAAATTACATACGTGGCTTACATTATAGTTCTAGTGGATGGTGCTATTACAACACTTGGGATCTGAAATAATTTATCACTGGGTTATTTTTTTGGTCAGGATTCCCACCAACAGTACAGAAGTGTTCCCTTTTCTCCACATGCATCCACCATTTGTAATTGTTTGTCTTTTTGACAATGGTGATTCTAGCAGGTGTGAAATGATATCTCATTGTGCTTTTAATTTGCATTTCTCTAATTAACAGTGATGTTGCATATCTTTTTATGTACCTGTTGGTCTTTTGCATATCTTTTTTTTGAAAAATGTCTATTCAGGCCCTTTGCCTACTTTGTAGTTTTTTTTTTATGCTATTAAGTTGTATGAGTTCTTTTTATACATTGGATATTAACCCCTTATCAATTATATGGTTTGCAAATCTCTTTACTCATTCCAAAGGTTGTCTTTTCACTTTGTTTATGGTTTCTTTTGCTATGCAGAAGCTCTTTAGCTTGATGTATTCATTGCTTATTTTTGATTTTGTTATTTGTGCTTTAGGTGTCATATCCGAAACATCATTACCAGGATCATGTCAAGAAGCTTTGTTTTTATGTTTTCTTCTAGGAATTTCTTGGCTTCAGGTCTTACATTAAACTCTTTAATCCATTTTTGGTTAATTTTTATGAGTGGTGTAAGATATGGATCCATTTCATTCTTTTATATGCCAATATCCAATTATCCCAACACCATTTACTGAAGAACCTATCTTTTCTCCATTGAGTACTCTTGGCTTCCTTGTCAAATATTAGTTGACCATTTATGCTTGGGTTTATTTCAGGGCTCTCGATCTCTTCCATTGGTCTATTTGTCTTGTTTTTATGCCAGTATGTGTTTTGACAACTGTAGCTTAAAATCAGGAAGAGTGGTATCTTTGTTCTTTCTCAGGATTTTTTGTTTTGTTTTGTTTTGTTATTTGGGGTCTTTTATGGTTCCATATAAATTTCAGGAGAGTTTTTACACTTGTGTAAAAAATGCCTTTGTACTCTTGAGAGGGACTGCACTGAATCCATAGAAAGCATTTGTAGTATTGACATTTTAGCAATATCATTTTTTCCAGGTCACAAATGTGGGATATCTTTCCACTTATTTCTGTCATCTTCAATTTCTTTCATCGGTATCTTACATTTTTCAGAGTAGAGATCTTTCATCTCCTTAGTTAACTTTATTCCTAGGTATTTTATTGTTTTTGTTGCCATCTTAAATGGGAGGAGTTAATTTTTTCAGAAAATTTGTTGTTAGTATATAGAAACACTACTGATTTTGTATGTTAATTTTGTATGCTTCAACTTTAGTGAATTTACTGATTAGATCTAATCAAAATTTGGTTGAGTTTTTAGGATTTTCCATGTACAAAATCATGTCACCTGAAAATAAGCCAATTTTACTTTTTCCTTTTTAATTCTGATACTATTTATTTATATGACTTATTGTCCTAGTTAGGACATCTTAGTACTATGCTGAAAATGAGTGGTGAAAGTAGATACCCTTGCTTATTCCTGATCTTAGGAACAACCTAAGGCTTTCAGCCTTTCACCATTGACTATGATGTTAGCTGTGGACTTGTCATATATGGCCTTCATTATATTGATATATGTTTCTTCTATGCCTAATTTGTTAGAAGTTTTTATCATGAATGGATGCTGATTTTTGCTAAACGCTTTCTTTGTATCTATTGAAATGATCATGTGGTTCTTTTCTTTCATTCTATCTGATGTATCACATTGATCAATTTGCATTTGTTGCAACCTTGCATCCCTGGGATAGATATCACTTGATGATGGTGAATGATCCTTTCAGTGTGCTGCTGAATTCAGTTTGTTAGTATTTTATTGGGAGGTTTTGCATCTGTATTCACCAGGGATATTCTTTTTGAGTAGTGTACTTTTCTGGCTTTGGTATTAAGATAATGCTGCTTCATAAGATGAGTTTGGGAGTGTTCCTATCTGTTTGATTTTTAAAAGAGTTTGAGAAATATTAATACCTTCTTAAATATTTGATAAAATTCATTGTGTAGCTGTTTGGCCCTGGGCTTTTCTTCATTGGGAGGTTTTTGATTACTAATTCAATCTCTTTACTAGTAATTAGTCTATTCAGATTTTCTATTTCTTCCTGACCCAGTCTAGCTTAGTTGTAAGTTTCTAAGAATATTCAGTCTTTTTCCAGTGTCCAATTTGTTGATATATGGTTGTTCATTGGAGCTTTTACAATCTTTTGAATTTCTGTGATATCAGTTATAATGCCTTCTTTTTATTTATAATTTTGTTGATCTGGTCCTTTTCCTTTTTTCCTTGCTTAATCTAGCTAAGGCTTTGTGAATTTTGTTCATCTTTTGAAAAAAATCAATTCTTAGTTTGGTTAATCTTTTCTATTGTTTTCTGTTCTTTATTTCATTTATTTCTGCTCTAATCTCCATTATTTCCTTTTTTCTGCTTAGGGTTCTGTTTTTCTTTTTTTAGCTCCTTAAAGTATAGAGTTAGGTTGCTTATTTTTGTTCTTCTTAGAATAGGAATTTACTGCTTTGAACTTTTCTCTTGAACTCCTTTTGCCATATCCTACAAGTTCTAGTATATTGTGTTCCCATTTCGTTTGTCTCAAGAAACTTTTTATTTTTCTATTTTTTATTTTTTTAAAGATTTTATTTATTTATTCATAAGAGGCATACAGGGAGAGGCAGAGACATAGGCAGAGGGAGAAGTAGGATTTCTGCAGGAAGCCTGATGCAGGACTCGATCCCAGGACCCCAGGATCACAACCTGAGGTAAAGGCAGACACTCAACCACAGAGCCACCTGGGTGCCCTCAAGAAACTTAAAAAAAATTTTTTTTTTATTAATTTATTTGAGAGAGAGAGAGCAGGGGGTGGGGAAGAAGGAGAGGGAAATAATCTCAAGCAGACTCTGCAGCAAGCATGGAGCTTGTCTCAGGGCTTGATCTCATGACCCTGAAATCACAACCTGAGCCAAACACCAAGAGTCTGACATTCAACCAACTGAGCCCCCAGGCACCCCTCAAGAAACTTTTAAATTTCCGATTTAATTTCTTCTCTGATCCATTGGTTGTTCTGGAGAGTGTTAACTTCCATGTGTTTTTGACTTTTCTAGTTTTCTTTTTGTTGATTTCTAGTTTCATGCCATTGTGGTCAGAGAAGATAATTTCAATCATTCTGAGTTTGCTATGATTTGTTTTGTGGACTACCATATGGTCTAGCCTAGAAAATGTTTCATGTATACTTCAGAAGAGTCTATATTCTGCTGCTATTGGAGAGAATGTCCTGTGTATATCTGTTAGCTCTCTTTGGTTGATAGTGTTCAAATCCACTGTTTTCTTATTGATTCTCTGTCTGGATGATCTATCTGTTGTTGAGAGTGAGGTAAGTCCTCAACTGTTATTGTATTACTGTTTATTTCTCCTTTTAGTTCTGTTGATTTTGTTTTATATAATTAAGTCCTTTGATGTTGGGTGTATAAATATTTATAATTATTACATCTTCTTGATATATTGACCACCATTTATCATTATATAATGATCTTCTTGTCTCTCTTTACCATTTTTAATCTTTTTTGTTTTAATGTCTGATACAATTATAGCTATCCCCCTTTTTTTGATTACCATTTACTTGAAATATCTTTTTTCATCTCTTTAATCTCTATATGTGTTTTTGAGGCTAAAGAGAGTTTTTTTTTTATGGGCAGTATTTTGTTGTATCTTAAAAAAATCATACAGCCATTCTATGCCTTTTATTTGGAGAATTTATTCAGTTTATGATTAAAGTAATCACTAATAGGTTAGGACCTATTGCCATTTTTTTTTTTCTGGTTGTTTTGTAGATCCACTGTTTTTTGTTTCTTATCCTGCTGTCTTTTGTTTTATGTTTTTTTTTTTTTTGGCATCAGTTTGCTTTTGACTTTTTTTATCTCATTCTTCTGTGTAATCACCACAGGATTTTTCCCTTGTGGTTACCATGAGGCTTACATAAAATATCTTAAACATATAACATTCTATTTTAAACTGAAAACAAATTAACATTTTAAAAAAGTTATTTAAGTAATCTCTACACCCAATGTGGGCCTTGAACTCATGACCCCAAGATTAAGAGTCACATACTCTTCCAACTGAGGCAGCCAGGTGCTCCAATAACAATTTAACTTTAGTAGAATTTGTAAACTTTACAGTTTTACTTCTCTTCCTCATATTTTAGGTTATTACTGTTATAATTTACATTTAAAAATATTTTGTAAGTAATAACAGTTTATTGTAGTTATGGTTATTTTTACTGCATTTGTCTTTTTTTAACCTTTAAACTAGAATTGTAGGTGAATTATGCATGGCCGTTATATTGCAGAATCTAACTATGACTATATAATTACAATTACCAGTGAGATTTATGCTACCTTTTAATGTTTTTATGATATTAATTAGCATTCTTTCATTTCCACTTAAAGAATGTCCTTTAAAATTTCTTGTAAGGTAGGTTTGATGATAATGAATTCCTTCAGCTTTTCTTTGTTTTGAAAGATTTTAATTCCGTCTTCACTTCTGAAGGAAAGCTTTACTGGGTATAGAATTCCTGGTTAATGGCAAATTTCTTTCATTATTTTGAATATGTTATCTCATGCTCTCTGGCCTTGAAACCTTGTTGGAAAATTCATGTGGGCTTTCTTCACTTGTTTTCAATCTTTTTTCTTCTAGTCTCATTTGCATGACTGAGTCTATTTTTGAAACTCAAGTCTATCCAATTCTTCAGTTATTGTATTTTTCAACTGTTTCTGTTTTTTTTTTTTTGATGGTTTCTATGTCCTTGTCAAGCTTCTCATTTTGTCTATGGATTGTTTTCATGATTTTGTTTAGTTGTCTGTTTTTTCTTTTAGTTTACTAAACTTCCTTAAGAGGATTATTCTGAATTCTTTAGTTTGTGGATCTCTATTCCTTTAGTATCAGTTATTGGAACTTTATTAGGTTTTTTTTTTTTGTTAGTGACATACTACCTGATTTTTCATAATCCTTGATGCTTTGGTATCCATGCATTTGATTAATTTGGTTTCTGTCAAGACTTTACACTTTTGTTTTGGCAGAAAGCATTCCTCAGCAGTCAGTTCAGTTTGGGTTCCTAGATGTGTCCATTGGTAATGTCCTTCTGCTATTATGGTCATTTCTTGGGTGAGGCCACTGCCACTGTTTGAGCTCTGAGAATGGGGATGGAGGAGTTTGTCACTGGTTGAGAACAGTTAGATAGCACTGGTGGCTTGGTTTCCTACTTGTGAGGTTGTTATATGGTCTCCACAGTTGCCTGGATTATTTGGTCAGGCTTATTAGATAGTCATGACTGGGTGCTATATTCAATAGTAGATGGGGTAATGAATTAGCTTCCCTGCCCTGGTAAGGCAAGAAGATGGACCCATGGCCTATATAACTCACTGCTTGGGAACCTGAATCAGACCACAGTGTGCACTGAATTGCCTGACCAGGTGAAGTTATACAGATGGGTGAAGAAATGGGCTGTTCTCTCTGCTCATGTGCCACTGTACATAGGGCTGTTGAATGTCCTAGGTAACTTCCCATGTGCTCTGATTAGGTTCTGTGGTTATATAGGCTGAGGACTATATTCAGTGATAAGAAGGGCTATGAATTAGATTCCCTGCCTGGATGGAGCAGAGGAAGCTTTCCTCTAAAGCTAGGAAAGCTCTTTGTTTTCTTAATTTGACCTGTGCCCCAAGTTCTCTGACTGAACGGGGCCACTAGCTTTATTTTGCAAACTATTAGCTCTGCCTGCCTTTCTCTAGACTCTAGCACTGCTGGGCTGCACAGCTTCCAGGATTTGTTGCCAGCCTTTCTGGTCCAATGGGGCCAGAAAACACTTTCCGCGGCACTTGGAGGCCATATCTTAGGTCTCTTGCCTGAGCAGGAAGGGGAGAGGCCACTCCGATCTCCTCTCAATTTCCCAAACAGGTTCTCCAGTTGAGAGGAGCAGGGAGCTACCATCAGCCATGGCTATGAATTAATCCCCTAGCAACCCTTAATGACTGGCACTGACTCTCTGGGGGCAATTGCCTCTGCCTGCCTGCCTGCCTCTAAGCTGGAGTGCCACTGGACCACACAGCTTCAAGAGGTTCTTGTTAGCCCTTCTGGTTAGATGGGACCATACATCACTCTCCATAGTGGTGGGGTTGTGGCTTTGCTTCTTACCTGGGCATGACAAAACAGCCTCTAGGACAAGAAAAACTCTTTGTTTGAGGATCCAAATCAGGCAGATCTGCACCCTACTGAATTCACTGGTCAGACTGTGCCCCCAACTTAGTTATGCCCATGAGCAAAGCCTTTGCTTGGGATTACCACTTGGGCACAGCAGGTGTCGACTTGATCTGTGAAGATCCATGTGCTGACTATTACAAACCCATCCCTCCTTCTCCACTACAACTAGATTCCCAATGGTTGAGTCCTGCCTGCTGACTCTCTGGCAATCTCATCATGGTGGAAGATCAGAGTAGGGGCTCTCATAAGGTGACCCTAATGCTGGAGTCTCACCTGAGTTTCCACTGGGGGAACTGGAGGCTCAAGGGGAGACCTTTCTACATGCTACTGCTCTCTCCTGCAGGAAAAAGCAATGCAGTCAATGTGTAGCTGCTTCTCTTACCCTTCTAACAGTGTGTCTTGGTCTCTGGTACAGGGGATGCTTCAGCCTCACTCCATGTTGTAGGATTTTCTCAGTAGTGTCTTGTGCTTAAATAATTTTTTTCCCATCTTGGTGATATCACTCCTGTTTTGTGCATTTTAAACTATCACAATGGCACCCTAAAAGATTCCAAGTTCTGGAGGATGATTTTAGTGAGTCTGCCAGTTAATCCATTAATGTGCAAAAGATCTCTTATCTTTGAGCATCTTTCCTTAAACTTTGGTTACTGTATTTGTTAGTTTATTTGTCACAGAAAAACTTTCATTTAAAACTAAATCAGGCAGTTTTTGTTGTTTTTTTTTTTCTCATTAAACTTTTATTTTAATGGGTCTCAAAATTCTGTGACAGATTTTTGGTCAAGTTGTTTCCATTAAAACGTACTGATTTTAAAAACTAATAACTTAAAACTGCCACACATGCACATAAAAAAAAAAAAGGTCCACAGAACATTCTCCTTTCCTTCTGAAGGTTTTACGATGCATTGTTATCATTAACCAGCCTTTTACTATTAAACTTAAATGGCCAATTGACACAAACAGTTCTGAGACCGTTCTTCCACCACTGATTAAGACTGGGCTGGCAGGTATTGGGGATAATATTCATTTAGCCTTCTGAGCTTTTTGGGCAGACTTGGTGACTGCCAGCTCCAGCTGCCTTCTTGTCCACTGCTTTGATGACACCCACAGCAACCATCTGTCTCATGTCACGAACAGCAAAATGGCCCAGAGGAGGTCAGTCAGAAGCTCTCAACACACATAGGTTTGCCAGGAACCATATCAACAATGGCAGCATCCCCAGATTTCAAGAACTTGGGACCATCTTCCAACATTTTTCCAGAACGACGATCTATCTTCTCCTTCAGCTCAGCAAACTTGCAAGCAATGTGAGCTGTGTGACAATCCAGCACAGGTACATATCCAGCACTGATTTGGCCTGGATGGTTCAGGATAATCACCTGAGCCGTGAAGCCAGCTGCTTCCATTGGTGGGTCATTTTTGCTGTCACCAGCCATGTTGCCACGATGAACATCTTTGACAGATACGTTCTTGACATTGAAGCCCACATTGTCCCCAGGAAGAGCCTCACTCAAAGCTTCATGGTACGTTTCAACAGACTTTACTTCAGTTGTAACATTGACTGGAGCAGAGGTGACCACCATGCCAGGCTTAAGAACATCAGTCACCACTCGGCCCACTGGGACAGTACCAATACCACCAATTTTGTAGACATCCTGGAGAGGCAGACACAAGGGCTTATCAGTTGGACGAGTTGGCAGCAGAATGCAATCCAGAGCTCCAAGCAGTGTGGTTCCACTGGCTTTCACATCTTTATGGGGGACTTTCCATCCCTTGAACCAAGGCATGTTAGCACTTGGCTCCAGCATGTTGTCACCATTCCAACCAGAAATTGGCACAAATGCTACTGTGTTGGGGTTGTAGCCAATTTTCTTAATGTAGGTGCTGACTTCCTTAACGATTTCCTCGTATCTTTTCTGGCTGCAGGGTGGCTCAGTGGAATCCATTTTGTTAACACCAACAATTAGTTGTTTTACACCCAGTGTGTAAGCAAGAAGGGCATGCTCACGGGTCTGCCCATTCTTGGAGATACCTGCTTCAAATTCACCAACACCAGCAGCAACAATCAGGACAGCACAGTCAGCCTGAGATGTGCCTGTAATCATGTTTTTGATAAAGTCTCTGTGTCCTGGGGTATCAGTGATGGTCACATAATACTTGCTGGTCTCGAATTTCCACAGGGTGATATCAATGGTGATACCATGTTCACATTCAGCTTTCAGTTTATCCAAGACCCAGGCTGACTTGAAGGAGCCTTTTCCCATCTCAGCAGCCTCCTTCTCAAATTTTTCTATGGTTCTTTTGTCGATCCCACCACATTTGTAGATCAGATGGCCAGTAGTGGTAGACTTGCCCCAATCTATGTGTCCAATGATGACGATGTTGATATGAGTCTTTTCCTTTCCCATTTTGGTTTAGGTTTAGTGGTGGTTTTCACGACATCTGTGTTCTGGCGGCAAACCCTTTGCAAAAAGCTGTTGTTGGTTTTATTTAAAGGATTGTGTAAGTTGACAAATATTCTAGTTTTCAATACGTAAAAATGATACCTGCAGGATTATATAGATATTGATTGTTTATTTCTCATTTTAACATTTATATTTTTTATGGTTAAAATTTAAATACCTAACAAAGTATCAAACTTTTTTGCTTTTAATTTTTCCAAAGAACAGACTTCTTAAGGTTTTGGTCTTATTGATAATAACTCAAAGTTTTGAAATAACTTTCTGGATGATAATATAACTGACAAATTTGAAAGTTACATTAGTGGAATTTTTAATTCCTTTAATGATACATCTTTCATTTTAGAAATTTTAATTGTCTCTTCAGGTCATTTGCCCATTTTAAAATTTGCTAGTCTTTGAGTTACCTGTGGCACAGTTGATTAAGTGACTGTTGGTTTCTACTTGGGTCATGATCTTGAGGTCATGAGATGCAACCCAACATTGAGCAATGTGTTGGGCTCCCTGCTCAGTGTGGAGGCTGCTTGAGACCCTCTTCCTTCCTCATTCAAATAAATAAATAGATCTTTAAAAAATATTTAACCTTGGTAGTCTTTTTTATTGACTTGAAGAATTAAAAAAAATATGGATAGTTAATTCTTTGTATCTGTCTTGTAATTATTTTCTCTGTCAGCTCTGCCCATTCAATTATGTTTATGGGTGTCTTTTACATTAGAAAACTTAAAGATAGTCTAGCCTATCTTTTCCTTTATGAATTTTTTTTTAAAAAGAAAGCCCTCTTTGTTCTATGAGTATAAAGAGATAATCTATATTTTCTTCTACTTATTTTATAGGTTTTTCTTCATATTTAGTTATTTAATTCACCTACAATGTGTTTTATGCATGCTTTGACATATATTTTTAAATAGGTATCCAGTTCTTCCAGCATCATTTTTTAAAAAAAGTTTAGCCTTTGAGTTTGAAATGTGAGATTTGTTATATACCTAATTATTGTATATACTTGGATTCTTTCTATGGCTTACATTCTGAACATTGAATTTTATTTTATTCCTGCACTGTCTCTGGAGTATGTTTGATATATCACTAGCCATTTTACTGATTTACTAGTTCTAATTTTTCAGTTGATTCTTATCTTTGATAGGCAAATTTATTATTTATAAATTATTTGTAGTTTTCATTTCAAATATTTAAAACTTTGCTTTTTTGGTTTTATTCATTGGTAATATAGTTAATATGGGCGTAATGTTGTCATGAACATCTTTGCTTTTTTTCTGTATTTATTGAGGTGTTTGTTAAAGGTTGTTGATGAATATTCTTTGTAAAGTTGAAAGTCATTTCCTTTTGTGGTAATTGTGAATTACATGAATAAATTTTTCAGTGAATGTTCCTAGTTTTCTTGGATTAAAACTTTTTCAGGATGTATTATTCTTTTAAATTGGTTAGTATTACATTATTTCCATCAAAGTTTATAAATGAGATTTGAGTTAATTTTCATTTTAGTGTGGTTTTGTTGCATTTATTACAGACAAAATAAGTTTGAACACAGGTCTATGGAAGATAAGTGAAGTGTGTATTGGGGAATAATGTGTGTGTGTACATCTGTCTTTCTAGGGGAATGGATTTATGAACGAAAGTATAGTTTTCTTAGAAAATGAGGTTGGAGCGAAAGATTGGAACTTGTATTCCAGTCGCCCATGAACACATTTTAGAGTTTTTTCTTTGTTCTGTAGGGAAGCTATTAGAGTTGAAGTATAATAGAAACATAATTTGATTTGTGCTTTGAAAATTGAAGATGAAAAAAAGTATTGCCTCAAGCAGAGAGATTGAATACGAAAAATACAAAGTAAGAACAATTGGATTTAGAGTCCCTGGATATCATGACATTTAAGAAAGCAGTATAAGGAGAGTGTCATGGGCATGCGAATGAATGAAACAGCTATTAGGTCAGTAGGGGATTTTGCAAAGAAGTTTCACAAAACTTGTCTCATAGCATTGCAAAAAGCAATAGCCAGACTGTTCAAGAAAAGAAGTGACTTCCAGGCAGATGTTGATTTAAATTTAGTGATAAAGATAATTTAAGTGCTTATTAGCAGGGTTGTGTTTAAAGATACATTGATAATATACAGTTATAAGGTAGGGGAACGTAACTTGAATTTGTCTGTCAAATTTTATCACACAACAAGGAAGTGAATTTTTCCTCTATACAGATGATAGATGCATTTATGACTTATCACTAGAAAATGAGCCCAAGAATATAAGTCTATGGTCATCAATTAAAGAGAAATAGTCCCTTAGTTCTTTCAAAGGTGGTTTGTTGGATTGTTCTATAAAAGCCTTTTCTTTATGAAATGTAACACATGTATAGGAAAGTACAGAACATAAATGCATAGCTCTGTTCATTATCACAAAGTATAAACTTGTGTAACCATCTTTTGGAGAGGAAATAGAATATTGTCAGAACCTTAGAAGTTCTTCCTCAACCCAGTTATTACCCTGTCTCTGCCCCAAATGGAACTACTATCCTAACTTTTATGGGAATCATCTCTTTGATTTTCTTTATAGAGTGTCATCTAATAATGCATCTCTAAACAAAAAAGTTAATTTTCACTTCTTTCAACTTTATGTAAATTGGATTATACATTATATATTATTTTGTATCTGGCTTCTTTCACTAAACATTATATTTTCAAGATTACTCCACATTGTTGAGTATAGTTGTAGAATGTTCATTACTATAGTAATCCATTTATGAATATATCACAATTTTCTGTTTATTCTATAGTTAGTGAACATAGTGCTGTTGTGATACTTGTATATGTTGCTTGGATCTCATGTGCATGCATTTCTGTTAAGTAGGAGTGACATTGGTCATGGAAAATGTATAATTTTGTTTGTAGTTGATAATACAATTTTCCAAGGGGGCTGAACCATGCTCCTGAAGGTACCATAAAAATGTTCCTGTTGGGGGGTCTGGGTAGTTCAGTTAGCTGATATCTGACTCTTATTCTGGGCTCAGGTCTCAATCTCAGGGTTGTAAGTTCAAGCGCCACATTGGGCTCTGCCCTAGCTGTGGAGCCTACTTAAAGAAAAAAAAAATTGTTCCTGTTGATGCACATGCTTACCAAATCAGTTATCTAAATTTTAGCCTGTGGACATTGTGCACTGATAGTTCATGTCATTTTAGTTTTTGTTTTCCTTATTATAATGAAGATGTGCACCTGTTTACATTTTTACTGACTAGTCAAATATCCTGTTTCCAAAAATATCTGTTCAACTCTCTTGCCTATTTTTCTATTGGGTTGTCTGTCTTTGTCTTTCTTCTGATTGATTTCAAAAAGTTCCTTATATATTATCTTAAAAGTCCTTTCACTATATATTAAAAATATTTTTTTCTCATCCTGTGGTTTGCCCTTTAGCTCCTTAGGTTTGTATTTTAATAAACAAATATTCTTAACTTTAATGTTAGTATGGGCTCATTTGTCAATTTTTACCTTTATAATTAGTACTTTTTAATTAAAAATTTTTTTATTCATCTTTTAAATCTTTCCAGCATTATTGACATATAGTTGACATATTACATTGTGTAAGGTAAGGTCCTCAATCTGTTGATTTGATACATTTTATATTGCAAAATGATTACCACAATAACATTAGCTAAAACCTTCATCTCATCTCACATAATCACCATTTCTTTTTTGTGGTGAGAACTTTTAAGATCTACTCTTTTAGTAACATTTAACTATATAATCAGCATTATTAACTATAATCACCATGCTGTACATTACATGCACAGAATTTGTTAAAGGTCTTTTTCATTACCAAGATTTTCCTTCCTTGAGATCATGAAGTTATATTCCTATATTTGAAATGCTTTATTATTTTCCCTCCTTCTCTGAATCACTCCCTATATCTTTCACTCCTGCACATTGGAACTGCACAGATGTTTTTGACTCTGCTTTGTCTTCTGGGGAAATCAGACAAACACAATGTACCTGTATCTGAGGATACAGATATATTTTTCTTTCTAGTCTGATTGTCTCTGTCTTTTAATTGATGCTTTAGATCTTTACACTTTTACTACTGATAAATTTAGATTTAAATCTAACAATTAGCCATTCTTTTTTCTTTTTTTTGTTGCCTGTTTTATGTTTAGTTTTCTTATTGCCCTTATTGGATTGTATTTTATAATATTTTAGTTTGGAAGATATACATTCTTTTATCAAAATTTGAGTGGTCATTTTAGAAATCACAATATGTATCCTTAACTTATCAAAGTCTAATGCTAGTTAGTAATTTTACCCTTGTCTTAGACAAAATAAAAATCATAGAACATTCCTTTGTCAGTCCACTGAAGTTTATGCTATTGCTACTATGTATTTCATTTCTCTCTCTGTATTTTAACCTACACAAGGCATTAGTGTTTTAAACCATCATTATTGCCTTAGCTTGTATTCTTTCAAAAGTAGATCTAAGACAAGAATATGGTGGCCGATTGTCTATATGGGAGGTGATCCCAGAAACGATGGTAGGAAATAAGAAAACAAAGGAGAAATGTTAATGAAGGATGCATCAATGAGTGCATTAGTATGGTAGGCAAACATGCCTCAACACTGTTGTACAAAGAAACCATGTGGAACACATCTGATAATCATTACAGGAGTGATGAAGGTCCTGGGCCATTTAGCCACCAGTAGTCATCCTTTACTGACTGAGAGTTGCCCCTAAGGTGCTGACTTTCCCATACTTCCAGGTTGTAACTGCTTATAGCTAAGTGAGCTTCCAAGTTGGTAGAGAAAACCCTTAGGCTAAGAAGGAAGGAGAAATATGCAGTTGAGAAGGGAATCTATCATCATGCTGAAAACTCTTTTCCATTGCTGCTGCTGGGAAAATAGAGTGAAGAATCACTAGTGTCTCCTACAGAGCATCCATCATGTTACTTAGATACATTCATGCCCCATGCTATTTTCCATTCTGTTATTAATGTTTCAGTTGTGGCGAGTGGCCACAATTCCATAAAAGCAAAATAAAGGTAATGAAGATAAAAAAGTCCCCACCAAAAATACTGGAGGAGAGGTGGGTGGGGGAATGGGTTTAAATAGGTAATGGGGATGAGCACAGGGTAATGTATGGAAGTGTTAAATTACTATATTGTACACTTGAAACTAATATAAGACAGTATGTTCACTAAGTGGAATTAAAATAAAAACTTAAAAAAAGATCCCACCAAAACACTTTTAATGGAAGTGTTGGTGGAATTCACTGCCCTATGGCTGAAGCTGGTCACAAGGTTATGGCCTCATGTGTTGCCTCTACCCCTGGCACCATTGCCACTCTGTTTTTGGACCCATTGTGCTAGCACTAGGGCGGGTAAGGATAAAAGCTGGCTTACCTCCACTGGATAAGTTAGCTTGTTCCCCAATGTCTTCAATGTCTCCTTTGCTGTAGATGCTCTCTGTTGAGCATGAAGATGAGGCAAAGATCTGCACAGTTTTCCCCCACTTCCATAGGTCTGTGTATTGTCTCTTCCTAGACATCCTTGTCTTTAATCCTCTACATGTTTACAAAGATCTATTTTTTCCTCTCTTTCTTATAAGGGTTATACTGGTTATCTGAATGGGAACAGTTGTGGGAGCAAAGTCTCTGCATCTTGACTCTGAGACTAGCAGTAATATCTGAAATTTCAAACAGGATGTGGTATAGCTTTTGATTTCCTATATTGGCTACTGGGGATAGTATCAGGGGCTTTACTCGACCCTTTCCACTCCGATGGTGGTTACTCCAAAAGTCAGAGAAATAACATGAGGGTTCTAACAGTTGCAAAATATATCCATTCTGAGTATGACCTCAGAAACTGGGAAAATACCAGGAGTGGATCCATATATTCTTTGAACAAATTATACTCAGGATAGTAGAAGGGTCGTTATGGTATTTTGTGTCCTCTTCAGTCAGTGTCAGCTCTAATTCTGTATCCAATAATTTTCAAAAGATCTGGTATTTCATTTTCTCCAATGCAGTTACTCTGAAAAATGGCTGTTTATTCCTTTAGAGTATAATGTTAATACCAGTATATTCTTGTTTTGGCACTGTCGGGTCATTTCTCAAGGGGATCTGGCCTTTTAGTTCACTGGCTCTGTTTCTGAGAATTGGTTCAGATCCTACGTAAGGATCATGATTTTCCAAGAAGATAAGTTGTCATTGGTCTTTGCTCACCAACTCTTGATCTCCTATGTTTATATAGATTGAGGATTACTACTATCATTGGCTGCCCTCTATCTTACCTTCAGGAACAGGATGGTTTACTACCCATTGCCATAGATTCCCCACAGTCAAGGATCCCTGATGGTTACTCTGATCTTGCTGTGTATTAACAGAATCACATCTATGTTGCTTCTAATTATTGAGTGCTGAAACATGGTCTTTGCTATTCTGAGATCATATCATTCATATTGACATTACAGAGTCCCATGGAAGTCCCATGATTCCATGCAAGCACATTTTACTATCACTCTTGGCCCACAGAAAACAACCTCCCTGAGTGTCTCAATGATGCTTCTTCTGTAGCATTGGCATGCACCACTCAGATCTTCCACTGTGGGGCTCCAGCTGCTGCCCTTCTGGATTCAATACCACACTGGCAACAGGATTCTGATACTTTCAGCTTGTTCCCAGCCAATGACTGAACGTGGTTAGGGCACTAAGGAAGGATCATTCTGGCAAGATGTGGAACTCTTCCAATGGGCAACTTGCCTAGTACTATACTGTAGTCCAGGAATCTTTCAGCCTATTACTTCTTTCTTCTCTCTATTCTTTATTAGGTGTCAGTTCTGCATCATGGTTACAAGGCCCTACTTGCTTTCTTCTGCTTCCTTTCCCAATATATGACCTGCATATTATGTTAGTTATCTTTTGCTGCACAACAAGTGATCCCCAAACTTAGCATCTTTCAACATGCATTTATTTGCTCACAGTTACCATGGGACCAGAATATGGGCATGGCTTGGACAGGTCCTTTGCTTCAGGGTCTCTCACATGGCTGCAATCAGGTGTTAGCTGGAGCTTGGGTCTTTTCTGAAGTCTGCTTGCAGAAAGACCAGCAGGATCTAGCTTCTGTGAGCTATTCAACTGAGGGCCTCAATTCCTTGTTGACTGTTGGCTGGAGGCCTGCCTTAGTCCTCTGCCTCATGAGTCTTTCCACTATGATGACTCATTTAATCAGAGAGGAGAGAATCCTTAACAAGATGGAAATCACAACATTTTATAGCTTGATCAAGGAGATTATATCCCATCTATATTATAGATTATATTCCATATAGATTATATATCCCATAATCTATTGATTAAAAGTAAAGCACTTGGCCAGGCCACGTAAAGGTGACTCAGAGCATGAACACCAGGAGGTGCAGATCACTGGTGGCCATCTGAAAGGCTGCTTACTATACATGCCTTTTTTTGTTTTTGTCTTAATATTTTTTCTTTCCAATTTTTATTTAAATTTTAGTTAACATAGTGTAATAGCATTACACTTTTTTTCCTTCTGCAAACAAGATGGTATGTTTCACATCAATTGCTCAGACAAGTGCATCAGAGCAATTTCTGTTATTGAGAGCAGACTTCAAGGTTGGTACATTTGAATCTGGGGTTAAAAGACTGTATAAAAGTGAAAATATACTAGGTACTTTATTTGTCTTAACAAAGTAGAATGCCATGCAACTGGCAAGAAATTGTTTGATTCTCCACCAGATTAATAGAGAATTCTTTTTATTTGGGAGAAAGTCCAGTGTAACAGGAGGCAGGTAGAAACCTCAGAAGTATTATTTTAGATTTTATGAACAGGAAAACCAAAACATATGGTACCAGAATCATTTCTTTTCTCTTAACAAATATGTGAGTAATAGTTAGAGGCTAACTTTATGCTCCAGCACCCGGACCAATCATCTCTTCTTTTTATTATAATGCATCTATTTTGGATCTCAGAATGACCTGAGGGAACTCAACAAGTTGGCCAAGTTTCAGAGAAAAGTGGCCAATGTATTGAAAGAGCAAAGGCTCTATAGAAAGGTAAGAGCTAAATAAGAAAATCTAGGTATAATTCCAAGGATAGGGGGATTTTTTTTTTTTAGCTTTGTCTGACATTAGGAAAGAATGAAAAACTGAAATTGGGGAAAGATAAATTCAGACTGACTATACAACCCAAGACAGGGGTTGAGGATTATTAAAGGAAATAGTGAAAGTTCATTATATGAGACAATGAAAACCTAGACCAGCTGCAATGTTCCAGAATGTACCCAAAGTAATCCTATCTGGGCTCCAGGGAGTAGCCTGACCTGGGTAGCAATTTCCAGCTTTAACTTAGAATCTCTATTATTGCATTAGTTTTGTGGGTTGGCTCCAGGCATAAAATAGTTTTCAATGGTGACTATTATTTCCTGTAGTTGGATCCATATTTCTGTGGGCTGCCTTGTGTTCAGGGCTGCTAAAATCTTCTACCTGCTTCATGGCTCTGGGGAATCTAATAGAAATTTTCATGCTGCAGTATGGACAGCTTGCAAAATAAGAAGCTTGCAATGGGATACGTGGTGTTCATGCCAAGGATATTCATCACTCATTGTTACCTGTGGGTTTAGACTGATCCAGGAATGTCCTTTTTCAGAAACTTCCATATGACCGAAAAAACCTCACATAGGATACAGCCATTCTTATGAAGTTAAAGATTTAGTGCTAAAGTGATAGAGAAAGGGTTCATGAGTTTGAGTGAAAGTTTTGGTTAGCAGTGTATATAAATGATAGAAGAGAGGTGGGACTACTTTGCTTTCATGAGGATTTATGCAGCCAGTTCATTACTATTATGCAAAAATTTCCCTTTGTTTTCATGGAGTTTGAATTCAAACCTCAATTCCTTAAAGCTCTATTTTGCTCTACTTCATAGTAGACCAACTGCAAAGAACAGGTCACAGGTATGTTAGCTACTGGTGGCTTTAGCTGTTGAGCCAGACAGTCACCTTGGGCTAGAGATGATTTGTCTATTTACCTCGGTGTTGCCATACAATTATCATTGTGTAAACAAACTTACAATGCTGCATCCATTTTGAGAAGCAGCGCTCTTTCCTTTGAGTAATACTTTTAGTTTCCTTTGATGGCCTGAAATATACAAGGAGAAGTCAAGGGTCATATATGTTGTGCTTTACTTCATTGGATATTTTCCAAATCTGCTTTCTTCCATCAAAGACTTCCCCTTGCACCTACCCATACATGACAACATAAATGTCCTTTTCTGAGTTCTGAATATTTCTAATTATAATAAGTTTCTGATTTGACTTGATTTCAAAAGCTCTGCTTTAGCCAAAATAACTTGTGTACTTGTTTGTTTAGTATATAGTTGGGACATAAAGTGCTGGGCAGGAAATTTTGAGATCTAGCTAGTCTTTTTTCCATTGAATAAATCACCTGACCTCTCTGTATAAAAATCTCTGATGTCCTTTCAAGCATGATGAATCTGTGGAAATGCTCAATGTAGTCATGCTACCATCTGGATATTACTGTTACTGTGATTCATAATATAACATGGCAATGTAAATATAAAATAACTCTTTTTGTTGAAGACAATGTAAGTATCCATATATTCAACACTCGAGTAGATATTTCATCATAGGCACTGTGCTTGTGCTGGGTATATAAAAGTGACTAATTCATAGCTCATGCCCCTAAGAAGTTTATCTTCTAGTGGTGACAGATAATAAGCAGAAAGTCATGTTCCATATGGTGAGGCTGATGATAGAGATAAGTCTACGCTCAAGCTGCCTTGCCAAGGCAGGGTGCATACAATCACCCAGAGATGCCTTCGGTTTGACAAGGGAGTATGAGGAAGACACAAAAGTCTGCAGGCTGCTTATCCTCATACTTAACTGGTTCTGTATGCACATCCTTCTGCCATTGTAGCTAAACCTCTGCCTTTACCCCGTTGATTGTGATGGACCTAGTCATACAACATCTCGGTGTCATCCTTCATCATGTAGTTAGGAAAGATTCCTTTCTGCGTGTGAAAGGTAGTTTTGGGTTTCAGTTTTATACATGAAAGTGCACATTGACAAAACACTGGTATGTGAAGATCATGGGTCATTGAATGCCTGTACTTCCATCTGTCATTTGGCTTAGAGGATGCTGATACAGTTATTTTTAACATTTCAATTATTTAAGACAAATGTAGTAATTCAGGAGAGAATGACTGCTACCTGGAATCAATGCTGTAGAAACAGGAAAGTCTTCATATTTTGCAAGAAAAGAGAAAAGTATTTTTTTTAAGAATTTTTATATAGGGGGATCCCTGGGTGGCACAGCGGTTTAGCGCCTGCCTTTGGCTCAGGGCGCGATCCTGGAGACCCGGGATGGAATCCCACGTCTGGCTCCCGGTGCATGGAGCCTGCTTCTCCCTCTGCCTATGTCTCTGCCTCTCTCTCTCTCTCTCTCTCTCTCTCTATCATAAATAAATAAAAAAATAAAAAAGTAAGAATTTTTATATAGGAAGATTCTTTGAATAATAAAAACAATTTGAATCAGTGTATATATTTTTAAAATACAGCTTTGCTGGGTCACCTGGGTGTCTCAGATCAATTGGTTAAGTGTCTGACTCTTGATTTTGGCTCAGGTCATGATCCCAGAGTCATGAGATCCACACACCCTGCCCATGTGTTGGGCTCTGTGCTGGGTGTGGAGCCTACTAAAGTATCTCTCCCTCTCCCTCTCCCTCTGCCTCTGCCTCTCCCCTGCCCCTCTCTCCCACTTTAAAAAAATAAATAAAATACAGCTTTGTTATTTCCAAGTAATTATAGTATCCAGCTCTGCCAGGAAACTATTAAGAGTAATCATGGATTTTAAGTCCTATTGTCCCTGGGTTGGACTCTGACATTTCCCACTTGCTGTTTGAGCTTGCTCAGTTGGTTTAAACTCTTAACCTCTTTCTCCCTCAGTTTTTCACCTATGAGAATGCAGATTTGTAATAAGGCATATCTAACAGAGGATTACATGAAACATATGCACAAGGCACTTTAACAATACATGCATAGCTTTGGAAAGCATTCACATTAGCCTTGACATTTCACCTTTGGGAAGCCCTTTCCTCAATGTACTTTCCCATCTAGCATCTCATTTGATCTAATTTTATCACAAATGTTGTTAGGTGGCTTTTGCTAATGAAGGCCCAAACAGGTTAAGTCCAAGGAGATGTAGCCGATTAAGAGCAAATTCAGTGTCCCTCCTCTAACACTCCAACAATCTCAAAATAAAAGGAGGAAAAATGATGGCTTGCTGATTCTTGTAGGTCTGGCCAAAGTTTTGCTTTTTTTGTCAAGCCTTAGTCTAGAGAGATTTTTGTCATTTTTCAGAGCTGTCATTTACCATTGGCTGGGTTGTGAGTTCCTTGAGGTCAGGATGTGGGCAGGTTCTATTTTTTTAAAGATTTTATTTATTCACAAGACACACACACACACACACACACACACGCACACACACAGAGGCAGAGACATAAGCAGAGGGAGAAGCAGGTTCCTTGCGGCAAGCCCCATACGAGACTTGATCCCAGGACCCCGGGATCATGACCTGAGCTGAAGGCAAATGCTCAACCACTAAAGCCACACAGGTGCCCCGTGGGTAGGTTCTATAACGTCTTCTGTCCTTTCCAGTGCTCAGTCAGGGTTCACTCCCAGTTGCTCTGACTCCCAACGCCTGTGATCGTAAGCACAGTTGAGTCTGTGATTGGTATATAACAGAATAATTAGATTAAAGTGAAAGTTGTGTCGCAATTTTCTTATGCAAGAGTATCCAGAACAAAGGAAGTGGAAAGATGACTTTCAGCAGGAAAGGAAATTCTCCAACTTGACTTCTGCACAGACAGGAGCCCTTTCAGCTCCATTCCATGAATATCTAACAGAAACACTTGTACAGTGGACTCCCTCCTCAGAAAGGAGCACCCCTAGCGCCTCAGGACTCTGAGTTCTGAGCAGTCACAGTTCCTCCTGTTCTCAGAGCCCCCCTGAATCTAGGTCCCCACCATGTTTCTGTGCACATTTAACATCCAATTGAGGCAACCTGCAGCCTTGCTAAGATCATGATGTTTATGTTTATTTTTATTTATTTACTTTGCCAATTACCTTACAAGGTAACAATGATTATTTCTGTTATTCTTTTATTCACAGACTTGCACAGAATTTGAATGATGGGTTGCAACTTGATTTTCCCTATAAGCCTATTATTTTTAGTGAGCATTTTGCAGGATGCAGGGTGTGCCAGGAATGCATCCAGGTGCTACAGAAGCAAAGCCTGCAAAATTGCTCTCAGTTTTCAATGCAATCCATCTCCCTTAGCTGCAACCAGTGGGGCCAGGTATACTTTGAAATTTGTACATATATTTCTAGGCTTTAGAAGGCAGTAGGGACGTGGACTGTATATCATCTATATCATGTATGGCCAACACAGCATAATCAAAGACATGGTATGTGAAAACTGCAAATATTTGCCTGTGAATTTAGTTACATTTGGAGTTATGAAGTACACTTTTGGCTTTCAAAGATTTTTGGACTTTGGAAAGGATTGCCTAAGCAGCTCTCAGGGCCACTTCTCTGCTGATCTGATTCCACTGTCACACAATGCCCTGTGAAGGCTGGCCCCACAGAGACGCAGCCTCTTGGGAAGCAGAGAATGAGCTGGGAATGAACTTCTCACCTCCTGCATCCTACCAGGTGTGTCTGGGTAATTCAGCCACACTTTTCCATCACAGGTTTATCTGTGTCTGGGAAAGGAGAAATGAGGAATTTCTGAATTTGACTTTTTTTTGCCCTTTCTGTCTTATTGGCTCATTTTCCCCACTCTACATGTACCCAGGAGAGACTTTTCTTATGTCCTACTGTCTTTGGGTACTATCCTCCGACTTTTGTAAAATCTCTTAAGATCTGAGCATGTTTATGCTGTACAGGATACAAGCTGTTTGAATAAGACAAATGAATTTAAGACTTAAAATTGACTTCTGTCTTTGTTTGGGCTGCTATAACCAAATATCATAGACAGGGTAGCTTGTAAACAACATTTCTCATAGTTCTGGAGGCGGGAAGTTCGAGATCAAAGTGCTAGTGGATTTGGTGTCTACTGCCTCATAGTTGGGCACCTTCTCACTACAATATAGGTAGAAGAGGCTAGAGAACCTGTGGGATCCCTCTTTTAAGGGAATTAATTCTGTTCATGAAGGCCCTGTGCTCATGACCTAATCACCTCCCAAAGGCCCCAACTCAAAACAACATCATTTTGAGGGTTAGGATCGCAGCAGAAGAATTTTTTTTTTTTTCAAAGAAGCAGGCACAAACATTTAGTCAGTAACAACTTCTTTCCTTGAAGCTGGGTTCCACTTTCCCCAAGAAGGAGAAATCGTCCAGAATGAAAGTATTTTAGTTTAATATTCAAAAATATTTTGTTCATTTTATCAACATGATAGTGTTTAAGAAGTGAATCATGTGATTGTATGTTATATATATACATATGTGTGTGTGTGTCCTGGGTATGTATACATACACAAACATATTTCTACCCTGACATAGAACATTTCTAAATTATATAAAAGTTCATGGCAGAGTAGAGCCTTATATCACCATCTTTTAGCATGAGAGGCTTTTTGCCTATTTACCATTTAAAAATTTTTATAGGCGTCATCCCAGGTGTAGAAGTATTCTCATTGCAAGAGTAGTCAGTTGCAAGTATTGTCAATAGCAATGAGATGGTGTTTTCTATCTATAATTATCTGGGCCTTGTATTCCCTTTGTTCTATTATCCAATGCATTCTAGAGGTAATGTATTTTTGAAGTAAAGGGATTAGATGAGATATCTCATCCTTACTCAGTACTTCAAAAATCAGTACTGGTTACATGCGCACACACACACACGCTCACATATAGCCAAACTAAAAAACTAAAAGTGGGCCTCTCAGACACTTTTGGGGAAGGCTGGTCATTGGTTAGTTGATCTTAGAGATGAAACATTGATCTAGGTTTTGGAGATAGAGAGAGGAAGGTGTTGAGAGGATTGTAATACTGAAATAGTAAAGTTCAAGTAACAGAGAACTTTCACGAACAAATCCTTTCAGTCACTGTGAACTGTTTGTGTAAGGAGGAAGCCATGTCTACTCGTCATTAGCATGATCGCCTCAGTACACATTATCTGTGAATGGTCTGCTGAACTCACTGCCAACATTTTCAAGATAAAATATGTGACCCGCCAACCACAGGGAGAAGAACTATTTCCCCACATTTTCTCCTCTAGCCATAATAATATTACAGGGATCAGAGATTTTGAGCCCTGCTTCCTGTTAATATGAAAGGAGCATAAAATGAGTCCTGACAAATAAACCCACGTGTTTTAAATATAGTATGTTGGAACCTTGAAATAGGGACATCCTAATGCTATTTCATTTTTTAAAGAATGAACAGCAAGAAACTGAAAAAGGAGGATACTTAAATTTATTCATTTGCCACTGAGCTAGAGGGTTTTTATATTCTTGCTTCAAAACATGGTGGGAACTCTTTATTTGGACTCTTTGCTTCAAAGCAAACCAGGATAAAGTAGGTTCATCTCTTCCTATTTGAAAAGGATTATTTTGTGAAGCCCCATTAGAGTCTCATCATGAACTGTGTTCAAGAGAAAATGGTACCAAAGCATGGTTATCAGGGTTAGCATTCTATAATTTTTCTCATATTTGGTAGAGGTTGTTCCTTTCAATACATTTTAAGCATGCATTGGTATGAGTTTACATGTGAACCACTCTAACTCTGCCCATATACTAAGTCTCTGAATCTGCACTTTCCTTATGTCCATTATTTTTGCCAGTTCTTTCTTCTTTTCCCTCTCACTTCATTCCTATAGCTTCACTGACTTCAAGATCATGAGTACATGAAGAAGGATGAAATGGCAAGAGGAAAAACTGCATTCTGTGTACCTAAATGGTTTTTTTTTTTTTTTTTGGTCTGGCACAGGGCATGGGGGTTAAGAGAGCAGGACTGTGAATACAGTGAGCCTGTGTTTACATTGTAGCACCACCACTCAACAACTGTGTGAACCTGTGTGAACTGTGTGAAGTTACTTAACTTCTCTGTGCTGCCATTCTTGTGAAAAGTCAGGATAATAGTGCTGACATGGCAGGTTTGTTTTTTTTTCAAAGGGTGGTGGTGCTGTGAAGATTAAATGAGTTAATCCATTTAAAACACTTAAAATGGTGCCCTAAACAAAGGGCACCTAAATACGAAAATTACTACTTCTTTTAAGTTTTAACTTCTCCATTTGCACTCATGTTCTTTTCATTTTTGTTACAATTGCATTTTTGTCCCATTCTTTTTCCTGTGTTTTGGCTTTATAACAGGGCCTGGCAGGTGATAAAGAGTGATTGACAGGGTTCCAGGTCTAGGGAAGAGAAGGGTAAGACTGGCTAGTCTCCCACCCCCTTGCCTTCTGAGAGGAGCACACAACAGCAGTGAACAAGGAAAATTCAGAGAGTGCCAAGTACCCAGATGGAAATAAAACAGTGATAGGGTAGAGATGCATGAAGGTGGAGAGCATGAGGTTGCTTCATATGGAATGGTTAGAGAAGCAGTCTCTGAGGAGATGATATTTGAATAGCAATCTCCATGTTCAGGAGTCAGCCATGCAAAATACTGGTAGAAGAACATTGTAGGAAAGGAACCAAGGATTAGCAAGTTAAATAGTCCCAAGGCACAGACTGGCCTGGACTTTTCAAGGAAGATGAAGTATAGAATGTCTGGAGAATAAAGAGCAATCGAGGTGTGATCTTAGGCCAGCTAAAGAGAGTTGGGTTAGAATAAGATCATGTGAGCTTGCAAATAGGGCAAAGGCTTTTGGTGGAGAGCAGGGTTTCTCAGCGATAGCACTATTAACATTTGAGCCGGATAATCTTTTGTTGTGGGGCACAGTCCTGTGCATGTTTAGCAGTATTCCTGGGCTCTGCCCAGTAGAGGCCAATAGTACTCACCTCAGCTGTGACAATTCAAATGTCTCCAGACTTTGTCAAATGTCCCTGGAGGGGCAAAATTGTCTGTGGTTGAGAACCACTGATTAGAGTATTTTCAACAGGGAATGATAAGATCTGATTTGCATTTTTAAAATATAATTTTGTCAGTTTGTAGAGAATGGGGTGTTGACAGTAATAAGCTGAAATAAGCAGACTGATTCTAGGAAAGAGAGGACTGTGTTTGGAGTTGTGTGGTATAAGCAGAGATGTATAATTCATATTAGTAGCTAGCATTTCTTGTAATAAGATGATTTGAATAAAAGCTTTGTAAAGATTTGCAAATTATAAAGCAACAGCATTATGGTTGGCACATAGTAGGCACTCAGTAAATGTATGTTGAATGAATAAATGAACGAATGAATGCATTATGGTTGTCCTGATGTAATCATTGCTACCATGACCAGTTACAGGACATAAAGTCCTAGTCAATGTAGTGGTGGGTTTGGTTTCATTTTTCTTAATGAGCTGGTAGGTAAGATTATTTTGTTTGTTGCAGATTGATTCTGTCAGTAGGGCAGGGTCCTCAATTACATACTGAATCATTGAAGAGAAGTCCTAAAACCAATAAACTCTCTTTTTTTCTTCTTTCCACTGTAGATGATTATGCCTCATTGTAAACTCGACTGCAGAAAAACATGTATATAAGGTATTTGACCTATTGTCAGGGGAAGCAGCCATTGTTTCCAGCGATGGATAAAAGCCATTTTTGCATTTTGCATTCAAAAAATGCTAGGAGTGCACCTGGGTAGCTCAGTCAGTTAAGTGCCCAACTTTTGATTTCAGTGGAGGTCATGATCTCAGGGTTGTGAGATTGAGCCCTGTGTCAGGCTCTATGCTCAGTGCAGAATCTGTTGGAGATTCTTGCTGTGCCTCTCCCTCTGCCCCTTCCCCTGCTCTCTCTCATTAAGTACATAATTAAAAATCTTTTTAAAAAATATTTATTTATTCATGAAAGACACAGAGGGAGAGGCAGAGACACAGGCAGAGGGAGAAGTAGGCTCCTTGCAGGGATCCTGATGCAGGACTTGATCCCAGGACCCTGGGATCATGCCATGAGCTGAAGGCAGATGCTCAACTGCTGAGCCACCCAGGCATCCCAAGTCCCAAAATCTTTTAGCCTGAGTTGATAGAATGGGCTCAGTCAGATCTGTATTGAATTTTTTAAATCTCTTTTTTTATTTGGAATGATTCTTAATGTTGCCTATTATGTAATATCCATATACCCATTAAAGAAGCAAAAGTATACAAGAGTGATGGAGGACATGGCACTACAGTGATGGAAGGATGGCAAATGGATTGGAGGCTTTGGTTGGAATATTTCTCTGGAGGATGCAAAGCTGTGCTGGAAAGCTCATAACGATAGATTTTCCTATGATGTGTCTTTACTTTCTCCTGCCAACCAGATTGGAAATACTACAAATAAAAGTATTTCTTCTGGTATTTTCACATATCTTATATTAGTTCCAGGAAAAACAATATACATGAAATATATAACTATAAAAGGCTCCATCTGAAAAGTGATCAATCTTTAGGGATGTTTGATTCATTTTAAGATTTAGGTAAAAGCCAATGTCTTTCAATTCTTCTATTAATTCTAAATTACACTTGGCTTCAGGTGGTTGTCATTGGTTTGCCAAAAGATTTCCATAGGAAGGGTCTCCTCCTAGTTCACGACATCTAGGTACTTTGGCGAGTTCAACAAACCTTGCATGAAGTGCTCTTTCGAAGATTTTTTAAAGGGGTTGATTCTTCTTAGGGATTTGAAGGGCAAAAAGCTGTGGGAAAGGAAGTAAAAACATGAAAAGTGATTAAACTCCTTAAAATCAAGTTTGAAAACTTGAATGTGATTTCCAGGAAACACTGAGAAAGAGTAGTGCTCTTTATCAGTGACTGGAGGGCAGTCTGAAGGAAGATGACAAAAGCCTTTTTCAATTATTTGGTAATGCTCAGTGGACTGAATAGCTATTAAAATAATGTAGCTCCATATTTTTTATCATCTAAAAATTACAGAGAGATCATCCCTTACATATCTACTTTACCTCAGGTTTAAATAGGGCAATAAAATATCATTGAATCAAGGACTATGAATCCCCATAGTACTAGAAAGAAAATAAATTTTGCTCTTAATTCTTCTAGTTTGGAAAATAAGTAGAAGCACTAGCAATAAGTCATCTGCATTTTCTACCTCTTTCTCACATATGTATTAGGATGAACATACAAACAAGGAAATATTGAATGTACCAGATTGAAGCAATCCTAAATAAGACATCTTAGTATTTGAGTTTCTGTTCCAAGCCAAAGGAATGTTTTGTGATGTTTATAGGTCTTTCTTTTCTTTTTTCTTTTCTTTTCTTTCTTTCTTTTTTTTTTTTTTTTGCAATTGTTTGTATTTCTTCACTGACAGGAACATATAATCCTTTGTTCATGCTGGGGCCCAGGTTTCCTTATCAAGATTCTGTTTCCAGTTTAAGAAAATATATATTTATATCAACAAATTCCCACCAATTGATAGCCTTGGAACATAAAATGTGATGTTTGCCCTATTTGCATGAAGGCCATTTGTTCTTTCTGTAGGTTTGTGCTCTTTATCATAGTTGGTCAGTGAAAAGCTCATACGTGAGTTCATCATTAGGGAAGACACTTTGAGTGGGGATGGGCTGGTGGAATGGAGGAGAGTATTGAGATGGCCTCAGGGAACAGGTGCTAAATCCTCTCTGGGATTGGGGAGTCCATGTGAGGGAGGGTTGGCAAGAACAATGTAAATGGGGAAGTGAGTCATGCCCACCACAGGGAAAAGAAAGTCAAACAATTTAACTAGTTTTTTAATAAGTTAATTTCTGGGGCATGAGTGATAAAGATCAAACAGATTATATTTTTAGTCAAGATATGTGACCAATCGTAAAATATGCAGATGAATTTAAGAGACTCGTTATTTCTTTTGTGTGGTCATGATTTTTGAACAATCATTTTTGCTATGCATCCAAAATAGATCCTGTTCTAGGGATATCATTTATATGGCTCCTTTGTCATTAATTGTATCACAAAGTCTCTGGGGAATGTGAGACTCCCTTGCTCCCTACACCCTTTCTTCCTGCTAGCTACTCGCCTTCGTGTAAGACTTCCTCAGACAACCCTGCCCTGTCTCCTCACCACTTCCTTCCCAACCCAACTAGGTTTCATTCTTCCTGTATATGTTCTCACAAGTCCCTGAACTTTTCTTTATATTCTTTCAGTTTTAAGTACTGATTTTGTGATTATTTATTAATGCCTGTCTTCCCTAATAGACCATAGGATTTATCAGAACTAGAAACAGCTTTCATCATATTCACCACAAATATCCCCATTTATTGGCTCAATCCTTGACACATATGGCCCTAAAATTTTCTACATGTAAATAAATAACACACTCCTTACTCCACCACATTTAAAACCATCCAAACAGATATTTTACCAAAATACATATTCTTTATCTCTGGCTAAAGCAAAGATCAAAATCTTTATTTGATCCTGAGCTATGTTATATTCAGTTCCTCATGATTTTGCTCCCATCCTAATTCATTTTGGAATTAAAAACCAAAGCTCTGTGATCTAGAAGGTAATATTGTTTTTTTGAAATTGAGGACAGCTGTATGTTACAAGAATTCAGTTCATTCACAGTGTTGCTGAAATGTACATAGTATTATATTTTTCTTACCCCTTTGTAAGCCTCTGGAAGAATAATATATACCTGTCAGTTAAACAAATATGATCAAAAATTTTTATTTCACAACTAGTCATATACTGAGTTTAGGTTAAAAATTCACTATTTCATACAACTTTATTAAGACAGGGACTGACTGTGGACCATGGATGGGAGGTGAATTCAAATCAAGTTCCAATAAAAGTATCTTGACCACTAGGCAGAGAGTCTATGTTAAAATCAATAAGTCTTAATTAAAAGTTAACCTGGATTTGGATTTACTATAAAATATGCAAACTGAGGGAAGAAAGAAAATCCTCCACTTTGGGATTCAGGGATAGAGAGGAGGATGTGTGTACATATTTTTAATAGTCTTTTATACTGACACTCTGGACTCATTTTTTCCCCTCCTTAAAAAAAAACAACATAGAATTATTCTATGACCTAGGACTGACTTTCTATAACTGTGTGTTTTACTGATAAGTTATAAATAGTTTATGATGATTTTAAATTAAAACCAGAAGTTAAATTTGGAACATGGAAGAGATAAATAAGTTAACTCTCAAAAATGTTATGTCTTAAACCATCATATCATATATCAAATAAAAAACTCTCTAGGGACTCTCTCTGGCTGTGATCAGAGTTATTCTTAGCAGAGCCCTTGTCTGTTCTGGTGGTTGGAATCTATGAGCTTTTGCTTTCATAATTTTACAGTCACTGATGCTGTTTATATTGAAATGCCCATTCTGTCTCTTACATTAATAATTATTAATGATATGATAATTAAAAGTGGAAGTTTAACTTTCAGTGCATTTGGAGATATTTCAATAGAACCAGTTTAAAGTTCTATTTAAACAGTTTAAAGCACAGGTAATTATATATCAGGAATAACTCTAATGACCACAGAGGACAAATAATTACCTGTAAAGGATTGGCAGTATGATTAAATGTGGGGATAACTAAGTGTGCTAATGATTGATGGGTGAACAAGGCTTTGACGAGGAGGGATTTATAAACCATGACCCATGAGTTTAAAATGTCACTTCCTCTGTATCTTTCAAAGACATGGTGACACAGAAGAAATAGCATAACTGATCTTCCTTAATCTCAATTGCCACAGCTATAAAATGGGCGGGGGTTTACAGTAGTCTGTTTTGTGGAGTGAGTATTAAAAGATGCAATGTAGCAAGTGAGTGAAATAGTTGGTGTAGTAGGTGCTCAATAAATGATTTATATTATTTAGGAGGCAGTGAATTGAATGATTCAATGTCCTCACTTTATTACCTACTGGCTTTGTGATAAGATCATCAGTTTTTTAAGGTTTTTGTCATGTGTGGAATAGGGAAAATGATGCTGAAATTGCAGGCCAGTTTGAGGAGTGAAAGAAGTTCATGAACGTAGCATTCCTAGTATATGACCTGGCATGTAGTCCGCTGAAAATAATGGCAGCTTTAATTACAATTGTTTAACATACTAATGAACAATAACATCACTCAGTCTTGATATGCCTCAAGTTTTTTATCTCTAGAATTAAATTTCCTTAGGGCAAAAGTGCTGTTTGTGTCTGGTGGCAATGCTATAAAGGATTTACCCCGAAGATTCAGATGCAATGAAACGCCGGGGCACCTGCACCCCGATGTTTCTAGCAGCCATGTCCACAATAGCCAAACTGTGGAAGGAGCCTCGGTGCCCATCGAAAGATGAATGGATAAAGATGTGGTTTATGTATACAATGGGATATTACTCAGCCATTAGAAACAACAAATACCCACCATTTGCTTCAACGTGGATGGAACTGGAGGGTATTATGCTGAGTGAAGTAAGTCAATCGGAGAAGGACAAACAGTGTATGTTCTCACTTATTTGGGGAATATGAATAATAGTGAAGGGAATATAAGGGAAGGGAGAAGAAATGTGTGGGAGATATCAGAAAGAGACACAGAACATAAAGACTTCTAACTCTGGGAAATGAACTAGGGGTGGTGGAAGGGGAGGAGGGCGGGGGGTGGGGGTGAATGGGTGACGGGCACGGAGGGGGACACTTGACGGGATGAGCACTGGGTGTTATTCTGTATGTTGGTAAATTGAACACCAATAAAAATTAATTTATAAAAAAAAAAAAAAAAAAAGAAAACCCCAGCCATTAGCACTAACTGTAGTCAAAGAAGCAAAGACTTTGGAAATGAGAAATACTGCCCAGTGGGGATTTGGCTTTTGTGTTTTACAGAGAGAATCCTGAATAGGGATAATAAGTATTATTCTCTTCAAAGAAATATTATTTTGTTTTTTGTTTTAAAAGTGCTTTGAGGCAGAGACACCAGACTGTAATCCTGAATATCTAGCAATCTAGCAATGTATCTTTTTTTTTTAAAAAAAAAAAAAAGCTCTTACTATTTCAGTCATTCCTGTCTTTTCTGTCACATAGTCATTGTTTTCAGGAAATTGCTTTAGTCTTCATTTAATTCACATACACGCTGGACTAGGCATGAATTATGCCTATGGTAACCACAGAGGTGGTGGGTGTTAGCTAATTACCATCTTAATTTTTAGTGACCGGTTTTCAAATATATAAAACAACACAGTAGAGAATGTAGGAAGCATCAAACAAGTTAGCTAACTAGACCCAAACCCCTACACAAACCTAAGCAAATACTTTCAAAACTACCTGGAAAGTTATCAGGAGTCCTCAGAGTAAACATTGCACGAAGAGAAATGCTCTTCTGTCCATGTCTTTATGTTTTTATAGTCATTTGTATCTATGTAGTAGGCTAATTCATGCCCTGATGCCTCTAAGGAGAAATCTTATCTACGCATACTCTTATTTCCCTCGCTATAACTCTTCAAACATAACCAAATAGAAACATAAGATAACCAATCAATAGGTAATATTCTTTTTTTTAAAATTTTTATTTATTTATATTAGTCACACAGAGAGAAAGAGAGAGGCGGAGACACAGGCAGAGGGAGAAGCAGGCCCCATGCACCGGGAGCCCGACGTGGGACTTGATCCCAGGTCTCCAGGATCACGCCCTGGGCCAAAGGCAGGCGCCAAACCGCCGCGCCACCCAGGGATCTCAATAGGTAATATTCTTAATTATAGAGTTGTTACTCGGTCTGGTCTAAGGCATACATTTACAACTTGCCCATATGACACACCAAAGGAAAAACAAAACAAACAAAATATTGGGAGTGGAATGGAGCAAGTAGCAAAAATAACTGGAGAGATAATTTTTACTTTTTAAGATATTCTGATGTCAATGATTATCCTGAACTTTAGATGGGTAACAAATGTAATTTCCCTTTTAGGTGAGAGAATCAGATTCCTTTGGGAACTATGAACTCTTTTTGGGATCGAGATCATTTTTAACAACCTATACCTTTGGCAGTGGGACAAGTTGGTTTTTTTAAACTGAGATTGTACAAAGCAGAGAATTTCCACAATCTGTTCTGGTGTTACCATCACTGTTAATGTGGGGATGAAAGGCATGTGAAGGGACTACAAGGAGAGGCTTTGTTTTCATTTCCCTATTTTAGGTAGGTAAAAAAAAAAAATGTCACACATCAGCAACTTCATTTGGTCTGCCTGGTAGTGTGTGAATTAGTGGTACTACATTTTGTTTTATTCTTAAGAGGCTCTCTTGAATGAAAACCTGACATGCTGAAAGGGAAATTATGAAGGTCATTTTCTCAGTCAATTGACAGAACATTTAATCACTGTGTTTACTGGTTTGTTATTTTAACTGTGAGGATCTTGAACACAGAAATTGGTTTATCTTTCAGGTCTCAGTTCAGTTCAAATTTAACTTTTATAGAGAAGGGTTCTCAGAGTCTACCTCCATCTATATTTTCTCTCAAAGTAATGCTTATCATAATTTATTCATTATATCAAATACAATTTATTAGTATAAATCTTTATAAACTTATTCTTTCTTTCCCCATACTAAAAAGAATCCATCATTTTATAGGCTTCTCAGTCCTAGACAGACTCTCAGATATTTGTCATGCAAAATCTGAGAGGAAACGGTAAAATCTGCTAGCAGTTAAAATGGTCTCTAAGGTAAGGGAGGGAGAGGGAAGGGACTGGGGTAGGGTGTAAAATTTTAGGAAAAAGGAATGGAAGTACAGAGCATTTGCCATAAGGTATCTAGTGATATTTGACACTAAATATATATATGCATAGAATCATATTTATATGTTATTTTTATTTATTGAAGAATATATATACATATATATATTATTATTTATTAAAGAAATGGCCAAGGCTGTGAAAATGTTTTATTTCTAGAGACAAAAATTAGTAAACTGTCAAACTTCAAAAAGTTGACTTAATATTGTAGCTCATATTTAAAATCATCTAATATCTATATAAACTAGATATCATTAAATTGAAAACTATTTCAAAACTTTGCAAAATATGCCCTTTATTACAAGGTGATTTTGCTATATTTGGCCATGAGTAATAATAGCCAATAAGAGGACTTTTGGCAAGATACTTCTGTTCTTTTTGGATAGAAATTTGGTGGCAAAAATGCAATGATTCTAGGTATAAATAGTATAAAAATAAAAAATGTATGCAGAAAATTACTTACATAATCCTAAATAGTCCACAGAGGAAGCTGAGTTAATGAGCATGGGGGCAAGTATTTTGAAGAGATGGGTATTTAAACATATAGAGATATAATACACATTTGACTGTGAAATGATTATATTTGAAAGGTATAAAGTTTGAATGGTTCAGGTGGCCTCCTATAATACTTAAGGAATTTTCATTTGTGTAAAAGTTGGATTGAGTCCAACTGCTAAAGCAGTATCTTCATTGTAAAGGAAGTTTTCCTAAAGTCAGATTGACTTCCCTAAACTCTGCCTTTTAAATAATAAAAAATGTTAACATTTACGTACAAGCACTGACTTGGACTTCAAGCAAAAGAAAGTGAATATCATATTAAACATAAGCCACTGCTGGAACATTCACCAGTTCATCATCTTCTAGGCTGTTTTATTTGCAAAGATCTGTCTTGTGGTTGTTTCTGAGACTCTAAAAAGAGGGGACAATCATGGCACAACAAGATGTAGGCTTTCTTGTGATAGTTTAACACTTTATAGTCTCTTTAAATTCTCAAATATTTCATCAAAGAAGAGATTTAGGACAATCCAAAGGTAGGTTTTTATTATAATAACTGTGAGAGGTAAAAGCATTCATTGACTTTAGAGGTGAAATTAAACTGTTCAGAAACAAGATTTTTTTTTCTTTTTCTTTTTTTTTTTTTTTTTAAGATTTTATTTATTCATTCATGAGAGACACACAGAGAGAGGCAGAGACATAGGCAGAGGGAGAAGCAGGCTCCCTGTGGGGAGCCTGAGGTGGGATTCCATCCCAGGACCCTGGGATCACAACCTGAGCCAAATGCAGATGTTCAACCGCTGAGCCACCCAGGTGCCCACAAGAGTTTTTTTCTAAGTCAAATGTAAAGGCAGGGCAAGGGTTGATAGTTAAACAATTCATTAGTCTGTACTTAGTCTTAACTTACAAAGTTCATGAAGGAACTTATTTGTAAGTGAAGTTTTCTGTTTCAGACTTCAGATGTTTCTTCAAAATACTTTCTGTGAAGCCTTTATCAGAGTAGAAATTGTTTGACATGACTCAGTATTAATTTATTATACCAGGCAGACAGGCTTTTGGCTAACAAACCTAAGTTCCACAATGCGGTTTAAGTATCGAGAGGAGAAACAGGTTGGACTAGTGGCTCAAGGTAGAGGTTCTTCTCAGTATAAGAATTTAGGAAGTGAGCTGCTTTCTCATTCATTATACTAACAAAAGGGAAATCCTAGGATTTGGTTTAAATAGATTAATGGGCTGCTATATTTTAAAACTGTTGACAGTTTATTTTGGCACTTTAAGAACTGCTATAGTATTCTACACAGTAAATTATGAGAAATTAGTGATCATCCAATTTAGAATGAGCTAATGGTATGTTTGTGTCAGAGAACTGAATTTACGCAATCATGTTCCCAGCACTAAGTAAGCATGCCAGTCTTGGGAAACTCTGAAATGGTCATACAAGAACCCAGGGGGTGAACATGGTGGTAATCAAGGCCATAAAGACATAGACTACCTTTCATGTTTTAATTTGCACCAGTGCATTTGAGGCCTAAGAGCAGAAGCTGTTCTCCAGCGTCTGCCAGACAAGCCCATGTGTTTTGTTTTGTTTGTTTTTTTTTAGAACATAAAAAAGTTGTAAAGCATGAAGACTTGCTCAACAGCTGGACTACAGTTTTTGCTGGGTTAAGCCTATTACTAATTCCATATTTGTGAGTATGGATTTGTGGGAGTCAAATTCTCATGTTTTGTGAATTCAGGCCTAGAAGACATTACAGGATAAAAATTGGATCATTCTTTAAAAATAAAGGTCATTAACATGAAGAGAAACCTCACAGAGGAAGACATAGACATGGCCAACATGCACATGAGAAAATGCTCTGCATCACTTGCCATCAGGGAAATACAAATCAAAACCACAATGAGATACCACCTCACACCAGTGAGAATGGGGAAAATTAACAAGGCAGGAAACCACAAATGTTGGAGAGGATGCGGAGAAAAGGGAACCCTCTTGCACTGTTGGTGGGAATGTGAACTGGTGCAGCCACTCTGGAAAATTGTGTGGAGGTTCCTCAAAGAGTTAAAAATAGAACTTCCCTACGACCGAGCAATTGCACTGTTAGGGATTTACCCCAAAGATTCAGATGCAATGAAACGCTGGGACACCTGCACCCCGATGTTTCTAGCAGCCATGTCCACAATAGCCAAACTGTGGAAGGAGCCTCGGTGCCCATCGAAAGATGAATGGGTAAAGAAGATGTGGTCTATGTATACAATGGAATATTACTCAGCCATTAGAAACGACAAATACCCACCATTTGCTTCAATGTGGATGGAACTGGAGGGTATTATGCTGAGTGAAGTAAGTCAATCGAAGGACAAACAGTGTATGTTCTCATTTGGGGAATATGAATAATAGTGAAAGGGAATGTAAGGGAAGGGAGAAGAAATGTGTGGGAAATATCAGAAAGGGAGACAGAACATAAAGACTCCTAACTCTGGGAAACGAACTAGGGGTGGTGGAAGGGGAGGAGGGCGGGGGGTGGGGGTGAATGGCTGACGGGCACTGAGGGGGACACTTGACGGGATGAGCACTGGGTGTTATTCTGTATGTTGGTAAATTGAACACCAATAAAAATTAATTTATAAAAAAAATAAAGGTCATTATTTAATTCCAAGCCTCTATCATACTATATTTGGCTTTTCCTTCCAAGTAAATAGTATTAAAGAAATTTGCCATGGCCCCAGTTCTGCAAGACTAGGTCCTTTCTGTCTTATGGAATAGATATTGTAAGGATCTTTTATCATTGTTTTTTTGGATGTGCAGCATAAATCTCCTTATCAATTGATCTTTTCTGCACTCTAGGGGCCTTGTTCTTTGTAGCAATGGAAGCAGATAGAATACTTTGTTCAATCATTTATTTATTCAATAATATTTATTCAATATCAACTATGTGCTAGATTTTGCTGTAAGCCTGTGCTTTCCTATATGGAAGTTACTAACCACATGTACCTATTTGAGTCCTTCAAATATGGCTAGTTTGAATTGAGATGTGTTCCAAGTACAAAGTATTTACTGGATTTTACAGACATAGCACACAAAAAAGATGGTAGAATATTATATCAATATATTTTTAAAAGATTTTATTTATTAATTAATGAGAGACACATAGAGAGAGGTAGAGACACAGGCAGAGGGAGAAGCAGGCTCCTTGCAGGGAGCCAGATGTGGGATTTGATCCTGGGATTCTGGGATCATGCCCTGAGTCAAAGGCAGGTGCTCAACTGCTGAGCCACCCAGGTGTCCCATATATCAATATTTTTAAATATTGGTTATCATTTAATGTTTAACCACTATAAACCTTGCTGAGAAACTATGTGAGCAGCACATATTGTTTTACATAGCGATATCTACAAAACATGGGTATGGAGGCTCCGAATGTCTATTAGAGCTATATTAGAGCTAGTCTGGTTGGCACAAGGTGCCAAGGGGGTTGGCAATAACCACGGAGTTCCCTCATGGCTAGAAGCTACTTTGTCTAGATACAGGGATCTTAAGAGAAAAGATGCTGACCTGAGTATTCCCAACTGTAGTGGGTTAAATGGTGTCCTGCCCCCCCCCCCAAAAAAAAAAGATATGTGCACTTCCAAATTCCTGGAACTTTTGAATGTGGCCTTATTTAGAATAGGGTCTTTGCAGATGTTTAAGTTAAGGCTCTCCATATGAGATCATCCTGCATTATCTGAATGGGCTCTAAATCCAGTGACAAGTATACTTAGAAGAGGAGAAGACAGGAACACAGGGAGCAAGGTCATGTGAAGAAGGAGGCAAAGACTGGAATCTCACAGCCACAAGCCAAGAACTACATGGATCCACCAGAAGCTGGAAGATGCAAGGAAGGATTCTCCCTTAGAGCCTTCAGAGAGAGAATGGCCCTGATGATGCTTTGATTCTAGACTTCTGATCTCCAGAACTGTGAAAAAATATATTTTTGTTGTTTTAATTCTCCATGTTTGTGATGATTTGTTATGGCAGTCCTTAGAAATTAATATATCCACTCTCTTTTTCTCCTGTAACACTTGGATTGGATAAATTTGGTCCTTGAGAAGGACGAAAAGAAATACTCTAATCCGAGATCCTTTATATAAAGACAAAGATATTCTCCTCCTGTAAAATGATGGGCTCTCTGCACTTTATAGTTCCCAAATATATAGGTAGAGTTTAATTTTTTTGCTCACATTATTTCACCCATGTTCTCATCCTTTTAGTCTGCGACAAATCCCATCCAACCTCTTCTTACGCCCTGATCCATGATTGAAATACATTGCTCCATACATTGCTCCCTAGGTATTTCATTTATTCAACTAATATTTTGAGAATCACATCTGTAAGACAATACATTGCAATTATTTTTCTTGGGATACACTGTGAACAAAACAGATAACAATCTGCCCTCCTAGATCTTAATTTCTAATAGGAGCAGAGAGACAATAAATGATAACAAAAAATAGTATAGATTAACGAGTGTTGTGGAGCACAGACGAGTAAAGCAAAGTAAGGGATTCAGAGGTACTGGAGGTGTGGAAGGCTGGCTTGCAGTATGAGATAAGGTGGTCAGGGTGGGCCTCATTGAGTAGATGGCATTTGAACAAAGACTTGAAGGAGTTAGCCAAGCAGATATCTGTGGGAATGGCATTCCAGGCAGAGATAAAAACCACAGCAAAGGCCTCAGGGTAGGAGTATCCCTGACAGGTGGACAACAGAGTCCAATGTGAGCAGGGGACAAAGTGGTAGGAGAAGAGATGATGGTGGGGCAGCATATAGGACCCATTAGGCTATTGTCAGGATTTGGCGTTTTTCTCGAGTGAAATGCAGAGTGCTTGGAAATTTGAGCAGAGGAAAGTCATATTCTGACTTAAATTAAAATAATTATTTTGGCTGCAATGCTGAGACTGGGCCATGGAGGTGACTGGGGTGGGAACAAGGAGAGAAGCAGAGAGATCTGTTAGAGGATGTTGCAATTGAGTTATATTGTTGACTCAGATCTGGGGAGCCAGTGGACATGACAGGAAGGGGTGGGATTATGGATATAATTTGAAGATGTAGTCAAGAGGGTGTGAAAGAGTAAGAGGAATCAAGGTGGATTCCATAACTTTGGCCTGAACCTCTGGAAGAACAGACAGATGCTTTCAGTAAAAGAGGGAAAGACTGTAGAGACAGCAAATTTTGCGGGGAGTGGAGACGGAGAGTATTATTCATTTCCAAGTAGATTTTCTCATTATCCTATAATTAGCCTGAGCTAGTTATTCTATTAATAAGTAAATTAGAAGTGATGTACGCATAGTTCAGTTTCCACTGGACTCAGGGGTATTCTTGGCTTACCTCATTATGATAATGGCAGAGATCCAAGCTTTGCATTTACTTCCTATTAGTCTGACTCTATAAGATCCTGAGGACCTGCATATGGTCTTCTGAAGTTACTGATTTTATACTTAGCACTTCTTCTAGCTAACCTTCATTCCTTCCTTCCTCCAACATGATAGATTCTCTTTTTAATTACTAATAGCTCCCTTTCACATTTTTCTGAATAGTATCTTAATTTTCTTTCAAGGAATCCTCTCCATTATTTCCCACATTATTATTTCCCACTTTAGTGCTTGTTTAGCCTTCCATTCATTCTCTGGGCTGACAGCAACCTTTCAATAAATTGGTCCTCCTTTTCTTTTTTAAAGACAAAGTCATTTTTTTATGATTATAATGAAAAACACTGGGAGATAGAGATAAATGAGAGAAAATATAACTAAACATTAGAATTCTGCATTACAAAGGTTGCTGATATGCTTAATTGAGAAATTTATACATTTTATGTGGTTTTGTATGCAGTGAACATCATGAGTTTTATCAAATGACATTATCAACAAATAAAGAGTTCAGTGGGATGGCTGATGGTGAGTTCCCTAAGCTGAGATTTCTTTGCTCGGATTATTTGAACTCAACTGGGTTCATGAGCTTAGTTGTCTCTACAAAGATAGGTCTGGGGGAGGGGAGGATTTTTTCATGGAATCATAATTCAATCACCATTGGCATATATTTCCTCATTTCACATCCTTCAGCTTTGTTGTTGAACTGGTGATTTATTCTTATTTTTGTCTAAAGAAAAATTTTATTTTTATTGCTTTGTTCAGTCCTGTATCAAATTGCTTAATATAATGAATACATTGATAAAAATCAACCCTAAGGAGAAAATGTTTCCATTTTATTCTCCCCTTTTAGATCCTGAATCTATTCATTCTTAAATCCTGAGTTTAATTGAGTCATCACTTTTTATCTTCTCTGTCTAATGGATCCCTTTGATTAAAAAAATATAGTTAGGGCATTTATCAAAGAAATTGTGAATTAAGACTAAAGGGATAGTGAAAAATAGTTTGGTAGAAGTTTTAATAAGGATTTAACAGTATTTGCACTGTAAAAGTTCAATGCTTCTGAAAACTTTGATGAATAATTTTTTTTGGAGAGGACTGATATCTTTTTTCTTCCATAATTATAAATCATTTTTATTTTAGACTTATAAACCCCAATGAGAATGGTTATTTCTGTGATTTTTTTTCATTTATACATTATATATTTCCTTCCAATTATCTTTGTGCACAGAGTTGCTCTAGTATTTTTTTAACTTATAAATTACATTATATAAATTATGTCAAGTAAATTTTGGTGCATAAACATCATAAAAGACTTATCTCTTTCGCAAAACAATATGGTCCAGATTCTTGTTGTGAGTTATAAGATGAAGTCTTTTATGTTAAGTGATTAACTTATAAGAATACCATATTTTCTTATTGTTCATCACTATTCTAAGCAGTTCAGATATATTCAACTCATTTAACCATTTAATCTTTACAGCAACCATATGGAGTAGGTACTTTCCAATATCCTATTTTATAAAAAAAGAAACTGAGAAACATGGAGGATCAGTAACTTGCCCCACATCACACATCTAGTGAGTAGCAGAGCTAGATTCAGGCCTAGGCAATCTTCTCTGAACCAACCTTATAGTATATAAAAATAAGCAGTCTGAATATATGCCCACAAATCTCATAATACTCTGGAAACAACAATATTCAAAATGGAGGGCAAACCTTACAAGACGGCTGTAAGATGGTTACCTGTGCATTACAGATGATTAACAAATCTATCTATACATTTAATTCCATCAGTCCATGGGCAGCCTCCTCTTAGTTCCTGCGAGATATTTCAATTTACTCCAGTGTGCTGGATCATTTTCTATATGCTGTATGACATGAAAATGGTTAGGAGTACTGGTTCACCCTACCAGTATACTAGTATATCCTTGGTATACTATCAGGGTCCATTAGACCCAGTATTAGTTCTTGAGTTTCTTTTTTTGGCCACTGTATCTGTAAAGATTGATATTTCATGAATTTAATGCTTTCTTAGATTCTATAGAACAAGAGAAGAACTAACAAAAAGAAGTCTGGATGTATAGAAGAGAGAGGGGTAAAAGATCAGATTCACTCATAGAGTGAGAGGGGAGAGACAAAGTGGTTCAAATGGAAGCTTTAGTTTGGATTAATTCAATATTTCATTTATTCAACAAATACTTTTTGGTCACCTCCTATCACTGGGCCCGCCAGGCTCAGAGTGAAGCGTGATTATTATAGACATGGGTCCCAATCTTCACACAGCTTAGAGTGTAGCAGGAAATGTGGATATGAAACCAGTAATTATATGTATGGTAAATGCTAAGAAAGGAGAACCATATTTCTGGGTCTAAATACTTTTCCTCTACTTTTCTTTAAGCATTCGTGAAACCCAGGACTTTCACCTGGGTCCTCATCTTTTCATTCAAAGCCTCTGAAGAATCTCATCTAAATCCAAAGGTCACTTAGCCAGTGTACACAGTTGTTTTCCAAATATGCATTTCTTGCTCTATTTCTTTCCTGATATATTCAGCTGCGTGTTCTACCTTTACCCTAAACTAAAGTCTAGTTGGCATTTTAAACTCAACTTGACTGAAAACAAACTCATTTTTTCCTCAAAAGCTGTTTCTCCTAATGTATTCTCAATGGAAACAAGTGGTGATATGGTCTATGCATTTCCCAAGTGAAAAGCTTTAGGGTTTCTAGAAACCCTTCATGTCCTTCAGCTTCCACTTCTGATCACCACAGAGTTCTATCAATTAATTGTTTCCTCTTTCTGATTGTCTTATTTCAGGCTATCATAGCTTTTAGCCTGTATTTCTGCAGTTACCTTTTGTGCTAAATTATATAAGCAAGTGGTAGGGTTCTTGATTTAGTTGTATGTTCGGTTTTGTTTTGTTTTTTAATTCTTTTTTTTTTCATTCATGAGAGACAGAGAGAGAGAGAGAGAAAGAGAGAGAAGCAGAGGGAGAAGCAGGCTCCACGCAGGGAGCCCGACGTGGGACTCGATTCTGGGTCCTCAGGATCACACCCTGGGCTAAAAGTGGCGCTAAACCGCTGAGCCACCCGGGCTGCCCGGTTTTGTTGGTTTTAATCAGAAATTACCACCTTTACCATTCTTGCTTTTTGAAATTTATTAAAGTTTTCTTTGTGCTGTCATATAGAGCGAAATTTTGGCAATGTTACTGGCATCAAGAAAGAAGTGCATTCTTTGGTTTTAGGATATAAAGTTGGAGATCTATGTTGCCTTAATAATTATTCTATTGAGGTCATTCCTATCCATACATTTTTGTCCACTTGATCTTGGACAGAGAGAGGTAAAATAAAATTTTGACCATTAATGGTTTGCCTGTTCTTGTATTATTTTGCTTATACGTGTCAATGCTTATTCAAAATTCGCTGTGATTCAAATTGTTTCTGTGATTTCTTTCTTTTTCTTCTCTCCAGTCAACAAGAATCAGACTCTGCAAGATTCCTTGCCATGCAAAATCCATCTAATTGACTCTGCTTTACTGAAAGATCATTCCAGGGAGAACAGGGAGTTTGTGTGGTTTCTCCTTCATCCTGATTTCTTCTGGGTCCCAGGCAAAGTCCTTGCACATACTTGCCATTGTTGCAAATAAGGTCTTGTTAGGGTGGCCCTCAGGAAGGATCACCTGTTTTGTAGAATATCACTCGGTGGTCTTGTCTTAGGTGCAGCTGCAGACATCTGCCTCCTTGGAGTGTCTTTCATCATGATAGAGATATGGTCCCTCACTGTAATGTTCACTGCATCTGGGAACTTTTGTTGTATATTGTGGTTCAAAATTATATGCAATTTTGTTGAAATGGCATTTATGTTCCTGTTTCTCATTCTATTTGTGGTTCAGGAGCAATTTTTGAAAGGAGAAAGGAGTAGCATTTTTTCTATTTCACTGTTTAAACCCCTAAATACCATTGTTGTCAAGCTGGTTTCTCTATCTGCAGACTTTTTCTCCAATTCAAGTCCAACACTGCTTTCAGAGCAAGCATTCTCAAAGAAAGATTGATCAGGGTATGTGCTTGCTTAAGGCCCTTCAGTGACTTCCTACCACCTGCAAGTTCTTGTTGAAATTCCTTAGCATGACAGGGTTTTCTGTATGGTCTGATACATGATAATCTTTAGCCTAATTTCCCCCTTCCCTCCTCAACACACACAGCATACTGTATTTTTTGTAGTTTCCCAGTTGCCCCATGTCCTTTCTGCTTCCTTTCCTTTGCACATTCTATTTGCTTGACCAGGAATGGATGCTTATATTTGAACCTAGCTGAAGCATTGCATTCCCTGGTCTCTTTCTCATTCTAAGGTCTCATCCATAGGCCATTGCTGTGTGCTCTGATAGCATCCGAATCCAAATGCCATGTTACTCTTTTATTTATTGAATTTTTATTATGCACCAGATCCTGTTAAAATTTTGGGAGTACAGTAGAGAACAAAACAGAAATCATACCCTCATAGATATATAAGATTATAATACATTTTAAATGTTCACTTATCATTTCCTTCATTACCATGTAAAATTCTTGAGTGCAGGGATTGCATTTTTAATCTTATGCCCAAAGTACATTGGAATATAGTAGATTTGCAACAGATTCTTAACAAATGCTAAGGGTTTTGTAATAGTCCAAGTGAGGACATTTGGGTTCCTGATCTAAAGTAAGGAAAAAGTTGCCAAATGTGTGACATGTTTTAGGTATAAGTGTTGAGGTTTTTTTTTCTTCTAATTTTTGAGTAACCTCTCCATCCAACGTGGGGCTTGAACTCACAACACTGAGATCAAGAGTCCCATGTTCAGCTGACTGAGTCAGCCAGGTGTCCCTGTAAGTGTTGAGTTTTGGTAATGGAAGGGTTTTAGTATAGTTCAGCTTTCTAGATTGGGCAACTAATTGAGGGAATGAGGAGGAGTGAGCAGTGGAGAGTTAAACTTCTGCTGCCCATTCTGAAATTTCATCTGAAGTGATGTGATAAAGCACATGCTGCATTCCAAAAGAAGTGCTAGGCCATCTGCTAAAACTTCAAAGATATGAAAAAATCTGGAGAGTGAAAACAGATAGGGTTTTTATGAGAAAACATTGGGAAAAAGCTGTGATGTGAGTCTCCCTTTCTCCTTCTACCCAAAGTGGTGGTGTTGGTGGGGGGGGGTGCTGCTTCTAAACTCAGTGTACAGTGTCAGGGGCTTTGCTGGGGCCATATGGAGAGCTTTCTATGTGTGCTCTGAAATGGGAGGACACAGGGACTTGGTGATTGGTCTGAACCTGAGAAAGCTGAGGCAGCTCATGGTAACCAAGCAGACAGTTGCATATGGGAAGCTGTATTCCCCCAATGGAGGGCTCAAGGTGTTCCAGGGACCATGACACTTGGGACTTCTAGTGTGAGTGGCAATCACTGGTATTTTAGAAAGAATCCTGATCAAGAGAGCAGCCCCTTGGGCCAATGTATCCTCAACGGGAAGAGGCTATGGGAACTGAATCTGAGGGAAAGAAGGACAGCCCCGTAAAGGAGAGACATTGCTCATTTCTGTGGCAGTCACAATTTGTGAAATCCAAAAGTGGAATCTTTGAGGAATCCAATATTTGCAGTTTGAGTCCTGTGCCTGGATATTAGAAGTTAGAATGTTAGAAATATGACTACATAGGGGTGCCTGGGGGCTTAGTAGGTTGAGCTTCTAATTCTTGATTTTGGCTCTGGTCATGGTCACATTATTTTGTGGGATCAAGCCCCAAGTCAGGCTCCATGCTCAGTGAGGAGTCTGCTTGAGGTTCTCTTTCTCCCTCTCTACTCATTCACCTGCTCTCTTTCTCTTTCTCTCTCAAATAAATAAACAAACATTTAAGAAAGAAGTATGACTACATTGAAGGTGTCATGCTCTGAGGAACCTTAAGGCACATGGTGAAGCCATGTGTAGACTCTGATGGACAATCCCAGATGAGCCCAGTGTTCAAACCATCCCATCCCACAAGTCCCTTATGCCATATATAAAAATAGACTCTAAATGGATGAAAGACTTAAATGTGAGACAGGAATCCATCCAAATCTTAGAGGAGAACACAGGCAGAAACCTCTTTGACCTTGGCTGTAGCAACTTCTTGCTAGACATGTACCCAAAGGCAAGGGAAACAAAAGTAAAAATGAACTATTGGGACTTTATCAAGATAAAAAGCTTTGCACAGTAGATGAAACAGTGGATGAAACCAAAAGACAATTGACAGAATGGGAGGATATATTTACAAATGCTTTATCAGATAAAGGGCTAGTATCTAAAATCTATAAAGAACTTATCAAAATCAACACCCAAAGAGCAAAAAAAAATCCAATCAAGAAATGGGCAGAAGACATGAACAGACATTTCTCCAAAGAAGACATACAAATGGCTAACAGACACATGAAAAAATGCTCAACGTCACTCAGCATCAGGGTAATACAAATCAAAACCACAGTGAGATATCACTTCACACCCATCAGAATGGCTAAAATTAACAAGTCAGGAAATGATAGATGTTGGCAAGGATGCAGAGAAATGGAAACCCTCACACTGTTGATGGATGTTGATGTTGAATGCAAGCTGGTTTAGCCACTCTGGAAAACAGTATGGAGGTTTCTCAAAAAGTTGAAAATAGAACTACCCTATGACCCAGCAATTGCACTACTATATATTTATCCCCAAAATACAAATGTAGTGATCTGAAGGGCACCCCAATGTTTATAGCAGCAATGTCCACAATAGTCAAACTGGAAAGAGCTGAATGTTCATCAACAAGTGAATGGATAAGAAGATGTGATACAAACACATAAACACACACACACACACACACACACACACAATGAAATACCACTCAGCCATCAAAAAAAAATCTTGCCATTTGTAACAATGTGGATGGAACTAGAAGCTATTATGCTAAGTGAAATAAGTCAATCAGAGAAAGATAATTATCCTGTGATCTCGTATGTGGAATTTAAAAAATAAAACAAGATCATAGGCGAAAGGAGAGAAAAATAAAACAAGATGAAATCAAAGAGGGAGACAAACCATAGAGATTCTTAATCATAGGAAACAAACAGTGTTGCTGGAGGGGAATTTGGCAAGGAGATGGGGTAACTTAACTGGGTGATGGACATTAAGGAGAACATGTGATGTAATGAGCACTGCGTATTATATAAGAATGATAAATTGCTGAACTCTACCTCTGAAACTAATAAGACATTTTATGTTGATTAATTGAGTTTAAATAAAAATAGATAAAATTTAAAAAATAAATCTAGCATTAATTGCAATTGTAATTAAAATATATATATATACATAAAAAGAATGATCAGTGCATTGAAGCCTGGAAAAGAGGAAGGAAAAGGAACCAGATACTAGAATGTGCCTGAGAATAGACTTTCAGACTGTCAGATTCTAAGGAGAGGTTGAGGACAGACTACATTAAGGAATCCAGGGCCTGCTGATGGATCAGTAAATAAGTGATAGGCAATATAGTGTTTTGTAAAGATTGTTAGATAAGAGTTAGACAATCCTTATTTGAATCCTACCTCTGCCACTTATTAGTCTATGAGATCTTGTTAACAATTACTTAATTATATATTAAGTTGATTGTCAACCATACAAATATATTCTTCTAAACTAAAACTAAATATATTTCCAACTGAATTTCTTCTTAGGATCTCTCAAATGCCTATGTTCACTCAAATGCTATATCAAGTGAGAAGAGTGTTATGAAGGGAGAGTTCAGGGTGGAGAGAGATAGCAGTCTTAGTTGATCAAGGTTAAATATCCCACTTTTTTTTTTAAGATTTTATTTACTTATTCGTGAGGAACACAGAGAGAGGCAAAGACATAGGCAGAGGGAGAAGCAAGTTTGTCGCAGGGAGCCCAATGCGGAACTTGATCCCAGGACCCTGGGATCATGCTCTGAGCCAAAGGCAGATGCTCAGCCACTGATCCACTCAGGTGTCCCAATATCTCACCTTTTCAAGTAAAAAGAAAATATCATGCGAATACATTATGAGCGCCACTCCCAGCATGTTGATCCTGTGTAAGCAAATGGTCTTGAGGTCTAAACTTAAAAAATTATTTATTTATTTATTTATTTATTTATTTATTTATTTATTTATTTATTTGAGAGAGAGAGAGAAAGAGAAGAGAGCAAGCATGAGCAGGGTAGGGGGCAGAGGGAGAGGTAGAAGCAGGCTCCCCACTGAGCAGGGAGCCTGATGCAGGGCCTGATACAGAGTTCGATGTGGGGCTCAATCTCAGGACTCCAGGATCATGACCTGAGCCAAAGTCAGACCCTTAACTGACTGAGCACACCCAAGTACCTGAGGCTTAAACTTTGTTAATTTTATGATAGATCTCCCTTTTCTAATGGAGATGTGTGTTTTTAGAATTAGATGGTGTCAAAATGATAAAGGGAGTCGAGTGGCATGGGGATTGTAAATCAGTCATTGGTTTTAGCAATTAAGAGTTTGTTGCTGAAATATAAGATTGGTTTCCATGAATATTTGATGTGCTATATGAAGGTGGAAATCATATAGGTAAAGGCTCAAAAGTGAAGTGTTTAACTGGTTGAAATCCTAGAAACATCCTTCTTGACCTGGGGGTTTAATCTTTTAAAAAATGTCCTGATTTCAATGCCTGGATATGAAGCTCTCTTTAGTTATTTATTTTTTTGAATTTTTTGAAACTCTTTCCAAATATCGATAAATTAATGAAGCGTCTAGACCTAAAGTTGTAAATAATTTTTTCAATTGGTTAAGAAGGTCTACATTCTTGTTTAAATTTTGAATAAAGGAGAATGAACCAGCTGGGCACATCTGGTGGTAACTAATAAGAAACACAGCCTCATCAGAAGGAAAGTGCTTTGTCTCTTTCAGCAGCTGGATGCTGCCAGAACACTCACTGCTGCAACTGCTGGGATCCTCTCATGGAAGGGGATCTGCTTTTGTCTGAAAAACAAAAGACTACCCAGGGTCCTAGGGGATCTTCAGAAGGCCCAGACTACTCTACTTTCAGAAAACTGGATTAGGAAGAGGAAGGAAATATAAAGGGTCTTAGGTAGATAATGAAGTGGAGACAGAGAAAGTTTGTTTTACAATGGAAGTCATGAACTTGTTTCTGAACAAAGGGGAAGGAAAAAGGTAAATTAGCAATGGGAGAAACAGGAGAAGGAGGAGATAACTAGTGAAGCAAGGGAGGTGGTGGAAGGGGACAGAATGAATGACATGTCAGAAAGTTAAAATTGGGGGCACTGGGTGGCTCAGTTGGTTAAGTGTCTGCCTTTGGCTTGGGTTGTGATCCCAGGGTCCTGGGATTGAGCCCAGCTCTGAATGGAGCCCCCAGTCAGGCTCCCTGATCAGTGAGGAGTCTGCTTCTCCCTCTCCCTCCTGTTTGTGTGCGCGCGCTCGCTCTCTCTCAAATAAATTAAGAAAATCTTTTTTAAAAAAGTTGAAATTGAAGATGATTGCCATTTGTATCTCCACTGATTTCTATCTACTTGTTTCACCAGTTGTTATGTTTTTTAGATGAATTGGGTCCTTTATAAAAATGAAATGTTCTTCTTTATCTGCAGTAATATTCCTTGTTGTAGAGTCTATCTTGTCTTATATTATGAGTAGTGTTTGTATTGTATATCCTTTTCTGTTCTTTTACATTCAGACTGGTTGTATCTTTATATTTAAAGTGGGTCTCTTGGAGATAGCATACAGTAGAGTCTTGATTTTTGTCCAGTCTGACAATCTTTGCTTTTTAGTTGGAGAGTTTAGATTATTTACATTTAATGCACTTGTTGATATAACTTGATTTAAATCACCTATTTTGCTATTCAGCTTTTATTTGTCCCCTCCCCATATGTTTTTTATTACTTTACCTCTTTCTTTTCTGATTTTATGATTATTCCATTTTTGAGTTTCCATTTGTTTTTTTAGTTTACTTTTATATAAAATATATCTATTTTTTAGCAATTGCTCTATGGCTTATAATATACATCTTTAACTTATCACAGTTTACCTTAAAAACACTAAATTAGTTTATATATGATGTAGAAAGCTTATAATTGTGTATTTTATTTCCACTCTCATTCTTTGTGCTACTGTTCTAATCATTTATTTATGTTCTAATCATTTACATATGTTATAAACAACATACTGCATTTTGCTATTTTTTCATTAGTCAACTTTTAAAGAAATCTAAAAAAAATCTCAATATTTATCCACATATTTATCATTTTTTTGACATCTTTCATTAAGTTGCATAGTTTGCAAATGGATCTACATAAAATTTTCTATCTAGTGTCACTTGCCTTTTGCCTGAAGAACTTCCATTAACGATTACCTGCAGTGAAAGTTTGCTAGCAATAAATTATCTCTGTTTGAGTATAGAGTTCCAGGCTGATCTTTCTTCCTCAGCATTTTAAAGATGGCATTCAGATGTCTCCTAGCTTGTATAGTTTACAACAAGAAGACTGTAATGTTTTCATTTTTGTTATTCCATATGTATTGTGCCCTTTTTTTTATCCTGTTGCTTTTAGGATTATCTCCTTATTCCTGATTTTCAGCAATTTGACTCTCTGCTCTGGTACGCTTTTTTGGTGTGTTTTTCCTGCTTAGGCGTCATTGAATCTTCGAAATTGTACATTTGTAGTTTTCATTAAATTAGAAATAACCTTTTAGCCATTGGTTCGGTTATTTTTTCTGTTCCTCATCTGCTTTTCTGTATAATCGTGTCTCCAATTATACATAGGTTAGAATACTTGATATTGTCTCTTAGGTACCTATTTCATTTTATTTTTCAGTCTATTTTCTCTCCAGATTTCATTTGGATAATTTCTATTGTTTTGTCTTCAGTGTTAGTCATCTTTTGTTCAGCTGTGTCTAATTTGCTTTTAATACAACCCAATGGAATTTTTATCCTAGATGCTGTATTATATCTAGAAGTTCTAATCAGATGTTTTTATATGTTCCATTTGTCTGCTTATTATATTTATAATTTCCTTTAAATCTTTGGGCATATTGAAAATAGTCATTTTAACTGCATTGTTTGTTAATTCTGTCATCTTTATCATGTCTGTTTTCTGTTCTATTGGTTGATTTTTCTTTTGTTATGGGTCATATGTCTAGGTTTTTTTTTATGTCTAAAAATTTTCTTTTTTGGATGCTAGACATTGTGAAGTTGTCTTGTTGACTGCTTGATTTGGCTGTGGCCTTTAAAGATTGTTGGACTCTGTTTTGGCAGGCCCTCAGGGTGCCTGTGGATTAGACTGATCCTTTCAATATTTGTTTTTAAACTCTTTTGTGCAAGTATAGAATAACTTTTATTCCATGACTAGTTAAGCCCCTCTGCTAGATATAACTTTCTTGGGGTCTCCATTCAATTCCCTGTGTACATAATGAAGTCTCTTTACTCTGAATTGTGGAACTATTCATGATGATTATCAGTCCTGTGTGCTCTGAGAACTGTTTAGCTTACAGCTCCCTGGTAATTATTCTCTTCCCCGACTCATATGTATTTATTCTAGGCATGAAACTTTGTTATTTATCCTAAGTCTCAGGGAAACTTTATGCAGATTTCTAAAACTTTTTGTCCCTCTTCTGTATTCTGTCCAACAAATCATAGGTACTTTAGTTTTTCATAACTCTGATTTCTGTCTCTTTAATTCAGCAAGACTTCTAGGCTCTATTTGTATTCTTCATCTCTAGCCCGTCGACTGAAAATTTTCCCCAGTCAAAATCTGAGGCAATTGTAGGATCAATTAATTTGTTTGCCTGTTCTGAAAGATTACAGTCTTGCATTGTTGTCCATGTTTAAAAAAAGTTGTCTTACCATTTTGCCTAGCTTTGTAGTTATTTATAATAAGGGTGTAACTCTGGATCCTGTTACTCCCTGATGACGAGAAGTGAATAAGGATGCAGTGATTTTATCAAATGGTTAGAAGTGGTGGCAATTGTAGAAGTAAAGTTAAATTTTGGCTTAGTTATGAAAATATATGAATGGGTATATGAATTGAATAGCCTGATCTTATAAATGTATACCCAGTGTTTAAAATTATTTATAAAGCAATAGTGATATTTATTTTTTATATGTCTTAATATAGTACTGTTTTTAATTTCACATAATAGAGTCAGAATCTTTATAAGATAATATTTATATACCATTTATGTGCAAACTTGTTTCTCCCTACTAGTGCTGAATTTCCAGTAAGTAATTAAATAAAAAAGGAGCATTAAGGACATTTATTTTTTAGAAATTTGAGTTTTCAAGGGAAGCATCAAAATTATAATAATAGAAAAATCTGTTTTGGTGACATTTCCTTATATATAGTACTCTGTGTGTACACACATGTGCTTACTTATGAATTTGCAGGCTTTCAAGATACTTTCTATAATTAGGGACTCTAATGGTTTTAATCTAATTACCACAATATTTAAAAATAGTAGAAAATAATTTCAACTGTAAATTTCCTATCAAACACCTTACTCCTGATAGTCTTATGCAGAATTTGAATATTAAGGATAGAGGTTACTTATATTTTTGCTGTTATTACAGTCTGCTACTTTGTCATTCTTTTCTGGTCTCTTTTAGATATTTATAACAATGTCTAGCATTGTATAGCAGCTAGAGTTAATTGGGATCCAGTATTTCCAACTATACTTTCTTCCTTCAGCAAATTTAACTTCTAAGTCAGAGATTGTACAGTTTTGTTTGAACCAGGCTGCAGACAAAATTTTTCAGCCATTAACGTAATGTTTTTACTTACCCCCAGAGCAATCCTGAGTTTCAGCAATTTTCCAGAACTGCCCAGTTCAAATGGGGTATAATTTCTCCAGGTTGTAATTCTCCTAATAACTCTTCATTCTGGCCATAATGTTTACTTAATTCACTCACCATGAATTTTTTTGTGGCCATTGACCTTGCCTTTTTATACCTTTATGTTACAGGCTTGATCCCCTATCTGGGGTGAAAGAGAAAGCTAGAAGTAAGAAGAGGGAGACAATTTCAAAAGACTGAAAAAGTAGTACTTCTTTAGGTTCACATGGTTTTTGTAGTTATCAATAAAGTTATGGATTTTAGAGCCTTAAGTTTCTTTAGAGGAGGGACCAAGTGACCAAGCAGTTGGTATTCATCTTAGCTCAGTACTCATTTCCTCAGGTGATTGGAAGTGAATAAGGGGGACAGATAAAACTGCGTTTCATGACTAGAAAAAATAGAAGAAAGATTGGATTCGTAAGGAAGTTGGTAAAAATCAACTTTCTATGGAAAATGAGGATAGAAGTGGAGAATATCTGTTTTTTGCCCTTTGTCAAACTAGAGGCAAAAACTTGCTGCTCTCTTAATTTAAACTTTTGTCATGGCCAGACATTTGTTTGGAGAAAAACCTGTTAGTACCATAGTTAGTGATCCAGTACACATAAAAGTTACTAGGCAGAAGATAGACTCCATTTTGATGGACATAAATGGAAAATATATAAAAGGAAAGTTATGTGAAAAGATATGACTATTTTATTTTACATTTACCTTGGAAGAAGAAGAAATCAGGAAGGCTCAGAAAACATTTTGTTCTCACAATATTCTTTTTTTTTTTTTCCCATTGACTTGCCTTTCCTTTGAGCAGCATGGATACTCTGCATTGTGAAACGTAATGTATTTAGAGAAGCAGTGCTATGGGCTGGCCCATCTGGTGGGAGAACTTGTTCCTTTTTAAAAAAACCTCGCCTGTATGTTATGACATCATTCCTTATAAAGGTAGAGATAGATTATTGTGCACATATAACATAATGAATTTATATGAGATATAGTGACTATCCCATGAGTGAGGGAACAAGACATAATTTGGAGTTGGAGCCTAGAGTGATTTATGAAGGTCATTGTCTTACAAGTTCAGATGCTTTCCATATGGCGTTGGAGAAACCCCCTTATGTACTGTATGTATAAAACATATGTAGCAAATTAGTTTCACTTACATTTTTCCCCTAAATATGTTTTGGTTTAAAAATGACAGTGTCTTTTGTTTATCTGGTCTATAAAATACTACAGTTTTTTTTTTTTTCTAAGAGAGGAGTTATTTGTTAATAAGAACTGAGAGCCTTTAAATGCGACAGACAGAATCAAGTGTGAACCCCTTTGACACTAGGCCTTGCTGTGGCTTGGGTGCCAGAGTCTTCCATCTCAATGGATTTATGGCTTAACTTCTGTATCACGCTTAACTTGAGTGTGCTCAACAGTGTGACCTTGTCTAAGAAGAGGAAAAATGGATTGTTCATTTTCCAGCTGTAGTGTATTAGGTTTCCATCTAATTGCATTTTCAAATAGATGTGAAGATGCAACTACTTTCACTTAAAAGGAAATTGCTCTACTTAAGAAAAATGGAGAATGTATTAGGAGTAACATTCAAAATTGAAAGTATTTTATAGTAAAATAATAAGCTTTTGTTTAGATGAGGCAGCAATCCCATTGATGGATTTTTTTCATTATTTTTTTAGTTTTTTAGTTGTGAAGACCTGAAGTGTACATGCCTTTAGCCTCTAGTCCTCTATTTCTAACCTTTTCAGAATTGTTGACTTCACAAAACTTCCCGCCACAAAATCCATAATGTACATTTCCATTTTAACACTAAAAAGCATGAGTGGTTTTCCAAATTTAATTGCATATTTTATTTGAAAGATTTTTAACACACATTAAAATTTCAGAAACTCACTGGGTTGTGACAAAACCAAGACTGGAAATCATTGGAATTTAATCCCAAAGCAAGAGACTACCCAAACATTTTTGTTGAGGAGTTTCTTGTGTTGTTGAACACAAGCCTGAATGAAAGTTTGCAGTTGATTTGTATCTCATTTGTGTATCTATCAAAAGTGTATCTATTCAGCTAGAATTACATAGACTTTTCAGTTGTACAATCTCTAAGTCACACATTGCAATAGGGTGAAAATTGTTCTTTGGTTTGAAAACATTGATACCATGTATTTGAAAAATATTCTTTGAAAATAAAAGTAAAATTTAAGAAGTACATGACTTTCTTTTTAGTTGGGCCAGAAATTGGGATTTTAGCAAAGAGCTTTTTAGTTTTCAATGCCCACATTTAAAATGAATATGTATATGTGTATGCATATATATCTTTGTGTAGACACATTCAAATTCAGCAATATCAAATTATCACTAGATATTGGTATATGTTGGCCTGGTTGGCAAGGTGTTTACAAGCTCCAATCCAATGTTACCAAAGCCTGGTAATGTACCTTAATTCCTACTGAAACAGTTGGGATCTGTACACCAGGATGTGTGAACTATCTACTTATTTCTGGTGAAAGAAAGAATTGTGCCAGGAACGTTTTAACAATTTTTTTGACAACTAAATTCCTGGATATTGCTTTTCCTGTGGATAAAGAAGAGGTGCTGGTCTTTGAAGCTGTCAATTTAGCTTTTTCAGAATCACTATGATTTGTTTGCTATAGGGATATTTTCCCTTTATGTAAGCAGGCAAATTTTAATCTCAGTATAAATTCTCTCTTTCTTTATTCTTTTTCCAGCAGACAGCTCACACAGCTGTGAACTATAGCAAAGTCATTTGCAGTTACAGTAGTATGATTTTGGGTGTGAGGAAGTAGTACAGTAGCAGGTCCTCTGGATGTCTTTCTCCTCATTCTCCGTGGTCTAGCTGTGTGTGCCACATTGCTTAGCAGATTTGCATGGGATCCTGGTTGGCTTTGGAGACTGAAATAGAAGGCTACAACTATGTGAAGTTTAAACATCTGCTAGAGTCATGAATGGCTTTGGGGATGAGCTCATCAGCAGGTAGGTCAACTAACTACTCAGCTCAGCTATCATCAGCCAGATTCACTACCGTTGCCCCACTGAGACTTACTAATGTATCTCAGTGGACATGAGATTGGATAGTCAGCCAAAGAGCTAATTTCCTCCTGTCTTTGGGTGGGGGTGGGGATGACTATAGGGAAGAATGGGGAATGTGAAAAGCCATTTCTGGAGATCTGTTTGAGTTGCTTACATTATGATGTGCAAAACAAAACCAACCAACCAACCAACTCGTCAAAAGTAGAGACTGACATGGCTTCACTGATTTCCCCAGAGGCAGGACTCACTAGATCTTGAGGGATGATGTCAACACAGATTCTATCTCTATCTCTGACCAGTGGTTCCCAAACTATGCTTACAGAAAATGCGGGTGGCCCACTCAACCTGGTTTGTCACTAAAAGTTAACAAAGGTGCTTTCCCCTAATTCCTAAATTAGTAAAAGTAGTAGTAAAGGAAAATAAGTGAAACAAACTAATATCAGATTTTCTCAGATTACTGCCCATAAATTTATCTCAAATGTTTCAAATTATGTCTACATTTATTATTTATTTTTTAAAAGATTTTATTTATTTATTTGTGAGAGACACAGAGAGAGGCAGAGACATAGGCAGAGGGAGAAGCAGACTCACTGTGGGGAGCTTGATGCAGAACTTGATTGCAGGACCCCGGGATCACAATCTGAGCCAAAGGCAGATGCTCAACCACTGAGCCACCCAGGTGCCCCTATGTCTACATTTATTAAACACTACCATTGGGCAGGCAGAGTGCTAGATTGGAAATATGTAAACGGATCATACACAACTCCTGACCTTGATGATCTTCCAATCCAATGGATCAGATAGACACACAGATAATTTCATTTTGTTCTGGAGCAATAGACAATGAGCCATAAGCAAATGACCATGAATTGAAAAATTTTGAAATGATATTTTCTTAAATGTTTTTAAAGATCCAGTGATTTACATAAATGTAGTATAAACTGTATTTTCATTACTCAATGTTTTCTTAGTTTTTGTGATGGCATCAAATGATGGTATGGGGAAAATGTACCATTTTTAAAGCTGGGTGTAAATATCAGCTCATGAGCAGAGTGAATTTCTGAGCTTCAGCTCCTTCATGTGCATTACAGAGATGATAGCACTTTCTATGCATATTGTCTAAAGAGATAGTGTGTGGAAAGTGCCAGCACTTACCTACTGATGTGGGAATCTTCTTTGTTACATCTTGGACACTAGTGATGGGAACAATTTTTAAAAAATTTTTTCTAAGATTTTTTTTACTTATTTATTCATGAGAGACATGCAGAGAGAGGCAGAGACATAGGCAAAGGGAGAAGCAGGTTCCTTGTGGGGACCCTGATGCAGGCTTTGATCCCAGGACTCTGGGATCATGATCTAAGCTGGAGGCAGATGCTCAACCATTGAGCCACCCAAGTGTCCCAGGGGAACAAATTTTCTGGTGACAAAACGGTAATGGCTAGAAAGAAATAAGGACTCAAATTCCAATAATTTTCCAAGCCTTATTATAGGATAAAGCATAATGTGTGGCTATGGTATTGCTAGGTAATTTGCTATCTTTCAACTAAAAAGTTCTCCAAATTATTGCCTGTGGGAATAGGTGTATCATTATTTTGTTCTTATAATTAATTCTATGTTTATTTTCTAATGATATTATAGGACGACTTATAAAGCACCATAGGGGTCGCCCAATGCTGTCCCTCCTTCATTCTGGAGTTGAGGAATGGAGGCACCAGTCTTTTTGTTAATTAGCCAAAGACCCAGGAGAACTCAGTTGTATTGAGCTCAGAAATCTTTTCTCTGTCCCACCAAGTCCTTTAGATGTGCTCACTGCTGGCGATCTGCTTACTGTTCATGTTCACACAAACTCACTCTGCAGTGTGTACACAGTACCTTACACATCAGGCTTCTAGGTGGTAATGATAATTTTTATTACTATGGTTGGTTACTCTTTGTGAGTGTCCTTCCACAGGAACTTATTTTCTTAATGTTTCAAAGCAGTGTTGTTACTTGGGACTATGCTTGAAAATAAAACTGTGCTCATTTTTTCAGTAGACTCATTTTCTACCCCCTAACAGCTGGCTTTGTTTCTTCTAAGTTCTACACTTTTAAAAGCACGTCCCTTTTCACTTGTTGTGTGTTAATATTTTTCAGAAATGTTCATTAAACAGATCAATTTTTCCACCCCTTTCAACACTAGAAAACAAAACAAGTTGAATCATGTCAAAAGCAAGTAGTCCACAGGGATAATGCAAGCATAATGTTCTTTCTGGATATAATTTAAAAACTTGAGGGGCATATCATTTTGTGAATTCTGTAGGGGCTTAAATACCACCAGGGAAGCAAAGTTTGTGATGTAGAAACCCCAAAACATTTTTGTAGTTCCTCAGCTTTGAAAAATACATTATGAAAATGACTCAGTGACCCATAGATTGGAATTTTTACACTAGGTTGTCAGATTATGAATCAAATAATCTATTGTACAACACAAAATATTGTTTTAAGATTTATTGCTTTAAAAATAAATAATAAATCAAAACCCATATGTTTCCTCATAGCATATGTGGTTATTAAATAGTTAATTAAAAATATTTTGGTACATGGAATGTTTGTACTTTCAGCCTTTCAAAGCACCTCATTATCAAGATGTAGACATTAATTAAAACATTCCTTGAAGATAAACATTAGTTTAGGATTTGTCTCCCAAATTATCCATGAGCACTCTAGGAAAGGGGTCACTATAATCCATGATAAAGGCCCTTCTGATTTATTGAAAGCTATTTGCTGTATGTTTGCTGATATTTTCTTTGTGAACTTTTACATATAATATTCAGTTATTTGTAAATTTGGTGGACTTACTCATTTGCTGCAGAATTATTCTGATAATTTCAGGCTCCTTAGTAACATGATTTTATTCTGTTTGAGGAAAACGTAAATGAAAATGGAGAACAAATCAGAACAAGAGAGAGTTACACATAGTGTATTTTTCTCAGTAGTTATTTCCAATGTTTGCTGAGAATGGTAAGAAACTCCATAAAAGACTGCCAAATGAGTTAGGCACTGATTTTGAAATTTAAGTTGCAGAGCAAAGTTTCAAATTTAAGCCACTAATGGGACATGAACTTCTCTTTCACATTTGTTGAGGACATAGACCTCATCAGGTCAGTCAGGTGAGGTTTATTATATCCTATTCAGAAGGACATACCTATTTTTTTAAAAAGATTTTTTTTAAATCCATTTTTTTGAAAGAGAGCACACAAGAGTGAGAAGCAGATTCCCCATCGAGCAAGGAGCCAGATGTAACTCGGGGCTTGATCCCAGGACCCTGAGATCATGACCTAAGCTGAAGGGAATTGCTTAACTGACTGAGCTACCCAGGCGCCCCTGGCATATCCATTTTTGAATCCCCAAGCACCACAACCCAACCTTGGGTCCTATGCAGATGAAAGGGAGGCTGCTTTTCAGTATATTGTTGCTGATGAGTTTTGAAACAATTTCCCATGTTGTATAATTTTCCACATGTTTTTGGAGTACTTTATTTAGGATCTAGTTAGGCAGTGTGACTTAATGAAGGGAATAAGAAAGTATGACAGAGCATCTGCATTTTACCCCGGGTTGTGTGGCTTTGGTGGAGCAGTGTAGCTTCCTTGAATCTTGATTCCCATCTCTAAGATGGCAATAAAACCTTCTTAGCTTTTTTCACAGGGTGGCTGTAAGGATCAAGTGAGATGATGTGGCTTCTCTGTAGTCTCTGACATGAAAGTATTAAGTCACTGCTATCATTGGGGATATAGGATTTGGCCTTTTTCTTTGTGGCGGTGGTTGTTTTTTGTTTTTGTTTTTTTTCCTTAGCTCAGTATTCTGTCGGCCATCCTATACTGTTGCTACAATCGCTGTAGTGGTCAGAGGAGCTGAGTTTTGCATGTGTTCCAGGCCTCCTTCCTGGCATGTTCCCTCTCCCTTGGTTGGCATCAGTGTAAACTTTCTTTCATCTGTGTTGAGGTAACCTTTGAAATAGGTCCTTAGCCTCTGAGTTGAAAAGTTTTTTCAAGGGTACTCTTTAAGCAAATTAACAACAGCCCATAGTTACATTCTCCAATGGGTTCCATCTTCTATGGCATAAAGCCCAGATGATTCCCTGTGATTTGCAAGCCCTCTGCATGATTTCTCTGGCCTCTGCCTCCTCTTCTGGTCATATCTCTCCCCTCTTGCATACCTTGCTCTGGCCACAGTGGCCTTTCTAGTCCTCCAGTGAGCCTAATCCATTCCTGTACAGGGCATTGGCACCAGTGGTTTCCTCTGGACAGCTCTCCTCTCTTCTTCCCTTGTAGATCTCATTGTTGGTTATTTCTCATTATTCTGGTCTCATCTCACATAACCCTACTCTTAAACAACACTTTAGATTCTCCAATTTAAGAAGGTTCATCACCCACTCTTTCTCTTTCACATGACCATGTTGTATTTTTAGTGACCCAAAACTCTTTTGCTCATTTATGGTTTACTAATTATCTACTTTTCCCACCCTTTACTTGAGTGTAAGCTGCATCATGAGGGCAGGATCTTTCTCATCTTGTTTACAACTGGGTACCCAGACATCTGGAAGAGTGTCTATTGTGTTACAGCACTTCATAATTTCTTGTAGAATGGATGAATCAATAAGTATCAGTACTTCGATTAAAAAAATATTTAAGTTTGTTTATTTATTTATTCATTCATTCATTCATTCATTCATTCATGACACACACACACACACACACAGAGGCAGAGACACAGGCAGAGGGAGAAGCAGGCTCCATGCAGAGAGTCCAATGTGGGATTTGATCACGGGTCTCCAGGATCATATCCTGGGCTGAAGGTGGTACCAAACTGCTGGGCCATCGGGGCTGCCCAAAAAAATCTTTAAGTTTAAACCAGCATGCAAGTAAATGACTTATAATGCCATTACTCCTTCTTCTTGTGTGGGAGCATCTTGGTTTTAACCCTGCCTTTATTTTTAAATTTATTTTTATTGTTAATGTTATTATTTTGTTTTATTTAAATTCAATTAGCTAACATATAGTACATCATCAGTTTCAGTTCAACAATTCATCTGTTGTGTATAACACCCAGTGCTCATCATATCACATGCCCTCCTTAATGCCCATCACCCAATTTCCCCATCCCTCCACCCACCTTCCCTCCAGCAACCCTTAGTCTGTTTTCTATAATTAAGAAATGGTTTTTCTCTCACGGTTTCTCTCCCTTACTGATGACTTCCCATTCAGTTTTCCTCTGTTCCCCTATGATCCTTGGCACTATTTCTTATATTCCACATATGAGTGAAGTCATATAATAATTGTCTTTCTCTGACTGACTTATTTTGCTCAGCATAATACCCTCCAGTTCCATCCATGTTGATGTAAATGGTAAATATTCATCCTTTCTAATGGCTGAGTAATAATCCGTTGTGTATATATACACCATATCTTCTTTATCCATTCATCTCTGATGGATATGTTGGCTCTTTCCATAGTTTGGCTATTAGACATTGCTGCTGTAAACATTGGGGTGCAGGTGCCCCTTTGGATCACTACATCAGTATTTTTTGGGTAAGTACCCAGTAGTGCAATTGCTGGGTCATAGGGTAGCTCTACTTTTAACTTCTTGAAGAAATTTCACACTGTTTTCCAGAGTGGTTTTACCAGTTTGCATTCCCACCAACCATGCAAGAAGGTTCCCCTTTCTCCACATCCTCTCCAACATTTGTTGTTTCCTGTATTGTTAATTTTAGCCATTCTCACTGGTGTGAGGTGGTGTCTCATTGTGGTTTGATTTGTATTGCCTGATGGCAAGTGATGTGGAGCATTTTTTTCATGCGCTTCTTGGCCATAAGTAGGTCTTTGGAGAAATGTCTGTTCATGTCTCTGCCCATTTCGTGACTGGATTATTTATTTCTTGGGTGTTGAGTTTGAAAAATTCTTTATAGATCTTGGATACTAGCCCTTTATTTGATATGTCATTTGAGAATATCTTCTCCCTTTCTATAGGTTGTCTTTTAGTTTTGTTGATTGTTTCCTTCACTGTGCAGAGAAGCCTTTTATCTTGAAGAAGTCCCAATAGTTCATTTTTGCTTTTGTTTCCCTTGTCTTCATAGACGTATCCTGCAAGAAATTACTGTGGCCAAGTTCAAAAAGGGTGTTGCCTGTGTTCTCCTCTAGGATTTTGATGGATTCCTGTCTCACAATTAGATATTTCAACCATTTTGCATTTTGAGTTTATATTTGTGTCTGGTGTAAGAATGGTCCAGTTTCATTCTTCTGCATGTGGCTATCCAATTTTCTCAGCACCATTTATTGAAGAGAGTGTCCTTTTCCCAGTGGATATTCTTTCCTGCTTTATGGAAGATAAGTTGACCATAGAGTTGAGTGCCCATTTCTGGATTCTATATTCTGTCCATTGATCTATGTGTCTATTTTTGTGCCAGTACCATACTATCTTGATGATAACAGCTTTGTAATAGAGCTTGAAGTCAGGCATTGTGATGCCCTCGGCTTTGGTTTTCTTTTTCAATATTTTCCTGGCTATTTAGGGTCTTTTCTGGTTCCATACAAATCTTAAGATTATTTGTTCCAACTCTGTAAAGAAAGTCCATGGTATTTTGATAGGGATTGCATTGAACGTATAAATTGCCCTGGGTAGCATAGACATTTTCACAATATTTATTCTTCCAATCCATGAGCATGGAATGTTTTTCATCTCTTTATGTCCTCCTCAATTTCTTTCATAAGTGTTTGGTAGTTTTTAGGGTATAGATCCTTTATCTCTTTGGTTAGGTTTATTCCTAGGTATCTTATGGTTTTGGGTGCAATTGTAAATGGGATGATTCCTTAATTTCTCTTTTGAGTCTCATTGTTAGTGTATGAAAATGCCACTGATTTTTGTGCATTGATTTTGTATCCAGCCATGTTGCTAAATTGCTGTATGAGTTCTAGCAATCTCGGGGTGGAGTCTTTTGGGCTTTCTATATACAGTATCATGTCACCGTGAAGAGGGAGAGTTTGACTTCTTCTTTGCAAATTTTTTTTAAAGTCTTTTTTTTATTTTTTATTTATGATAGTCACAGAGAAAGAGAGAGAGAGACACGGAGACATAGGTAGAGGGAGAAGCAGGCTCCATGCACCGGGAGCCCGACGTGGGATTCGATCCCGGGTCTCCAGGATCGCGCCCTGGGCCAAAGGCAGGCGCTAAACCACTGCGCCACCCAGGGATCCCCTTCTTTGCAAATTTGAATGCCTTTTATTTCTTTTTGTTGCCTGATTGCTGAGGCTAGGACTTCAAGTACTATGTTGAATAACAGTGGTGAGAGTGGACATTCCTGTCATGTGGAACAAATAATCCTAAAATTTGTATGGAACCAGAAAAGACCCTACATAGACAGAGGATGTTGAAAAGGAAACCAAAGCTGGTGGCATCACAATTCTGGACTTCAAGTTATACTACAAAGCTGTGATCATCAAGACAGTCTGATACTAATACAAAAACAGACACTAAGCTCAAAGCAACAGAATAGAGAACCCAGAAATAGACCTTCTACTCTATGATCAACTAAGTTTTGACAAAGCAGGAAAGAATATCCAATGGAAAAAGGACAGTCTCTTCACTAAATGGTGCTGGGAAAATGGACAGGCAAATGCAGAAGAATGAAACTGAACCATCTTCTTACACTACACACAAAAATAACCACAGAATGGATGAAAGTCCTAAATGTGAGACAGGAATCCATCAAGATCCTTGAGGAGAACACAGGCAGAAACCTCTTCGACCTTAGTCACAGAAACTTCTTGCTAGACATGTCTCCAAAGACAGGGGAAACAAAAGCAAAAATGTACTATTGGGATTTCATCAAGATTAAAATCTTCTGCAGAGCAAAGGAAATAGTCAACATATCAAAAAGGCAACCTACAGACTGGGAAAAGATATTTGCAAATGTCTTATCAGATGAAGGGCTAGGATCCAAGATCCAACCCAGCCTTTAGGTCTAAAAATGTTTTCTTAGTTATGAGTTAATTGTTACAGATCACCTCAAAATTCAGTAGCATAAAGCAATTCATTACTTCTTACCATTCTGTGGACTGCCAGAGGCTTGGTTGGATGGCTCTTCTGCTTGGACCTGAAGCTAGACTGGATGCCCCTGTCTAGCTTCAGATATCTCCTAATGTGGCTTTCTCTTACTCTCTGAGAAGTTTGACTTCATATTTCACTATAAGAGACAAGGAAAGGTAGGTTTTCTTTTTTTTTTTAAACTGTATATCCTCTGCAGTATGCTAGACACTAGGATAGAAGAAATTCAGTCTGTGGGGAGGTGTAGTGTACAACATGGAGTTTGGAGTAAAGAGAGTTGGCCAATGTGTTTTCTGAGGCTTGACAGATACTAAGAATTTTATTTCCTACTTCACATTTCTTGGCTGAAAGAAATTGGTATTGTGGTGGTCATGAAGTATGTTATGAAAACAGAGAATAATCCATTCTTCCATTCTGGGAAATTAGAAATTTAGATGTCTTTATAAGATTTTAGTGAATGTTTAAACTTTTTTTTTCACATATGTGAGTCTCAATTATCCATATATACATAATTGAATCCTGCAGTTAACTGCTGCACATGATTTAATCAACAGCTTCAGTTTTCTCTCGTATCAAATTCCTATCAGAGCTGCTAAATGGTCTCAAGGGGACTGATTCAGTTTTTCTGGGTACAAAGGCACATTGTGAGAATAGGAAGACAGTAGAAGGCGAATGAAAGACAAGGGACCCAGCCAAACCATTACTTGGAACCAAAAGCATTAAAATACCAGTTCTATTTTTAAAAAAAGACTTTATTTATTTATTCATAAGAGACACACACAGAGAGAGAGAGACATAGAGACATAAGCAGAAGGAGAAGAAGGCTCCCTGAGGGGAACCTGAAGCGGGACTTGATCCCAGGACTCCAGGATCACAACCTGAGCCAAAGGCATATGCTCAACCACTAAGCCTCCCAAGTATCCCTTAAAATACCAGTTCTTGGGGTGCTTGGGTGGCTCAGCAGTTGAGCATTTGCCTTTGGCTCAGGGTGTAGACCCTGAGTACCAGGATTGAGTCCCACATTGGGGTCTCCCCTCAAAGAGCCTGCCTCTCCCTCTGCCTGTGTCTCTGCCTCTCTCTCTGTGTCTCTCATGAATAAATAAATAAAATCTTTAAAAATTATCAGTTCTTATCTAATGTCCCAGAAGTTTCATTTACTTCTTTGATACTTGCTTTTATTTAGCCTCTGAGAGGGTTTCATCTTCATTGGATTCCACCACACTGCTGGATCCTAAATCTTCATCTTAGTATGTCTATTTCTGGAGCTTTGGGTACTCCTTTCTGAATATCTAGGAGATACCTCTACTGGCTTACCATATTATGACTTTAACTTATTCTAAACAAATCTGTTTGTTTGCCCTCTTCAAGCCTGTTTTCTTCAATATTCCACACCACAATTAATGGTACGATCATTCACCAGTCATCAAAGTCAGAAGCTTTGGTTCTTTCTTGACTCTTCTACTCATATTCAGTTTTTATGTAAGTTGGACTTTTCCTATCCCCTGAATATGTCTTGAGTCTCTTTCCTCTTCTCTATTCCCACCACTACTGATTTAGTTCAGGCATGCATCTTCTTTTGCCTGCAAAATAGCAATTAAGTAGTTTCCCTGCCCCCAATCTCACTTTCTCCTACACATCTATAGGTTTTTAAAAAAATTATTTTTAGGAGAACTATTCATCTGTTAAAATCCCTCATGAGTCTCTATTGTCCACTGGTTAGAGACAAAGCACTTTTTAGAAGTTTATAATCACCCAAAGTAATTTGTGATCTTACCAATCTATTGTTTTTCAGGCTCCAGCTCCTGCCACTGCTATCCACCATCTCACAGACACTACAGATTCTTTCATGGGCTCATTCTGCAATATATGCTGTTGTTCCAATGGCATGGGGTCCCTTTCTCCACTGTGTCTGCCTGATAGATCCAATTCATCTTATAAAACTTACTTCAGTAGCTTTATAATGGCCTCTTGAAATCATTTCAGAGCTCCCATGACTATCCCCTAAATAAAAAGGCTTTCCTCATTCATGTTCCAATAGTACTTTTATTATAATTTCTTGGCTTAATGTTTGAACTCTCTATTGTTCCTTTTCTGCCAGTGTTCTGCAAAATTTGAATTGGGCAGTATCATTAAATATCTAAGTCTAAATGAAGTATAATAACCCAATTAATGAAAATAATAGTACCTAGAATAATGTCTAACATTCACTATGCCTTCCTTTTACTGTGGTTGGCATTTTCTCCTCCACCAAGCAACTCTAAATTTGAATCTACAAACCTTATAGTCAAGCTACTTTTTAAAGAATTGATGTACATAATTTCCCTCCATGAATCTTGTTTTAATCCAGTTTGAATCTGGTTAACCATATAGAGTCTTCAATGAAACTATCTTCCATTTTGCAATTCACCCTTCTTCCCTCCCTCCTTTCCTCTTTTCCTTTTTTTCTTTCCTTCCTCTCCTCCTCCTTCCCTCCCTCCTTTCCTTACTCCCTTTCTTCCTCCCTCCTGCCTTCCTTCCTTTCCTTATATATCATGAACTAATTCACCCTCATCTGTCTTGCCCATGGCTGATTGAACCAAATCAGTATTATTTATCAAAGTCATAATAAGTGACTTTATTTTTGGCATTAAAAAAATTCAGGTCCACTTCCAAAACTCATAGAAGATAAAAAAGAAATTAGTTTGCCCAAGTTATTCTCCAAACTAAAAGTTACTTCCCTTATTCCATATGGCAACATACAGCAATTTGTTTAACATTCCCCATTTTCCAGGACGCCTGGGTGGCTCAGCAGTTGAGCGTCTGCCTTTGACTCAGGGTATGATTCTGGAGTCCCAGGATCGAGTCCCACATCGGGCTCCATGTGTGGAGCCTGCTTTTCTCTCTGCTTGTGTCTCTGTCTCTCTCTGTGTCTCTCATGAATAAATAGATAAAATCTTTAAAAAATATTCCCATTTTCCAATTTTCAAGTTATAATATTTTGTTAAATATTGAATACTGTGAATTTTTTGCTCTAATTCTGATCTTTTAATTAACAGGTCCATCTTACTTTATTTAAACTTAGATGTTTAGCACTACTGCCTGACTTAAACTTGTAGAACACAGGCAGAGTGGAAAATACTAGATTCAAATGTTAAATGACTTCCTGATTAAAGGGATATATTGCTGGAATGCCTGAGTGGCTTAGTAGTTGAGTGTTTGCCTTCTGCTCAGGGTGTGATCCCAAGGTCCTGGGATTGAGTACCACCTTGGGCTCCCAGCAGAGAGCCTACTTCTCTCTCTGCCTGTGTCTCTACCTCTCTCTGTCTCTTGTGAGTAAATAAATAAAAATTTTTAAAAAACAATGGGACACCACACCTTCTCCCCTCTCCTTACAGGAGTGTGGATATTTTTCTTATATTTATGAGGCCAAATTTCAACCATAACAGGACAGAAGATTCCATAGAGTATACCTTGACGTACTTGACTAGCTCAAACAAGAACAGCAGATATGTATTTAATAACTTTTGCCATGTGAGAAAAAGCCTAACTTGTATGTTTATTTAGTGAGGGCGTTAAAAGACAGGTGTTTGCACAAAACAACCTGAAGGAAGGAAAAGTGGCTATTTTAAGTAAAAGAATATTTGTTAAAGCAGCTGGAGTTAATTAATCCCGTTAGCCTTTTATTTATTTGCTTTCTTATCTTCATGCCTCTCTCTGCCTCTCAAACTCAGCATTGACTACCTTGAAGTTAACTGGCTTGAATGAGAGGTACACACCCTTAATTTGATCTTTTGCCTGAATCACTGCATTCAACAAAGACATTTTACTGGGATTTTTTTTTTTCTTCAAAGTCTTTTTAAATGCCACATCTTACTATGTCTAGCAAATAATTTTGGGTGTGGTTACTGGTATACACAGCATGACTGGAAATAAAGTGAATAGAAGTCCACTGAGTGTTTGAGGGAATTTATTCCCTCCAAAAACACAACACTAGTTTAGGAAGCCTTTGACTGGTCCCAATAATGCAAACTTTGGATCCCCTTTTTTTTTTTTAAGATTTTATTTATTTATTCATGAGAGACACAGAGAGAGGCAGGGACACAGGTAGAGGGAGAAGCAGGCTCCGATGTGGGACTCAATCCCAGGACTCCAGGATCACACCCTGAGCCAAAGGCAGACACTCAACCACTGAGCCACCCAGGCATCCCATGGATCCCAAAATTTTTATAAGTAGATTATACTTTCAAAGATTTAAGAGCTTTCAGAGAAGGCCTACTACTCAATACCCACTTTATATGGGTATCCACCCTGAGGGCAAGGCCAAGGACAAAAGAGAATTATGAATGAGAATGTTCCTTACTGAGAACAGAATTGGGTAAACAAAAACTACCTCACCCCCAGAACAGGGGGTTAACACAGTGTCTGCCCAGTTACAATCATATGTCTTCCATTCTTCTCTCTGAACAGGATATTTATTGAGGTTATCCTGTCCCTGTTCTCCCATTGTTATATTGAATATTGAGTATACATAAGGAAGAAGGGAGTAGAAGACACATCATTTTAGTCAATCAGACATCAAACAATAAGTAGACCTGAAGTAGGGGACTGAACATCATCTGAAATCTTGGACACCATGACTGGAGGGGATTTTGGGTTGTCATTCGGGGGGAGAGGGTCGATGTTGTCTGTGTGTGGGAAGAAGATTAAAATGGATATTGGGTAACCAGAGAATAGATTATGCAGAGGCTGGCAAGATACCAATCTGCTCTCATCTTCTTGGACACACAAGAAAATTAGATTTTCCAGTTTCCTTTGCATTTCTAAGTTGAAGTCCTGTAGCTAGATGTGGTATGGACAGTAGTATGTGGGTGGAAATGATTTATGCCAGTTTGAGGATTGATTTCTAAAATTCTCTTAGGCAACCTGCCACACCATCTTATTTCATGTGCCTGCTGATTGGACGGACGAAGTGGTAGATTCCAAGGAGACTGAAGGATAGTAGAGCCACACAGTGTGGGAGAGGCCAGCTGGAGAGTATGTTGTTCAGGTTGAGCAATTGTACAGTATTAAGTGATTAAATAATTTATTCTCTGCATCAGGGTAGTTTTAAGGTTAAAAGAGGGATGGTGTTAATAATTATGCTGGGCCAACATACATGCACCATGACTGTCCAGGGCAGAAGACATATGGTTGTTTTATGTAGCGTAGGTGTTCTAATATGGATGAAGCCAGTCTAAAGAGTTACTGAGAAAGAATCAAACATGTGAAACAGGCAGCAGTTGAATGCCGGCCCTGATAGAAGACATTTCACTGCCAGAGAAAACTTCAGATGGGACCATTAAGGAAAATGTCCTTTCCCCCTTTACTCCTTCCTTCCCACCCTGATATTGGAGAATCTAGAAGAAAAATATGACTAGAGAAAGGATAATGAAGAAAAGTTAGAAAAACATTAGGAAGAACAGACTATGTCTGATTTCCCCATTGTTGGTTTGCAAAAGCCCAGATCAGGTCTGCACTATGGAAAAAAATAAACTTTGAATAGGATAAATGACTGGAATTTTTATTGGATTTATAAAAAAATCTGAAAATGATGGTCTTTTTCATCTTATAGTAGCTGTAAAAATTAAAGGATGTACTTGAAATAATAGTAATGATGGCTACTAATACGATATAGTATAGTCTATTAACTAACGTGTATGTTAATTATAATTAGTTGTGGGAGCTGGGATTGAGATTCAGGTATTCTGGTTCTCCTGGGTCTGGTTCTCCTGGTTTTTACTACTCCGCACTCTTTTTACACTTCCTTTAGCTCAACTGTCTCCATGGTGAGCAAAGGTGGTGGTGGAGAGAAATAAAACTGCTTTCTGACTGCACCCCTTTGAGTCCAGCTTATTTAGTTAAATTGTTAGTTGTGCAGAAGAACATAGTGCCAATGTTGAAGAATCAGGGATAATCACTACACTGGAGAGAAAATTGTAGTGCTAGAAATATAGATCTGATGTAATACCCAAACTATCAAAACTAAGAGAACAAATGAATTTCTTAAGGAGCGGGTACAAGGTGTCCATGTCTGAGTGTTGGGATATTTCTTATTAATCTTCATGAATCTCTGTAAGGTGGGAGAGGTAATGGCAGTGGGGGTGTTGGGAGGATAAAGAGTTTGACAAGAGAAACAAGGGAAGTTGAAGAACACTGTGTCCCTGGAGCCAAGACTTTTAAGGAGGAGAGTCATCAGTGTTATAAAAAACACAAAGAGTACTAGTGCAAATTATCATGAAAAGAGCTTTTGTTAGTTCTTTTTTTATTTTTTAAAGGAAACAAATTTTGCCTTGTTAAAATCAATTTCCTGCCCATAGAATTTTGGTTTCTGTAACTTCAAGTGCAAAATGAAAGTCACGTTCAAGTGAAGTATCCTTTTCTTTCAGGTTCTCCTAGACAGTGATGAACATTTGGCCGGACCTTATCTGGACCACATCCAGCAATGCTAAATAATCTCAATAGATATAGTGCTCTCTTGTTTTATTACAAATATTTTGCCTAACTTTTATGATTCCTGATTGTGGGCTCCTCCAAAGAAGCAGCAGGGTGTATGAGGCTTTTCCTGATAGAGATAAACATAATTGAACAAATTAAGATCTTCTTTTTCCCAATGAAATAAATTCAGAGTCACAAGTCTGGGTCAGGAACTAAGTTTATGACAGGGCGTCCCGGATGTCTCTGCAGTTTCCTTTTTGTATCAGATGCCAGAATCTAGTCGACTGGGTCTCCAGATGGTTGCCAATCTGTGCAGCTGCTCCTCCCACTGCTTCTCCTCCTGAGCAGCCATCGATTGGATTGTACTGAGACTTTACAAGGTCTCTGGTCTCCAAGGATGTTTGCAAATTACGTGCTGCATCTTCCCAGGCCAGGGAGAAGAAGGAGAGATGGAGGCACTACCTTTTTAAGATAAAACTGCCTGGATTACATTTATGGTTTGTTGGGTGGATGAAATGACAGACCAGAGCACATAAGCACTGATTAAACACATTTCCTCCCCCTTTTTCCCTTTCTGTGCTTCTTCCTCAAAGGTCAGATTCACTTTGTCCACCCTCACTTTGGGGGAACTAGCCTCCCTTCTGGGTACTTTTAAGTAAAATAGCTTTTAAGGTCTTAATTCTTGTTTGCTTCTTAAATTGTAGACACAGTCAAAGGGGTTTGCGTTATTGGTTTGTTATTCTACATTTTGAACAGGGAATGCAAAATGTTTCTTTTAAGTACTAGTATTTATGGTATTTAAGCATAGTATTTAAGTTTTTTTAAAAGATTTTATTTATTTGAAAGAGAGCAAGCGAGAAAGTGAGAGAGCGCATGCATGTGAGCAGAGGGAGGGGCAAAGAGGAAGGGAGAAAGAAGGGGAAAGAATCTCATGACCTGAGCCTAAATCAAGAGTCTCAAGAGTCGGTTGCTTAACCAATTGAGTCACCAGGTGCCTCAGTGTAAGTATTTTTATAAGTATTTATTTTAAAGATGCAGATTTGCTGTGCACTTCTCCCCTTTCCCCTTTGCTAAAGTCCAGCACTACTGTGGAGAAAGCCAGAGTAAAGGAGCCAGGGAATCACAGAATATGGGCTATATTCAAGTCTCATTACCCCGGGACTGTCCTGGGTTAGAGGGCCCGCGTTCACACCTAAAACCTAGCTGATTTTGCTTCTACAGTCAGCTTCTCCAATTCTCTGTACTTTAGAACTTTAGTTTGTCATATCATATAAGTGTTTGTCTTTTACCATATTGGGGGGCATTGTCTGATGAAATAATGCTCTTAATTCTTTAGGAGTGCTTGGGCTGCTCAACCATCTTTTACACTCTCCTACATAGTCTCAAGAAAGTTTTATCTTGCATGCATTATTTCAGGTATCTTATTTGAGTAGTGGGAAGAAAAATCCAAGTTAGCTAGGCCTAATTATTAAGATTGAAAGTATATTCTAAGGAAAGAGGCCAATTTAGCAAATTTAAGAATTCTAGTCATTCTTTCATTTTTAATGATTAAACAAATTCATACTTTCTGCACAGAGACAAAAATCTATGCAGAGATTCTAAATCCTGAGTAAGTCAATCTAATTAATTACCCAGGGCTTTGTCTTCATTGGCTCTTCAAAATTCCATCTTCTTAAGAAGAATCCTGAAGGAGGATCATGAGGATGGCCCAAAAGATATCTTGGACATCGTTTTTAAAATTTTAACATTTTATAATTATTTAAGTGTAAGCGAATCAGAGACACATGGATTACATTTCCCTTGGAATACACATGGGCTTGAAACATTAAGGGAAAACAGGCCTGGCACATTGTGGTTGGGCATTATTGAATGTAAAACATTGAGGGAAAATATTTAGTTTTTTTGACAAATGCCAAAAATGACCAAGCTCACTCATCTGCTTTCCCTCTCTTTTGCCTTTTGCATTAGTCTAAAGTTGGAGGGCTCTCAAAGTGAGAGAATAGAGAGAACTTTGGATTTCTTTGTCAGAAAAATAGCTTTGCCTTGTCTATTTTTCCATCTTTGCCATATCTCCCCACTACAGAATAGGATGAATAATTCTTCACTTTGAAGAGTGATATAGTTTTGGGACAGTGCATTTCAGAGCTAAGTAAATTCACATAGTATTAAACTCCGCAGAGCCTAGAGTGGGGGTGTTAATAAATCTTTATCAAGTCACATTGACTAGCTTCAAAGAATAATCTGCCTTGTAGTTGTATTCTGTAATTGTTAGCTGCAATATGCCTCCCTGCCAACTTACTCTTTCCTTCCTCCTTCCCTCTCCCACAAATGTTTTTTGAGCATCTATTATGCACGCAAAAAATGTGCTAAGTACTGCCAGGAGCTGAAGATTTGATCTTTGAGTACTTTTACGTGGTGACAACCTTAGCATAATCATGAAGTAGGTAAGTGCTAAGTTGGATATTTTGAGGTTTCATTTCTCTTTGAAGCATTTGCAAATGATTATGAATAACCCATTATTTGCTCTCCTGCTCTTTGTCTATTATTCAAGACAATTATAGACAGTCTATTCTCCCAAACTAAAATGAGGGAAACTTATCACACAGTTGAGTCTATTGTTCTACCTCCATTAGTGCATACATCGATTCTAGAAATAAAGGCCAAAACCGGAAATGCAAACATTCATTTTTTGAGTTTTTTGGGAGGGGATATTGTAACTCTCCAAGTTTATTAGGCATGTCAGGTTTAAAGTCTGAGCCACTGGGGCATCTGGATAGCTCAGTCAGTTAAGCATCTGACTCTTGATTTTGGCTCAAGTCACAATCTCAGGGTTGTGAGATCGAGCCCCATTTTGGACTCTATGCTTGGGAGCCTGCTTGGGATTCTCTCTCTCCCTCATCTGCCCCTCAGTGCCCCCCTTAAAAAAAGAAGGAAAAACCCCCACCTGAGCCCACTGGAGAATGAAAGTCTGAAAGTTGACCTTTGATGCACACTAGGATAAGCTAATGTAGGTGAGACTTCTAGAACAAGAGGATATTGAGACTCTATGAGAATGTTAAAGAGAACTTCTCAAAGTTATCCTGACAGCTATGTCTTTATCCTTGATTTTTTCTCTTCTTTACAACAGATCATCACCTTTGAACAAATATCTCTTTCCATAATGGTCTAGTCAAATTTTGCAATATGTGAAAAGTGCTGCTAAACATTTTATTTTATTTTATTTTATTTTATTTTATTTTATTTTATTTTATTTTATTTTATTTATTTTATTTATTTATTTGCCAAACATTTTAATGGAGAGTTAGATACTTGAATAATCTTTTTCTTCCCTTTTCCCTTAGAAAAAAAATCATTTTCATGATTCTCTATGATATTTGAGCATGGCTAAGATGTTTTGTTTGCTTTTCTGGTCTCTCTCCATTTAAATTCATTAAAAGTCATCAGCTAGATTGGGAATCTATATGTCTTATATGCTTCTCAAACTTTAATTAAGCCATTATGAGTTTAGTTTTATCTCTAAGGTTTTTGAGGTTTTAAACTTTAAATCCAAATCTCACTAGAAAATGTTATTAAATGTTTTTGGATAACACAACACCTTTACCTTGTGTTATCTCCTATAATCACCTCTATGTATCTTTTTTCACTTTGGCATCTCATTCATCTACATTGGATCACTATGGCAAGTCCCTTAATGGCAATAAAGAAAATGAAAAATAAGAGTCTGTGAATATGGGCAGCCCCGGTGGAGCAGTGGTTTAGCGCTGCCTGCAGCCCGGGGTGTGATCCTGTTTATTTTTCTTTCTCAACTATTTTATTTCTAGATTATTAATTACTTACAAACAGTACACACAATGTTTTAAAAAAATTATTTTCCTTGTTGGTCACAAATATTTCTAACTCCATTTTTCAATTTCAAAATGACCTCAAAGTTTTTCTACAATTCAACCAGCAGATGGAGCATGAAAACCTGACATTTTAATAACTACTTCATTAGATTACATTTAATACTGTCCTACTATTTTGGAAGTGGCCCTAGAACTGGTTTAGCCCTCTCCTACAGATTTAAAACCAGTAGTCAGTGTCAGTACTGGAATTCGGATCTTTGAACTTCCTTCCATTTCTCCCTGAAGCAACTGCTTCTATTGGAATCATTTGATATTGACTCCAAAGAACACTGAACTCAGTTTCAGTTATTCACTCAGTTTGTATTGTGTTGAATTCATGCAAAGAAGAATAAGACAATCCATGTCCTATATAAGAGATTACAGTTTGGTTGAAGAGAGAGACAAGTAACAAATAATTTCAATGCAAAATACAATGATACCTTAGGATTTAGGACTGTGATGCCTAAGAACCATGTCTCAGATATTCAGATAAGGAGATCCTGGACACACATTGTCTTAAAGAATTAGCAGGAATTATCTAGGTAGAGTAGAAGTGGTGATAAAGGGCATTACTGGAAGAAGGAAAACAGGAGTAAAGATAGAAAGGAGGTAGGTAGGCTGGTGTCTTTGGGAAACAAAGTAGTTCCATATTTCTGGTCTGCAAAAGAAAAATTAAGGTTAGAGTCACTCAAGTTTACATTAATTGAACTCTTCATAATTAGTAGGACATCCAGTGCTATAATCACTTTGGAGTGATGTTGAGACTTTTTTTGTCATTCAGTCAGCAAATAGTTTTTGAAAACCTAGTATGTGCCCAAAGCACCATTCTAGGTGCTGAGAATACAGCAATGAATAGGAAAGATGAAATCCCTCTCTTACATGGACCCTGAATACTAAATGAGAAATTTATAGATCAAGAAATGATAATACGGGCTTCGAAGTAAAATAAAGCAAGGTAAGGGAGAGAGAGATTGCTGCACTGGGGGAGATATAATTTTATTTTATTTTATTTTTTATTTTATTCTTTTTGGAGATATAATTTTAAATGAAGTCATTAGGGTAAGCCTTGTTAAGAAGCAAAGACCTGAAGGAGGTGAGTTGTGGTTTAACAGATTGGTTAGTAAAATCATTAAAGTCTTTTAAATTATACTGTGATGAACCAATTATCACAAGTGGAGCAGAAAGAAGGACCATCAATTAGGAATTTCATGAGAGGCAATATATACCATTTATGTAATATAGCATACACAAACCTATATCTTACATATACACACTATAAAGAGAGTGAACTTACCAATACACTGATGACCAGATGAGAGCCAAAGTTTAATCAATGATCCATATTTCCTAAAGTCCTTCTTAAAGCTACCAAAGTTGTGAAATGGATGCTTTGGAATGCATGCCGCTGTTCACTTATTGCTTTGCTGAATCATACTTCAATTTATTCACCTGACATTTGTGAGTGTTGGTAAGTCATAGCACTGCATTGGGTGTTCCCATGTGTACTATCCATGGCAAACAAATGGACTGGCTACATTTCTATGTATTTCAAGACAGATTACAAAAAATATTCAAGATTTTTTGCCTCCATTACCTGTGAAGATTGTGTATCATATTAGAAATGAAAAATGTAAAGAAGAGTGTTCCTTAAGGTTTTTTTTTTTTTAAGATTTTATTTATTTATTCATGAGAGACACACAGAGAGAGAGGCAGAAACACAGGCAGAGGGAGAAGCAGGCTCCATGCAGGGAGCCCCACATGGGACTTGATCCTGGAACTCCAGGATCATACCCTGGGCTGAAGGCAGGCGCTAAACCACTGAGCCACCCAGGGATCCCCGTTCCTTAAACTTTGCCCAGTTTGTTCATATATATACTTCTAGAAATGCTTTATTGCAAAAAGATTTATAAAGGTACATTGAGCACCAACTTTATTTTTTCATAGTCCATTAAAGGTATGGAAAGATTTTTATTCATGTCCTTGAGGAGCTCATAATATAGGGCAAATCAATATTAGCCATAATAAAATTTCACATATTCTCTTTAAATTAATGTTAAAATTGAATTTAGTTTTCTCTTCCTTTCTCCCTCTCAAAGCTCCATGAAGGGCAGAGTCCACATCTCATTTGTTCATTACTGTGCTTCTAGTTTTTGCTAAATGTCTGGCACAAATATTTAGTGAATGAATGGTAGACTCTTACTTGAATAACTTTTTTGGTTCATTGTCTACATGAAAAACTCTACATAAATCAGTCTGGGTGGTTCAGGTAAATCACTGTGTTATGTAATGAGTACCTAATCAAAGACGATAGGGTGGTAATTGTCCCAATGATTTCAATGCTATTTTTCTGCAATAGTTTAATTTGGGCAGGCTAGGCTTGCTAATTACCTTATAGCCAAGTGGAAAATCACTGCAGGGCATGCCTCTGCCAAGGTGGGGGGAAGGGGATTTAAAAGCTGACTTTCTCTTTGTCTGATGATTTATGAGTCTTTAACTATCAATTTCCCTTGATATGTAAATACTTTTTCTATGTTGATAAATCAAGTTAATTTTATTTGTGTGTTTTATGGTGTAAAATACCCTTAGGACACCATATTATATTGACACCATAAGGATAAATTTGGAGAGACTTAGAAAAAGTCTGTTTTTTTATGATCTCTGTGGGATTTGCTGCCGATGTGGTAATTTTGAAATCTGATTTTGGGCGGGGGGTACCAGAAACATTATCTCTACATTAAAATGAGAAAAATAAAAAGTTCAGTCACCGCTAGATCCTTTCTTTCTGGTTCCATACTATAATTTGGGAGTCACAAAGGGCTTCAGAGTCAAAGGTAACTACTTATGAATTAATTCCTAAGTCACTGACCTAGACTTGGACATGCATTTCGATTTTTAATGTATTCTTATGGGGATATTATTGCTTAAAGAAGAAATTGGATGATAAAATACTTTCATCTTTGTAGTTTTTAGAATCAAAAATAGACTTTCATCTTACTAATGAAACCATGAAAAAAGATTTATTCTTAGGCTGTCAACCTTTTGCTGAGAAGCACTTTATGAGTATGTATGTATGTGTAAGAGAGAGATTAAAAGATTATCGTTTGTGACAATTATGGGTTAAGTAGTGAAATGTCTGCATTTTAGTACTCTTTTCCTTTTTTTTTTCCTTCAAACATTTTTTTACACTGGATTGCCAAGGCAAGGTAACAATAACTATCGATGCAAAGATTATTCCCTGGTTCCTGTGTAGTTTTCTGGGCGAATGATTTCTGATTTCTCTAAGCAGGCAGGCTTGACTTTTTTTTCTAAGTCATAGTACTGGAATAGTGATGGACTCAGATATGCTATGAAGTTTCAATAAACAGAATATCTGTATTTTCTGAAATGATTTCCAGGTTCTTGCTTTGGAATGGAAGTTATTTTTACTCTTTAGACGACTTTTACATTGATGGCCAGGCAATATTTACTTGGCAATATAACTTTATAGAGGAAGCAAAACAATAGAATACAATTTTAGCTAGAATGGATTTTAGAGATCTCTTATTCCTATGGCTCATTTTATGGAAGAGGATTGTCTTAGTTCACTTGAGCTGCTAAAACAAAATACCATAGCATAAGGGGCTTAAAAAACAGACATTTATTTCTTATAATTCCAGAAGATGAGAAGTTCAAGATGAAGGTGCCAGCTGATTCAGTTTCTCATGAGGACTCTCTTCCTGGTTTGCAGACAACTTTCTTCTTGCCATGACCCCACATGATGGAGAGTGTGAGATCTCTCTCTCTCTTTCTCTTCTTTTAAAGACGTGATCCCATCATAAGCATCTCACCCTCATGACCTCATCTAATTCTGATTACCTCCTTAAGGTCCAATTTCCAAATGCCATCACAATAATGAGGGAGTCAACATATACATTTTTTTTGGGGGGGGGCACGACCATTTGGTCCATAGCAGGAATTAGAGAATCAGAAAGGCCAAATTATGTGTTTAAGCTTGTATATAGTAAAATAATGGCTGAAGTAAAACTAGAAGTTGTATTTTATATTTTATACATTTTTTATTATAATCTTAAGTTATATACTATTATATTATGGATTTGTAATTAAACTCACAAGAGCACACTAAGTCAATGGATATCTAATATTTATCCCCTCTCCTGATGATAAAAGGTGCATGTCAGTGCTCTAAACTTTTGTTTAGATGGAGAAATTAGAAATTGCAGATGTGTTCCTGGCAATCATCATGATTCCTGCTGTTAGATCTGTAGAAAACATTTTTGGTTTGGGAACTATGAGAACTGGACAGTTCCTCCAACTCCTCTCAAAATTTCTCACCTTAATGATAACGAATTTCAGGAATAAAGACAAGTATGTCCTACAGGCAGATGTGTCAATGAGATTGCTAGGTAAGAGAAAATTGAAGCTACCTTGATTGACAGGAAATGCAGCCAATTCTACAGCTCCATTAAATGAAGTAGTCTTAAGAGTGGGCTTTACCACTGAGTAATGAGAGAGACCTTGGAGGAGGAGAGGCCGTCTTGGCTATCCCAGCTTGAACTGATCTCCCTACTGAATATGGTTGAGTGAGTGGTCTTAGTGACACAATGTGGTGCAGAGTAACTATTCTGTTTTTCTGTGAGTCTAGTCAACTCACAGAGTCATGGGAAGTAATATATTGCTGTTTTAGGTCACTAAGTTTTGAGATGATATATAATATGGCAAAAGGTAATTAAAACAGTTTATGAAAATTGTATATTGGCCACATACATTTACTTTGCTTTGGATTCATCTTTATTTTACTTCATAGATTGAGCCATTTACTCTCACAAGATAGACTTTTATCTTAGTACTGTCAGAAACTGTCCTCACATGCCCACGCTCCTCATTCATAAGTGCTCAGCCATTAGTTGCCTCTTTTTCTCTCTTCCCATCACTGCTAAGTGTCTACAGACAATTAGTCTGGAACCTAGACACCTTAGTTGGGTCCCAGGTACCAGTGTCATCACCAAGTTGCAACTGTCACATAGAACCAGAGTTCTGCCTTGATTTCACACTCTCTAGTCTGCTCCCTTTCACTCTCTTGGACTAGACATTCCTTCCACTATACCGTAGCTGATGGTTAGAATACTAGTTTCCTACCTAGCTCCTGATGGGTTCTCTGTCCTTGAGAACCATACTGTTGCCAGCCCCTAACAGTTAGTGAAGAACAGAAGAGTTTGTCAAATATGCGAATAAACTCTTTGGGATGTGTAATAGTGCTGTAGAGTAGAAAGAATGTGGACTTTGGAGTCATACCGACCTGGCTTCTATGCCTGTACTCCCATTTACTAGATTGTGATTTTTAAAGCAAATTTCTTGGTCTGTTTAAGATTCAGTTTTCTAATTTGTGAAATAGGTACTAAGTCAATACATTGTAGCTATTGTTAATTTCTACCATATAACACAGCCCTTAAAGCTTCCTTAGCATCCCATCCTTGCTTATGGTGGAAGACTTCTTTCCCTGCCAGGACACCTTGCAAGTTCCAGCCAATCATGTCTGGATACTTAGAGTTTCCTAAGAAAAACAAGCTACATGGTAGCTTGGTGGCAAAAGGATAGTTGAAAGGCCATGCTAAATTGATTCCTGTTAGGCTTTCTGCTGGATTTCTTTAGACTTGGGCTGACTTTCATTAGATCTTGTGCACAGGAGCATTTTTTTTTATGATTTTTATTTATTTATTCATGAGAGACAGAGAGAGAGAGAGAGGCAGAGACACAGGCAGAGGGAGAAGCAGGCTCCACACAGGGAGCCCGACATGGGACTCAATCCTGAGACTCCAGGATCATGCCCTGTGCTGAAGGCAGGCGCTAAACTGCTGAGCCACACAGGGATCCCCAGGAGCATGTTTTAATTTACATGTCTGCTCTACTATTTCTCATTCTTTCTACCATCATCCTTTGAGTTAACAGCTTTAATTGATGGTTGCAAGGCAATGATATTCTATAATTTTGGACTGTTTCTAAGTAGTATATTAATTGCTTTACAATTTTCACTTTATACCAGTAAGGACCTGTGTGTGTGTGTGTGTGTACTTAAGGACTAATCTATTATACAAACTGTTAAAACTTAGGGTACAAAAAACGAATAAAATCTATGATTTTGTGAGTGAAACCAACCCATTTCGATGCTGTACTATTTTCTGCAGGTTGTTTTAATTGCATGGGGGAACACAAAAGACTTCTGGGAGTGTTTACTTTATTCTAACTTCAGAACTGTATTATTCTTAATGTATTGGATGCCCCACTGACTGGGAGTGGTGCAGAAGGAAGGATGCAATATGTAAATACGCTAATCAGATCAATGCAAATCATAATACATTCCTTTATGGTCTGGGAGACAGCTGTGTAAAAGTGATTTTCATTTTCATAGGTTTGGGTGAACCTCTTTAGTAAATCCCATCTCCCTGATTCTGTGATTCTATTGTGTTGTGTTTTATTTTGATTATTTTTCCCTTATGATTTTTGTTGGACAACATATGGTGAAAGTTGGTATTTCAGGCCTCAGTGAAGTTTTATTTTCTTTTCTTTGTATCCAACTGGTTTTGGAACTTTTATTTCCAACAACAGCTACAAAGTAACCACATGAGTGGAACTTTCGTGAGGTATTCTTGTGACCAAAGCAGGGTTGGTGATGTGACAACCGTCTCAAAGGTTTTCTTAGGAAAGAATGGATCATCATCTTTGGAGAAAGGATTATTTTTTTCTTTAAAAGATTCAATTCAGTTTACTAAACTTGATGCCATCATTTTGATGTTTTATCAGGTCAAAACTTCTGGCTCCTTGCTTATATGGAAGATATATTAGTATCATTATAAAATAAAAAATAGAAGTTAGATAGATATTCCTATTTCTCTGGGATCTTAAGAGAGCCCACAAAAAGAAAGAAGTATTGCTAGTGGGAATTAAAAGAAATCAGAATTCTTCTGTGTTATCATAAGTCAAGGGGAAAGTAAGAGAATAAAAAAGAAAAATAACCTTGTGCATCAAAAATATAGAATTTTTAGTCAAAATAATGAAAAGTCAAGGTTTAAAGCACTGTGAAAGCATTTTAAAGGCAAGGTACAAGTTTAGTGGTGAAATTAAATAATCCCTAAAGCTGAATTTTAGAAATAAACTTTTTTGGATCTTTCCCTCCAAATGGAGGAACCCACAGTAATCTCTAGGGAATAAAGTACTCAGACCTTTTTGGATTACTCTGAAAGGCAGTTTTAATAAAGTGAGATGTTCCAGAACACCTGGTTGGCTCAGTTGGTTAAGCATCTGCCTTTGGCTCAGGGCATGATCCTGGGGTCTTGGGATGGAGCCCTCATTGGGCTCCCTGCTAAGCAGGGAGTCTGCTTCTACCTCTCCCTCCTCTGCTCATGCTCTCTTTTTCAAATAAATAAATAAAATCTTAAAAAAAAAAAAAAACCAAGGTGAGATGTTTGGCACATTTCCATAGATTCTTCTTCTCTCATTTCCCGGGGGAGGGTAAATTAAGAGAGTGCAGGTCTTTCTTGCTAAAACTCTGGAGGAATCCTTGGGTGTAATTGTTCCTAGAGGTAAGAGTAGATAGAACATCTTGATTTAGTTTGCAGAGATCAGATGCCTATAGATAATTCAGTCTGCTGAAATAAATGTGCACTGATACCACCACAACTACCTTCTCATGTACATTTCTATCCACTTATCTGCCTTTCACTTGGGTAAGAAACCAGAAAGTTCTACTTGTAACAAATAGAGTTAGTACTTCTCAAAAACAGATTCCCAAGACACCAAAAGAGTAGGAAGGCTCGGGGGTACATTGAACAACATCATTAATTGGCAAAGAAGAAATGAGATACAAGACTAAAAAGAAAAAATACTTTTGGAGTTCTAACTCCCACTAAGTGTATTCCCTCAACCTCTTCTGAAGCAATCCACTTCTCTCCTTACTTGCTGCCACCACCATAGTCAGGCCTGTGTGAGTTCCGGTCTGGATTACTCTGATAATTTCTGACTGAATTCACTCATGTACTGCCTGTCCCCTACCTCTATCCAATATCTGCACTGTTGCTATTATCCTTTGGCTCAAAATCTTTCAACGGCTCTACACTGTCTGTTGGATGAAATCTCCTTGTGGTCTCATAGGTCATTAGAACCTTCCTGATTTATGGGCCCTATTTCATTCTTTAGAGTGCATAGAGTGTTCTTTTTGCTTCAGCTCTAGCCTTGCTGTCTTTTATCTCCTTATTTTTTCCTCTCTCACCTCTTCCCAGAAGTAGTTCTTATGGACACAAAACAAAATAGTGAAACACCCGAAAAACCTAAACAAGGAAATCAGATCCTATGGCTAGAGGATTGGTGGTGAGAGACTTCTCCTGAGTCCAATGTCAAGGTTATGGTCCCCTGATGATCATGAGCTGTTTGTCTTTCCTTAGGCAGAAGGCTCTCTCACTAAAACATCAAACATTTTTTACTTGGTCTTGGAGAAGGAAAGTGTAGAGCAACTCAACTAGGCAGGAGGGACCACAGATGAGATTCTTTGGAAGCCACCTGAAAGCTTCTTTTTAGGATTTCCTTTCACATCAACTGGATGAGTTTGGCTGCATCTCAGTAAATCCCTGCTCCAACACACATAATTCAGCTTGAGCAATGAGTGTAGACACCTTACACAACTTCACAAGTCAGCAAGGAAGGCTGAATAAATGGCAGAGACATTTCCCTTTGTCACATTAAAAAACCTGAACCTATCTACCATAACTGAACCAGAGATCAGATCTTGTTCATCTTTCAGATCTTCCTGTCTCAGACTTATTCTTCCTCTGTGAAGCCCTTCTTTTTCTCACCCCTCTATAGTCTCCTAGAGCCTGGCCCATAATTTTCTCAGATAGCAGTCATCACAAGCTATTTGCTGATCTATCTGCCATTCCCAGGATACAGTGAATCTTGAAGATGGATTGTGATTATTTAGCTCTGTGATGCCAAGACTTGAATTAAGGTAACTTTAAATGTTTATTGAGTGGATAGACTGATTCTTCATAAGACTTTCTAATTCCTTTATATTCAGAGCTATAGAGACCAATTGAAGTGATGGTTTTAAACTAAAACAACAACAACAACAACAACAAACATATATATATTTATGTTTTTCTCACATTTTCTTTATTATTTTCCTTAGGAAAAGGAGTTTCCCTCTAGCAGTGGTACATCTATTTGTTAAAAATATTTTCAACTATTGACAGGACAGCTATGCACTAATTAAAAAAAATCAAAGACTGTAGTTATGTTTGTTTATATATAATATCTACTATAAAGAGGTTGAAACTGCAAAATATTCAATTGGGACAGAATTATAAGATAATATGTAATTGAAAGCAGATGGCAAATGCATTTTGTTGTAAATTTTATCAAATCCCCCTTGGCACCTTTTAATTGGCTTCTAAGAAAGGATTTGCATTCCCAAGAGTTATTCTTACTCTTCTGTATTTGATAATTTAGTAAACTTATTCATTTACTGGTGTATATAAATATTTATAAACATAAATGTTTATAATAACTTGCTAATAATACTAAAGAGGTTATGAGTTGGGAAAGGTGTGGGGAAGAATCAAAGGAACAAAAATGCATCTTTCCTTAAATTTGCAATCTGATTTGAGAGGTAAAATTCAGAACATAATCCATTTAAATATTCATAGAGTACCTATTAGGTGCATAGTAATAAGAAAGTTGTATGAGATAAAATATTTGTATTTAAGGAGCTTACAATGTGGGTAAGAAAAAATATACAAAATAATCAGCACAGAACAAGCTTTACTGAAATAAGCTCAGAGTAAGAGTGCTTTGAAGAATTTGAGAAAAAGAAATTCTGTGAAAGAGAGCTAGTAGACATATCCAGGAGAATTAGCTATCCCAAAATTGAAGACCAAAAAATAATCTGAAGAAAACTACAAATTACATATATTTAAAAAGATTGGAGAGATAATTAAAAACCAGAACAACAACAACAACAACAAAAAAAAAAACAGAACAAAAGATCAGGCTGCTTGAAAAATTCAAGCAGTTTTGAAGAATAACCAAATTAAATTTATGGATATAAAAACTGTAATTATAAAAAAAAACAAGTTCAGTGAATGGGATAAATAGCAGATGAATGTCAATTAAAATGGGAACCAGAGAACTGAAATACGGAATTGAGTAAACTGCCCAGAATATATTACAGAGAAATAAAATGTTTTTAAAAAATTATGAGGTGATAAGATATAAAGAAGATAGAATGAAGAGATAGAATGGGGTATTCCAGGAAGAAAGAAAGAAAGAAAGAAAGAAAGAAAAGGAGAAAAAAAAAGAGAAAAGAAAAAAGAAAAGAAAAAAGAAAAGAAAAGAAAAGAAAAGAAAAGAAAAGAAAGGCAAGGCATAGGAAGAGACAATATTCCAGGAAATAATGCCTGGGAGTTTTCAGAATTGAAGAAGGACACGAACCCTCAATTTAAAAAATCATAATGGGTGTCTAACATCAAACTCAAGCAAAGCCCCAAATGTAAACAAACAAATAAAAATACATAACCACACTAGGACATATTATGGTGGAACAAACCAACCAACCAAGAAAACTCCCGAAACCCAAATCAAAGTCCAGAGAGAGAAAGATTTCTTCTGGAGAGGAATACAGTTAGGCTGATAACAAACTTTCCATTAATAGTGGTACTACCAATAGACACTAAAATCACATATTGGAAGTGCTGAGGAAAAGCAAGCATCTATCTAGGATTCTAAACCAACTAAACTATTGTTAATGACCATGAGCAAAATAAACACATTCAATTTTGTTTGTGAGAAAGTTTGTTATAGATAAACCTGAAAAGCTCTGACAATTTTCATCATTCAGAATGAAATCACTTAAGAAGTGGAATACAAAGAACCATATCTTGTAAAGAAATTGATAATTCAAATAAACATTGACAAAAATATATCAAAATTATGTCTAACTAGTGGGAGCTTAAAAAAAATGGAACTAAGATACTGACAATAATATGAAATCAAGAGGCAGTGATAAAATCAAGACATTAAAGAAAACATTCCAAGGGCTTTGCATTGAATGGAAGAAGGCATGTGAAATAGAAATAGATTATGGAACTCAAAACCAATAGAAAAGGTAGATGAAAGACAACTGGATGAATTCAGGGTAAATAATCCATGGAAAATGACTAAAGTTAACCATGTAAAAATGAAATATATGGTTGACATAAATTCAAAGAGATTGAGAAATATAAACAATTAAAACTTCTTCCCGATGATCACATTGGGTTAAAAATCAGTCACTTGTAAATTTCTTGGTTTGGAAAAGCTGGGAAAATCCATTAAAGAGATTGATTGTAAATTAAACAAAAATGACCCTGAAACCCCAGGGCTCTCATTTGGAGATAAATGTCATGTTATTTTACCAAGAATAGGAATCTCTGCTCCTTCTTCCCCCAAAATCCAATCAATTTTCAAATCAAAGGTACATGATACATTCTTCCACAGGTGATATGATTATCTACAGAGAAAGCCACAAAGAATATGACGATTAATTATTATAAGCATTTAAGTGTTTATATCAATTTGCATTTCCAGAAAGTGTAGTAGTAAGAAAAAGGTAGCATTTACAATAGCAAAAAGAAAAAAATGCAAAAGAAAAAAGTAAGAGATCTAGAAGTAAATTTCATAACATATGTTTAAGGCCTGAATAGAAAAATCATAGGTGTTTCTTAAAAAGATATTGAAAACCCAAGTAAATGGAGCAATATATTGTCTTTATTCATTTGGGCTGCTATAACAGAATAGACTGGGTAGCTTTCCCATAGACTAAGTAGAGTATAAATAAAAATTTATTTCTCACAGCTCTGGAGGTGGGGAGTCCAAGATCAAGGTGCCAGCATAGTTGCATTCTGGTGAGGATCTTCTTCCTGGTTCACCTTCTCAGTGTATCCTCACAGGTGGAAGGGGCTCCATTCTTACAACTTATGCATCAACCAAAGGCCCCACCTTTTAATGCCATCATCTTTGGGGGTTAGAGTTTCAACATATGAATTTTTTCAGGGGTGGGGGACAAATTATCAGACCAAATTTTCAGGTCATATCATATTCATGAGTACAGACTCAATTATCAGAACAATGTTACTTCTTTCCCCTTCAATCTTTTAGGTAGAACCGTATGATATTGTCATCTTTGTTGGTCAGAACAGTTTCATTTCAATGTCAAAAGGTTTAAACTAATACATAGATGCAGCTGTAATTCAAATAAAAAAAATATATATATTTAAGATTTTATTTATTTATTCATGAGAGACACACAGAGAAACAGAGACACAGGCAGAAGGAGAAGCAGGCTCCTCGTTGGGAGCCTGATGTGGTACTTGATCCTGGAACTCTGGGATTACAATCACGCCTTGGGCCAAAGGCAGATGCTCAACTGCTGAGCCACCTAGGTGTCACCAAAATAGGGTTTTATAGGAACTTGATGATTGGATTCTATAATGTGTATGGAAGAACAAAGGCTCAAAATAGTCAAGACAGTGCTAAAGAAGTACAGCAAGGAAAGAGGACTTGATCAGGTGTCCTAACTTGTTATCCAGTAACTAATTATGTAGCACTGGCCAGGAAGACAGTTAACCAGTTAAACGGAATAGAGAGCTCCCCTCTCTATTGCCTGTATGGCACAGGTTTTATCACAGAGCACTGAGCAATGGTAGGCTGTTCAATAAACGGTGCTTGTGGAGGCTGAGAAAATTAAGGCCATTCCACTTAAGTTCAGCGTTATCACAAGTGCAGCCATCCTAGGCCCCTGTGAATAAGGGCTGAACTTTACCTTACTTCAGTTGCAGGAAGAAAACAGTTTACAGCTTAACCTCCTAGAAAGCCCCATATTAGAATAAGAACAGAGCCCAAGCCAAGGGCAGGAAGCCCCATATTAAAATGAGAACAGAGCTCAATGCCCTTGAAAGCCCCATATCAGAATGTAAACAGAACTTGAGAAATTCCTCCACCCCCTCTGGAGGTCCCCTAGACCAGCCCATAAAACTAAGCTGAACCCCACCTCGGGGTCCAAGTCCCTGCTCGCTGTGTCGCTGTGTCGGGTACACTTGGACCCAAGCTCGAGCTTGTCAATAAACCCTGGTGTGTTTTCATCGGTGTCGGCTCCTTGGTGGTTTCTCGGATTCGCAATCTTGGGCACAACAGTGCTGGGACAATCCAAAAATGTGTTAACAGAACTCAAATCTGCAGACAATACTAAGCTCTTCTAAAGTAAGAAGGTATGTTGATCTAAGGAAATTATAGGAAGATCTTTCATGGCTATTGATGTAAAAGTCATAGATGAGTTTCAATGTTTCTGATCTGTCTATCCCATGGCACAGAAAGTCCTTTGGGTTCAAGTCTGGTTCAGGTGGAGGTAAATTCTTTATCTTTTTTCTGAACCCCTTTCTTAGACTTTTTTTTTTTTTTAAGATTTATTTATTTATTCATGATAGAGAGAGAGAGAGGCAGAAGACACGGGCAGAAGAAGCAGGCTCCATTCGGGAGCCCGACGCGAGACTCGATCTGGGGACTCCAGGATCACGCCCTTGGCCAAAGGCAGGCGCTAAACCGCAGAGCCACCCAGGGATCCCCCTTTCTTAGACTTTTTGTTTGTGGGCTGCAGGTACACTTGGAAGGTAGGGATACAAACAGGTGGCAAGACACAGAAGTTTTTGGTTTTTTTTTTTAAATTTTTTTAAATTTTTATTTATTTATGATAGTCACACACACACACACACACACACAGAGGCAGAGACACAGGCAGAGGGAGAAGCAGGCTCCATGCACTGGGAGCCTGACGTGGGACTCGATCCCGGGTCTCCAGGATCGCACCCTGGGCCAAAGGCAGGCGCCAAACCACTGCGCCACCCAGGGATCCCCTGGGGTTTTTAAAAAGATTTTATTTATTTATTCATGAAAGACACAGAGAGAAGGCAGAGACATAGGCAGAGGAAAAAGCAAGGTCCTAGCAGGAAGCCTGATGTGGGACTCCATCCCAGAACTCCCGGGGTCACACCCTGAGCCGCAGGCAGGCGCTCAACCGCTGAGCCACCCAGGCATCCCCATGATAAGGTTTTGATAGACTCAGGGAATCAATAACCTTTGTTAAACAAATTTATTCAGGATTCACCTCAGAATATTCTGTGCCCATTACATGCCAGCCCATCCCTCCTGTCCTTTAAGCACAGGATTAAATGGAGGTTTACTTCGCATTTATCAGTGAAAATCAGATGTTCTTTGTTTATTTTTTATTTATTTTTTAAAAAAGATTTTTAAAATTTATTTATTCGTGACAGAGAGGAAGAGAGGCAGAGACAGAAGCAGGCTCCACACAAGGAGCCTGATGTGGGACTTGATCCCATGACTCCAGGATCATGCTCTGAGCCAAAGGCAGATTCTCAACCGCTGAGCCACCCAGGCATCCCTCAGATGTTCTTTAAAAAGTTAATCTGGTACAACAAATATACTAAAGAATTCCCAAGGCAAATAAAGTATTTTATTATTATTAGCTGTCTTGAAATAAATGTTCAATGATAAAGTTGAGTTCATCAAAATGATGTTTTCTGAAATCTTAAACTAGCTCATTGATCAAACTGGCTTTGCTGAGTAACCTGGTAAAGACTCTGCTATCTATTTGGTATCATAAAAGGATGAACTATTATACTGAAATAGTATACTGTTAGTAATGTAAATGAGCTAGCTAAAAAGAATTTAAAAGCATTTGACAAAAAATTAAAGTGCACAGAGACATTGTTACCACGGATCTAACAACTGTCAATGAACAGCTTCAAGCAAGAAGTGAAAGAACCTTTCCTATCTCCAAAAGGAATCTGTACCAATGATCCCACATGCAGCCTCCTAGTTCCACATACATGGACTATGCCTCAACAGTTTAGATTTGAAATTAGTATTCCTAAAATTGTTTTAATCTAAGTGATTACATCTCAAGCTAAATATATTCCTCCAACCAAACAACCCATTGAAGAGCATGTGGCAGAATTAAGATTTCAAATTTACCACAAATCCCAGAAGTTTACATCTTTCAAATAAATGCATTCCACTCAAAAGCAAACAAAATAGCTTTTCAACATAAGAAAACCTTTGAGTTTCAAAAAGCCCCACCAAAGCCAAGTACTTCATCATGCAAATCAACTACTTTCAGGGAGAAGGCCAGTCAGCAGCATGCTTGGATGGTGCTGAGAAAAGCAGAGATTGTTTTCATCTTCTCAGCAGGACAGATTCCCCATGCCACAGATGAAATGACCCCTCCTCCCCCATATATTTTGAAAAAGGGATGTTTTAAAGATTTTTTAAAAAGATGTTTTAAATGAAGCAGATTTCAAATAAATTCCTTTCCTGTGGCCTCTAAATAAGCATTAAAAAGAGCGGTTGTGGGTGGCTCAATTGAGTGACGTACTTTTGGTGTTGGCTCAGGTCAGGATCTCAGGGTCATGAGATCAGCCCCACTGTGGGCTTGTGCTTGGGCGGAGTCAGCTTGGGATGGTCTCTTCTTCTCCCTGTGTCCCTCCCTCTGCTTGCCCATGCTCTCTCGCTCTCTCTAAAATAAATAAATCAATCTAAAAAAAAAAAGAGCAGATGTGGTGAAGTGGATACAGGCAAATAATGTTGGTGTTACTGAATGTGATGACCATCAATTGCTGATTAAATCATTTGGGAAAAATTTGGAGTCTTTGAAATGGGTATAAAGGGTTATATTCATCACTGTGGCCAAAGTTGGCTACTATTGAGTGGATACTAGTATATCCAGGTATTGAAAAACATTATTAGGTTCTGATTATGCAGACTTCTGAATGGAGAGGAATGTTGACTGGGGTTGAAACTGTGACGGATTCTCAAGATAATAGTGTTAACGGAGGCTCAAATTTGCCTTTCAGGGGGTATTTGGGAAGGATATGTCACAGTAAGTACATCCTAGATAAAGGTCTTATCTGAGCATGAATGACAGAGACCAAAATAGTGAAGAAATGGGGTAGATAAATTTTCTATATTTGGAGTATGATAGCCCTTAGAAGATTTTAGGGAAGAGAATTGAGGAGAGTGAAAAGCATTTTAATAAGTGTATTATATGTTTGGATGTAATCTAATTTAAAAAATTTTGTGTTTTTTAAATTTCTTGAGTCAGAACTAATTTTTTGGAATGTGAACCTATTTTAGAACTCAATTACTGGAGTTTCCAAGTACTTCAGGCATTTGTTCTCTTATGACAATGAGAAATCTGGCAGGTGAGAGTAATTCACTGCACAGGTCTTTAGAGAAGGCATATACAAAGAGCTGGCTCCTTCTCAACAATGCAGGAGAGGGCCACACCCCCACCACACAGCTAAGGTGAATGTTTAATTTGGAGATCATTTGCAAACAGTCTACTCCTTATGATGCGGAAGTCTCTTAGAGGCTTAGAGAAAGTTGGCAAAGGAATCAACAAGTTATTACTCCATGCTTCCCCTTAGCCTAGAAAAATATTGAGAGGAAAAAAAACCTCAGGCTTCAAATAAGGGATTGCATTACCCTCACGACCAGAGAAGTCACGTAACATTGACTATCAACCCATAATGCTCGGATGTATCACCTGACTAAAGAACCTCCCCAGAAGAAAGGAGTTAGGCCCTGTCTTGAAGTAGGTTGAGGCAAGGCCATAGAATGAACTTTTTTTTGTATATTCGGATCATTTATCTGCAATATCCCCAGTCTTCTGGCTTTTACTCCAATCACCCTAGTATGGCTGCCTGTTCTGTACTCTGCAAGTTCTAGTTGATCAGAATTTGCCTTTTCCCAGTAGGCAAACACTGTAATCAACAATTTTGTTTCTTTTGAACTTGCAGCCTATCTTTGACTGATTTGTAAAATAATAACATCATGTACTAAAAGATTTTAAAGTGCCCTTTACATCTTTACAAAAATATTAATTTTTAACAGAGATTGTATGGCAATGCATTTCTTAGTGCATATTGCAAAGCTAGATTAGCTAAATCATTTAATCAGTGAACATCCCATTTCTTTATTATATCATATAATAGGGAACTCATTGTCATTTCCATTCATTGCCTAAAACATTATATTATTCTAGAAACAGAATTGTGGGCATCTAGAGAGACATTCTGGCTCAGGAATTACAGTGAGCAACAATGAAGTTAGCCCTAGCTATTAAAGTAACAGATGTAGTCATTAAGTTGATTGAGTCTAATGGGGTACTCTTTGTTTTTCAGCCTTTGGATTCAGAGTAGGCTTTTCTGCTTGAGAATGAGGTAAAGGTAAATGAAACAGCACATAAGATTTCTGTAGGAAGAGATTTACCCTAGAATACCAACTCCTGTCCAGGTAGGAGAAAAGCCCTGAAAGGAATAGTCTCTGGATGGAAAATCCACTTTTAAGCAAAAACTAATCTTACTAATTGAATCTTAGCTTATGATTTTTTTCTAGTGGGTTTTGCTACACTAAAACATTTTTAAAAGGTTTATGTGAATAGAATATCTGTATTATGGAAGATAGATATATTTACAATTTAGAGAGTCATCAGAATTCTTAATGCTCAAATTGTTGGGCTGGAGGCCAAATCTTTGACTTCTAAAACTGAATACATTTGAATCTGTAAATATATATCTTGTATTTGGTGATTAGAATACCAAGAATGTTTCTAAATCATTAGATTAGTTTCCATTCCAGAAGATAGATTTTCCATTCTAATGACTGTGTTTTTTGCTTGTTTGGTTACAAAACAATTTGATTGTACTTCTTTACTGAAGAATGAGAATGATTTAATGAAAAAGAACACAGCAATGGTGACTTTTCCCCTAGAGGCAAAACTATTTGATAAAACAGATCTACCAGTTTCTGAGTGAGAAAACTTTACTTTTATTTTTTATTGATTTTATTTATTTATTCATGAGAGACATACACACACACACACACACACAGAGAGAGAGAGAGACAGAGACACAAGCAGAGGGAGAAGTAGGTTCCATGCAGGGAACCCGACTCAATCCCTGGTCTCCAGAATCATGCCCTGGTCTGAAGGCAGCACTAAATAAACCACTGAGCCACCTGGGCTGCTTGTGAGTGAGAAGACTGTTAAAAACATTCCTGAACCTGTCTTTTCCATTTTGTTTTGGAGATCATTCCTTGATCAAGGATGAAAATTAAGTGAGGAAAATAGATGATTTGCAAACAGTCTACTGAACTGAAGATTATCTGCAATAAGATGTTACTGTCATACTGTCATCTTCCTTTTTTTCCTCTGTGAACAAAAGCAATTAATGACCCATTACTAGTTACTCCTTATTTTTTTCTAAGATTGTCATAAATATAGAAACTTTCCTCCACAATTATCTCCTGGATTTTGAGATTAGTATGTGGTAGGCAGTTAAGGAACAGATGGAATTTTAGGTCACCAATAATTTGCCTCCTAAAGGAAAAATGAATCTAGCAGATAACCTTGCACATGATAGGTACCTAGTAGATAGCAACTAGATGAATGAATGAATCAAATACAATGTTAGTGTGTTTTAGGGAATATTTTGATGTTTTATATTTGTTCTAGTTCAGCTAGACCAGATTTGGAAACTGTTAGAGAAGTGATTTGTTGATACCTCCTTCTCTCCATTCTAACCAAGTGTAAACACTAATTTCAATATATTATCATCCTGATAAGAATCTTCAGTGAATATATTGACCTTAGGATAAAATAAAAACTTATTAGCCTTCAAAGCAGAACTTCCAAAATTTGGCTTTACCCAGTTTATTCAGTCAAATCTATCACTACTAATAGATTCACTCTGATTTAGTTCCTCTATTTGTTTTTCAACTAAGATTTTTATTCATGGAGATTGAAGAATTTTCAATTATGGGTGTGGAAGCATAAGGAAAGTGCTATATACTTAACCTCAAGAGACAAGTCTACCTAGAAACCATCTTTTTTTTTTTTGATCAACTAATTAACATATAGTGTATCATTAGTATCATAATATATATGTGTTATATGCAACTCTACCTCTGAAACTAATGATACAGATAACATATATCAGTTGAATATAACACCCAGTGCTCATCATATCATGTCCCCTCCTTAATGCCCATTACCCAGTTACCCCATTCTCCTACCCTCCCACTCTCCTCCCCTTCAGCAACCCTCAGTTTGTTTCTTATAGTTAAGAGTCTCTTATGGTTGTCTCTCTCTCTCTAACTTATTATTTTATTCTTCCTTCCCTTCCCTGTAATCCTCTGTCTTGTTTCTTAAATTCCACATATGAGTGAAATCATATAATTGTCTTTCTCTGATTAACTTATTTCACTTAGGGTAAGACTCTTTAGTTCTATCCACATGGTTGCAAAAGGTAAGATTTTATTTTTTGATGGCTGAGTATTATTCCGTGTGTGTGTGTGTGTGTGTCCATCTATTGATGGACATCTGGACTCTTTCCATATTTTGTCTATTGTGGACATTGTTGCTATAAGCATTGGAGTAATACCCCTTTGGGTCACTATGTTTGTATCCCTTAGGTAAATACCTAGTAGTGCAGTTGCCGGATCATAGGGTAGCTCTATTTTTAACTTCTTGAGGAATCTCCATACCATTTTCCAGAGTGGCTGTACCAGTTTGCATTCCCACCAGCAGTGTAAGAGGGTTTCCCCTTTTTCCACATCCTCACAGACATCTGTTGTTTCCTGACTTGTTAATTTTAGCCATTCTGACTGGTGAGGATGCCATGCCTCAGAACAGCGCTCTTGCTGGTTCTCTGCAAACAACCTTGCTTCCCACTGCAGCTTTTAGAGCATCTGCCTTCCAATGCCTTTGGTAAAAACCCATTCTCTTTGGAGTCTCATGACATCAGGCTATACCACTCTTCCTTTTCTTTTTTTTCTTTCTAAGATTTTATTTATTTACTAGGAGAGACACACAGAGAGAGGCAGAGACATGGGCAGAAGGAGAAGGAGGCTCCCTGCAGGGAACCTGATGTGGACTTGATCCCAGGACCCCGAGATCATGACCCAAGCCAAAGGCAAATGCTCAACCACTGAGCCACCCAGGTGCCCCTCTCCGTTTTCTTACTGATGTCATTTGCTTTCTTCTTAATCATTTATTCACTTATTGAAGTCTTTGACAACTGTGAGACAGACTTCACAACTGTCATCCCTACTTTCTCTCCTGTCAGGAGAGTTTCAGTGTACATGTACAATCATTTTAAAATTCTAGCCTTTGTTTTCTCCAGTTAATTTTGTGTCCACTCTATTGGAACAGTCTATTCCTATAGCTACACCATGTATTTTTCTAATAGATCATAATTTCATACGTTTTGCTTTGGCCAAAATCTTTTGTCTTTTAAGTTTCCCTTTGCCCTTGCTACTACTATAGCTGCTTTTAGAACACTCTAGTTTTTTGGATTTCTCTTATTTTCTCCTTCATCTAGCTTAGTTCAGAGCACTTAACCTTTCTTACTCAGCCTCACTTCATGGAGAGGATAGCAGAAGAATATATGACCTATTTTCCCACTAAGTACTTAATTGCTTCCCTTATACTCCATCTTTCTGCTGTTCTAGTAGAATTTAGTAACTCAATACAAAATCAGAGCCACAATCCTATTCCTTGAAACCTCTATGTTGGTTGCTGAAGGGCAGTGGTTCAAGAGCTACATCCATGCAGTCTTGTCTTGCTCATTTTTATGTACTTAGTACTGTGTATAATCTTTCCCCATACCTTTGATTAGCTTTATTTTTTAGACCCTATATGAATTATGTATCATGTAGCATGTATCAATACTTCATCCCTTTTTATTGCTGAGTAAGGAAATGGATTGCTGGATAAGGACATGGTGGAATTGCGGACTTATATGGTAACTCCATATTTAACATTTTGAGGAACTAGTCAAACTGTTTTCTAAAGTGGCTGCACCATTTTATAATCCCATGAGCAATGTATGAGAGTCCCTATTTCTTCCCATCCACACCAACACTTGTTATCATCTGACTCTTTGATTATTTGTTATTGTCTGTCTTCCTAATGGGTATGAAGTGGTATCTCATGATTTTTGTTTACATTTCCTGATTAATTAATGATTTCAGCATCATTTTCTGTCTGACATCATTACTTCGCAATAAAATACTAGCAAATAGGACTCAACAGTACATTAAAAGAATTATGGGATTTATTCCTGGGTTGCAGGGATGGTTCAACATTCAAAAATCAATGTGATACACCACATTAATAAACTAAAGGATAAGAACAATATGACCCTGTTAATAGATGCAGAAAAAGCATTTGACAAAATACAGCATCCTGTCTTGATAAAAACGCTCAACAAAGTAGAGATAGGTGGAACATACCTCAATATCATAAAGGCCATATATGAAAGACCTGCAAATAATCTCATCTTCAATGGGGATAAACATTCTAACCATTTCTACTTAGCATAGTACTGGAAGTCTTAGCCTTAGAAATCAGACAACAAAGATAAATAATAGGCATCCGAATTGGCAAAGAACAAATCAAACTTTCACTATTCGTAGACAACATGATACTCTATGTAGAAAACTCAAAAAACCACCAAAAATTCCTAGAATTCATTCATGAATTCAGCAAAGTTGCAGAATATAAATCAATGTGCAAAAATCTGTTGCATTTCTATACACTAATAATGAAGCAGCAGAAAAAGAAATCAAGAATCTATCCCATTTGCAATTGCACCAAAAATAGTAAGATACCTAGGAATAAACCTAACTAAAGACATAAAAAATCTGTACTCTTAAAACTGCAGAACATTTATGAAAGAAATTGAAGAGGACACAAAGAAATGGAAAAGCATTCCATGCTCATTGATTGGAAGAAAAACAATGTTAAAATATTTATACTACCCAAAGTAAAAGGTTAATTTTTGCAAAAAGATTAGCTTGTATTTTGATAAAGATTGTGTTTACCCGTAAGTCATAACAATATTAAAATCTACTGATCTGGGAACATGGGATATCTTTCCATTTAATTAGATTTTAATTACTTTCTTTTAACAATATGTATACCTTTCAGAGGACTAGACGTATTATTTTGTTAAACTTATTTTCAAATGCTTTATCTTTTTGAGGCTATGGTAAATGAAATTGTTTTTTTAATTTTATTTTGGGATTGTTCGTTGCTAGTATGTATAAATACAATAGTTGCTTGCGTATTGATCTTATATCCTGTAACCTTGCTGAGCTTGTTTATTAGTTGTACTAGTATTCCTATGAATTTCATGGGATTATTTTATATATAAGATCATGTTATCTGCAAATCTGAAATAGTTTTACTTTTTCCTTTACAATCTGGTTGCCTCCCCCCACCCTTGCTCAATTGATTTGGCTACTCTAATGTTAAATAGAAGTAGTAAGATGGAAATCCTCATCTTTTTGATCTTAGAGGGAAAGGATTCAGTCTTCAGTACTAACTATAATGTTGGCTCTGGGTTTTTCATAGATGTTTTATAAGGCTGAAGAAGTTTTCTATTTCTAGTTTGTTGAGTTTTTTATCATGAAAACATTTGTCAAATTGTTTTTCTTCATCTATTGAGATGATCATGTGATTTTTGAGTTTAATTTTATTAATATGGTATATTACCTTAGTTAATTTTCAGACATCAAAACAACCTTGTATTCCTAAGATAAATTTCATTGGATCATGCTGTATGATTCTTTTTGTATATTGTTAGATTTAATTTTCTAGGATATTGTTGAGGATTTTTGCATCTTTTTTAATAGGAGATATTGGGCTGTAATTTTCTTTTTTATGATATATGTCTAGTTTTGGTATCAGATTAATGCTGGTCTCATAGAATGAATTAGGAAGTGTTCCTTCTTGTGTATTTTGGAAGTTTGTGAAGGATTTGTATTAATCTTTAAATGCTTGATAAAATTCAAGTGAAGCCATTTGGGCCTGGGATTTTATTGTATGTTTTAAAATTACTGATTCAGTCTTTTTATTTGTTATACATCCATTCAAATTTTCTATTTCTTCTCGACTCAGATTTGATAGTTTTGTGTTTTTCTAGGACTTTTTACTTCATTTGTTATTTAATTTTATGGCATACAGTTGATTCCAAGTCCTTTAAAATTATGTTTCATTTTACAAATTCAACTATAATTTACATACAGTGAAGTGCTCATATTTGCATTGTACAGCTCTATGACTTTAACAAATGCACAGAACCCAAACCCAATGTAGAGAGAACATTTTTATCATCTCAGATATTTTCCTCCTGCCCTTTTCCAGTCTGTTCCTTTCCTTTTCTTGAAGGTAGGTATTATTCTGCTTCTACCACCATAGATTAATTTTGCTTATTATTGAACTAAATGCAAATAGGTAAGTAAAAAAATGTGTGCACATTTGTTTCTGGCTTCTCTTGATCAACGAAATATTTTTAAGAATCACCTATTATTATATGTATCAGTAGATTGTTTCTTTTTATTACTAAGCAGTATTCCATTGTTTTGTTTTCTAGTTTTTGGCTAGAATAGAGCTGTTATATCAGCTATATGTCACCAAGTTGTTTTGAGGGATGAATGATTTTATTTGTCTTGAGTAATTGCATAGGTGTGAAACTGTTAGGTTATAGGGCAGATGCATTTTTTTAACTACATAAGAAACTGCCAAAGAGTTTTCTAAAGAAGTTGTTAGCATGTTTGTTATACCCATCACCAGCTAAAGATGAGCATTCAGATTGTTCAAAATACTTGTTAACATTTGGTATTATCAGCTTTTTTAGTGTTAACCATTCCAGTGTGTGTTTATAGTGGTATCTTATTGTATTTTTAATTTTTAAATAGCTTTTTGAGGAATAATTGACATAAATTGCACATGTTTAAAGTGCACACAGGCATACAGTCGTGAAATCATTATACAATCAAGATAATGAAGGTACCCATTATTTGATTCACTTTGTAATTCCTCTCTCCTGCTTCTTCCCACCCCTCCATTTTCAGGAAACTACTGATCTGCTTTCTGTTACTGTAAATTAGTTTGATGTTCTAGAATTTTACTTTATTATTTAATTTTATTTCTATTTATTTTTAATTCAAGTATAGTTGGCATATAATAATGGTATTCCAGAATTTTATATAGATGGAATCATAAAATATGCACTCTTATTTTTTCTGGGTTCTTCCACTCAGCATAACTATTGTGAGATTCATTTATGTTATTGCATGTATTAGTAGTTTATTTTTATTGTGGAGTGGTATTCCACTGCATAGATAGATATACTACAATTTGTTTACCTACTTACCTGGTGATATATATATATATTTGGCATTTTCAGTTTTTGGCTATTACAAATAAAGTTACTATGAACATCTAAGTACAAGTCTATATGGAGATATGCTTCCATTTCTCATGGGTAAGACATATATGTGTATTGCTGAACCATACAGTAGGTATATGTTTAATGGTTTAAGAAACTGCCAAACTATTTCCCCAAGTGACTATTCCACTTCACATTCCCACCAGCAGTGTATGAGAGTTCTAGTTTTTCTACATCTTTGCCCATATTTGGTATACTCAGTCTTAAATTTTAGACATCCCAAAACATGTGTAGTGGTTATTATTGTAGTTTTAATTTGTATTTCCTAATGAGTAACGAAGTTGAATGTCTTTTCATGTGCACTTTGCTATACATCGATTGTTTCTGTTGAAATGCGTTTGAATCTTTTGATCATTCGAATCATTGGACTGTTTTTTTTTTAATTATTGAGTTTTGAGAATTCTTTACATATTCTACATACAAGTTCTTTATAAGATGTGATTTGTAAATTTTTTTTTTTGCAGTTTGTTGCTTTTCTTTTCACTCTCATAACAATTTCTTTTCAAAGAGCAGGAGTTCTTAATTTTGAGAAAATATAATTTATCGTTTTCTTTTATGAATCATGATTTTGGAGTCATACCTAAATTAATGCCTACCTCAAGGTCTAAAGATTTTTCTGTTATGTTTCTTCTATAAGTTTTTTAGTTTGGTTTTACATTTAAGTTTATGATTCATTTTGAGTTCAGATTTTAAAGATGTACAGTATGATTTGAGATTCTTTTATTATTTTTGCATTTGAGTGTTCAATTGTTTCAGAACTATTAAAAAGATTATTTTTTCCACTGAATTGCTTTTGCATCTTTGTTAAAAATCAGTTGACTACACATAAACATAAAATTATGAACTTTATTCTGTTTAATTGGTATATTTGGCTATTTTTCTAATCATATTACACTGCCTACAGTAGCATAGTAATAAATCTTGAAAGCAGGTAGTCTCAGTCTGCTAACTTAAAAATTTTTAAAAAATTTGCCTACTTTAATTCCTATGTACATCCCCAAGAATTTTAGAATCAGGGTGTTAGTTTCTACAATAAAAACTTATGGGGAATTTGGTTGTGTCAATTTTATGATGTTACCTATAGTTTTTTTTTTAAAAATATTTTTTATATTCTCCCTTCTGACTGGTTTTAACTGGTTTCCTTTTGTAAAGCTCTGTGTTTCTGTTTTTTTTTTTTTTTAAATGATCACTAACTCAGTTCTGTTTCCCTCCTTCCCCTATTTTCTTGTTGGACATTGGGCTCTAACTTAATCTCTTTCATCTTTTGTTTAGCTGAGCTCCCATCTAATCCTTCATTTTATCCTTTTGCCATTACTCATTATAAAGAACAAAAAATGTAGTTCTGTATGAATTTTCCAAAGAGTGTCATTCTGAGCACAGGAATCTAGGATGGGCCTGTAACTTAGAAGTATCTTTTTTTTTTTTTTTATTGTAGTTTTTGAATTCTCAAAAGGGTTATGGGATGTACTTATTTATACTTTAGGGTACATTGCTTGAAAACCATCTTGGGAAAAAGCAAGGTATAAATAATAAATAAATAAAATATCCTTCCAGTTACCAGTCTTTGATATGCCAGGTGCGGTTTAAGGAACTTCTGGTAAATCCTGGATATGGGGCATTAAGGCAGATCTGTTATCTATTATTAGGGCCTGGATATAGGAAGCTCAGTTTTGGATGATTTCTTCCCCCTGGGTATCTTGAACTGGGTGTTAAAGAGTGGAACATATGTTTTAGATGTAGAAATTCATGAATAAAATGGCCTTTGGGTAAGCCTAGGTATTTTAAACATCTGGTCCTCAAATGCAGAGATCACCTTTCTATTCCTCTTGATGTAAGAACCATCATGTAGGTAGTGGGAAATTCCTGGGCCACGGCAATAGCCTTCTAACTGACCTCATTGTCTTCATTCTGTCCTCATAATACCATATTTTAGTATTTTTGTTTTCTTTAAACATAGACATTAGTGTTTCTTTATAATTTTAAAAAGTGAGTCTTTGATGATATATTTTTTCCAGAATAATGTTCAATTCCCATCACTTGGGACTAAAAAGCTTTTGCTGCTTGTTTTCTTTTACCATCCACATCTCCTACAACTCTCTATTGTAAGCAATGTGTATAAGCCCACATATGTCCACATCTCTATATCTTTGCTGCTTTTATTTCCCTGCCTAGAATATCTTTTCTACTTCCAAAATTATATATATGTCTTTCAGTACTCATCTTCAGTGTCACTTTCTGTAAACTCTAACCCTGAATTCCTTCCAAGTCACAATTACCACATCTTCTGGTTATTTTGGAATTATAACAGCTAGCATTTACTATACACTTACTAAAAGGTAGGTACAGGATAAATGATATAGAAATAGAAAAAACCCAATAGAACAGCTCAATGAAACCAGATACTGGTTCTTTGAAAAAGTTAATAAAATTGATAAACCTCTAGCCAGACTTATCAAAAAGAAAAAAGACCCAAATAAATAAACATCATCATTATGAATGAGAGAGGAGAAATAACAACAAACACCACAGAAATAGAAACAATTCTAAGAGAATATTATGATAAACTATATGCCAATAAACTGAACAACCTACAAGAAATGGATAAATTCCTAGAAACATATACATTACCAAAACTAAAACAGAAAGAAACAGAAAACTTGAACAGAAAAATAACCAGCAAAGAAATGAAATCAGTAATCAAAAAACTCCCAGCAAACAAAAGTCTAGGACCAGAGGGCTTCATAGGCCAATTCTACCAAAAATTTAAGGAAGAGTTAATACCTAGTCTCAAAATATTCCAAAAAACAGAAAAGAAAGGAAAAATCCAAACTCATTCAATGAGGCCAGCATTATAGTGATACACCAGATTAAGACACCACTAAAAAGGAGAACTACCAGCCAATATCCCTGATGAACATAGATGCAAATATTCTCATTAAAATATTAGCAAACCAAATCCAGCATTAAAAATCATTCACCACAATCAGGTGGGATTTATTCCTGGGTAGGTACTATTATTATACCACTTTTTTGTTAGCAGACCCACAGCGAGTAAGTAGTAGGATTCAACTGTAACATTTCTCATTCCAGCATTGATACTTTCATTCAAGCACCTCATGTGCCTTTTATTATGGCACTAACAACTAACTGTGTTGCAAATTCCTTCAAAATACATTTGCTTTGAGAGTAGAAAATTTCATTTCCCAATTATCTCACAGTGCCTTATAGAATGCTCATCACAAGTATTTATAACTTAAAAATGTTTGAGAAATTCTTTCTGGTATGTCAGGCATCCATTCAAGTGAGCCTTAAAAAGGGAGAAAAGTCTATTACAATGAAATAGAACTCAAGAAATTAAAGGACATGAAATGAGAAAGGGGAATGACATCAGAAAGTAAGGCAACCATCCTCTGATTCTCTTTCAGGCAGTATGTAATTTCTTGTGTCTTCTTTTTGAACACTTTCTGTTCTTTCTTATTCTTTCCATTTATGACAGGAAATGGTTTCACCAATTTTGTAGTGACACTTTCTCTGTGCTCACTGCAAGCAATTGACTGACTGGAATTCCATATTTCCCATTTTGATTCATGAAAGAGAAAATCTGAACAGGACAGGTACTCACCCTTGGACCACATAGTCGCATGCAGAGGACAGCAAGAGATACTATCAAATGAACTCATAGTTATAGATACAGTTCATAGAAAAAGAAGAGGGCCTAGGCCAAGAAGCAGACACCTCTAAAATAGTATTTATTTTAGATAAACTGTCGTATCTGGATAAATTAACATTTTATTTGCTATGTTTACCATCTATTATGCTGGTAAGAATGATCTATTTGTTGCTTCTTAAGTGAAACTGTGGACAACAAAACACAATGAGTTTGAGCATTTTCTTTCCAGAGCCCTGCTCCTTAAATCTCATTGAACAAGACAAGAGTAGAGGCAATTAGATGTCTTTGTTCTGAGAGAAAAAGTTGTCCATGTTGCCTATTTATTTGAAAATACTTTGCACTTGGTGTCTGGTATTTTTCTTTCTCTTTTTTTTTTTTTTTTTTTTTTTTTAAATATTTTACTTATTTATTTATGAGAAACACACACACACACACAGAGGTAGAGACACAGGCAGAGGGAGAAGCAGGCTCCACGCAGGAAGCCCGATGTGGGACCCGATCCCGGGACTCCAGGATCATGTCCTGGGCCGAAGGCGGGCGCCAAACCGCTGAGCCACCCAGGGATTCCCGGTGTCTGGTATTTTTTAAAAAAGTTTAATTATACAGTGTAATTCATATTGTAGGTGTTGATAATTGACTGGATACCATGCAATGCCATATTGATTTTTAAGTCTCTGATTCTCCAAGGAGCATGTAATCCCTTGGAGAAACACACTTGGATACTGATGACATAAAACCTTCTCAATTTATCTCTCAAGGTTTCATCAAAAGCTATGTACAGTTTTACTATTTCTGACAAGCAGTGAAAAGAAGTTGTTTTTCTCACTACATAACTCCTTGGTAAGTTGGTGATTCCTCACATGGAGTATTTACTCCACCCCCACCCCACTAACTTAAGTAAGGTGTCAGATATTTTCCATAATTTCAATGGGAACGACAGCCAGATCTATCACTGCATGGTGAGCCATGCCAAGGAGATGGACCACAAATTGCCTCCCAGGACCTCATATTATTGTTTATTAATCAAGTGCTGACAGTATGTTTGCCTTTCTGTTAAGTGAGGAGAAGAAACAGACTCAACTTTCTGAGTTCAAGGTCTGAATCAGTCAGACAGTGTAGGGCAAGTTGGAATACTCTGATGGCTACATCTCAGTCAGGTATGAGTTGATTTACTTCCATGGTACAATTTCTTCTCATGCAATGGGGGAAATTATGATTTAATAGCAGTGAAAGGTATGAAGTTCAGACTGTTTTTTAGATGAAAAGCAGTTGCCTATTAAAAAAAAGTAGTCCTTTTTTCTCCTTTAGTCTTCTAAGTCCTCTCTTCTCACCCTCAATGAAGTAAACTAGAGTAATTTGGCTTATTCTATGCATAGAAGAGAATAACACTCAGAAATGACCCAGATTCATTTTATTTCCATGGAGATTTGTGGCTCTTCAATATTAGTGCATATTCCTTGCCTATGCAATAGGAGGTGAGGTTGGGTGAGAGCCAAGCTGAGTCTTCATAATATAACCATGCCTTGCAAATGCCAATTATTCGAACTGGATTACCTCTCCTGTTAACAAGTCCCTTTGCCTTTTTAGACAGCTGTGTAGGGAATTCTCTACAAGTTCTTCCAATCTCATATGACCCAGATGTTGTCTATATAAGGATAAAAATGAGAACAAATCTTGAGAAATTTGAAATAACTTTAGATTGTTACATTCCCCTGGGGCAGGATAGCTTAAGAATGTGTCACCTTCAAGTCTGTGGTAAGTGATTGATGAATTCAATAAAAGGATTTGATTTTTGATAGGAACTATTTCTTGGAACAAGTATCAGTGAATCATAGAAGAGAACTAATTGCACCTACATGCTATTCTGAATCTGTGAGGATGAATATGTATTTGTTTATTATATTGAGTGAGGAAAAAGGAAAGTAGAATTATGGTACAGGAAGTAGGAGTCAAAGTGGAACAAAATTGTTTATTGGCAGGTACACTCTGATACAGCTAAAAACACAAAGTATGAATTTTGAATTTCTGGAATAGAAAAGGACTTGTGACCATAAGGTGGTATTACATTACTTCCAAATTTTCTTTATGACAAAACTCATTTTCTTATATCTTGATGCAGAAATTAAAGATAATTTTTTTCACAAACCAGCAGTGTATCTTATATAGTAACTCAAATGATTCACAAGTGATTTCAATTGTGATTGATTTCTTCTCCAGAAACAAAATTTCACCTGAAATTTTTTGCTTTTTACTTAATAGTTGTGTATTTTTTGTGCTTCTATTATATGCCGGGCCTGAGCTTAGAACTAGAGTATATATTCATTTTATTACTGTCTTGTCCACACTCATTGTCTCAATAAACAAAGACATGATTGCACTCCTAATAGAGTGCACACTTAATTCATGGATTTTAAATATCCTTTTCTAATGTAGCTCTCATATAAGATCAACTTATTTCAAGCCAATTTCTTGATCCTTTCTACGATAAAAATATTCTGGCCAACAGAGCTGTTGTGGGATTTGAGCTTGTTTTAAATTGACCAGTATGGATGTCAATCCAAAGGCCACTCAGCGTAGCAGAGTAGCTCTTGGGATTTGGAACACTTTGGATTCTTCCTCCAAAAGCATCTATAATGAACAGAGTTATTTTGAAAGCATTCCCTGCAGTTCATGCCTTAATTCAATCATCTGGGAATAGGAAAGCAGATCCCTCTCAATACACCACTAACTTGGATTTCTATGGTATTATGCACAATCTTTTCATTTATTTTTACAGTGATAGAGTGGTTTCTGAGCCAAGTTCTGCAAGTCTTTGGGGGAGAAGGAAAAGGTTTTGGATGGTTCCAAATTCTTGAAGTGACAACTGACATTTAAAAAAAATAATTTTGCTCTTCTTCAGAAATGAAAACAAAGAGTAAACTACACACCTCAGAGCAGAAGGATACAGTTCTTGGCTTTTTGGATCATGTTGGCAAAAAAAAAAAAAAAAAATTTAAATAAAAAAATAAACAAATTCCTTTGATTCAAGAATGTTTTGTTGTAAAAAAAAAAAAAGAATGTTTTGTTGTAACACTGCCCTTTAAGTCACTTCTCCAGCTTTTTACTAACTTGCTTTATTACTTTGAACCAGAAAATTAGAAATGAAGAACTAAACTATATGAGAGAAATAGATTATAAGACCTAGCAGCATTAATCATGAAAATGGTACCTATCAAATCCCTTTGCACTTTTGTAGTGCTTACATAGAAGTAATTGCTGCTTATTAACACCCTCCTTCTTTAGAGGAGTTAATTTATTTGAAAGGAGTTTGATTTCTAAAGATTTTGTTAGTTCTCAGTACACATGCAAATAAATTATTATATTGAAATGAGATCAATAAACACAGGCCGATTTCTGTTTGAGAAAAACCCTGTTACATAAACAAGAAACTTCAGTGAGCCAGCACTTTTTATTTACTCACAATCTTTCCCCCAACCCCATTTCTTTTTTTGTTTTGCTTTAAACTGTTAAGTACGACCTTCATTATTTACTGTGGAGTGGAGATATATTGTTGCCTTTTAGACCAAGGATATATTTTAGACTGAACAGAAAAACTCATTGACTATTAAAGAGAGTGAAAATAATGCTTGGAAACAATTCTCTAAGAATGCTAAATAAGGAAAAATGCCTAAACAACAAAAAAGATTCATCATGAGAAATCCCACTAAATTGCTTTCATTGGGACTATGCTTTAATTACTTAACAGTATTAATTCCAAAAAATCATTTCCAATATAGAAAGCATCACAGATACTTCTGTTCAATATCTGGCTAAATTAGAGCCATGTCAATGTGTTTTTTTCAGTATCTGAGAGTAATGTAAGGAATAGAAAGGATTTATGATTCTGTAATAGTATTGAAAAGAGCAAGACTAAAGGGGAGACTTTGTTTTCTAGGAGTAATTAACTATGGAGGAAATTTTACTGTACTAGGACTCTATTCTATGTTTTTATTTTGTTTTTAGGATAATATTTGGTAGTTCTGACATAGTAAGGAAAGCAGATGTTGTTATATAGAAAATCTAAGGCAAAAACTGTATAAAATTAGCCCTCTGGTTCTTATATTTATCCTATCTTGGTCTGTAACTCTGCAGTGCAGCTCTTGAAATGAAAATTGAAGTTGCTGAAGTACATTCATTTAGGGACAAAGAAAAATACTTTCAATTTTAGTCCTGACTTTTGTATCTAAGAATGCATAAAAATGAAAGATTGATGTAATTAAATTTAACTCTAGAATAGGAGAATCAATGTTTGGCACATAAATCCCAGAACATTAGGTCTCAAGTAGATTTAACATTGTTTCAGAGTAGATGTTCAAGTAAAGATGATAAGAACAAGATAAATAAAATTTTGTTATTTTAAGACAATGATTTTGTACCAGAATTAACAAGGCTCATCTGAGGTGATCCTCCTATAGAGGTAGATATAAGCTTTTTGATATAGTAAGGGTAGATATAAGGAGATTATGTCCCAGATGTTTAGACATATTTGCCATTATATTTTAGAACCGAGGATAGTTTTCATTGAACTAAATTTTAAGCTGTTACCACATTTTCCTGCCTTAATTTGTGAAGCTCTGATGTATGTTTAGAAAATTGGATAAAGAATGAGTGAGTGAAATTGTGACTCTAAAATGAAGGACCTGAAAGAACACATGGATCTTTCCCCTATTTCCAGAAATTATTAGAACTGCTTCTTTTTGGAGTTAGACCACATGTATCATATTTTCCATTTCTAGTGGGTGCACTTGTCACCTTCACATCGGGTTAAGAGGTGTAAAACCCTACTACACTTGACATGGTTCTTCGAAGTATTCCCCATATGAAATATAGCAAAAAATAAAAAAATTTGTGTTCCTTAGAATCTGCAAGTGTCTTTCCCAGAAAGAGGGAGTGGCTATAAAAATTTGGTTAAGTGAGTTGTGCTCATGTCTGCATGAAAAATGACCTAGGGAACACAGAGGTATCATGTTTCAATTTTCTACAAGATCTTTCTGTCTTTCTTTCTTTTTTTTTTTAATTTTTTTAATTTTATTATTATTTTTTAATTTATTTATGCTAGAGAGAGAGAGAGAGGCAGAGACATAGGCAGAGGGAGAAGCAGGCTCCATGCACCGGGAGCCCGACGTGGGATTCGATCCTGGGTCTCCAGGATCGCGCCCTGGGCCGAAGGCAGGCGCCAATCCGCTGCGCCACCCAGGGATCCCTCTTTCTGTCTTTCTTGACCTTTTCTGTGTCAGTATCTTTTCTTGAACTGGATAATAGTCAAATTTTGAAAAGTGTGGGTCATGCTCCCAGGAGAGGCACTCTGCTCTCTTTCTGTATTTGTGTGGGTTTACTCCGATAAGGGTGCCCTGATTGCTTGCCAGCTGCCAGGTTAAATTTGGTTTATGAAATTATTTTAGCTTGTGAAACAACAAAATGAAATGGAAACTCATTTCATAAAAATGGCACCTGAAGAAATTCTTCAGACAAAAACATCAAAGGATGAATTAGCAAATGAATTTTCTTCCAGTGTCCAGAAACACTATGGTTGTGTTCCATCATCCAGGAAGGAGGAACTGTTATCTCATCTTCAATGATTCATAGCCTGGCAGACCACAGGAAAGCTGGAGGTACTCTAGGCTCAAAATCTGGATTTGGTGCTACTTTAGGATATATTCAGTTTTAGGCTTGCACATAACAGAGAAGACCTAAATTAACACTTCCTTTTTCTTTTTCCAAATTTTTGGAATTTAATGTTGAAATTGCTCTTTGGAAGTGAGAAAAAAGAAATACTTATTTAGTTGGAATTCTCTTAGCCATAGTTTCTCTATGAAAGGAAGAGGGACTATTTGACATTGAGTTCAAGTCCCACTAGTATTCTATGGAGCAACAGTTGCAAGCTGACAACTTTATGGGTATGGTATTTGACCACAACCTCAGCCAATGTATTGAACATATGTTTATACCTTTTCTAAACATATGTTTAGAAATGAGAAATTGGCAAGTTTTTGTGACTTAAAAAGCAAGAGTAGAGACATAGTCAAGCTGACAATATTGAAAGGTCACTTCAACAATCATGATTATGGTAATCATAATTAGTGTTATATTTTATTGTTTAAAAGTACTTCTGAATAAACTGTCTATCCAGACAATGGAGTATTATTTACCTCCAAAAAGAAATGAGCTATCAAGCCATGACAAGACATGGAGGAAACTTAAATGCTTATTACTAGGTGAAAGCAGCCAATCTGAAACGGTTACACACAATATGATTTCCACTATATGACATTCTGGAAAAGGACAAAAACGATGGTGACTGTAAAATAATTAGTACCTGCCTTGGGTTAGTGGGAATGGAGGGATATTTGGTGGAGCACAGAGGATTTCTAGGGCACTGAAACTATTCTGTAAGATACTATAATGGTGGATACATGTCAGTATATTTGTCAAAACCTGTAAAATGTGCAACACAAGGGTTACCCCTAATCTAAACTACAGATTTTTGGTGATGAAGATGTGTCAAAGTAGGTTCGTTGACTATAACAGATGTATCACTGCAGTTTAGGTTGTCACTAGTGGTGGAGGTTGTGTGTGTGTGGAGACAGGGATAATATAGAACCTTTCTGGACTTCCCGCTCAATTTTGCTGTGAACTTGAAACTTCTCTAAAAAAGTTTACTCATTTACCAAAAAGTATTTCCTCCCTTAATCTTAACAGTAATCCTGTACTGGGGTTAAAATATTATTTTAATTTTCAATAAATACTGTTTGAATGCCTACTCACTCTTCTAGGCACTGGGATTATGGTAACAAACAGTCCTTAACTCATGAAATTTACACAACTTGGTTGATTTGACTTCTAAGTAGTTTAATTTAAAATTTAAGCCCAGTCATTTTAACTCCATACTGTCTAGTGTTTCTACTATACTCCCCAAGCTCCTTGTAACTGAGCCTCAGTGCACATATGAGACAAAATTAGAGGTCAGTGGTCCAGCAAAGCATTCCCAATTAAAAAGCATAGAAAAAGGAACACCAATGTATGAAATACTATTACCTTGACAAGGAAGAGTCACTATAACCTGTGTAGATACTGTAAAAAATCATGCTTTTAAATATGGAATATTGAAAAGTGAAAAAATTTGTTTTAGAATATGACCTACAATGCTTTTTGTAGATGAGTTGCTTTTACAACTGCAAAGAGTGATTTTCAGAAGAATTTCTAGTATTTCCATGGTAGATTTGACCAATATGTGCTCATTTATGCTTGGCTGTACAATGGATCTTTTTTCTTTTGAAAATATGTATTTTTTAATAGACTATCTGGAGGAGGCTTAAAGAGAATGTGTTGATACTTAACTCTGTTATAACAAACATTAAATGTGTTTAAAGTCTTTTGTCAAACTCAGTCTAGAGCTCACCAAGGTTATTTTCAAGTTCAGAAATTTATTTCATTGACATAATTCCTTTGTCATCAGGATCTGCTCCTGGTTTGGCTAAATTAAATATTTTTCAGAACTACAATTTAATTATTTTTGTATCATCCAGAAAAAAACCCCACCTTAAAAATTGGAATTAAGTTCAGATTAATTATGGTAAAAAGAATCCTTGGCATTTCTTTAGGGATCCACCCGTGGGTTTTCCAGTTTTATCACATTTTAAAACAAACTCAATTTCTATACTTATGATTAAGTAACATTGACTTTTAATGCTAGGTGTTAGAAAGACTGTGGGCTTTGGAATCAGAGCTACTTTAGTTTGAATCTTGACTCTTCATTGCTTTGAGCAAATTGCTTCATTTCTCTGTAAATTCTGTAATTTCTCTATAAAATTGGATTAGTAATAACTGCTATCTCACAGGATTGTATGACCCCATCTGCATAAGGCACATTCCTTAGAAGAGAGCATTTATCAGGGCACAGTTTCTTATTTATTATCATACAAAACTGAGGATAGAGTTGTGTTATTTTAATTCCTTTTGGCAATACAGAGATGTTTTTGGTTGTTTTTATTTGACCTTTACTGAGTTCTCACTGTAATAGTATTTTTATATTTCTTCATGCAGGACTTGCTTAGAGATCTCTGACTTCCTAAAGATCTCAGAGCACTGCCTGATTCATAGACTCAGCCTATGAGCTTGGCTGAATTTGTGTTTATGTGTCTTAGAGACAATATTCTCTAGAAGGACTTTTAGCATGGAGGTAGAGACAGGAAGAAGAAAAGAATTGAGGAGGTTTAAATAGCAGCATTTTTACCGTATTACTTTCTCTCTTTCTCCTGATGTTAATCATTGTTGCTCCATGTTTTATTTCAACCTCATTACAAGGTTTACTTACTGCCTGTGGCTTGCTGTTCGATAGCAGCCCAATTACTGTTGGGTTTATGGTTATCATTCTTTCACATAATCTTCTCCTTTTAATATGCCCCACTGCATTCATCATTCACAGCCTTCAAACAGGTGTCTCTTTAACAGTGTTTGGAGCTAAACATCCTGATTTTTCATATTAATCAGACTATATAATGGGCATATTTCACATATGTAGCAGGTTTTTTCCAAGCTGTGCCTTGATTCTTGGTGAGGCACAGACAGGTATTATATCAGGTAACAAAGAGGAGGAACAATCTAAAGATGACCCTAGATTCTTACTGCAGATGTGAGCTATAACACAGCAGAGGACCAAAGAATATTTTTAAAAAATTAATAGGCATCAATTTTTTTTGTGATTGACATCCATTTTTCTTGCCAAATTAAAGCAAAACTTTTTAGAAATTAAAAAAATCGCAATAAGTACCACAAAAAATGTGTAATGTAATAATCGTTCATTTTCCCACCAGCAAGAATGTACTACTGTTGATATTTTGCTGCATTTGCTTCTCATTTTGTTTTAATGAAAAATCACTTTGCCATTTCTATAAAATTGATATGTCCTCACACTATGACTTCAGATAGTACAGAGCAAGTAAAATTAAAAAGATTGAAAAAATTCAGTCACTCCCACCACCTGGGAACAAACATCATTAACATTTAGGAAATACCATTACAAACTTCTTTTTATTCACATAAATATAGAGAAGAAAGATGGAAAGATATACTTTTATCAAAATAAGATCATGTTATTGATACTATTTCTGATAAAAATGTATATATAATTTGAATTGAATTAAGCAAAATCATACTGAATTGAAATACAGAGGAATCCCAAAACTTCAAATATATGGATATATGTACAGAATATCTATCATCTATCTATCTATCTATCTATCTATCTATCTATCTATCTATCATCTATCTATCTCATTAAAAGATATATATCCTAAAATATCCTGCTAAAAAAAGAAAATATATAATGGAAAAATATGAATTTAGAGACGTGTTTTTAATTTTTTTTTTAACTGCTTGGTTAAATTTTAACGAGTGGCAACTGAATGCCTACAGTAAAAGAGCTGGATGCTTAGTGATCCTGAAGCTTCCCTGATTTTTCTTCAATGCATAAGCACTTGACACCCATTTGTTTCAGTGACCAGACTTCTCACAGGATTTTAAAAATTAATTCTATATTTTTAACAACTACCAGGCCTTTCATATTCCTGGATTCTTTGAATTTTCTTTTGAATAGATCTATTTGCCAAGTAGTTTTTTGAAAGGCTTATGGCTCTGGTACAACCACTCTGGAAAACAGTAAACAGTATGAGGAGGTTCGTCAAAGAGTTAAAAATAGAGCTATCCTACAACCTAGCAATTGTACTACTAGGTATTTACCCAAAAGATACAAACATAATGATCTGAAGGGGCATCTGCACCCTAATGTTTATGGCAGCAATGTCCACAATACCCAAACTATGGAAAAAGCTCAGATGTCCATCAACAAATGAATGGATAAAGAAGATATATATGTTATATATAATGGAATATTACTCAGCCATGAAAAATGAAACCTTACCATTGGTAATGACATGGATGGAATTAGAGCATATTATTAGAGCATATTATGCTGAGTGAAATAAGTCAATCAGAGAAAGACAATTATCACGTGATCTCACTCATGTGGAATTTAAAAAACAAAACAGAGGATCATAGGGGAAGGGAGGGATAAAGAAAATAAGATGAATCAGAGAAGGAAAGAAACTGTAAGAGACTCTTAAGTATAGGAAATAAGCTGAGGGTTGCTGGAGGGTAGGGGATAGAGGGATAGGGTAACTGGGTGATGGACATTAAGGTGAGCACATGATGTAATGAATACTAGGTGTTGTATTCAACTGATGAATCACTGAACTCTTCCTCTGAAACTAGTAATACACTATATGTTGAATAATTGAATTTAAATAAATTTTAAAAACTAAAAATAAAAAAAGACTCATGGCTTGTATATTCCTCAAATTCTTTCACATTTCAGAATGATTGTCTATTTATTTATTGCCTTTATACCTGAATACTAAACTAAGCACAGTATGCTTGGCTCACACTTTTTTTCCCTCAGAATTTCATAGATACTACTCTGTTGTCCCCTGGCATATGATATTGCTTTGCAAAAGCTTGAGACCAACCTTTTCTCCCTTGTCAATGATTTGTTTTAAAGCCTAGATATTTTCAGAATTCCTTCCTTATTCCTTCTTAGAGCATAAAAACTTGACTACTATCTATCATCTATCTATCTATCATCTATCATCTATCTATCATCAGTATTGTAATTTCTGGAGCATATTGCATTTACTTTTCCAATGACAAATTCAATTTTTTCTTCATTCTAGAACATTTTTCTTTTATTACATCATTGAATAAAAATTTGATTCCCTTTATTGGACTTACTACTTTGTGGAAAACAAGTATTCTTAATTCGATCATCTTTGCTTTTCTCATTCATTAATTTTTCTCTGAATGTTATTATTTCTTTTTTTATGTAAATCTTTTGTGATCCCTCAAGCTTTCCTCTGTGACAATAGCTTTCCAGTGGTGCCTGTGGAATTAATTGTTCTTTGAAATCTATTCTAACATTATTTTATTTTTACCCTTAATATTTATTTATTTATATATTTTTAAAAAGCTTTTATTTATTTATTATGAGAGACACACACAGAGGCAGAGACACAGGCAGAGGGAGAAGCAGGCTCCATGCAGGGAGCCCAAGTGGGACCCGATCCCAGGACTCCAGGATCACGCCTGGGCCAAAGGCAGGGTCTAAACTGTTGAGCTACCCAGGTGTCCCCAGGATTGACTTTCTCAACAACTTTCCTGTATATCATACAGAACTGTTAGCTAGTCATCATGTTGTACATTATATCCCTCTACTTATTTATCTATTTATGTTTATCTTCTTTTTTTCCTTTCCTTTTCTTTTTTTTTTTTTTTAGAGAGGGAAAGAGAGATTGAGAGGGGGGGGGAAGGGACAGGAGGAGAGGGAGAGAAAGAATCTTAAGCAGGCTTCATGTCCAGTGAGGAGCCCTATGTAAGGCTTGATCTCATAACTGTGAGATCATGACCTGAGGCAAAATCAAGATTCAGACGCTTAACCAACTGAGGCATCTGGGTGCCCCAGTACTTATTTATCTTATAATTGGAAGTTTGTACATTTTGAACACCTTTCTCCAATTTCTCCCCACCCCCTTCCACCTCTGGTAAATACAGGTCTGATTTCTTTCTATCAGTGTGATTTTTTTTTTTAAAGATTCTACACATAAGTAAGATCACACAGTACTTATCTTTGTCTTATTTCATTTAGCAGAATACCTCCAAGGTGCATCCAGTTGTCATGAATGTAGAAATTCCTCATTTTTTAAATGGCTAAATAATATTCTATGGTATATGTCACAACTTTTTCCCCATTCATCCATCAACAGACACTTAAGTTGTTTCCATGTCTTGGCTATTGTAAATAATGCTGCTGGAACATGGGGGTGAAAATAACTTTAACAGTTAGTGTTTTCATTTCCTTTGTATATATATTGCATAAAATGGATTTTCTGGATTATATGGTAGTATTATTTTTAAGTTTTGAAGGTCCTCTCTACTATCTTCCATAGGGGCTATATTAATTTACAATCCCACCAACAGTGCATAAGGGTTCCTTTTTCTTAACATGCATGCCAGCATTTATCTCCTGTCTTTTTGATAATGGCCTTTCCAACAGGTTCGCGAAATTATATCTCACTGTGGTATTAGTTTGCATTTTCCTAATGGCAAGTGATGGCAAGCATTTTTTTCATGTACTTGTTAGCCTTTTGTACATCTTTGGAGAAATTTATATTCAGGTTTTTGCTAAATTGAGTTATTTATATATTTTGGACATTAATCCCTTATCACATACATGATTTGCAAATACTTCCCCTCATTCTATAGGCTTTTTTTTCACTTTGTTGACAGTTTCTTTTGCTTTACAGAAGCTTTTTAGTTTGATGTAGTCCTATTTGTTTATTTTTGATTATGTGACTTATGCATTAGGTGTCATACCCAAAAAATCATTCTCAAGACTCATGCCAAAGAGCTTTGTTCCTATGTTTTCTTCCAGGAGTTTTACAGTTTCAGGTCTTATTACAATGAAGTCTTTACTTCATTTTGAGTTAATTTTCATAAGCATTTAAGATATGGGTCTATTTTATTCTTTTTCTATGAGAATATCCAATTATCTCAGCACTCTTTATTGAAGAGACTGTTTTTTTCTCCATTGAATTTTCTTAGCTCCTTTGTCAAATATTAGTTGACCATATATTCTTGGGTTTATTTCTGGGCTCTTGATTCTGTTCCATTGGTCTATTTGTCTGTTTTTATCCAAGTACCATACTGTTTTGATGACCATAGATTTATAGTATAGCTTGATATCATTAAGTGTGATGTTTCCTGCTTTGTTCTTTCTCAGGATTTCTTTGGTTATTTGGGATCTTTTGTGGTTCCATAAAATTTTAGGAGAGTTTTTGTACTTGTGTAAAAAATGCCATTGGACTCTTGAGAGGGACTGCACTGAATCTTTAAATGGCTTTTGGTAGTATTGACATTTTAACAGTATCAGTCCTTCCAATCTATAAATTAATATAATTTTCCATTTATTTGTGTCATCCTTAATTTCATCAGTGTCTCACATTTTTCAGAGATCATTCACCTCCTATGTTAAACTTATTCCTAAGCATTTTATTTTTGGTGTTATTATAAATAGAATAGATTTCTTTCTTAGTTTTTCAGAAAATTCGTTGTTAGTGTATGAAAACAGCACTGATTTTTATATGTTAATTTTGTATCCTGTAACTTTAGTGAAGTTATTGATCTAATAGCTTTTTGGCTATGCCTTTAGGATTTTCTATATATAAAACCATGCCATCTCCAAATAAAGACAGTTTTACTTCCTTTCCAATTCTAAAACTTTTCTTTCTTTCTTTTTTTTTTTTTTTTTTGCCTGACTCATCTAGCTAGGACTTCTAGTACCATACTGAATAGGAGTGGTGAGAGTAGGCCCCCTGATCTTGTTTTTGATCTTAGAGAAAAACCTTTCAATTTTTCACCATTGACTATGATGTTAGCTGTGGGCTTGTCTTTTTTTTTTTTTAATAAATTAATTTTTATTGGTGTTCAATTTACCAACATACAGAATAACACCCAGTGCTCATCTGGTCAAGTGTCCCCCTCAGTGCCCGTCACCCATTCACCCCCACCCCCCGCCCTCCTCCCCCTCCACCACCCCTAGTTCTTTTCCCAGAGTTAGGAGTCTTTATGTTCTGTCTCCCTTTCTGATATTTCCCACACATTTCTTCTCCCTTCCCTTATATTCCCTTTCACTATTATTCATATTCCCCAAATGAATGAGAACATACACTGTTTGTCCTTCTCCGATTGACTTACTTCACTCAGCATAATACCCTCCAGTTCCATACATGTTGAAGCAAATGGTGGGTATTTGTCGTTTCTAATGGCTGAGTAATATTCCATTGTATACATAAACCACATCTTCTTTACCCATTCATCTTTCGATGGGCACCGAGGCTCCTTCCACAGTTTGGCTATTGTGGACATGGCTGCTAGAAACATCGGGGTGCAGGTGTCCCGGCGTTTCATTGCATCTGAATCTTTGGGGTAAATCCCTAGCAGTGCAATTGCTGGGTTGTAGGGCAGATCTATTTTTAACTCTTTGAGGAACCTCCACACAGTTTTCCAGAGTGGCTGCACCAGTTCACATTGCCACCAACAGTGCAAGAGGGTTCCCTTTTCTCCGCATCCTCTCCAACATTTGTGGTTTCCTGCCTTGTTAATTTTCCCCATTCTCACTGGTGTGAGGTGGTATCTCATTGTGGTTTTGATTTGTATTTCCCTGATGGCAAGTGATGCAGAGCATTTTCTCATGTGCATGTTGGCCATGTCTATGTCTTCCTCTGTGAGATTTCTCTTCATGTCTTTTGCCCATTTCATGATTGGATTGTTTGTTTCTTTGGTGTTGAGTTTAATAAGTTCTTTATAGATCTTGGAAACTAGCCCTTTATCTGATAGGTCATTTGCAAATATCTTCTCCCATTCTGTAGGTTGTCTTTGAGTTTTGTTGACTGTATCCTTTGCTGTGCAAAAGCTTCTTATCTTGATGAAGTCCCAATGTTCATTTTTGCTTTTGTTTCTTTTGCTTTCGTGGATGTATCTTGCAAGAAGTTACTGTGACTGAGTTCAAAAAGGGTGTTGCCTGTGTTCTCCTCTAGGATTTTGATGGAATCTTGTCTCACATTTAGATCTTTCATCCATTTTGAGTTTATCTTTGTGTATGGTGCAAGAGAGCGGTCTAGTTTCATTCTTCTGCATGTGGATGTCCAATTTTCCCAGCACCATTTATTGAAGAGACCGTCTTTCTTCCAGTGGATCGTCTTTCCTCCTTTATTGAATATTAGTTGACCATAAAGTTCAGGGTCCACTTCTGGGTTCTCTATTCTGTTCTATTGATCTATGTGTCTGTTTTTGTGCCAGTACCACACTGTCTTGATGAAGCTGTGGGCTTGTCTTATATGACCTTTATTATGTTGAGATATGTTCTTTCAATGCCTAATTTGTTAAGGGTTTTTATTGTGAATGGACATTGATTTTTGTCAAATGCTTTTTCTGTATCTATTGAGATGATTTTATGATTCTTTTCTTTCATTCTTTAATGTGATGTATCACATTGATTTGTATTTGTTGAACCATCCTTAGATTCCTGGGATAGATCTCACTTGATCATGATGAATGATCCTTTTACTGTGCTGCTGAATTTATTTTGCTAGTATTTTATTGGGAGTTTTTTCATCTCTATTCATTAGTGATATTGGCCTGCAGGTTTTTCTTGTTTTGTTTAGTTTTTGGTTTTTGGTTTTGTTTTTCTAACAGTGTCCTTTTCTGGTTTAGGTATTGAGATAATGCTGGCCTCATAAAATGGGTGTTCCTACCTATTTATTTATTTATTTATTTATATAATTTAATTTAATTTAATTTATTTTATTTTTTATTTTTATTTTTTTTATTTTTTACTTTTTTTTCCTCTGTTTTTTTATTTTTTTTCCTCTGTTTTTTAAAAGAGTTTGAGATGGATTGATGTTAATTCTTCTTTAAATGTTTAATGAAATTATTTCTGCAGCTGTCTGACTCTCGGCTTTTATTCATTGGGAAATTTTTGATTATTCATTCAATCTCCTTACTAGTAATTAATCTAGTCAGATTTTCTATATCTTACTGATTCATGCTAGATAAGTTGTATGTTTCTAAGAATTTTCCATTTTTTTCCCAGTTGTCCAGTTTATTGATGTATCATTGTTCATAGTAGCTTCTTACAGTCCTTTGAATTTGTGGTAATTCTAATGCTTGCTTTTTATCTATAGTTTTGTTGATTTTGGTCCTTTATCTTTTCTTCTTGGTTAGTCTAGCTAAGGGCTTACCTTTTCAAGAATCAATTCTTAGTTTAATCTCTTCTATTATTTTTGATTCTCTATTTCATTCATTTCTGCTCTCTATTATTTCTTTTCTTCTGCTAACTTCGGGCTCCATTTGCTCTTCTTATCCTAGTGCCTTAACGTATAGACTTAGGTTGTTTATTTTGATCGTTCTTGCTTCTTAATGTAGGCATTTATTACTATGTATTTTCCTCTTAGAACTGCTTTTGCTATATCCCACAAGTTCTGGCATATTGTGTTTCCATTTTTAGTTGTCTCAAAATTTATTTCTCATGTAATTTTTTTCTCTAATCCATTAATTGTTCAGGAGAGTATTGCTGTTCAAGTACCATTGTACTTAGAGCTGTTGAACTGCTAAGAAGTTTCCTGTGTGCTTTGGTTAGGTTCCTAGGTTGGTCAGTCTGGATGCTATGTATGGTAATGAGTGGACTATGAACTACGTTCCCTGCCTGGGCACATTAGGAGAAGCAGCTGTAAAGCAAGCTCTTTGCTGTCTTAACTCAAGCCAACTATACCCCAAGTTCCCTGACCAAACAGAGCCAATAGCTTTGCTCTCCAAACTGTCAACATTGCCTTTCTGTCTTTTAGCTCAAGCACTGCTGGGTTGCACAGCTTCCAGGAATTGTTACCAATCCTACTGGTCAGATGGGGCCAAAAGACATTCTCTATGTTGGTTGGCCTATAAATCAACTCTTTTCCTGGGCAGGAGGAGAGGGTTTACTCTGAGCTACTCTCAGTTTTCTAAACAGGCTCTCAGGGTAGGAGGCCTGGGAGTTATTCTCATCCTTGGCTATAAATTAATCCCCTGTTTGGCCTAGCTTGTGAAGGTTCCACACCCAGCTCTGGCTTTGCTGAGGCGATCAGCCCTGCCTAATTGCCTGGAGCACCATTGGGCCACACTACTTCCAGTAGTTTTTGCCAGTGCTTCTGGTCTGTTTGGGCTGTAAGGCACTCTCCACAAGGGTGGGGCTGTGATTCTGCTCCCTGCCTGGGCAAACTGGACTGGAGGGCTGGTAAAACTCCTTGTTTTAGGATCTGAATTAGATAGATCTGCATCCTACCAAATTCTTTGGTCAGAATGCACCCTGACTTGGTTCTGCAGATGAGCAAAACTCCCGGTTGAAATGACTACTTGGGTACTGTAGGTGAACTCAGTCTGTCAAAATCCATGTGCTGGCTACTGTAAGCGCCTTCTCACTTCTCTGTCAGTGTGATTCCCAGTGGTCAAGCCCCATAAATTTCCCTGAAATCCCCATGATGGGAAATCACAATAGTAACCCACCATGACCGGCAGTACTGGGGTCTGCTGAGTGTCCCTCTTGGCTTCTTTTTTTCCACTATAGGAGCTGGAGACTCCCAGGAGACCTTTCTGAATGGTGCTGTGCTAGCCTGGATGAAGGGCAATGCAGTCAACATATAATCACTTCTTTTTGCCTTCTGAAGCAGTCTGTCTTGGTCTCTGTTCTACAGGGAGTACTTTAGTCTCACCCTCATGTTCTAGGATTCTCTCAGTGGTGTCTTTGTTCTTGAAAAATTGTTAGTTGTTTTTCTGGTGAAAGGGAGTGAGGTCAGGATCATCTTGGTGGCATCTGACACTCCACTCTGGTTATTGTTTTAAGACACTATGTTTTGAGGGTGATTTGTTGTATAGCAAAAGCTAACTGATCCAGCATCTTTTTGTCATTGTTAGGTTTAGGGAGAGAGAAATTCTAAAATGTGGGTAATTTGCTTAGCCAAGTTTGAAATACTTATTGTTTAAGGCTGTTAATCAGGACACTTCTTAATATTAATTACAATATATACTTAGCCAAAATTGCTTGCTAGTTACTAACACTTTGTAACTCACCTTCCAATAAGATGAATCCAAGGACTTTATAGATTGAGAACATTATGCTAGCTACATCTGTTCTTTTGAATGGAAGTCCAGGCAATCAAAAAGATATTCTGACTTTTCTTTTCTTTTTTTTTTAAACCCAGGATAGCTCTGCTTTCATAATCTTGTGCTTTCAGTTTCACATGGACAAAAGAAATGATTAATTGAATTCACTTCTCTATTTTTTTCTATGCCTATCTTTTCCCTTACCCTATTTTGAATTTTACTCAGAAAGGTATTAATCATCCACCAAAGGAATTTATAATGAATTCATTTTGGTATGTCAATATGGGAAATCTCAACACAAATCCTACAAAAGGGCTACAGAAAATAATGGCAAACAAATGCTCAGAAGCAAATAATTATTGAATGCAGCAGAATGTCACGTTTGTTTTCAGCCTCAAGGGCTCAAGATCCTTTTAATGGTCTCTGTTGGAAAAGATCTGAAAGCTTTCAAGTCACAAAGCCTGGAAGGTTGCTAATTTTGGCTTTTTTCCAAGCTGACCTATTCATCTGAAAAACCGTGGGACAATAGATACACTTAGAGTTTTTGGTGCCGGTAGAAAAGGTTAAAAGTCTAGGTATCTCTAACACTGATAGTAAATTGCTCCAAACCGTCGAATTTTGCTAGACACGGATGAATTTCAGGCTCATTTGCATTTTTCAGCACCACCAATTCAAGTAAAAATTCATGCTCTTTCTAAATTGGAATTTGTACCAAATATTAACAATAGCAATTTGGTTTAGTAAAAAGGCACTAATGTGGAATCTGAAAATTAGGATTTGGACTTGGCTCCACAAACCATTAGTCTGGTGACTTTTGGAAAGTCTCTTAACTAAATTGAGCTTCAGTTTTTTAATTTGTAATATGAGAATGATAACATACTATTTTGCTCAAGGAATAATTGTGAATCAAATGAATCAGTATCTATGTACGTACTTTGTAAATTTATAGTGCAGTGTACAATAAAACCATTAGTTTGCCTCTAGAATCTCTGGAGAGTCCTTTGGTTTACAAGTCGTAAATGACATGACATCTTTTTCTTTATATCCAGATAAACACTAAACCTTGAATTCTACCTTCTTGGTAGTGCTCAAATCCATCTGTATCTCTTCATTCCCATTGCTAGAGACTTAGTTTAGCTCTTCAGTTTCTCACCTAGATTGCCACCACCACTCTTTTTGTCATTTCCTTGCCTCTTATCTTCCCTTTCTTCTCTTATTTCTCACACTAGCCAGTGAGCTTTTAAAAATGCAGTGTAATCCTGGGTGGCTCAGTTGGTTAAGCACCAATCCTTGGTTTCAGCTCAGGTCACAATCTCAGGTCTTAGGAGATTGAGTCCCATGTCAGTCTCTGTGCTGGGCATGGAGCCTGCTTAAGATTCTCTTTTTCTGGGATCCCTGGGTGATGCAGCAGTTCAGCGCCTGCCTTTGGCCCAGGGCACGATCCTGGAGACCCGGGATCGAATCCCACGTCGGGCTCCCGGTGCATGGAGCCTGCTTCTCCCTCTGCCTATGTCTCTGTCTCTCTCTCTCTACCTGTGTGACTATCATAAATAAATAAAAGCTTAAAAAAAATTCTCTTTTTCCTTCTCCTTCTACCCCTCCTCCCTACTCTGTTGCATTCTTTCATTCTCTCTCTCAAAAAAAAAAAAGGCCAAAAAAATCAATCACGTGACTTTTTAAAAATGGTTTTGTGGCTCCTTTACTCTATCACATATAATTTAATAGGTAAGGGCCACAATAACTTGACCTTGCCCCAACTCTTCAGCCTCTTTTCTCATCTGGCACAGTGTTTTCTCCTCCACTGCAGTCTTGAACGTGCCACAAACTTTTTCTTTTGCTAGTGTTTTTGTCCTGCCAGGAGTAACTATCTCCTACCCTTCTTACCTAAGTAATTTGCCTCTCAAGTTTCTTCAGGTGCCACCTTTTCTAAGGATCCACTCTTGACTTCTCTTCATCACCAAATTCAGTTTGGATTGGTTACTTCACAAGTTCACTGTTGTGCTGTATGTCTCCATTATAGCAGTAAACCGTATCATAATACAATTAGTTTGCCTGACCAGATTAGAAGGCAGATGCCATGCATTCCTCATCAGGTCATTAGCTATCACTTCCTATCCACTGCCAGTTTGGTCTGCTAATCTGTTACAGAAGTAGCATATCAGAATACAGCACTAATATTGCTAGATTTGGAGTCAGATACATATGAATTTGACTCTAATCTTTTCAGTCCTCTTTTTATCTATCTGTAGAATAGTACTAAAAATAATACCTCTTTCATGGACTAAAGTGCTATGTCCAGTAAATGCTCAAAAAATATTAAAATTAATATTATTTCAAATTTTAATTTGTAAGAGATAATAACTGGAATAATTAAATCATCATTAATTAAATCAATACTATTAATGATTAAATAAATCATTAATAATTATTATAATCACAAATAATCATTAATAATTATGATATAAACAATTATAGGTAATTATTAATAATTAATAATTATGTAATTAATTATTAATTGAATTAAAATAATATTATTTTTAATTTTAATTTTTAGAGAAAATAAACCTGAATATTAAACTTATTTCTCTGAGTTAAGTGCATGTTATTAAGGTATGGATTTTGAGACAACCATGTTGATACTTCAATGTACTAATTGATTACTTCTTTCTCCTGGATATTTAAGGTTTCCAGATAAATCATACTGTGGATAAGTTAGGCTTTATTAAGGAATTTCTGTTCAGATCCTATGACCATTAAATATCTTATTTCAAGTTTTTGATTCCAAAGCAAAATAAAGCAAAGCAAAAGAAAACAGACAGTATTAAGACAGGAGTTTAGAGATGAAGTTAGAATCTAAAAACCCGGATCACATTTCCTATGTAAACACAATGTCAGGATATGTTCTGCCATCTTAGAACCGTAAGTAAAGGAATCAGGAGGCTAAACTTAATTCAAATTTAAGTAATTCTTGCTAATTCACCGTGAAACCCAATTGTTCTGGCTCCTTGTTGACTTGCTTTGGTGCTAATTCAGTTATTTGTTCATTCCACAATTATGAATTGAACATCTATGTGTCCAGCTCTGTGGTAGGCACAGGTTCATGGCTGTGTGAATGAAGGGGTTGCCTTATGATTTACCTTTGACTGTGACTATGCTCTTCTTGTTTCTATGCCTCCCTTAGAGTTCAAGTTCCTACTGGTATGATTCATGCTTTTTGTTCATGAATTATGTTATAGACTATCAATTTATAATAAGTTATCTGTATCTTTCCCCCCTTCCTAAATAAGTAGTCTTTCTGACAAATGCCAACTTTCAGTAATGGGATAGTCTAGAAGTCTTGATTAGATTGTTGCCATGGGCATGGCTCTCTACTCTCCTCTTTGAATTTTCTTTGCAGCTGCACCTCATGCCAAGCAATTGATATTATCCCAAGTCACCATCTTGTGGCCTAAGCCAGCATTGCTAACCAGCACTAGCTAACCTTTTAAATCCATTTCTTTAAGACAGCATTGTAAAGTAGAAATATAAAGGAAACCACATATGTAATTTAAAATCCTCTAGAAACACATTAAAAAAGTAAAACCAGTAAACAGATAAAATTAATTTTAATAATAAATTTTATTTAATCAAATATATAAACTATTACCATTTCAACACATAGTCAACATAAAAGCTATGAATTTTTAAAAATTCATCATGCATTTTATACTTATAGTATATCTAGATTTGGACCAACCACATTTTAAATGTTCAATAGTTCCATGTGGCTTATGACTACCATATTGAATGGTACAAATGTGTTGCCTCTGGCAAGCTTTCTAATGCCCCCATGCCTTTGTTTACACTGTTCACTCCCCTTAGAATATTTTTATTTTTTGTTTCCTCCTGCTCATTTCTTTTTTTTTAAGATTTATTTATTTATTCATGAGAGACAGAGATAGAGAAGCAGAAGACATAGAGGGAGAAGCAGGCTTCCCATAAGGAGCACGATGTAGGACTCAATCCGGGATCCTGGGATCACACCCTGAGCTGAAGGCAGACGCTCAACCGCTGAGCCACCCAGGTGACCCTTCCTGCTCATTTCTTTAGATTAAGTTCAAATATCACCTTTCTCTAGAAAGTATTCCTGTCCCAAGTGCTTGTCCTCTTGTGCCTGTGTACCTGCCCATCATTGTCATCGTGTCATGTTCCTGAAATAGCTGAGCTGCTCATCAGTTTCCAGGTAGTTGAAACTACTTGAGAACAAGAACAGTGTGTTGTTGTTGTTGTTGTTTTTTGCATAGCATAAGAACTTACAGAAATAGTGGCTACAAAGGATATGATCAAGAAATGTTTTGATAAATAGATACATATAGCAGATATAAATGTTTAGACAGCACTAAGGCCAATAGAGAGTGATAAATGGAGAGTTGAATAAGAGCACAAAGCACCTCATACACCTTGCAGTTTATCCTGAAGCTGAAGAGGAGTCGTGGTTTCTGTGTAGTGAATAAATATAAATACAAAACTATAATATAGTGTGATAGTTAAAAAGATGGACTATGGAGGCAACTGAGTTTGAATCCAAGGTTTTTTGCTAGTTCTGAGACCTCAGGCAAGTTGCTTGGCCTCTCTGTGGATAAATTTCATCACATCAAGTTGTAGAGAATCTTATAGTGTGTCTCCATGACAGGCTAATTGTGAAGATGTAATGAGTTGTTACATGAAAATTTATTAGAATGATATCTATGGTAGGCTTGATAAGTAAGTGGTAGATCTTACAATTAAAGATTTTAAGTAGTGAAATAATACAGTGAGGTGTGCATTTCAAAAATATCATAATGTCATCTGAGAGTGAAGAGTGAGTCCAATAAGGAGATTACTCAATGGTTTTTTTTAGTATGATTTGGTGAAAGTCTAAACCAGGGTACAGATAGTAGAAATGGTGAGCATAGACAGCTTGAGAGTGTGTAAAGGAGGTGAGAGGATTTGACAACTGAGTTGATGAGGGAGGCGAGATACAAAAGAGTCTATCATGACTCCCAAATTTCTGTCTGGGACACTAGGTGAATGATGGTACCTTTTAACAACCTAAGAAATACATAAAGAGCGGGGTTTTGGTGGGAATGAGATTGGGAGTGGCAGACTGAAGGGTGCACTGGAGTAATGGATTAAACATGGTAAATATGCTGAGTTTGGTGTGATTAAGGAATATTTCAGAGTAAATTTTTAATGGGAAAAAGGTATATGGTTTTAATGCTCGGGATAAATATCCAGGCACTGACTCTGCACTTTCTAAGGAAATGTTTAAGTATCTAGTTGGTGTTGATAAATGTGAACTTTGATGACACAATGGACATCTTTTAAAAATAGTCAGTTAAGCCCTTTCTTGACCTGAGAGAGGACAAATTTAAATAAAATGTAAAGCAGTTTTATACGTACACCATAAGCAAATCATATTGTTATAAACTATTTTTAAGAGTGTACAGATGCACACAAAGCACAACTCATCTTAAAATTAATTTTTAAAACAACAGAGGTTTCAGTTACTACTGAATAATAATTGAATATAATAAAGCAAATTTATCATATTTTACACAAAGACAAAAACCATAGGTTGTAATCCACTTCTCCTCACATGTGTAATAATGACTGCAGCCTGTACAGGTACAAGAAATTAGAAGTAGAAGTTATCACCAAAAAGTATTCTCCTCTTGATTAATTTTTCCTATAACTAGAATCATATAGTAGAGATACTTCATCTCTCCTTCAGGCTATCCATTGTTAAATATGAAACGTTCTCTTTTTTTTTTCTTTAAGATTCAGATTCAAGTCATTCAGTAAATTCAGGAAATATCCATGTAAACTAATGCCAGAGAAGTGGATCCCTGGACACTGGGGCTCTGTTAGAGCCATTTATAGGGGAAAATCCCCAGACCTAACTGAAGAGGTTCATTTAGCAGATGTGCATCTGGCAAGCACAGAGACAAGGAAGAAGAGAAAAGTAGGAATTGCAACAAAGGACAGATGTAGGGTGAGTTTGAGAGCTAGAGAAACCAGTGGATAAAGATATTGAGTGGGGGAGCTTGGAGTAAGCCAGAGCAAGAAGTTTGAGATATATTGTGTTATTGTTTCCCAAATGTACTGCCCCTTTTTGTTTATGCCTGCTTAGCAGATACCAAGCTTAGCCTTGTGGTTTACTTTGGCCAAGAAAAGTGAACAACAGAATTAATGTATACTCCTTTCAAGTAGAAGTTGTAAGAACCATTACAGAGTTTCTATCTTCTCCCTCTGCCAGGTGATCAAGCTATTCCAGGAAGGAGCTGTCAGTGATGTGCACACAGTGTGAGTTGAGAAGTTAATCTTTGTTGTTAAAAGCCACAAAGATTTGGGGTCATTTGTTACCGCAGCAGAACCTGACCAAAGTTGATTAATATAAAGCAAAAAGGAGCAAACAATGAGATTCGGAAAGGCCAAAGGGCTAGTTTGAGATCGAGCACAAGAATGAGAGTTCAGGTTTCTGGGTTTCTTCGTTATCCCTGCCAGCCTGTGTGTGGACCCCTATAATTAAGTATCACAGCAAAATGGTATCATGGTTATAGGAATATGTACTAGACATCGAACAGTGGTTCTTCTGTACATTAAGGATGTGATCTTTGGCAGATTATGTCATACCCCTTTAACTCTGTACTTTAGCTTCCTGTGTAATGGGGAAAACAAAACCTATCTCATAGTTTGTTGTAAGGATTACACAAGATATCTGATTCTGATTCACAGACATCTGATGCACAAAAAGCGCTGAGTAAATCCTAACTATAGTTATTTTGGTTTTACACAGCCAAATATGCTTAGAATTGAGAAGTACATGAAAGGTTATTCATTGCATATGACAGTTCATTCAATGAGAAAATACATTTTATGAAATTACTATAATAGATACTTGCTCAGGTTTACTCAAACAATTACACTGTGGTTGAATGGCTATTTCAATGATTCTTCTCAAATAGAAATAGACAACACAGGTTTCTAAGAGATACTGACATTAACTTGCATACATTAAAGCAGGATATTGTTCATTTAACTACTGCAGGACAGGGTTAGCAGTAGAGAAAGGGAATTAACATCTGTAGAGTAGTAGAATAATTGCTTATGGTTAGCCAGTCTATTTTAAAGGATGGAGAAAGGTTTTTACAATAGGAAAACGTGAATTTCAGTAAATGTGTGGTAGGCAAAATAATATCCAGTGATCCTAACTTCCAGAAGCTGTGATACGTTAGGTTACATGGCAAAGGAAATAAGGATGCAGGTGGAATTAAGTTTGCCAATCAATTGACTTTGAAATGAAGAGATTATCCTGGATATTCCTGGTGGGCTAAATCTAAACAAGAAAAGCTACATAAGGCAAAGAAAGGGATTCTGTCCTAGAGCTTTCAGATGGGATAGAGGTGCTGACACCTTGATTGTAGACTACTGAGACTTTTTTAAACAAAGGGAACTGAAAAAATTAGATATTCACATGAAAAATGAATGAACTTTGATCTTTTAATTAACTTGAAATGAATCATAGGTCTAAATGTAAAACCTAACACTGTGAATCTTCCAGCAGAACACATAGAAGAAAATATTTGTGACCTTGAGTTAGGCAAAGATTTTTTTCTTCTTATTCTTCCTCCTCCTCCTCCTCCTCCTCCTCCTCCTCCTCCTCCTCCTCCTCCTCCAGCTTCACCTCCTCCTTCTCCTCTGTCTCTTTCTTCTTCCCATGGCACTCCAAACTTATTGAACTACTGATGTTGAATTATACAAAATTGCACTGTTTTAATTAAGGCTTTTAGTTTACATTTGGCCACCTCAAAGTAGTTGTAACATTAGGTTGGTCAATTTAAATATTGTGGCTCCCTGTTGTCACACAATCTTTATACCCAGACATTAATGCATAATAAACAACAAGACATTGTTAAATAAACAGCAATAGTTACTGCAGCTTAGGCCTTGTGACCAATTACACATGATTAAAATTACTTCCCAAATTCAATATCCACAGTAATGGTCCAGTATTTAACATCTTAACCAAAATGTTACACATATGAAACAATCACTAAGAGGCAAAAATGCTAAACCTCTATATTTGGTATAAGTTAGGCAAAGATTTCTTAATATTCAGCACAAAAAAATACAATTAATGAAAGAAAAAAATTAGACTTCATCACAGGTTAAAACTTCTGTCCTTTTAAAGAATCTGTTAAGAGAATGATTCACATTCTATGAGAAAAGATTTGCAAACTGTATGTCTGATGAAGGCCTTATATCCAGAATGTATTAAAAAAATCCTCAAAATTTAATAATTGTTAAACGGGTCAATAAAGTTCATGAATTTTTTTGAACAGACATGTCATCAAAGAAAATTGGTTGATGATAAATAAGCACATGAAAATATGCTCATTAGAAAAATTCACATTAAAAACACAGTGTGATATTATTATTCACCTATTGGAATAGCTTAAGTTAGGTGACTGACCATGCCAAGTGTTGACCATGCCAAGTGTTGACAGAGGAACTTGAACTCCCATATATTGTTGATGGGAATTTAAATGGTAAAACCACTTTGCAGTGATTTGTCAGTTTCCTAAAAAGTTAAACCTGCTGTTACCATATGATCTATTCATTATATTCCTAGTTATTTACCTGAGAGAACAGAAAGCATAATTCAACACAGCTTGTACATGAATGCTCATAGCAGCTTTATGTGTAAGAGCAAATAGCTGGAAGAAAACCCAAATGTCCAGTGACAAGGGGTTGAATAAACACATTGTGCTATGTCCATACAATGGAGTACTGCCCAGCAACAAAGAGAAGTGAAATATTGGTAAACATACACAATATGGGTGAATCTCCAAGTAATTATGCTGAGTGAAATAAGCCAGACAAAAAAGAGTACATAGTGTGTGATCCCATTTACAAAAGACTTTAGAAAATGCAAAATCTAATCCACAGTGACAAAAAGCAGATCAGTGGTTGGAGATTAAGGAAAGGAAGAGACAGAGAGTGGAGAAGAAGAGGGGAGGATTTCAAAGAGTCAAGAATAAACTTATGGGAGTGATGGATGTGTTCACTATATTGATTATGGTGATGGTTGCCCTGGTGAATACATAGGTCATAACTTTTCAAACTATATTTTATTTTATGTCAATTATACCTCTGTAATAAAAAAGGACACTGCCCTTTATTATTTCTTGTGTTGTGGTAAAGGCTAAGACCATCTGGGAGTACAAAAAGAATTGAGTTTGGGTTGACCTTTTGACTTCACAACATGAATTCTCATTTAATTAAATTGTGAGACCAAGAGGGGTTAAAAAGAACTTTACAGAGATACATACACACATTACATGAGTTCAGTTCTACCTTTCTTTGCATTTCCATATAACCATTTTATGTGAGAACCTACCAGCATTTCACAGGAAGTTTTAATTTTGAGATCCACTATGTAAGAATTTTAAAGTAATTATCTAGTTTACCATGCTATTAATATTGTATGGACTTTTGGGTATTTCAATTATCAATTTTCCATAATAGGGTTGGTGAATCTCTAGCTTACTAGGAATCATGCTGGTGTCATCTCTGTAAATCATTAGGTAATAGGGATCCCTGATCTTTATGTAAAGCAGCTTTCCAGTATATTTTGGCCAAGCCATTTGTAAACTAACATTACCAAAAAAGGAAGATATGCAAACACTCAAGTCATACATATTTAAATTATTATATTGCATATTTTTTCCTGCTTTTTTTTATTATTGTTCTTCACATGGTAAAGTCTCTGTTGAGTCTTATACTTAAATCTATTGGTTCTTTTACCAGCTCGATGACATATTTCATATCTGTATTTGCTGTCAAATTATGTAGCTGTTTTATTTTTAGTTTCTTAATTTTTAGGATAGTTTGTGACTCATGAAGCCCCCCAAGAAAATATTTTTTTTGTGACATCTTATAAATTATGCTTCATTTCTAGTAGAACCCTTTCAAAGATTTCATGTTTCAAGTATGCTACAGTTCTTTGGTGAAAACTAATTCTTCCCATCAACATGTGTCTTAACACAAAAATAGCCTAAGTCTTGCATCTGAACCTTCTGTTCATAAGTGTGTGTCCTCTTTCCCTCTGCCCTTCCCTCCTCACTCTCTGCCTATTTGAAATTATAGCTCCATGTTGCACTAATTGTTTTTCTAAAAGGTGGTCTCGGTTCCTCTAAGTACTGATATTTCATTTTATTATTTGCCCCAGTCTTAAATTAGTGCTTTATGATAGCAAATTTTAAACTTTTTTGGGTCATCTATGGCCTCATAGCAAGTAAGTACCTTGTAGAATATTTATAATTATATTATGAACTTGAACTCTTGGTAATTCATTTTCTAATTTATGGGAGAGATGGATGAAATGATTATGATAATGAAATAATAAGATTAAGAGACATATTAAATGCAAGATTCTGTCAATTGAACTTTCAACTTTAGCTCTCTCTCTTTCTTTTTTTTAATATATTTTTTAAAATTTATTTATTCATTCATGAGAGACACAGGGAGAGAGGCAGAGACACAGGCAGAGGGAGAAGCAGGCTCCATGCAGGGACCCCGATGTGGGACTCGATCCCAGGTCCCCAGGGACCAGGCCCTGGTCTGAAGGTGGCGCTAAACCGCTGAGTCACCCGGGCTGCCCTCTTTTTCTTTTCTTTCTTTCTTTCTTTCTTTTTTTTTTTTTTTTTTTTTGAGAAAAAGAAGGTGACACCTTATACTCAAAGAAAGTATTTTTGATGCCTTATCATTCCTTCTCATACCTAAAATATCAGATGGGGATTTGATTGCTATGAATGCTCAACTTTTTGGGGCAAGTAAAAGGAGAGGGCCATTGTACAGATGCTGACCTAATAGCTAACTTCACAAACATGGGCTTCCCCTAAGGCCCTAGCTCACTAATAAAATATGACAACTTCAAAGTAAATCACTACAAGATATCCTGTAAGTTTATATGAAAGCTCCATATAATTTTTTAATTAAAATTACAAAGCTTTCAAATGCCCATCTATGACACATTGTTGCATGCAATTTGCTTTGTCCTTATGATGAGTAAGAAAATAGGGATCCCTGGGTGGCGCAGGGGTTTGGTGCCTGCCTTTGGCCCAGAGCACGATCCTGGAGACCCGGGATCGAATCCCACATCGGGCTCCCGGTGCATGGAGCCTGCTTCTCCCTCTGCCTGTGTCTCTGCCTCTCTCTCTCTCTCTCTGTGACTATCATAAATAAATAAAAAAATTTAAAAAAATAATTTGAACTAGATTGTTAAAAAAAAAAAAAAGAAAAATAAAGAAAATAAAAACAACCCTGAAATGTTCATAAAGGTAGAGCACCATTGACAGAGTAGTTTAAATGTGTGGGCTCTGTGGTTGACAGCCTGGCTAAATGGATGCCTTAGTTGACTCCATGTTTTATGTTAAACAAGTTCTTTAAGTCCTTAATCTTCTAAAGTAGAGAAATTAACAATAATCGTTCTCATGGAGGTGTTAGTATTAATTGAGATAATGTGAATGAACTGGTCAGAAGAGTGACATCTAAGTGTTAAAAATAAGTGTTACTATTATTTTTATTGAAATATAACTGACATATAACATTAGTTTGGTGTGTATAATATAATGATTTGGTATGTGTATATAGAGTATTGTGAGATGAATCACTATAGATCTAGTTAACCATACATCACCACATATAGTTATAGTTTTTTTCTTGTGATGGGAAAGTTTAGTATCTACTCTCTTAGTGACTTCCAAGTATGCTATACAGTATTATTCACTATGGTCACCATGCTGCACGTTAGATCACCAGGACTTATTTATATTTAACTGGAAATTTGTACCTTTTGAGCTCATCACCCATTTTGCCCTCTCCCTACTACCAGGCTCTGGCAACTTCTGATCTATTTTCTGTATTGATAAGTTAGGTTTTTACTTTTTTTTTTTTTCAGATTCCACATATAAGTGACATTATTTGGTATTTGTCTTTCTCTGTCAGTTACTATTGCTATTTTAAGGAAAATGGATTTTTCTATTGCTATGCATATATCCATACAGAAAAGTATATAGATCACATGTGTGAGGCTGGATGAATGACCACAAAATGAATTTGGAGGCATTCACTTTCAGTTTGGAACAAGAATAAAATCACAAATAAGGGTGCCTGGCTGGGTCAATCACTGGAGCATGCAACTATTGATCTTGCAGTTGTGAGTTCAAGCCCCATGTTGGGTGTAAAGATTACTTAAAAAACAAAACAACATCCAAAGGATAAAATCACAAATAGATGAATGGATGGACACGCAGTTCTCTGACATGATCAGAAAGCTGATCTACCTAGAGTCACCAGTGTTGAGGACCACAACTCTGTTTAGATGTGAAGAAACACCTCCTAGGAAAGATGGCATGCATGGATCAGAGCAGGGAGAGTACCCAGGGGTCATCTTTGTTTGGCTCTGATGCCAGCTCTCTTTCTCCAGCACTAGTTATCTCAGTCTTTATCTATGTTGTTAGCCATTTATTCATTTGAACTTTCATTCTACATTCTCAATTGTAACAAGTACCATCGCAGCATTCTTGTCTTCAATGTCTGCTGCTGTCAGAAGCCAGGTTTAGTCATTTCCTGTAATTTTCCAGTAGGAAAATGGCCAACACCAGAGAAGACAGCCTGTCACTCCAAGGATTCAGGTGATGACTCTGACAATGGAACCTAGGTTGATCACTGTCATGTAACAATTTTCCCCCCCTCATAGTAATAACAAACAGTTTTAATAATTAAGAGCAATAGCTATTCCAGCTGGCTTATTTGTTATGCAAAGATTGACCAGAAGGCAGTCTTAAGAAGTAACATGTTGCTCTTCTCAAAAATAGTCAAAATGTGAGAGATAAAACAATATACTGAATTCTAATCTCAGCCTTTGACTGAGACTTTCTGGAACTCTGTTTCCTTTTCCAAAAAAGCATAGATTCAAACAAGATGAAGTCTAGCCTCCTTTCTAATCTCCCTCCTTTTTCTCCCTTTCCATAAGGTATATGGTTTTGAGTCTGTAGTGGTGTGAAAATCCTGACCACTCTTAGGTGCCAAAAATGTTTCTGGGGAATAACACATCCAATTTTTTTCTTACAGCAATTTGTTTGGGAAAACTTTATGGGACTTAGTCTCTTTTTTTGACAAGTCCTTCAAAAAAACTGGGTGGGGATGAGGGTCAAGGTCCTGAGACGAACACTGCTATAAGAATTTCTAACTTTCTGAACTGAAGATACTGCATCCTATCTAAGTATGAGGATAGAATAAATGGCCTAAAAAGCACAGGTTTGTTGTTTTTCAAAGTGAATGAGGAAGCAGAATTACAGATGATTCAGCTCAGGGAAGCCCTGAAGGGGCTCTAATTTGAAACATTCTCTTTGGTAATTACTGTGGAACTGAGTTCCTGAGAGCTCCAAGTGCAATTAAACAGCTCTAGAGATTGCAATGACAGGCCAGGCCAGTGGCAGGCCTCAGACAACTGGACTCAGCTCACCAGCTCCTATCTTGCAAGACATGCTTGCTCCCATTCCAGCCAGAGACCTATCTTGGGACTCTGTGAAACCATTCCCCAGGGTCCTGGAACCTCTTGCTTTCTTCTACAGGACCTGGGATTCACTTAGAATTCTTGACCACAATTCTCTCATCTTCTTAAGAGAAGCCCTTGCCTGTTTAAGATCCTTTTTTACCTTCTTCAATTCCAGATCCAAGGGAGCCACCATTTTGGTTCATTCGTTGCACCTGAGTGACAGGAGGCGGCCAGAAAGAGTGTCTCACTTAACACTTATTAAACAGCTGTTTGGGATGGGTCTTGACAAGTGTGTGTGGTGAGTGGTGCAAAGAGGGAAGAGGGTCTGAAATTAGTCAAAGTGTATGCAAATATAAACTGTGGACAAATTTTGCCTCCGCCTCTCTATTTTTCCTTTCTTCACTTATTTTTCATAAAGATGCTTATAGTGTCACAAATATTCTTACCTTGTTTTCTATATCTCAATGAGATAGACTAAGAAATATCAAATGATAAGAAATTGATCAGTATAAGGTTTTTATCTATGATGCAAGTTTGTTTTTATGTTCTCCTTATGTTCCAGATGAATGTTTCCTTGTGTCTGTTAGAGAGGGAGGATATAGTCAGCCCCAAGGGAGAAAGGTCACAGAGAGTAAGCACAACTTTATGATTACTCTTTATTCTGTAACCTCTCTGGTCCATAGGTTCCCATCAATAAAATGAAGGAGATGGATTAAATATTCTTGTCCAAAACCATGGAGCCAGTTGTTTCAAAAGTATTTTTCTGGTGTCTTCTCTTATAGAGTTAGAGTTTTCCAGGGAACAATACTTTTTTTCACCTTCATACCTTAGTTTGAAGATAGGTCCTGCTGGTTTACAATCTGATAATGATTCTCAGTATAGATTTTAGCCCTTTTGCCCCAGAAACATGTATGCTTATTCTCCTTCATTACTCAGTCTCTTGGCTTTAATTTGTAAGACCTCATTTTCTGACCAACACTTTAGACAGTCTTCCCTTCATTTTGTTTTGCTTTGTTTTCCCTGCTTAGACAATGCTAATGTATATGTATCTTGAGGAAAACACATAGGACATTTTCATAGTCTGTGCAGAGATCATGGGGATTTAAACAATAGATTTATTTGCAGTTTGGGAACTTTTTCTTCCCCAGGTATTATAATCCATCTTCCAGGTTTCTTGGTCTCTTAATTCTGAAGTACATTTTCAGCCCCTATTTTTTCATGCCAGAGACTGGAGCTTGGTTCCATCTGGCTTCTCCCCTAATGGCCTAACTCCCCCCACTTCTCTGTGTGCTAGCATTTGAATGGTCTCTTGTCTGTACATGGAAACAGTTAATTCAAGTAGAGCACCACATCAGCATGCAAAAGAGTAAGTTAATTTTTTCTCTGTTGTAAGCTTTCATTTTCCCCATGCATTCCCATCTAATCATTCCAAATCTGGAATGATTTTATTAAATACTCTTTGTGTCTTTTTTTGTCATTAAAAAAATCAGTATGATTTGGGGACAAGGTAGGTTGATTTCTGATGAAAAGATGCTGATGTGGTTAGTCTAATGATAACCATAGAAGGGAGATTATTAATGTCTGTAAATATATGAGAAGTGTGAATAGGGATGAGACCAGGAGAGGGTACAAACAGTCTCTGAGGTCACTCAGGTATCAAATGTTTGAGTATGGATTTTAACTCATACACTGTGTCAGTACATTTGGGGTACATGCATCCAAAAAATGCAGCTAACCAGAACTTTTGCAAATAGGGTTTATTCTGACATTTTAGGAAATCTGGAGGGAAGTAGCCCTGTGCTGATGCTGTGGCCTTGTGATGTCAACACAGACCCAGGCACTTTGAATCTGTCCTTAGCACGTTGGCTTCTCATTTCCATGGTATTGGTGCTTTCCACAGCTCAAGCATAACCTTTATTTTCAAAGCAGGAAGGGGGAGAAGAGTCACAAACATCTTTTTAATTTGAAAACAAAGCCTTCCCCAGAAACACTTTTTTTCTACGCTTAACAGCCTTTTTTTCTTTATGTCTTATGGTTCAGACTGTGTTAAATGGCCACCCCTGGCTCCAATGGAAGTAGAGAAAAATGAAGATTTAACAGGGACATTGTTCTAGCAAGGCTCAAGCTCAAAATGATGATGGTAACTTGAAGATCTTTTCTGAAACCATTTTAGCACTAATTCTATCACTAATGAAAAAAACCCACTTATTTACTTATACTATAATTAACCACATGCATGTGTGCAAATGTACATAATAAATGCTTTAATTAATTTTATTTTGAAATATCTAGAATTTTTAAAAATTTTAATCCCAGTATAGTTAAACATACAATGTTATATTAGTTTCAGGTATACAATAGAGCGATTCAATAATCCTATATATTTACATAGTACTAACCATGATAAGTGAACTCTTAATCCTCTTCACCTGCTCTGTCCATTCCACTTCCACTTTGGTAACTACCAGTTTGTTCTCTACAGTTAAGAGTCTTTTGACTTGCCTCTTTCCCCCTTAGTTTTTCTTTTTTCTTTTTTTTTTTTAATTTTTTGTTTGTTTGTCTTGTTTCTTTGTTTCCTTTCCACATATGATTAAAATGATATGGTATTTGTCTTTCTCTAGTGGACTTATTTCACTTAGCATTATACCCTCTAGATCCATCCATTTTGCAAATGGCAAGATTTCATTCTTTTTTATGGCTGAGTAATATTCCATGGTATATACACCACAACTTCTTTATCCATTCATCTATCCATCTATTGGATTGCTTCCATAATTTTGCTGTTGTAACTAATGCTGTAGTAAACATAGTGGTGCACATATCTTTTTGAATTAGTGTTTTGTATTCTTTGGGTAAACACTCAGTAGTGGAATTGTTGGGTTATATGGTAATTCTATTTTTAATTTTTAAGGAACCGCCATACTGTTTTCTACAGTGGCTGTACCAGTTTGCATTCCTACCAACAGTGCAAGAGAGTTCCTTCTTCTTCACATCCTCACCAACACTTGTTTCTTGTGTTTTTGATGTTAGCCATTCTGACAGGTATGAAGTGGTAACTCATTGTAGTTTTGATTTGCATTTCCCTGATGATGAATGATGTCGAGCATTCTTTCATGTGTCTCTTAGCCATCTGGCTGTCTTCTTTGAAGAAATATCTGTTCATGTCTTCTGTCCATTTTTAATTGGATTATTGGTTTTTTATTATTGAGTTACATATGTTCTTTATATACTTTGGATATTAATCCATTATTAGGTATGTCATTTGCAAATATCTTTTCTCATTCAGTGGATTGTCTTTTAGTTTTGTTGGTTGTCACCTTTGCTGTGCAGAAGCTTTTTATTTTGATGTAGTCCCAATATTTTACTTTTGCATTTGTTTCCCTTGCCTCAGGAGACATATGTAGAAAAATGTTGCTATGATCAATGTCAGAGAAATTACTGCCTGTGCTCTCTTCTAGGATTTTTATGGTTTCAGGTCTCACATTTAGGCCTTTAATCCATTTTGAGTTTGTGGGTGTTGTAAGAAAGTGGTTCACTTTCATTGTTTTGTGTGTTGCTATCCAGTTTTCCTAGTACCATTTATTGAAGAGACTTTCTGTTTCCCATTACCTATTTTTGCCTCCTTTATTGAAAATTAGTTGACCATATAATCATGGGTTTATTTCTGGTGGGTGCTGTATTCTGTTCTATTGTTCTATTTTTGTTTAGTAACATACTGTTTTGACTACTACAGCTTTGTTGTATATCTTGATGTCTGGGATTATGATACCTCCAGTTTTCTTTTTCTTTTCTTTTTTAAAGATCATTTTGGCCAATTGGTATCTTTTGTGGTTCCATACAAATTATAAGAATATTTGTTTTAGTTCTGTGAAAAATGCTGTTGGTATTTTGAAAGAAATTGCATTAAATTTGTAGATTGCTTTGGGTAGTATAGATATCTTAACAATATTTGTTTTTCTAATCCATGAGCATGGTATATCTTATTTGTTTGTGTTGTCAATTTCTTTCACAAGTATTTTATTATTTTCAGAGTACAAATCTTTCACCTCCTTGGTTAAGTTTATTGCTAGGTATTTTATTAATTTTTATGCAATTGTAAGTGGAAATGTTTTCTTTATTTCTCTTTCTGCTATTTCATTATTAGTGTATAGAAAAACAGTGGATTTCTGTATTTTGATTTCATGTTCTGTGATCTTACTGATTTCAATTATCAGTTCTAGTAGGTTTTTTTTTTTTTAAGATTTTATTTATTTATTCATGACAGAGAGAGAGGCAAGACACAGGCAGAGGAAGAAGCAGGCTCCATGCAGGGAACCTGACATGGGACTTGATCCCAGGTCTCCAGGATTCACCCTGGTCCAAAGGCAGTGCTAAACCACTGGGCCACCGGGGCTGCCCAGTTCTAGTATTTTGTGTGTGTGTGTGTGTGTGTGTGTGTGTGTGTGTGTGTGTGTGTGTGGAGTCTTTAGGGCTTTCTACATATAGCATCATGTCATCTGCAAATAGTGAAGTTTTACTTCTTCCTTACCAATTTGGATGCCTTTCAATTTGGATGCCTTTAATTTTCTTTTTATTGTCTCATTACTGTGGGTAGCACTTCCATTATTATCTTGAATAATAGTGGTGGAGTGGACATTCTTGTTTTGTTCCTGATCTTAGGAGAAAAGCTCTCAGTTTTTCACGATTGAGTATTATATTAGCTGTTGGTTTTTCATAGGTGGCCTTTATTATGTTGAGGTATATTCCTCCTAAACCTCTTTCATTGTTTTTTTTTCTTTTTGTATCATGAATAAATATTGTGCTTTGTCAAATGCTTTTTCTGCATCTATTGAAATGATGGTATGGTTTTTAATCTTTCTCTTATTGACATGATGTATCACATTGAGTTGTGAATATTGACCCATGCTTGCATTGCAGAAATAAATCCTACTTGATTGTGATTAACTTTTTTTTTAACATATTGCTGGACTTAGTTTGCTAATATTTTGTTGAGTATCATTGCACTTATGTTCATGAGAGATATTCGTCTCTAGTTCTCTTTTTTGTAGTGTCTTTATCTGGTTTTGGTATCAGGATAATGTTAGCCTCATATAATTTATTTTGAAGTTTTTCCTCCTCTTCTATTTTTTGGAATAGTATGAGAAGAATAGGTATCAACTCTTTTTAAATGTTTGGTAGAATTCACCCATGAAGCCGTCTGGTTCTAGATTTTAATTTCTTGGGAGTTTTTTGATTACTAACTCAATTTCATTCCTGATAATTAGTCTGTTCATCTTTTCCATTTTTTCCTGATTCAGTTTTGGGAAGTTATATTTTTCTAGGAATTTATCCATTTGTTCTAGGTTTTCTAATTCATTGGCATGTAATTTTCCATAATATTCTCTTATAATCCTTTATATTTCTGTGGTGTTTGTTGTTATTTCTCCTCCATTTCTGATTTTGTGTCTTCTCTCTTTCTCTCTTTTATGTGTGTGGCTAAAGGTTAATAAATTTTGTTGATCATTTCAAAGAACTGGCTTCTGGTTTCATTGATTTATTCTTGTTTTGTTTTTTTAGTTTCTATTTTGTTTATGTCTGTTTATTTTCTTCCTTCTACTGGTTTTAGATGTAATGTTAGGTTGTTTATTTGAGATTTTTCTTGCTGCTTGAGGTAGGCCTGTATTCATAAACTTCCCTCTTAAAACAGTTTTGCTACATCCCAAGGACTTTGGACCATTTTGTTTTCATTTTCATTTGTTTCCATGTACTTTTTGTTTTCTTCTTTGATTTCTGCGTTCACTTGTTCATAGTTCAAGAACATGTGATTTTACTTCTGTGTATTTGTGTTCTTTCTAGATTTCCAGTTTCATAGCATCTTGGTCAAAAAGGATGCATAGTATGACTTTGATCTTTTTGAATTTATTGAGACTTGTTTTGTGGCCTAATATGTGTCTATTTTGGAGAATGTTCTATGTGCCCTTGAGAAGAATGTGTATTCTGCTGTCTTAGAATGGAACACTCAGAATATATCTGTTCAATTCATCTGTTCCAGTGTGTCATTCAAAGCCACTGTTTCCTTGTTGGTTTTGTTTGGATGATCTGTCTGTTGATCTAAGTGGGGTGTTAAAGTTCCCTATTCTTATTGTATTATTATTGATTACATCCTTCATGTTTATTATTAGCTGTTTTATGTATTTGGTGCTCCCATATTGGGTGCATAAGTATTTATAATTATTTTATCTTCTTACTGGATTGCTCCCTTTATGATTATAGATCCTTCTTTGTCTCTTGTTACAGTCTTTGTTTTGTGTATTTTGTCTGATATAAGTATTGCTATCTCAACTTTCTTTTCACTTACATTTGCATGATTACTGCTTTTCCATTCCTTCAAATTCAATTTGTAGGTGTCCTTAGGTCTGAAATGAATGTCTTGTAGGCAGCATATAGATGGGACTAGCATTTTTATTCCTTCCGTCACCCTGTGTCTTTTTTTTATATATATAAATTTGTTTTTTATTGGTGTTCAATTTGCCAACATATAGAATAACACCCAGTGCTCATCCCGTCAAGTGCCCACCTCAGTGCCTGTCACCCAGTCACCCCCACCACCCCGCCCACCTCCCCTTCCACCACCCCTAGTTCATTTCCCAGAGATAGGAGTCTTTCATGTTCTGTCTCCCTTTCTGATATTTCCACTCATTTTTTCTCCTTTCCCCTTTATTCCCTTTCACTATTTTTTATATTCCCCAAATGAAGGAGACCATATAATGTTTGTCCTTCTCCGACTGACTTATTTCACTCAGCATAATACCCTCCAGTTCCATCCACGTTGAAGCAAATGGTGGGTATTCGTCGTTTCTAATGGCTGAGTATTATTCCATTGTATACATAAACCACATCTTCTTTATCCATTCATCTTTCGATGGGCACCGAGGCTCCTTCCACAGTTTGGCTACTGTGGACATGGCTGCTAGAAACATCGGGGTACAGGTGTCCCGGCGTTTCATTGCATCTGAATCTTTGGGGTAAATCCCTAACAGTGCAATTGCTGGGTCGTAGGGCAGGTCTATTTTTAATTCTTTGAGGAACCTCCACACAGTTTTCCAGAGTGGCTGCACCAGTTCACATTCCCACCAACAGTGCAGGAGGGTTCCCCTTTCTCCACATCCTCTCTAACATTTGTGGTTTCCTGCCTTGTTAATTTTCCCCATTCTCACTGGTGTGAGGTGGTATCTCATTGTGGTTTTGATTTGTATTTCCCTGATGGCAAGTGATGCAGAGCATTTTCTCATGTGCATGTTGGCCATGTCTATGTCTTCCTCTGTGAGATTTCTGTTCATGTCTTTTGCCCATTTCATGATTGGATTGTTTGTTTCTTTGCTGTTGAGTTTAATAAGTTCTTTATAGATCTTGGAAACTAGCCCTTTATCTGATATGTTATTTGCAAATATCTTCTCCCATTCTGTAGGTTGTCTTTGAGTTTTGTTGACTGTATCCTTTGCTGTGCAAAAGCTTCTTATCTTGATGAAGTCCCAATAGTTCATTTTTGCTTTTGTTTCTTTTGCCTTCATGGATGAATCTTGCAAGAAGTTACTGTGGCCGAGTTCAAAAAGGGTGTTGCCTGTGTTCTCCTCTAGGATTTTGATGGAATCTTGTCTCACATTTAGATCTTTCATCCATTTTGAGTTTATCTTTGTGTATGGTGCAAGAGAGTGGTCTAGTTTCATTCTTCTGCATGTGGATGTCCCAATTTTCCCAGCACCATTTATTGAGGAGACTGTCTTTCTTCCAGTGGATAGTCTTTCCTCCTTTGTCGAATATTAGTTGACCATAAAGTTGAGGGTCCACTTCTGGATTCTGTATTCTGTTCCATTGATCTATGTGTCTGTTTTTGTGCCAGTACCACACTGTCTTGATGACCACAGCTTTATAGTACAACCTGAAATCTGGCATTGTGATGCCCCCAGATATGGTTTTCTTTTTTAAAATTCCCCTAGCTGTTCGGGATCTTTTCTGATTCCACACAAATCTTAAAATAATTTGTTCCAACTCTGAAGAAAGTCCATGGTATTTTGATAGGGATTGCATTAAATGTGTAAATTGCCCTGGGTAGCATAGACATTTTCACAATATGAATTCTTCCACTCCATGAGCATGGAATATTTTTCGATCTCTTTGTGTCTTCCTCAATTTCTTTCAGAAGTGTTCTATAGTTTTTAGGGTATATATCCTTTACCTCTTTGGTTAGGTTTATTCCTAGGTATCTTATGCTTTTAGGTGCAATTGTAAATGGGATTGACTCCTTAATTGCTCTTTCTTTAGTCTCATTGTTGGTGTATAGAAATGCCACTGACTTCTGGGTATTGATTTTGTATCCTGCCACTCTGTTGAATTGCTGTATGAGTTCTAGCAATCTTGGGGTGGAGTCTTTTGGGTTTTCTATGTAGAGTATCATGTCATTGGTCCCTGTGTCTTTTGATTGGAATGTAGTCCATTTAGTCCATTGAAAGTCATCATTGACAGGTATGGAATTATTGCCATTTTATTACTTGTTTTATAGTTATCTGTTTCTTTCTTCTCTTGGTCTCTCTTCTCATAATTAGTTGGCTTTCTTTAGTGATATACTTAGATTCCTTTCTCTTTATTTTAGGTGTATTTGTTACTGGTTTTTTATTTCTGGTTGCCATTCAGTTTGTATATAACATCTTCTGCATATAGCAGTCTATATTAAGTTGATGGTTGCTCAAGTTTGAACCCATTCTTTACCTCTCTATCTGCCATGTTTTAAGTATGTGGTGTCTTATTTTATATCCTTTTATTTTGTGAATCCCTTGGCATATTTTTCTAGATATAATAATTTACTGCTTTTTTTTTTTTGCTTCCTTTTTTAAAAAAATTTCTGTGTATGCTCTTTCTTTCCATTCAAAGAATCCCATTTAATACTTCTTGTAGGGGGGCACCTCGGTTTAGTGTCTGCCTTTGGCTCAGGCCATAATCCCTGGATCCTGGCATCGAGTCCCACATCAGACTTCTTGCAGGGAGTCTGCTTCTCTGTCCATGTCTCTGCCTTTCTCTGTGTCTCTGATGAATAAATAAATAAAATCTTTAAAAAAAACCCCACAAAAAGCAATTTGGATAAAAAAAAACATTTCTTGTAGGGTTGGTTTAGTGATCATGAATTTCTTTAATTTCAGTTTCTCTGGGAAATATTTTATCTCTTCTTCTATTCTAAATTATAGCCTTGCTGGATTGAGTTTTTTTTATTTTTATTTATTTATTTGTTTATGATAGAGAGAGAGGCAGAGACACAGGCAGAGGGAGAAGCAGGCACCATGCAGGGAGCCCGACGTGGGACTCGTTCCCAGGTCTCCAAGATCGGTGGCGCTAAGCCGCTGAGCCACCTGGGCAGCCCTAGATTGAATATTTTTATTTGTAAGTTTTTTCTTTCAGCACTTTAAATATATCATATCACTCCTTCTGGTCTGAAAAATTTCTGCTGAAAAATCTGCTGATAGCCTTACAGGGTTTCCTTTGTATGTAAGTTTTTTCTTTTCTATTTTTTCTTTCTCTTTTTAAAATTTTCTCTTTATCACTACTTTTTGTCATGTTAATTAGAATGTATCTTAGTGTGAACTTCCTTGGTTTAATTTTTTTGAGGGCTCTATATGCCTCCTCGATATGGAATTCTGTTTCCTTCCTCAGATTTGGGGAGTTTTTAGGTATTATTTCTTCAAATAAATTTTCTTTCCCCTTTCCCTCTCTTCTCCTACTGGGATCCCTACACTGCAAATGTCGTTATGGTTGATGAAGGCACTGAGTTCCCTTAGTCTATTTTATTTTTTCTATCCTGTTCAGCTTGACTGCTTTCTGTTACTCTGTCTTATAAGTTCCTAATCCATTCTTTTGCTCCCCTGGTCAACTATTTGTTCCATCTAGTGCGTTTTTAAAAATAGTTTTTAAATCTAATTAATTAATTAATTAATCAATCAATTAAAGAGAGAGAGAGGAGAGGAGGGGTAGAAGGGCAAGGAGGGGGATAGAGATTCCATGCCAAGGTGAGGCAGGGCTTGATTTTAAGACCCTGAGATTATGACCTGAGCTAAAACCAAGAGTTGGATGCTTAACTGACTGAGCCGCCCAGATGGCCCTCCATGTAGTGCATTTTAAATTCCATTTATAGACTTCTTCATCTCTGATTGGTTCTTTTTAAAGTTTTCTATCTGTTAAGGGTCTTACTGAGATCTCCACTCTTTTCTCAAGTTTAGTGAGTATTTTTATGACCATTACTTTAAATTCTCTATCAGGCATGTTACTTATTGTGATTTTTTCCTATTCTTTCCTTTGGGACATGTTCCTCTGTCTGCTCATTTTGTCTAAATTTCTGTGTCTATTTCTCTGTGTTAGGAAAGTTAGCTACATCTCCTGCTCTTGAAAGTAGTGGCCTAATGAATAATAGGTCCTAAAGTGCAGTATCCCCTGTTCAGCAGGACCTCGTGCTTCAGGAGTGTCTCCTATATGTGTTGTCGATGCTTTACTGTTATGATTGAGCCATGTTTACCTTAAGTCCAGTTGTCTGCAATGGCTCTCATTGCCTGTTATGGGCAGGGTTTGGTTCCTGTGTTAGTGGACCAGTTTGGGGCCACTTTGTGCTTCAGGTGAGTCAGACCAGTCATTTGCCAGAGGTATGATAGCATTGAACTGCAGGGTGCTTTTCCTCTATTGTTTCCTGATAAGCTTTTGTTGATGGATGGTGTCTGCAGTCAGACCTGCTGTCTGCTTCCAACCCACTGCTAGACGTACGGTTGGACTAGTGGACAAGTCTGCAGAAGAACACATGGGTGAGGTATACAAGGGGGAACCTGCAGTGGCCTAAGAAAATGCCTGCTGAGGTCAGCCAAGTTGGTGGGGGAATGCTATTAGCAAGCCAGGTGGAGAGAGTTCATGCTGTGCTGATTCCTGCAGGTGTCCATATATTTAAGTTGGGGGTTAGGGAGGGAAATGGTACCTGCCAGCTCCCAGCTCTTTTGTTTTTGAAGTCTCTCAATTATCCTTGCCCCTCTAGCACATGCTCTGTGATCAGTAAATAAATCTTCCTGTAAACCCTAGGGGTTTTTCAAACTGCTGCTTCTATGGTGTAACTCTGCGGGGCTGTTTGTTGTACTGTCTTTTCTAGTGCAGGGACTCAATTTCTTGTTGTCCTCTGTCTCTCCCAGTGCTGAGACCCCTGTGTAAAGTTCCAAATGTTAAGTTCTACTGATTTTAAGAACTTGTGAGGTTTGGCCTCTACAGTTTTCAAAGCCAAGTGTTGAGATTTGTCTCCCCAATAGAGGTCCCCATCCCTGGAATGTCTGGAGTGCTTGAGTTAGGGGTCTGCTTTTCTCATCTCTCCACACTTACTTTGTCTCTCCTTACCATAGACAGTCCCATGGGACATTTGGCTCCCAACTGTGTCTCTGCCCTTCCTACCCTTTTCAATATGGCTTCTCTACATTTAGCTGTGGAGTCTGTTCTGTTAGTCTTCATACAATTTTTTTGGGTTATTTACACTGATGTGAGTGTTATCTAGTTGTATCTGTGGGATGAGGTAAGCTTGAATTCCTTCCATTCCATAATCTTCCATAGAAGTCCCTAGAGTTTTTAGGATGTCTTTGAGAAACAACTTTTCTACCCTTCACATTGGATCCAGGTAGAGGACAATCACTGTTGATTGCTATTGCTCATTTTTGTGTTTTGTTTACTTCTTTATTCTTAGTATTTGAAGCAGTGCTTGGCATACTGTCATCAGTGAATACTTAATGAATGAAAAATGAATGGATTGCATGACTAGGAAATAAGTAAGAGATGACAATCTGTGATGGGTAGAGCGAAATCTCAACCATGGACATAAGTGCTAGTAAGAGGGTTGGAGAGATTCCAGATCTTTAGAAAGGGGCAAATTTGCAGACTTAAGAAAAGAGAACCAGGGCAAATTAGAATTAGAGGTTACAACTGGGGGAGGTGGTCCATGGCTGGGTTACATGAAGAAAGGGCCAGAGGAGTATGAAATTTGCATATGAAGAGAATACTAGTGAGGGAAAGAATCTTTGGAAACTGCTTCCAGATTTTGCCCCTGGCTAAGTTGAACAAGATTTTGCTACCATAAGTTAACCCATGGAAGTGGCTGACCAGTATTAAAAGTAGCATAGTGAAGAAGTTATGTTCTGAAAGTTGGAATCCCTTCTGTCTTTGGGCCTGTTAATGTGCAGTCACTGCCAACCAAGCCTTGTAGAAATCCTCATTGTCAAACTTCTTAAGGTAGACATATTTCTAATAAATTCTTAGCTTCCTTTACTCACTGGAAAAAAAAAACTGGCTTCTTTATGAGAGGCATCTGATTAAATTTTGAGCCCATGAGCAAAAACACGTAAAAAGGCTTTCCTATACTGTTATAATTACAAAAATAAGCAGATCTCCAGTGGAGATAGGCTTCTCCTTTTCTGAGTCCCCAAGAGGGGAGATATTTCTAAGTATGTGTTTTTCCAAATTATGCAGTTTAGATTTATCTTCTAAATAAGTAGTGCCTTGTGTCAAGGGGAGGGCTGAAAGAGGAAGCAGAAGAGAAGCAGCCCTGGTCTGCAGAGTGTCTCCAGAACATTTCAGCAGGGAGAGGATCCCATTTCAGTATATCCAAATTTATCTTTTCCAAAATTGAGACTTTTTTCATGAATATTGGAAACAGAAGAGTTCCCTCCCCCCTTACTGTAGCTAAATAAATAAGCCTGTTCCAAGACACAACAGTCAAAGTAGGTTTACTAGTTACAATGCTAAGCAATAGTAACAAACTTTTCTTATTATAGTCTTCACCATCAGCAAACATTTGTTCTTTGTGGATTGTTTCTTAGAAAAAATTAGTTTTAGAGAAATTGACATATGTGCATCTGCAGTAGGGAAAATACAAAACAAAAGTGTTTATCATTTCATTTTGCTGTCTTATTGTCATTTAAAAAATCAATGGAGTGTTTATAACACTTTTCAAAAAGTGTGAGATGGTAAATAATAGGAGAGAGAGACAGGGAGGTGGTGGTGAGGAGACTGAGAAACTGTTAAATGAATCTACTGCATTCAATTTAGAAAGAAACCTAGAAGGCTTAGCTTTGCACTAGATGACCATTTACCTACATTTTTTAGTTAAGGGCAATCCTATTTACTGTAAGTAAATGTTTGTTTTCTATCTATCATTTATGACTGTGTTTGATTTTCTCCAGGTTGAGAATTTGTGGTTGTTAGAGTTCATGGTTGTTAGTCCCTTTTAAGAATTGTACTGCATTTCTCCATTGCACACTTTCCCAGAAGATAGTAATTATTATTACTTTTGTATTTTATTTAAAATATTTAACTTATATTTCTATGGTAATACATGCATTGATACTAAATTTCAAACATAAGAGACATTCCACTGAAAAATGCTTTGTTTCCCTACACTGATGCTTAAGCAGTTTTTTCTTTTTTAGAGGCAGGCACTATAACCAGTTCTTTTTATATCCATCTAGAATCTTCTCTACATACAGACATATATTCATTTTTTAAAAAACATAAATGAGAACCCATTTTGTTTCATCACCTCATCTCTTTTTACCATACCATCCATACCATCTCTCTTTACCATGGGATCATTTCTTATCACTACCTATAGAACTATCTGTTTTTTTTTAAAGCTTACATTATACTTAATTTTATGACAGTAATAGCTTTATTTAGAGTGGCTAATTGATGGGGCAAATAAGTTACAAAAATGCAGTATTGAAAATTCTTGTGTGTGTTATTTCATACATTTGTGTGTTTATCTATAGGGTAAATTCATAAGACTGAAACTCTTTTATTTTAATTTTTTTAAATTTTTATTTATTTATGATAGTCACAGAGAGAGAGAGAGAGAGGCAGAGACATAGGCAGGGGGAGAAGCAGGTTCCATGCAGGGAGCCCGACACGGGACTGGATCCCGGGTCTTCAGGATCACACCCTGGGCCAAGGCAGGCGCTAAACCGCTGAGCCACCCAGGGATCCCCAGGACTGAAACTCTTATATTAGGATAAATACTTCAAAAAATTTTAATAGCTATTTCCAAATTATTCTCCACAGTATTTGTACAATTTTGAATATGATATTATAGTTTATAATTCTAGAATAAAGGGTTTTGGGTTTGGGAAGAAGTCAGAAAAATCTGTCAAGTTCCATGTTCATTTACATAGATTTTGATATTAGAAATACTGCCTGACTTTCATCTTTGTTCTTCGACCTAGTAAAAGACAATATTCTGTCTTAGACAGTAGAGGATACAAACTAGCTCAGGATGCAAACTTCCAGGGTTTAGATTCTGTTCCCACCATTTAAGAAATGTGTGTATACTAAGGAGAGTAATAGTTCTTATATCAGAGATTCATTGTGAGGACTTAATGAGGTAACACAAAAGAGACATTTAAAATATTAAACACTTGGTAAATATTAGCTATTATTTTTATTATAATAAAAAATTTAACATATTCTTACTTTCTAAGTGCTTATAAGGGACAGATGACAAATAAATGTATTATATGTGTTTATGGTGAGCAGACATATACATTTTTAGGGGTGTATGCCTATATATACAATTGTTGAGTCATGGGGAATATGTACGTATCATTTTAACAGATATTGCTTGATAGTTTTCCAAAGTGATATACCTTTTCCACATTGATATTAATAGTGTATGAAAATTCTAATCATTCAATAACTTGTTTTTCTGTCATTCTATCCTTTTTGTTGTTATATTGGGATGTATCTCATTATGAGTTTATTTTTTATCATACTAGGGAGGTAAAATATTATTCATATATTTTTGGCTATTTGGAAATGCTTATTCAATATTTCTGTCATTTTTTTCATTTTTGTCTCCATTAATACTTTTTGCTTTAATATCTACTTAGTTATTTTTATGCCCATAGGTCTTTGTTTTCTTTGTTTGTTTATTTATTTATTTATTTATTTATTTATTCATTTATTTAGTATGAGCAGAGTGTGGTGGGCAGAGGGAGAGAGCATCTTAAGGAGACTCTGAGCATGTGGCCCAACTCCGGGCTCAATCCCATAACTCTAAGATCATGATCAGAGCCAAAATCAAAAGTTGGATGCTTAACCGATTGAGCCACCAGGGACCCCTGTTTGGGTTTAAATCTTCATATTTATTTCTTCTTTGTTTCACATGTTTTTTTATTCCTTTTATGTTCTTTCCTTGACATCTTTTAGATTATTTGATTTTGCCAATCTCATAGCTGTACATTTTTTTGTTACCCTTTTTCTGGTTATTCTAGAACTGAGGTTAGCATATTTATCTACAACAGTCCAGATGGTGAATACTTTAGGTTCTTCAGGCCAAGAAGCAAAATCAAGGATACTATGCAGCTACTTATATAATAAGAAAAAGAACAAATTTACACAGACTGTTTATAAACAAATTTCAAAATATAATAAAAATAATTGAGTAAGGTTTTTTTGTAATATAGGATGAAAAGAATGGAATTCTTTCTTTAAGGAAATAAACGTTTCAGTTTCAGTTATTTGGAGTTTAAATTTAGTATTCAGTTATTTTGGAGTTTAAATTTAGTATTCTTGTCATCATTATAGAAATACGATATCTTCTTGCTTCTGTAAACCACAGTAAGATTACCTCCTGAAAATGTGCTAGAATATGATGTTTGCATCTGTATATTGTTCTGG